>NC_141685.1:1528923782-1529535657 GCF_964263255.1 Lissotriton vulgaris | reverse complement strand
GCGCATGGAAAGCTGATTGGCTCTCGGGTGTCTGTAAACATTCGAAACAGTCCAGAGCGGCCGCCATCTTGTGTCTCGGTAAAATCGAGACATAAGATGTGGCTAAAACAAAGGGGGAAATGACCATAAGGCGTCAGGGATAGACCCCTTTGACCCCCTAGGTTTGATGTGGGGGCTATAAAAGGGCCCCGCGGGGCATTTAAAATATTTTTTTTTTTTCGTTTTGCGCGGGGGAAGCGCCCGGTGCGCGCACCGGGGAGCGGCCCGGGGAGCGTAATATGAGGAAAAAAGGTGACAGAGTTTTTAGAAAATGAAGTTTTGATTTAGAAATTGGAGGTAGTTCTAAAAAGAACTTTTTTTTTTCTTCTTTTTGTTGTTTTATATTTTTTTTGTGTTTTTTGAACTTTTTGAACTTTTTTTGGTTTTCAAAACAGTTTTATATTTTTTTTGTATTTTTTTAGGGGGAGAAACAAAAAAAGGGAATTGAAACTGGCTCAACTGGAGCAAAAAAACCAAAAACCCAAAAAATTACTTCTTTTTGGGGCAATTGTGATTATCACCTGCAAGGACGATGAGCTTAACGCTTTTTTCGCCATAGGCGATAAGCTTGCCACATGCAGAACAAGTGATTTTAAAATCAGCAAATCTCGGCTGAATGCAAGGCATCACCTCGGATGTTTCTGGTTCTGATGAAGTGGGTTGGTTTCTTTGGGAGGGGGTCCTTGATGACTGGGGGAGGTTACTGGCCAGTTCCCTGAACTCTGCACGAGAGTAGTTGTTTGGGTGCTTTCTGGTCATGTGCCGAATCATGGTATAGTTACCAAAAGAATATTTTTTGTTTGGGTTGCCCCGTGAAAGTTCATCATTGCAGATGAGGCAAGTCACCTTGGGCGCATTCACCTTTTTTTTCCCCTCTGGGATTGAAAAAAACTGCCATACAATGTGTGGTTTGGGTTTGTAAGGTGTATTTTCTTCTGGCAGCCATCTTCTTCTCCCCTCCTCCTCTTCCTCTTCCTCCTCCTCCTGTTCTTGACCACCAATATAATTTGGAGCTGGTCCTCTTGGTGGTTGTGGTGGTGGTGGTGGGGCAGATGCACCAGCTGATGCTACTACTGAAGCCATTATTTGGAGCAAAAAAGTAGAGAGAGCAACAAACAGGTCTTCCTCAGTCAAAGGACAAAGTCAGAATAAGGAAAAAAGGTGGGGTCTTTCATCATTTAGAAAAAAAAACTGTCCTGAACCAATGAGAAGTGTTATTTTCAGGTCACAAGACCAGGGGCTTCATCATTATGAAACTAAAACTGTTATGAACCAATGAAAAGTGTTATTTTCTGCTCACATGACCCGACGCGCTTACGCTACGCGCCCGGGGCGCGCCCGGGGGCGCGCCCCGGGTCGCGCAGCGTAAGCGCGTCGGAAGTTTACGTTGTGCGATCGTATTCGCTCGAGTACTTCCGGGTGCGCTTACGCCGTGCGTATCACGCTGTCGCGGCTACGCGATACGTCACGATCATGTTTTCGTTTGCGATATTGGCGCTCACGGGACGCTCCCCGGAGCGCGCCCCGGGGCGCTTTTCAGAAATACGCTTTTCGGGGCGCTCCCCGGGGCGCGCTCCGGGAGCGCTCCCCCCAAAAATTAAAAAAAAAAAATGGGATAATTGTAGGGACAGGTAGCCCTATTCTGAAGTGGTTTGTAAAAAAATTTACTTTAGAAAAATATGTATTGTGCTACATTGGGCTTAATATATGTTAGAGCCAAAATGTAGCCCAAATGTAGCCCAAAGTAGCCCAATGTAGCCCAAAGATGGCCACCAGAGACCAAAAATTGTAAATGTAGCCCAAATTTCAACTAGATGTAGCCCAACTGTAGCCCAATGACAGAATGTACCAGAGTGTTAAAAAGAACAACTAGAGTGCTAACAGTCTTATTTATAAAGTGAAACTTATAGTTAGGAATTAGCATTAACAAAACCTATGAAATTCACTGAAAAAACCATAGGTTTCACACCAGTTATAGTTAGGAATTAGCATTTAAAAAACCTATGAAATTCATTGAAAAAACCATAGGTTTCACACCGGTTATAGTTAGGAATTAGCATTTAAAAAACCTATTAAATTCACTGAAAAAACCATAGGTTTCACACCAGTTATAGTTAGCTGGAAATTTTACTGATATAAAACCATTGAAATTCCCACGTTATAGTTAGTCGGACTCACTATAACTTGCGCGTGCAATGCACTGCTGATGACATCACATATTACATCACTCATGACATGGTCAGTGACATCACTCATGACATCACTGATGACACCATCCAGTGAATATGTGTCTTTCTGAAAAATAAATATTAGTGAGTTATGTTTAAATATTTAAATACATATATTAGTGTTTCACTTTGTGTATAAGTGGCTACATGTGTTGATAAGTAGCTACATGCGTATGTATATGGGTTATTTGATATTTTTATTAGTATCAGTATGAGTGTCTATATGGTTTGGTGGGGGTATTACTTAGCACATAGATGCATGAGTGACTGACTCTTTGTTTGTATGTGTTTTGAAGACAGCATATGTACAGGACTGTATGGGTGGATGAGTGTCTATATGTGTTTGTTAGTGAGTGAATGACTGTCTCACTAGTGTCTTTATCAGTAACTACATATGTTTTAATCTAGTATATATGAATATTGATGTATATAAGTGAGTATATGTGAGAGTAAGAGATTGTAAGATTTCCTGTTTAAATAAGTATGTGTTTGTATAAGTGATTGTTTAAGAGAATAAATATGTGTAATTTTCAATAGAAGTAAGGTGGAAGTGTGTATAACTCTATATTCAAATAAATGGTTGTTCAATAGTTTATTTGCACGTGTGAATATGTGTGTGAGTAACTTTTGGATGAATGTCGGTGTGTAACAGGATGTATAGGTGTATCTCTTCATATGATGAGTGAGTATATGTATGAGTGACTATATAGAACTGTTGGTGAATGAGTGGATGTGTATATAGATAGTGGAAGTACAGAATTGCTTGTTGTAACTGATATAGGTATGTCCATTTTTTAAAAATTTCAGTTTCTATTTTTTAAAAAGTGTCTCAAGGGTTACTTTACACTGAGAGGAGGTCTGTCACTGTGTCACAAGGATGGTGTCATCAGTGATGTCATGAGTGATGTCACTGACCATGTCATGAGTGATGTAATATGTGATGTCATCAGCAGTGCATTGCACGCGCAAGTTATAGTGAGTCCGACTAACTATAACGTGGGAATTTCAATGGTTTTATATCAGTAAAATTTCCAGCTAACTATAACTGGTGTGAAACCTATGGTTTTTTCAGTGAATATATATATATATATATATATATATATATATATATATATATATATATATATATATATATATATATATATATCTATATATATATATTTGTATATATACAACCAACATTGCCCTGGTGCGGGAACAAGACTCACACGAGTGGCTGTACCACCATGAATTTATTAAACCAGCTTCGCAGTCCAAAGTTCTCTCCAATCCCAAAGCGTTTCAAAGCGAGGGTGTCTTCTTCTTCAGGGGAGACCGTCGCAGTGAACAGAGCTGCTGAGCCAACAGGTACTTAACCGCATGCACCAAATTGATCCCATGTTGGCGTTGCAAGGCATGCTGGTACCCGTAGTTCATGTCTATGGCGCCAGTGTTACCCCAGTGGGTCTCCGTCACAATGCGACCAATAATGTCAAATAACACCAAAGCCCCCAAAGCTGGTCTTTAAAGTTTCTCACCTCCATGCTGCCTTAATTCTGATCTTTAGAGTTTCTCACCTCCATGCTGCCTTAATTCTGGACTTTAAAGTTTCCCACCTCCGTACTGCCTTAATTATAAATATATATTACCTACTGACGGTCGCCAGTAGGTAGTTATAGTTAGGACCTACTTTCCATACGAAGAACATTTTTTGTTTCGCTAATACTTTTGGCACTGTTTGATGAATCTTCACAAAGTGTTCTTAATTAATTTGGCGCTCACTCCAGCTGCTGTCTGTAAAGTTTTGGCGTGATTCATTAACTGGGGGCCGGAAAACAGGGGTGACCAAAACTACATTTTTCCATGTTAATTCCCATATGAATGTCAGACATGACTACAGCCTGAACCGCTGGACAGAATTTCACCAAATTCGGCAGAAAGGAAGATCTTGATACAGAGTAGTGCCTTTTGATAGTTTAGTGTAAATCCGTTCAGTAATTGTAGAGATATTAACTGAAATCCAAATTAGCATATCTGGGGGTACTGATGCTCTATGGATCCCACAGTCCCTGTGCTGTAGTCTGATTGGCTGCCAACATTTCAACCAGGAAGTATTAGCAGCCATCTTGGGACTCACAAAACCCAGACAAAAACATTAAAAATATAGAAAAGGGGGTGGGGTAGGAATGCCTGACTTTGTAGATGTGGAGGTAGGGCCCCAAAGTGACCTCTCTGGGGTTTACTTTCAATTCTGCTGCAAAATTGCGAGGGATCCAAAGCAAAATTGAAAAAAAACAAGCACGGTCTTCCGTGCTTGTTTTGAATCGTGCCCCTGTGTGGTCCAGGTTGTGGGGCATTTTTAAAAAAGGGTGTGGGCGCTCTGCCCCCTGCTAAGGCTCTATATAATGGAGGGGGCTGCGTGGACCCCCATCCTGGGCTTCATAAAAGCCCTGGCACCACCACCACCCCAATTCTAAATGTAAAAGGAATGGGAGGCTTTGCAGATGCCCCGGGCCCTACATATTACCACCAGCCTGGGTCCAAATCACTTATAAAACTGGTAGAGGGGTCATTTGCCCCCCTCCTAGGCAATTTATGGCCCTGAGGACCACCACATCTCTGGGTCTAGGCCATGCAGATCAAAGGAGGGAGGCCATGATCCTCCCCTCCTCGAACCAATTTTTGCCTTGGGGACCACTACCCCCCAGGGCTGGATCCTGCTATTTCCCAGGTTGCCCACTCGGGGACATAGCTGTTTGCTCTGACTTGGCAGGAGTTTTGACAAGTACCATTGTCAGAGCAAACATGAACTCTGCTCTCAGCAAGCGAGAGCTGTGAAACTGCTCCTGCAAGCTGAAAGTCGAGTTTTCGTCTGTTTCTCTACCTGCTGTCAAGTGGGTAAGGAAACAGATGAGAGGATTGCTCGCACAGACATGGAGTAGCATGTTTAGCAGCCCCCTGTCTGTGAGAGCCATGCCAGCTCCTGCAGGAGGTGGGGAGCCAGTTGAGACCGCGAGGGCCTTGAGGCTCCCCCTGTGGTTATTGGGGGAAAAGAGGAGAAAGCTGAAAAACAAAGGTTTGCACGAGATCAGGAGGAGTCCCGGATCCTTCTCATTCTAATATAACCAACTGGAAATTTAATTACTGAATGGATTTACACCAAATCACAAAAAGACACTTCCCTGAACCAACATCTACCTTTCTGCTAAATGTAGTGCAATTCCATTCAGCAGTTCGGGCATTAGACATGTCTAACGTTCCTATGGAAATCAACATGAGGAAAATGCATTTTGCAAGCCCATTTTCTTTGGCCCCCACTTGACAGATCACCCCAAAAACTTTCAAGTTGGCCTCTGAAGTTAGTGGCAAACTAGTTTTGAGAATTTCCTGAGGATTCATCAAACAACGCCAATCTTATTGGGAAATGAAAAAATGCTTTTCCTATGGAAACTAGGGTGTCGATTATGATGGCGGACGGAAGGACGACCGCCAGTCTGGAGTATGTGGAAAATGCCTTTTACAGTCCGCCCACCGCGGCTAGTCGGTCCGCCATATTAGGATGGGAATCACTGTCAAATTTCCGTACGCCGCGGAAGAACATGCACCGCTGCATAAATACACCCAACCCCGCGGCAGACGTAACCAATCCAGAGACACCGCCATACGGAATGTCGTCCCTGACCGTCCTCGAAATCACGATGGCGGAAATGACACAGAAAATCTCTGCGGAGAAATCAACAGCCTGAACACGGCGGATTCACCACAGCAGAGAGGCAAAACATTGCAGAGATACCCACCACAGACAGACCGCCGTCATGGACCCAGCTCTACATGCATTTCCGCTACTCTTCGTGCTCCACCACCAGCAAGTCATGGACCGTCGCCGATGACGACGCAGGTACGCAAACACAGCAACCGCTGTCGGAAGGGGAGTACCTGCCGGGGCTGTGACGTGGGGAGGGGGAGGGGCATGTTGGGGTCAATAATGTATGGGAAACGGATGTATGCAGGTAAGTCAGCATATAAATAAATCAAACAATTCTGACCCCACTCACCCAGAACACACACGCACCGCCCACAAACAGCCACACCAAGGACAACGCAACGGAGCAGAGCAGACAACGGAAACCATGCCCACAATCAACTAGGCAGGCAGGAATGGCTAGGCCACACAGCTCACAGGCCCACATACACACACCAACACACAAGGCATACCACACATAAGGAGACATGCTGGCCCACCCTCAGGCCAACCCTACACCTACCCCACTAACAGACAGGGCCCCATACACCACACACTACAAAAAACAACACTGCTGCACACACATAAACAACCAACACACACATGATGAGCCCTGACATGTACAGTGACAAAGTCGACACTAAACAACCTACTGTATACCCACAAATCATGAGTGTGACACATGCACCAAATGAAAAACATCCACATAACCTGCATTGCATGGGAAGCCACTGTCGTCCCAAAAGAAGTTTCAGAGTGCCACCTCCACCCTTACACAGTCCACAGCCACATTGTAATGACTATCCCGCCAGCCAAACGAAAGGAAACAGTACTGGGCAATGGTAATGTGAAAGTAGCAGACCCAGCATTTCCGATAGCACCAATATATCAACAATGCAAGGAGATAACCAGGAATTACACAGAGAAAACACTAAACAGGAGTACACAGGGGCAAAGAGCATCAACAGTCCATGGAACAGAGCAGGTACATCTGAGGCAGCACATGGGAGGGGCAAAGAGCATCAACAGTCCATGGCATAGAGCAGGTACATCTGAGGCAGCACATGAGAGGGGCTAAGTGCATCAACAGTCCATGGCACAGAACAGAGCAGGTACATCTGAGGCAGCACATGAGAGGGGCAAAGAGCATTAACAGTCCATGGAACAGAGCAGGTACATCTGAGGCAGCACATGAGAGAGGCAAAGAGCATCAACAGTCCATGGCACAGAACAGAGCAGGTACATCTGAGGCAGCACAAGGACGGGTGTTATGCGCACCGTTTCATGGACAATAATATTGAAAGGGTGGTTACAATGGACATTCCTGACATCAATTATATCACATTTCAGTGATGGGAACGGCACCTCACAGCACAGAATCAGGTGGACTGTGTGAGCTCGTAGCTTCGGACACAGTCGCAGGATCTGATACAGGAATGCAAGATTCAGGCCCAGTACTAATGACTGACACATGAGCCATAGACCCAGACACACTAGCAGCACCAGATACAGGAGTGTGAGACACAGCCACAGATCTAGTGACTGACACATGAGCCATAGACCCAGACACACTGGCAGCACCAGATACAGGAGTGTGAGACACAGCCACAGATCTAGTGACTGACACATGAGCCATAGACCCAGACACACTGGCAGCACCAGATACAGGAGTGTGAGACACAGCCACGGATCTAGTGACTGACACATGAGCCATAGACCCAGACACACTGGCAGCACCAGATACAGGAGTGTGAGACACAGCCACAGATCTAGTGACTGACACATGAGCCATAGACCTAGACACTCTGGCAGCATCAGAATCAGGAGTGTGAGACACAGCCACAGATCTTGTGACTGACACATGAGCCATAGACCTAGACACACTGGCAGCACCAGATACAGGAGTGTGAGACACAGCCACAGATCTAGTGACTGACACATGAGCCATAGACCCAGACACACTGCCAGGACATGTCCCTGTACGATGACCAACAAATACCATGCCAGCATCTGAGACATGAGAGTGGCGGACACACACAGTGGCAGTACCTGAAACAGGAGAGGGCATAACTGACACAGTGCCACTATCTGACACATGAGAGTGAACTGCAGCTGACCCACTAGGACCACTAAAACTTTGAGCCACCGGGCTGTATGGGCCACGAGGCAGGGTGACTCTGGGAGCTGGGGACAGCTGTACTGGCGTGACATTGGGGTGGGCAGGTGTCACCGGTGTGTGTTTCTGTTTCTTTGGGATATGTAAGGGCACCCTGGACATGACTGGACTGGTAAGTGGTGCGGCCTCATCAGAAACATCACCCATCAAAGGTGGATCATGTGCTGGTGGGGGTCTGCTCCCTGGGGACGTGCTGGCCCTGCTTAACGTTTGCTGTTGCCCTGCCTTCTGCCCTCTGTATCATGTGTAATGGGGGATGCAACAACAGTGTACTCTTTCCTCTGCTTCACCGGGGTGTGGATGGGAGTAGAGGTATGGGGGACTCCACCTCTGACACATGTGGTTTACGTTCCTTCAACAACACCAGCTTCAGGGGACGCAGGGGTGATGTATGCCTGTCCTTGGTGGATGTCGTGTCCATTTATTTATTTATTTATTTATGGTATTTATAAAGCGCTCTGCAACCCTACGGGCATCTTGGCGCTGTGAGAGTATAACTGAAACAGATGTGCATCATGAGTAGGATGGGTGATCAGTTTGCTTCTGGGGTAATTAAACTTTGGGGAATAGCCATGTCTTTACCTTTTTTCGAAATGCCATCAGTTCGCCTGTTTTCCTAATAGCAATAGGGAGGCTATTCCAGAGATGGGCTGCCGCTATACTAAAGGCTCTGCCACCATGGGTGGCTTTCCTGATCCTAGGTATACTGATGAGATTAGTGGAGGAGGATTGAAGGGTCCGAGTGGGTTCATACCATTTAAATGTATTTTGTAATGGTAAGGGGCCCATCCCATGCACTGCCATGGGAGAACCCTTGGCCCTGGGAGGCGTCTGCTCCCTGGGAGGTGCCTTGGCCATGGGAGACGCCTTGGCCAAAGGAGGTGTTCTGTCTTTGGAATGTGCCTTATCCATTGGGGTTCTCTGTCCCTGGGAGTTGGCTTGTCCTTTGTAGTGTCCCTGTCCTTGTTAGGTGCCCTGTCCTTGGGAGGTGCCCTGTCCTTTGTAGTGTCCCTGTCCTTTGTAGTGTCCCTGTCATTTTTAGTGTCCGTGTCCTTGGGAGGAGCTTTGTCCTTGGGAGGTACCCTGTCCTTTGTAGTGTCCCTGTCCTTGGGAGTGTCCCTGTCCTTGGTAGGCGCCCTGTCCTTGGAAGGTGCACTGTCCTTGGGAGTGTCCCTGTCCTTGGGAGGTGCCCTGTCCTTTGTAGTGTCCATGTCCTTTGTAGTGTCCCTGTCCTTGGGAGGTGCCCTGTCCTTTGTAGTGTCCCTGTCTTTGGGAGGTGCCCTGGCCTTTGTAGTGTCCCTGTCCTTGGGAGGTGCCCTGTCCTTTGTAGTGTCCCTGTCCTTGGGAGTGTCCCTGTCCTTGGGAGGTGCCCTTGCCTTGGGAGTACCTTTTGATGGGGATGCCTGTGTCCCATGTGAATCCCTATCCCCCAACACCCCTTGAGGATCCTGTGTGTCAACTCCAGGGTAGCTGGTGCTGTGTTCTGTGAAAGGTCTCCCTGTTCCAGGGGATGGTGTCTGTGGCCTCCGTGCCCTGCCTTGCTGCCTGTGCCTGCTTCTAGTGCAAAACCCCGAAAATGAGGCCTGTTCTGAAATGTCACTCTCCCCTGAGACATTAAGTGGTGTGGATGGGGGAACTGAAGTAGAACCTAGTCTATGCGACTGTTGAATGGCTGCAGACATTGGATAATGACTGTACTGTCTGTGGTACTTCCTATCGTGGTCCAGGAATGCATTATTCGTGTTTGTCTGCCCTACACACAGCTGTCGCAGCAGATCAACCGCCTCAGCACTAAGGGCAGTTTGTGTCACAGGGGCAGGAGCAGCGGTGCCTGCACCGAATGCCACTCTGCTCCCCCTACTCTGGCGAGCACGAGCAGTACTTGTTGCAGTTGGTGGCAGTGTGGGCCCAGTGTGCTGTGTACCGACTGAAGGTGTAGATTGTACACTCCCTGTCTCCACCAACAGTGCAGACTAACCACCACTGTCTGAAGATGAGGACGATGGGCTCTCCACAAGTGAGTCCTCAGGGATTGTTCTGTCGCCCTCTCCGGGGCTGCTCTCTTCAGTCTCAGTCTGAGTGAGTGTGATCTCTGATCCGGATGCATTGGCACCACTAAGCTCCGTCGTTTGTGGGTCAGTGCCCTCGACCAAAGCTGAAAAAGAGAGAAAAGAGGTATACCTAAGTGCCACACTCACCTAATGCAAATTACAAAATCCAAACTTCCTTGACTGCTGACCAACATGTAGCACCCATCCTGCACACAAACCACCCCTACCAGACATCCTCATGTGAAAGAACAGGGGGTGCCTGTGAAACATGTATATCAAACAAACAGGGCAAGTGCATGCAGACCACCACACATGTGATGCCATGGGACCACAGACCTCAATGGCATGTTCTGGGACCCAGCTCTACAATGCAACTGGGATGTCCACCTGGCTGACATGGATGCCAACGCTCACTCCGCTAATGGCACCAACATGCAATTGCAGCACAACAGATACACCACGAATGTCACTACTGTGTCCGAGCAGCAATACATGCATGCACTCACAAGTCACAAACCCATTCAGTGTGCTTACCGCTAGTTTGCTGCTGCTCCCCTCTCAACCGGGCGGACAGGTCAGGATGTGTCTCAGCTATGATACGGAGCATTAGAGGGGTGATGGTACGTCGTGCAAGCCGGCCTGATCTTGGAATCATCCCCAGTGCCATCTCTGCCACATTCTTGCTGAGCCTGGAGATGTCGTCCCACCGCTTGTGGTAGTCTGTATGTCGCCTATTGCACACCCCCGCTGCCCGTATATCACGTGCTATGGTCCTCCACACGGCCTTGCGAAGGTGCAGCTTGATCTACCATGATGGTAGACAAGAAGGGGCAAGTCAGTGAACAGTTGTCCATTCACACAGATAGGAGATACAGGTATCTTTCAGCAGCCATGCACAGTACAACATATGTGAAGGTCCCACAGCACACCGCCAAGATTGCAGAGGCCAGGAGTCAGTGACCACCTCATTCACACCAACATGTCCCCCACTGCACTTACCACCTGTCCTGGGGCACCGTAGAGCCATTCATAGTGGCGGAGCACACCGTCCACAAGGACCTCCAGTTCCACTGCAGTGAAGGGACGAGACTGGATCTCTCGAATTCTCGGCATGGCAAGGTCCAGGACTGTGGCACAACAGCAGCAGTTGGTGGAGTCCTCAGCAGCAGCAGGTAGAGGTGATGTGTGCAGGCAGCAGTGGATGGAAGCAGTGGATGTGTGCTGCTCAAATTCACACATTTATAGGGCCCTGAGCTGATATCAGTGGCACACGTCTGCAGCAATTGGTGTTCCCGGGCTGCCTCATTCAAAATGAACCAATGACAGGCCCTGCTGTGGCAGTGCATGGCTTCTGCTATTTTTGAAATTGCTTACGCATCCCGCGTTACCTGTTTCCATTGGCTACACGTGCAAGGACCATCACGGTCACACACTGCCAACAGCATGTGCGCGCTACCGCGATGGTGCATCATTTTAAATTCATCAGCGCGCACATGCGGTTGACGGTGTGTGACCGTGATGGACCTTGACCATGCAGTATCAAGGATCATGTTCTGTGATGGCGGAAGGCATACCCGGATGCCGTGTGTATACACACTGCATGTCTCCGCACACATGTAATGATTGCAGGTGTACATGTGTGTCAGGCCATGTCCGGAAAACGACAATACTCATTATGTCATGTAAATGGCCTCTGTACATGTGTCACATAAATGTCCATTTGTTGCTTGTGTGATCATACTAATGACCTTGCCAGTGCTTTAAAAAGCACAGTGATGTGAGCCCAAGTTGCGTCAGATGTGCATGGCGATGTGGTGAGGTATTGGTTTTGAGGTCACACGTTTGTAATTGTACACATCTACACAGTCCATTAAGGCTATGTACCAACATTTTGAAGCAGTCGTGAGTGTGTGTTTTGTGTGTGCAAGTAGCAATGATGTGGGTATACATGCTTTCTGTGTATGCGTCTGTGTGTCGTCTGTTGTATGTCCATGCCTGTCATGTGAGGATGCACAGCATTGTTGGTGGGGTCATGGGTGCATGAAGACAAGGAGGGTGTGTTCCATTTTCGTGTTGTGAGTGCACATCCATGTGTGTCTGTGGGGTTGCTTGTCCACATATGGGCCCTCAGTCATGTGATGTTGGCTGTTCTTTCAACATGTGTGCACGTACCATTGGACATGTTTGCACACAGGATGTTGTTTGTGTGTGAACAGTGTTTGTAGTTATCTGTAGTGCTTTATATTTCTGTCACGTCACACATACAATCAGTGTCTGCAACATGTATTATTTGTATTGTGTTGGTCAAGACGTGATAGTGTGGCACAGCTGTGCGATGTTGGACAATTTACATTTGTTACCATCTACTCTCACACAGGAGGGCTCCAAATGTGCATCGACCATACACTGTGCTGGAGGACATGGTTGAAGAGGAGGTGATCCGCAAATTCTGGCTTGACCGACCGACATTTCAGGACCTTGTAGCACAATTGGCACCTCATCTGCAGCTATGTAGGCCATATCCTGGAGAAATTATACCCACAGCAAAGGTGATGGCGGCACTTCACTTCTTCGCAACAGGCACATTCCAGTGCACAGTTGGTCATGCCGGGGGGATGTCCCAATCCATGTTCAGCATGGTACTGCGGGATGTGCTGGAAGCCATGATGCATTACAAGGATGATTACATCCATTTCCCACGTCCGGAAGAGCTGACTGCAGTGAAAGGGGACTTCTATGCCCAGGGCCAGATTCCACACGTAGTGGGTTTCATCGATGGCACACATATTGGTCTGGTTCCACCCCAGGCACGAGAACCCATCTATCTAAATTGGAAACACTACCATTCAATCAATGTGCAAGTGGTGTGCCTGACTGACATCATCATTTCCCATGTGTGTGCCAGATTTCCCGGGTCGCACATGACTCACTCATCCTGTGGAGCAGCATTGTCCCCCAACTGATGGCTAATCTGCATCAAGAATGTGCGTGGCTTGTAGGTGAGTGTGCTGTGATGACTACTGTGTTGTATGTGTGCCATGCTGTTCCCACCAGTCCTGGTAATGATGTATGTGTCTGTCATCCCCCCACCTAGGTGACCCTGCGTACCCAAACCGCCCGTGGCTGCTAAGCCCTCTACGGAATCCTACTACCCCAGGTGAAATGCGCTATAATGAGGCCCATGGGAAGACACGTCGGGTGGTGGAACGTACATTTGGACTGCTAAAGTCTAGGTTTTGCTGCCTGGATAAAACCGGAGGGGCCCTGCCATACTCACCAGGCAAAGTATGCAAAATCGTGGTTGCCTGCTGCATGCTCCACAACCAGGCCTTGCGCAAGGATATTGAACTGATCATGGACCCTGCAGATCAACAGGTTGCTTCGCCTCCCATCCCACCCATGTCCAGTGATGAGGATAGTGGGGAGGAAAAGGTGTGGACCAGAGGCGTCAGCTCATTGATCACTACTTTCCTTGAATGTGAGTAACTACCTCTTGTGCTGTTGTTCAATGCGTGATGTATGTCTGCTGGTGATGGGTGGATGTGGTGTGTGAATGCTGCCTGTTCTGTTATGTTCAGTTTGCACATGGGTGTGGGACATGGTGTACGAGCAATGCTCCCTGATGTGTGTCCTGTTATCCGCTTACTTTGTGATGATTGTGGTTTGTGGGATGTTGCAGTACGTTGTTGTGTGATGGGTGTGATTTAGTTTTCTGACCTGAACTTGTTGTTCTCTGATTGTCCCTAGGTCACTCACACAGAGCCATGATTCCAAACAACATTGATCCCTGCACCTGCTGATGACAACAACTGAGACAAACCTGTGTTTAAACATGGAGATCACACAGCCTTGAGTGTTTTCGTGATTTTTATTTAAAGGGTGTGGATTAGTGTTAGTACATATTTGCAAATAGGTGGTGGAGGGGATGTGTGGATTGAAGGTCATGTCAGATGACACCACCATGGGAACACCACATTGTGTGATGTACACCTAGTACAACAGACATGTAACAATGCTTGCCAACGGGGGCAAGATAGTTCACAGAGTAAATACCAGGCTCAAGGAAGGGTGTAGTCAGTGCCGGCCCCTCTTCGTGGGGGTGGCTGGTGCTTTGCCTCTGCTCTGTCCTGGATCCAGCCTCGGACGGCCCCTCCTTCTTGGAGCCTGAGTGGACCCATCTGTGGGGGCAGGTTGTTCGGGGGACACCTCCCTGTCAGTGGCCTTAGGTGAAGTTGGCAGTGGTGGTGGTGTCCTGTCCCGCTGGTCACTTGGTGGAGGGGGAGGTGGTGTGGCGCGGGATAACCACTCCCTCCAGAGAGTTGTTTGCTGCCCCATGAGGTCCACCATTTGTCCCATACGGTTGTCCATGGACCGCAACAGCTGGCAGGTGTCAAGTGAGTCTTGGCACACGATCCGCCTGTGCCTGCGACCGCTCGTACGACGCTTGCACTCTTGCAATGGCATCCAGGGTCTCGGTCCCAGGATTGTGTGGGTCTTGTCCCCGGCCTCGCATTCCACCTGCCCTCGTGTTTGTGAGCTGTGGCCTCACCTGTGTCCTCCCCTGTCCACTCTCCCTGCCAGCCTGTGATGTTGATGGTCCATCATCGTCAGATGGGTCAGGCAGGATGGCACTGGCAGGAGTGGTGGTGGTGGTGGTGGTAGCTGCACAGGTCACAATGGCAGTAGTTGCTGTTGTTCCACTGTCCAAGGCGGTGGAGGCAGGGATGTCCTGGAAGCCTGATGGCCCTGGGAGTGTAGTTGGACCGGCATCGTCCTCCGCAGCCTTGGTGTCCAGGGGATCACCGGAGAGTCCAGGCTGTGAGGGGGGCAACTGGTGCTGGTGGTTGCTGGTTTCTCCTGTCAAGTCTCGGTCACCTGAGGGACAAGAATTTAAGAATCAATGCTGTGGACATGACAGGTTTGTTGTTGTTACATTTCAATTTTCTAGGGAATCAGGACATGGTTGTTGGTGACATCAAATTGGTGTGGTACACAGTACTGGGCATTATGGTGGTGTGCATGTGGGGAGACAATACTTGGATATGTGTGGTCCTGTCCTGCTATTGGATGGTGCCCCTGTGAAGATGGCTACCTACATGTAAGTTTGAAGAGGGAGATGCATTGGTCAGCACATGGGAGGCGGACTCCATCTTGCTCTGGGATGGGACATGGTACCTGTTGGGAGTTGTAGTGCTGGACCTACCTCCACCGTCCCTGTAGCCATGGGGGCCTGTTGGGAGTTGTCGTGCTGGACCCACCCCCACCCTCCCTGTAGCAATGGGGGCCTGTTGGGATTTGTAGTGCTGGACCCACCCCCACACCCACCCTCCCTGTAGACATGGGGGCCTGTTGGGAGTTCTCATGCTAGACCTACACCCACCATCCCTGTAGTCATGGGGGCCTGCTGGGAGTAGGAGTGCTGGACCCACCCCCACATCCACCCTCCCTGTACACATGGGGGCCTGTTGGTAGTTGTCATTCTAGACCCACCCCAAACCCACCCTCCCTGTAGCCATGGGAGCCTGTTGGGAGTTGTAGTGTTGGACCCACCCCCACCCTTCCTGTAGCCATGGGGGCCTGTTAGGAGTTGTAGTGCTGGACCCACCCCCACACCCACCCTCCCTGTAGACATGGGTGCCTGTTGGGAGTTGTAGTGCTGGACCCACCCCACCCTCCCTGTAGCCATGGGGGCCTGTTGGGAGTTGTAGTGCTGGACCCACACCCACATCCACCCTCCCTGTAGACATGGGGGCCTGTTGGGAGTTGTAGTGCTGGACCCACCCCCACACCCACCTTCCCTGTAGACATGGGGGCCTGTTGGGAGTTGTCGTGCTGGACCCACCCCCACTCCCCTTTAGTCATGGGGGCCTGTTGGGAGTTGTAGTGCTGGACCCACTCCCACACCCACCCTCCCTGCAGACATGGGGGCCTGTTGGGAGTTGTCGTGCTAGACCCAACCCCACACCCACCCTCCCTGTAGCCATGGGGCCTGTTGGTAGTTGTAGTGCTGGACCCACCCCCACACCCACCCTCCCTGTAGCCATGGGGGACTGTTGGGAGTTGTAGTAATGGACCCAACCCCACACCCACCCTCCCTGTAGACATGGGGGTCTGTTCGGAGTTGTCGTGCTGGACCCACCCCCACACCCACCCTCCCTGTAACCATGGGGGCCTGTTGGGATTTGTAGTGCTGGACCCACCCCCACCCTCCCTGTAGCCATAGGGGCCTGTTGGGAGTTGTAGTGCTGGACCCACCCCCTCACCCACCCTCCCTGTAGACATGGGTGCCTGTGGGAATTGTAGTGCTGGACCCACCCCTATCCTCCCTGTAGCCATGGGGGCCTGTTGGGAGTTGTCATGCTGGACCCACCCCCGCCCTCCCTGTAGCCATGGCGGCCTGTTGGGAGTTGTAGTGCTGGACCCACCCCCACACCCACCCTCCCTGTAGACATGGGGACCTGTTGGGAGTTGTCGTGCTGGACCCACCCCCACCCTCCTTATAGCCATGGGGGCCTGTTGGGAGTTGTAGTGCTGGATCCACTGCCACCCTCCCTGTAGCCATGGGGGCCTGTTGGGAGTTGTAGTGCTGGACCCACCCTCCCTGTAGACATGGGGGCCTGTTGGGAGTTCTGGTGTTAGCTGCTTGACCACATGCATTCGTGGGAACATAGGAGGCTACATTTGTAGGTGATCATGGTGGGTGTATTTGAGCCCTGGCCTTCACATTTGGGTGACTGTGTGGTCCAAATGCATGGATTTGAGCCTGGGAGATGTGTCTTAACAGTTGTGCAAGGCAGACCTTGACAGTGTGATAGTGGTCATTTGTTTGTACTTACCAGCCTCAACTCCCTCTTCTATTCCTTCCAGACTCTCAGGGTGCAGTATGCCTAGCACCTTCTCCTCCCATTCGGCATATGATATTTGCTCCACGGCACCGCCACCGCCAGTGTCATGTGCCGGCAGGTGGTTCTTGGACCTGATGCCGTTCACCCTTGCCTTGAGGTCGTGCCACCGCCTCTGGATGTCGTGTTTGGTGCGTGACACGGTCCCTGAAGCATTGACTCTGGTCACTATCCTGTCCCACATAGTGGTTTTAGTTGCCAAGGTGGTCTGCTGCACTAGGGTACCGAAGAGATGTGGTGCGACACGGAAGATTTCATCCACCATGACCTTCAATTCACTCTCTGTGAATTTGGGATTTTTCTTGGGCGCCATGGTGTGTGATGTGCAAGGTGTTGGTGGTGTGGGGTGTGCAGGTGTGTGGTATGTAGGGATAGTGTTGTGGGGGTTTGTGTGGTGGGTGAGTTGGTGTGCAGGTTGTATGTGTGTTTGTGTGTGTCTGTCGTGTGCGATGTGCTGCCTCTTTCTTCCAGCTGCGCTGTGATGCAAAGGATTGTGGTAATGGGAGGGATTCCTTTTATACTCTTTGTGGTGGTTATGTCCCAATGGTTTTTAGCAGTCAGGTGTTCTGTGGGTGTGGAGACTTGGGTGCTCTTGTTTGTGCTGGGGGGAGTCCTATGGGCGTGTAGTTGTTGGGGGTGGGTGTTCCAGGTGGGTGTGTGTCCAGTTCTTTGGGTTTTCTATTTACTTCTGTCCGCCATTTTTGTTTCGGTTTGACGGCAGGGGTGATGTCCGGTTTGTCGATGCTTTTTTTCCGCGGCGGTCGAGGAATATGGTGAGTTCCGTTGGGAAGGCGGGGTTATCTTAATCATGCACCCGGACCCTCCACAGGTCTGGCGGCGGTTGGGCCTGTTTCCGCGGTCGTTGTGTCTGCAGCGGATGGCGTTTCTGTGGTTCCGTCTACGTGCAGCGGTCTTTGATGTGATCCGTCCGCCACGGTCGGTGTGTGATGACAGATATATCTTAATCGCACCTGCGGTTTTTCCGCGGTGCGGTCGGGAGTATATTTGCCGCGAACATGGCGGTCAGACAAGTTTCCATCCGCCATCGTAATCGACGTCTAGGTACTAACTCTAACTACCTACTGGCAATCACCAGTAGGTAATATATATATTCACTGAAAAAAAGCAAATGTTACAGGGATGCTATAGTTAGGTTCAGATGTTGCACATAAAAAACCCTTGAAATTCAGATTTTATAGCTATAGTTATTTCAAGTGACTATAACTTGTGCCCTAAGGTAACGATAACTCACACCCCAGCCATGCACAGTTTGCTCATCAATAATTTCACTGCAAATGTTACAGTGAGATCATAAATGTTGTTATGTTATGTTAATGTGTTCTCTACAGTGCACAGCTACTCAGAGAGTGTCCTATCGCTAACAGACATAACAGCACATACAGAGTGTGGCCTAAACAGATTGTTAAAAGAGCTATGTATTTAGGTTTTTCGTGAATGTGGGAAGATCGGAGGTAGTACGTAGGTCCAAAGAGAGTTTGTTCCATGTAATCGGACCAAGATAGGAGAAGGATCAACCGCCTATTCTGAGCCAAAGGATTTTAGGAACTATAGCCAGATGTTCCAAAGAAAAACGTCAATTTTGTTGGGGACTTAGTCATAAAACCTCAACCTCAGTTATCTGGCTCTTGAGCCATGCAGAGCTTTGTGTACCAAGACCATGGATTTAAACAAGATCCTTTTTTGGGGGGGAGCCAATGGAGGGTCTTCAGATGAGAGGACATGTGTGTTCCCAGGGGAAGATTGAGAAGCATCCAGGTTGTCGAGTTCTGTAGCACCTGAAGTCTGCCAAGGAGGTACTCAAAGAGACCTAGGAAGAGAACTTTTTCATAATCCAATTTTGAAGTTATTAATGCTTGGATTACAGTTCTATATTGCACCCTGGCAAGGGACCGGGAGGGGACCGTTCTTCAGCCAGAAAGATCTTCATAGGCCAGATTGAGATTAACAAAGACCATGATCTCAGTCTTTTTTGGATAACATTTTACCTGAATAATAGCCAACCACTGAAACACCTTGGAGAGGCAGATTTTAGCAGCCTCCCTATCAAACTCCTCTCCCTTTTCACAGAAGAAGAGAAGATGGGTGTCATCTGTATCAGAGAATACTTTAGCTCCTAGAGACTCCTCTAATCCCGCTAATGGTGATGACAATGATGTAATTGAAGATGTCATGAGTGATGTATTATGTGGGGTAATTAGTAGTGCATGGTGAAGGTGTGAGTTATAGTTTCCTTAGGGCATGAGTTATATTCCCTTGAGATAGCTATAACGATAACTACTGAATTTCTATAGTTTTGTGTGTGTATATTCTGAACCTAACTATAACGACCCTGTAACCTATTATTTTCAGTGGATTTCTAAGGTTTCTTAATGCTCTTTCATAACTAAAACACCCCGGAAACTTGGGTTTGTGAATGTGTGTGTGAGTGGTTGTGTGGGTGTGTATGTTGGTGTGTGAGTGTGTGGTGGGTATGTGAGTGTGTGTGTGGCTGGCTGTGTGGGTCTGTGAATGGGTGTGAGAGTGGCTGTTTGAGTGTGTGAGTAGGTGTGTGTGTATGTGTACATGGTGTAAATTGCTCTGACAACCTACATTCGGATGAGTAACACTGTGAAAGAATTAAATAAAAAAGTAAATTAGTAAGGGCTATTCAACTCATTCTTTGTGTAATTGCTCACACAGAGGCCTTTGGCATTACCTCAATGCATGAATATCGCTTACACATAGGGCACACAGGGGTTAAACAAAGTCCATTTCCCTCCAAATCATAGTTTTGTTAAATAATAACAAGGAGTGTGACTAAGTTTCCCTCCATTGAATTTGCATTTAGGTGTTAGGCTACAATATGATAAACAAAAGGAGATCAGGTGGTCATTTAACACAGGTCTTTGTTTTGAGCCCCAGCTCAAAGTGAACATAAGAAAGCCCCCTCACAGCCTGCAGGTTGCTAATCCTAAAGGAAAGTAGACAATGTGCAGTCACTGTTGAATCTGTCCCTGGGTCCGGAAATTACACCGGGGCAAAATTAGCACATTTCTCGTGTTCCAGCCCACATCCTGGATCCGACTAAGGGTGGGCGTAGTTCGCGAAGTAGCGCTACGGGAAGCTACGCGAAGTGCACTTCGCATTACGCAAACTTCACATAGCACTACGCGAGCCGCGTAGTAGCATGTTCGCACTGTGCAAATATGTTTTTTCAATGATTGCACAGTGCGGACAAGCATCCGGCACTGTGCAATCATTGAAAATGGCATCTTGCACTTGCGAGCTGTAGTTTTCTGCTGCTCGAGTAGATTTTTACTCGAACTGCAGCTTTCTCAGCGCGAACTGGTAGTTTCTAAATGCGAGCGGTCGAGAGCATGCGCAACCACTCGCAATGAGAAACCTGACCTCCCCGCATTGAGAATCTCGCCGGGATGTCATTTTGCTTGCTCGCGGTCGTGAACATGACGTTGAGGACCCCGAACAAGCAAAAAAGGACCGCTGCACTACGCTACGTGCACTATGCATGTTCGCACTGTGCTATGTGCAGCTCACGTAGTGCAAAGTTGAGTAAACTACGCAAACTACGCGAGCGTAGCGTAGTGCTTCGCCCAGGGTTAGATCCGACACAGTGACAGCTGCTTTTACCTCATTTCCTACATTGAGGCATATGGTACATCAGGGACACAGACACTAGGTAAATCCTACAGGATGCTAATATTTCAATGATGTTAAGTGAATGTCAAGGCATTTGTTTAGCACTTCCTCGCCATCTCTGTGGTTTCAATGGCCTATTAAAATTGTGTTGAGGGTTCTGTTTCGTACTGATCCTAGTCACTGGTGATGTAGACTGTCAAAACCTAATATATATAGTCAATATAGCATTTGCACATGTTTGCAAAATTTGAACATAATGCATTACTAGCTGATTCTTGTATGTAAGGGATAAATTACTATCATGCGTCAATGCTTTGGGATTAAATTCTGATCAATAAGAAGAATGTTCTTGTATCATTGATGCATATAATCCAGATTTTCCATCTAATTAGACTTTTAGGCAGTAATTTGAAGGAACTTGACAGGACAGATAGGTAACAGCATGTCCCCCTCACAGACTGCCTCTTTTCCTGATTATTAATGCGCTACATTAAGTGATTTAAAATTCAAATCCAAAAATTCACCATGTGTATAAAGGATTGTATAGCTTTTATTAAGACTTACATTTCAGTTCAATATAAAATGAGCCATCAGAAAACGTATATAGACCTGGCTACCAAAACAAAAGGAAATGTAAACCTGCCATGTTGAGAAAAACGACTAACTGTGAAAGACTATTTACCAGTTCAGTTTATAAACTTTATTCGACAGTTTAAGAAAACGTCATAAAAGTGCACAAATAAAATCAAACATGTAACATTACACAGGGAAAGTACAAATCATCATGGGTTGTTATCACAGCACACAGAGGTCAACCAATAAAAAACGAAATAATAGCTAAAAAACCATACTTTTTCTTGCAGCAACAGATTTCAGAATAAAGGTTGCGATAAAAAAACACAGGTCCGGGCTAGCAAGCGAAAATAACAATATCATGGCATTTGATGTAGAAGACACAGAATATTTTTTAAATAACGGTTTCAGATAAACAATACGTAGGGCTTTATAAAGGGGGCAGATTAACATAAAATGCAGGGTACTTTGTTTAGTTAATCCATCACATGGACAAGCAGATGTTGGATAATTTTTCATCTTTGGAAAGGCCACAAGATTGTGGACAATACCTAGTCTAAATCTGGATAGAACGAATTGGTGAGATTGCCTGTAGATGATTTTAAGATAGGTAGGCAAACCAGGACCCTCGTTTGCATTGGAGGAATAGAAAGCATGGGTTGAGTAATTACTTGTATCTGCTTTCCGTTTATCGAATTTTACCCTCAAAAATTCTTCTTTCACCTCCTTTTTGGATAAAGTAGTTACAATATCGGGTTCATTACGTACATCCAAATCAAAAAGTTCTTTATAGGTAGTGGTCACATACTTTATCCATGGTATATTTTTGAAATTATCCAAAAGCAAACAATCTTTGATAATGCTCTTTGTGAAACTTGTTTCGTCCTTCAGCCAAATGGACCTCCATATCAGGAGAGGTCTCAATTCGATTAGATCGGCTATATGGTCCATCCTTAGTTCCTCGTGGACCAGGTAGTTAGATGCCGATGATGGTAAACAAAGTAACCGTTTCAGAAACAGATTTTCTAGAATTTGCAGGTCTCTGTTAGACCAATGCCCCCATACCACTGAACCATAAAGCGCTATTGATGAACATCTGTGTCTGTAAATATTTAACATTGCTGGGATCCGTCGGCTGTCCAGTTTATTGGCAAAACGGAAGACACCTAGCGAAGCCTTCCCCATCCTGGCTTTTATGTTAGTTTGTTCTGGTGTCCATGAGCCCCGACTATTAAAAGTAATGCCCAGATAACAGAACTTATCTATGACCTCAATTCTGTTATCTTTAAAATAGAAAGACTTAAGGTGCTTCACCGTTTTGCCACAAACCATTATGAATGTTTTAGAGTTGTTGATTTTGAGTTTCTTACCCTGAATAAAATCATAAAAACAGTTCATTAGCCGCTGGAGGCCGATTGGGGTTCTAGATAATAAAACAGTGTCGTCCGCATATAACAACACTGGAATAGGTAGGCCTCCTGCTTGTGGTGCATCTGCCTGGACCTGTTTTAATTCTTGTTCCATGGAATTAATAAAAAGGGAAAAAAGCAGGGGGGCCAATACGCACCCCTGCCTAATGCCTGATTTTACCATAATCTTTCTCGTACACTCTCCTGCTGGTCCATATCGAATCTGTGTGGAAAGATTGGAATATAACCTAGCTAAGAAATGGATAATAGCTGAGGGTGCTCCCATATCAAGAAGGGTTGTCCACAGCAGGGAATGATTCACCAGGTCGAAGGCACTGGAGAGGTCCGCAAAACAAAGGAATAAGGAGCCAGATTTAACCTTACTATATTTACCTATTAAAAGGTTGAGGTTGATACACTGGTCAATGGTCCCCAAACCCTTTCTAAAGCCATATTGGGATTGTGCCAGGATATTATTATCGGTCGCCCACTCCTCCAGGCGTAGCAGTAGTACGAGGCTCATAATTTTAAGGGAGGAATCTAAAAGGGAGATGGGGCTGTAGTTTTTGGCCTCCCCTCTATCTCCCTTCTTATAAATCGGAATAATAACGGATTCACTCCAGGTTGCCGGGGTGGAATAATCAGTGGCAGCATTAAAGACCTGGGTCAATGAAGGGCTCCAGAGGGCCAGATCATGTTTGTAGAGATCTATCGGGACCCCGTCGGGTCCTGGGGCTTTACCTCCTTTACTGGAATTAATTGCGTGACTACTTCTCGGATGGTAATTCCCAAAGGCTGCGAAGTCAGCAAGGGATTCATACAGATTTTATCATAAGACTCCTCAGGGGGGTCAAAAATTCCTGAAAAATATCGGACCCAGCTATCTTCGCTTACTAATGCGGTAAGTACTGGGAAATCTTCTTTCTGGAGGAATGGGGCGTTAATAGTACTCCAAAACAATTTGCAGTCCCGGAGAGCTGCAGCACTATCCAAATTGTCCCAGGCTTGTTCCCGGAGTTCGTTTTTCCTGCGTTTTAGTTCTATATTATAATTGGACCTCAAGGTTTTGACCACTTCCCTGTCTCTTGGGAGATTGGACAGTGCTTTCTTAAGAGTTTTTAATGCTGTTGTACAGGCTTGGTCAAACCAGCCAACCTTATCCCGTCTGGTATTGATTTTATTGTTAGTAAAAATTCTATTAATAATAGTGCCAAGTTCCTCAAAATCCGCTATAATACCCATAGGGGGGGCATTAATTTCCAGACAGCGAAATATCTGTCTGGAACCACCTACCACAGCTGTACTATGTAGTTTTTCTGATTTTTCCGTACACCACTTTATCCGGGTTCCATTAGGCCTACTTGGAACAATATTATCAACAACCCTGCCTGTAGGCGTATTTCTGGGACCCCAGATAAGAATAAACATGGTTAGGGCATTATGATCGCTCAGACAATAGTCCTTAATGATTGGTACTGTACAGGATGGCACCAAAAGGGTTGAGATCAACAGATGGTCAATAACCGACTCAGTATCCCTCCCTTTGAAAGTTGGAACAATATTGCCCATTTTATCGAGAGCTGGTTGGTGGATAACTAAATCAAATTTTAACAAGAAACCATTAAGGGAAGTCCCATATGGGGAGTGTTGGAAATGTGCTAGATTCTCCCCCGAATCCCCATCAAACCCACAAACTGGGGTGTGAGAATGCAGGCACGTTCTGATGTTAAAGTCCCCTCCCCATATGATGTCATAAGATGTGTGGGATTTATTACAAATTTTATTCAAAAAGGCTTCCAGTTCGTCCACGACTAGGGTGCTGGTAGGATCAAATATATTATTGTAATGATTGATCAGTAGGGTGTTCCTACCCTTTTTGGCTTGTAGTTCCAGAATTTGTGAATGTGTGCCAACAATAGAGTATGATCTTACAATTATCGGGAGATCTACTGATATTAGAACAAGCAGGCCCCCTTTTGCCCGCCCCATAACAGATTCCTGGGCAACACAATTATAAGAAACAAAACCATCAAAGTGAATGTCTATAGTGGACCATGTTTCCTGTAAACATAAAATATCAAACCCACAAATAAGTTCCCTCCACCCAAGAGCCGAAGCTCTCTGACGCCACCCAGCTATATTCCAGCTCACCATGGAATACCCTTGATCACTTGAGGTAGATATCTCTTCTAAAGGAGTAATCATGGGTGAAAACAATGTACTTGTACATCCCCTATCAGCAATAGCCTCAGCTGGTGGTGAAAGATGGACTTCAGTTGGTTTATCAGGAGTTAAGGGGATCAGATCGGGTAAATCAGAAGTTATTTTGCCCCCCATTATTGGCATGGTGTAATATTCCACAGTAACCCCGCTATCGAAAAAAGTAATCTCGTTGGGTAGAGGGGGAACAGTGGTATATACACTGGGTAGTCAGTCAACTCCTTCAAGCCCATCAAGACAGCTATATCAATTATAATTCCAAAAGGTGTTCTGCGGAGTCTGAAATGGGGGCAATCTGGGGTGTCTGGGGTGAAAAGGCCTTCCCCTACGTTCAATCCTAGTCCAGTCATTGCTTCCATCATAATACATAGGGTTAAAAGGTGGTGGGAAATAAAAGGAGACAGGGAGAGTCTGGATAGTAGAATCGAATGACCTATTAACACCCGCACATATGTAAGACACTGTCCGTGGATCTCTAAAACTGACAGTGATACAATCTCCCTTGATGGATTTTGGGGTTTTACCAACCCATGGTACCCTCCTCACCATGATGACTTCATTGTGCAGGTGTGCCAGTAGGGGTCGGTTCCAATTAAGCCATATTATAACTTGGTTTTTAAGGGAACTAAAGGTTTCGGTTTCACCCCTATCTAATGGAGGTGCTCCTGCCAGAATTACCATAAACCGGTTGGCCTCCGGTGGAAGATCAGGCCGTCTAGTTCTTGGTGTTTTGAGATCTTCAGGTGGGGGCCCTTGGGTATCGATAGACATAAGTGGAGGTGGGATATGCAGACCTGGGGGGGGGCCTGGAATATTCTGAGGGGCAACTAGGCTAACCGAGTTAGAGACTTGGGGAACAGGTTGGGTACTTACGGTCGTTGGGACAGGAATTTGGGACACAGTAGTTGGATGAATAATTTGGGGAGCAGGCATACTAGGATGGAGACCAGAACTATTAGGTTTGGTGGAGTTAGCTAAAAGAATAGCAGTTGATTTCTCTATATTAGACATTCTAAAATCAAGCCTATCTAGTTTGGCCTCTAATGGAAAAATAATCGATTTTAGTAGGTTGCAATTTTATCCATAGAAATATCGTTACAGGGTGGGCTCCCTTGACAGTTGGTATTCAACAATACAGAATCTCCATCTAATTTGGCTGTTTTAGATGCCCTCCCAATATTTTTACCCTTTCTGTTATACTGTCTCTTCCGTTTCTTAATAGCCCCTTCTTTCCCCCCCTGAGTGGTAAGGAGGGTAGTATTTCCAACATTTACAGAGGGAAAGGAAACATTTGCACAATCAGAGACAAGGCTAGAATCAGCTACGATAATGGAGGGATTAGATATAACAACAGAATCTACACTTAGTGGAGGGGCAGAATCGGGAAGTAAAAGTTGGGCATCCACCACAGGCAAGCAGTCAGTGGGTCTTTCAGGAGTTTTAGCATTGGCTAAAGGGCCCATACTAGAACGTTTAAGAGACATTAGTTCCTTGGACAGTCGTTTCTCCAGTGTGACGATTTCTTTGTCAATAATGTTATTAGCCCTAGTAAGAAACTTCTCCATACCTCCTGCGGCAGAATGAGAGCCTCCAGCCAGCAGGGATTTGCTCCTGGTTTCGCGACTGACCATGATCCACAGGAAATCATGCAGCAGGAAGATTTAAGGGAGTGGCCCAGTCCGGTCACTGTCGGTCACAAACGGGCACAAACGGGCCCGCTCTTGGCCCGGTCTTCGCCCGCTTCGTCGCGCGTACGCGTTCCAGGCGTGGTTAAAATAGAGGAGGAGAGAAGGGGGCGGGAAGAGGAACCAGGTGCGCGCGGTGGACGGCGCTAGCACTTCTGGACCTCGCAGTCCCGCTCCCAAAGCAAATGATGAATCAGGCTCTCCCCCTGCCGAGGTGACCGAGCCGATATGCTCCCAGGTCGCAGGATAGTAAAATGAAAGGGCTCCGCTGCAGTTCTTGCCCCCAGAGCGGCCACAAGCACAATATCGCAATCCACACGCTGCTCGAGCGGCACCCGCGCCAGCGGGGGCCGCGAGGACTTTAAAGAGTTTCCAGGCGGGTCGGAGGGAGAAGGGGGCGGGAAGAGGAACCAGGTGCGCGCGGTGGACGGCGCTAGCACTTCTGGACCTCGCAGTCCCGCTCCCAAAGCAAATGATGAATCAGGCTCTCCCCCTGCCGAGGTGACCGAGCCGATATGCTCCCAGGTCGCAGGATAGTAAAATGAAAGGGCTCCGCTGCAGTTCTTGCCCCCAGAGCGGCCACAAGCACAATATCGCAATCCACACGCTGCTCGAGCGACTATTTACCATGTGCAGTGTACAATCACTCTCCAGTGTTTCTTGATAGTTTTTACTTAAAATGGCTTCACACATCCCAGGACACCTCTTCTTGTAGTAATTAAAGTTAGTGTCTTTGATTATATGTGATTTGGCCTATTGGAGTTTATCTATTTTCTGTTAAATATTTCAAATGCAGATAAAAGTGAGGGGTGTGGTGAAAAATTACACGTAATTATTTCATATTTAATTTGTTATGACTAATTATTCTTTGAAACACCATACTGTCACATTTCTACTGGCCGAAATCTGTTAAACTAGGAACAATCTACCTTGATCTCTTACCAAGTTATTGATTCAGTGACCAAATAGGGTTAAATTGTGAAATTATATTCTCCACTTTCTTAAAGTACCAGCAAGCCATTGCATGAGGTTCAACAGCACAATTTGCCAATCAACCTATTCTGTTTGAGCATTATTCTCTATGTGAACACAATTAAGTGGAGATGCATGTACTGTGGTGAA
This sequence comes from Lissotriton vulgaris, assembly GCF_964263255.1. NCBI lineage: Eukaryota > Metazoa > Chordata > Amphibia > Caudata > Salamandridae > Lissotriton > Lissotriton vulgaris. The sequence goes on along the minus strand of NC_141685.1, from coordinate 1,529,507,874 downwards.
ATATTTTTTATATGTCCACTACTATATTAAAAGTTTTCAACATATCTAAATATTTACTCTATACCATTTTAGAACTTGAATATAGATGTTGCCCCTCAAGATCTACTTCACTATAAAAACCTTGCAAAATTGCCTATTTAAAGCTTATGTATTTGGAACTTGGTTGCACAGTCAAAATATTGATTCCCTATTATCGACCTACAGTAAGATCGAGTCTAAAATATCGAAGTTGAAGAATATCGAGGTCAAGAATATCGTTGGACAGAATATCGACCCTAAGGTAATAATATCGATTTTTTTATATTGATGTAAGTAATATCGAAGTAAGTAATATCAATATCAAATATATTGATGTCACTAAATTCTATGTTACTAATATCGATATTTGTTTTTTGTTAAGTATTTTATTTGTTTTAAATTATATGTGTACTATTTTTTATATATTAAAAATGTTATTTTAAATTTACTTTTATGTTTTAGTACTGGAGCGGGTTGTGGGTTTATAGGGGAATAGGGTGGTAAGTAATTTAATTATAGTAAATTAATTATGAATTTTTAGTAATTGTAAATTATTTTAATTAATTTTTGCGTTTAAGTTTTGTAGCGGGTTGTGGGTTTATAGGGGAATTGGGTGCAAAGTAATTTAATTGTAATTAAGTAATTATTTATTTTTAATTGGTATTTAAATTTATTTTTTTCTAACTAATTATTAATTGGTAATTAATTATTTTAATTGGTAATTAATTTTTGCAATTGGTAATTAAGGTTTGTAATTGGTATTTACATTTTTTATTTGGCAATTATTTATTTTAATTGATAATTAGGTTTTGTAATTGGCAGTTACATTTTTTAATTGGTAATTAATTTTTTTAATTGGTAATACATTTTTTTAAATTGGTAATTGGTATTTTTAAGTGTTAATTATTTGCTCATTTATATTTATAAATTAATATTTATTGTTATTTTATTGTTAATTAATTATTCAATTGTAATTATGTTATTAGTAATTAATAATGGGTATTTTCAAATGATGTAGAGTTATTTAAAAATTAAAATTTTAATTATTTTATTACAACTATTATTTATAAGTATGTTATATTTAACTTCTACACTATCCAATGCTTTCCCTACTGTTGCACTCTCTGGAGTGGGAATAGTAATTTTTACCCCTATGCTATCCAACGCTTTCCCTACTGTTGCACTCTCTGGAGTGGGAATAGTAACTTTTACCCCTACGCGATCCCAAACTTTCCCTACTGTTGCACTCTCTGGAGTGGGAATAATAATTGTTACCCCTACGCTATCCAACTCTTTCCTTACTGTTGCACTCTCTGGAGTGGGAATAGTAATTGTTACCCCTACGCTATCCAACGCTTTCCCACTGTTGCACTCTCTGGAGTGGGAATAGTCATTTTTACCCCTACGCTATCCAACGCTTTCCTTACTGTTGCACTCTCTGGAGTGGGAATAGTAATTTTCACCCCTATGTGATCCAACGCTTTCCCTACTGTTGCACACTCTGGAGTAGGAATAGTAATTTTTACCCCTACGCTATCCAACGCTTTCATTACTGTTGCACTCTCTGGAGTGGTAATAGTAATTTTTACCCTTACGCTATCCAACGCTTTCCCTACCGTTGCACTCTCTGGAGTGGGAATAGTAATTTTTACCCCTACGCTATCCAACGCTTTCCCTACTGTTGCACTGTTTAGAGTTGAAATAGTAATTTTTACCCCTACACCATCCAACGTTTTCCCTGCTGTTGCACTCTCTGGAGTTGGAACAGTAACTTTTACTCCTATGCTATCCAATGCTTTCCCTACTGTTGCACTCTCGGGAGTGGGAATAGTAATTTTTACCTCTACGCTATCCAAAGTTTTCCCTACTGTTGCACTCTCTGGAGTTGGAATAGTAATTTTAACCCCTACGCTATCCGATGCCTTCCCTTCTGTTGCACTCTCTGGAGTTAGAATAGTAATTTTTACCCCTACGCTATCCAACGCTTTCCCTACTGTTGCACTCTCTGGAGTGGAAATAGTAATTTTAAGTTCTATGCTATCCAGCATTTTTATTACTGTATTTTTTTACTTATGGATTTTCAATAATATTTTTATTTATTTAGCTATTATCTTTTTTTTATAAATTTAGATAATGTAGTATATAATTAATTTGAAAAATATTAAAAGTTTCTTTAATTTTTTTAATTTATTAAATATAATTCTTCATTTTTTATTTATCTTTTTGTTTTATGTTTGTAAATGTGTTTGTAATTTATAATACGTTTTATTAATTTATAAATTATTAAAATAATTATAACAACGTATTGTTAAGTATGTATATATTATATATTTTCTGTATGTGTTTAATTAATGTATTATTAATATATATGTATTATTTATCAATTTTAAACATTATTAGATATTTTTGACTATGTTTATTTTATTTATTAGTGTTATTTACTTTATTTTACATATATATTCTTATAGAAAACCCCCCAATATTTTTAACATTGATATTTTGAACATCTTTATATTTTTTTCGATATTTTTGTACTTACCATGTTGTAGATAGGATGTCGATATTCTTGCCTTCAATATTTCTGCATCGATATTCCTATAGGTCGATATTTTCTTGGTCGATATTTTGTCAGTGATCCCTAGTTTATATTTAAAGGGTCCTTTTACCTTTCTCATACACAATAAGGGTGTCCCTTCGAAAAAGTACTGTTTTATCCTCCAGTGGTAGAGGAAAAATTAGTGGTGGGTGGGTGGATCCTGAGTGTGGGATGGTAAGTCACTCAAGTAGGGGTTACAGAGAGAATCTGATATGTGGTCAACCTGTTGTTACAGGTTGGAAGGGAAAGAGTCCCTTTTCTTTTTGTAGCCCCACTCACTCTGGTAATAACATGCTTCATCATTGAGCTCACCCCCTTCTAACGGTAGGGGTGTGCTCAACCATCTTTCAGGGAGCATTTAAAGATAAGGTGCATGGGGTGTACCGTTGAAGATAAAATTCACCTAAAGAATTCCTTATTAATGGTGTAGGAGGGAAGGTTACAAATGTACTATAATCAGGTATCAGGAAGTAGCACCAACATGTTTCAGCCCTCCTTAACTGACCTAAATAGGTCCTGGGCTTCTGGTTTTCAAACTGCACTGTTGAGGGATTACACCCTCTCCACATTTAGGCAGCATGAAGGGCCAGCCATCTGTTCAATGGACCCTTGGTGGGATGTACTTCACACCACAGCCATCTGGCACAAGGCGCTTCTCTGCACACATGCTCTCGAACTCGTCCGCATTGAATTTGGTGAAACCCCATTTCTTGGAGATGGGAATCTTGTGGCGCCCGGGGAACTTGAACTTGGCTCTATGCAGAGCTTCAATCACATGTTCCTTGTTGGAAGCCTTGGTGCGGACAGACATGATCACCTGCCCAATGTTCACACGGGCTACAGTGCCCTGGGGTTTGCCAAAGGCTCCACACATTCCGGTCTGAAGTCTATCAGCACTGGCACAGGACAACATTTTGTTGAAGCGGATGACGTGGAACGGTTACAGGCACACTCTCATGTGGAAACCATCCTTACCACAGCTCTTCACCATGTACTTGTTGCAACAAATACAGGCAGCTTCCAGCGCTTCAGAAGACAGCTGCTCACATTCACCAGATACCATGTGGCCGCATAGTGGGAACTCGTCCATATTTGCCTTTTTCCTGCATAAATCGTAAATCCTAATATTGGGATCAGGAACACCCCTGCAGAAACGAGATTTGAGGTAGGGCTTGTTTTTGCAGTATCTGTAACATCGCGCGATAAGGCGACCCATGGCGGCTGCTGCTGGTCACCTCGCCGAGCAGAAAGACATGGGAGACGCAGAGCGAGTGTCCAACAGTGTTTGTGGCCAGCAGCAGAGGACTCCCAGGCCCAAGTACCAGTGGGGCCGTGGAGCACACCGGCAGCCCCTTCCACCTCACCTGCGGGGGCTTTTAACCACCTGCAGACTCCTGCGACTCAGGACGCGCACTGGCAGTCGCCGGGCTAAGCCCGGGCAAAGAGCGGGCCATCAGTGGCTTGACGAGGCAGGGCTCGGCCTCCTCTCCTGTAACCCAGAATTGGCTTCCGGCAGGTAAAGTGTGCATTGGGACATTGGGCTACGTGACTGTTTCGAGGACCTGCGGCACCTTCTCAAAGACAGTGGGTGCGAAGTTTAAATATGGAAAAACGAAAGGCTGTGGATGCTACGGGGGAGTCTTAGACTCGGGGTGGAAGCACGGAAGGGGAAGAAGGCAAGAAAAGCTACTAAAATCCCCATAAATAACTGTGTTTTGGACAGAATTGATAGCATTATTACAGAGTGTGAGGAAATAATTTTATCCGACGGACCCACTCCCGCATCTATCACCACGTCCCATGTAACTAAGAATAGCGGGTCAGCTCATACTCCATCTATACCCCAAATGTTCCGGAGACTCCCTAACTCACAAGCATCGGATATTGTTCCCCCTTTAATTTCTGTTCCGCTGGGAGAAAGGAGCACAATGGTGAGGACCCCTGCTGATATTCCCAAGGAGGCGACAGGGTGCCATCTGGAGCCATCAGTGGTTGTGTGCTCAAACTGCTATGCTGCCCTTGCTGAGCTTCCAGATCTCCATTCTGGTGGCACATGCACCACCCCTGAGGTCACCGAGATTTTTAATGAATCCGGAGATATTTCCTCCACGACATTTAGAGATGTGGTACAGCTAGTAGGCTCTCGTTGATGAGAAATTGAGGTCTTGAAAAAAATGATATTAGACTTAGCGGTGGTAATAAAAAAACAAACAGTGATGACTACACCTCCACATATTAATAAACCAGAAGTCCCTTCGCCGGTTCTAAATACAGATGACCAATTAGTTTCCTGTTTAAAAAATAATCCTGTAAAAGATGGAAGTACTATGTTTCGCCAGGGGGCGACCAAAATACCAGCAATGCTTTCTACCTCTCTGGGCCTCCCCCCAATAGCCAATAATCCCTAAAAAGAGCCACTGCCGTCTGTCTTTCTGGAAAATCGGGTTGATGGGCGTACTGACCATGCCCGTGGTTTGAAACACAGTTTACCTGCAAGTAAAACCACCCTGCTAGGAGCGCCTATAAACTCATCCTTATGGAATAACGCTTACCCACAAAGCTCAGGGACTTCTCTTAGAGACGATGCGATAACCCTTCACCTTCCCCCTGATTGTTCACCGTATGTGGTGATTCGCAAAAATGTCCCATTGCTGGATAATCAACGTAAAGAGAAGTACCCCAAGCTTAAAAACAAGGTTTGTCATTGGTTCTCTAAATCTATAAATTTCTCTCTTTGTAATATTGGGGATATTTTGTTTATGAGAAGAGTCAGGTGGGTTGGTCCGTCTGCGAAAAAGGTGGGAGGCAACTGTGTAGTAGTTAATTGTAAATCCCACCTACTTGCAAAATGGCTGATAGAGGAAGGAAGACTCTCGAACCATCAGTGTGGGGCAGGCGGGATTAGTATCCTACCACTTGGAGACTTCTATGAGCACCTAGATATAACTCATATAGGTATTATCAGTGGTGGGACCTGGAACCGGAGGCCTGCCATTTACGGAAGTAAACCATCGGTAGTAGGGGTTGGTAGTGCTCATTCGTTCTCAGCCTTGGACGCCAAGGATTGACTTCTATCTGTACCTGGTCAAAGTCTGGACTCCGCTGGGGCACCAAATGGTGTGGCCTCACTTATGGGTGCAGTTCCACCAGTTGATTCTCCCTTGATCTTAACTGACACTAGTCACTTAGAGGGTTATCAGGTAGATTCTATTAGTGACAGAGTTGATATAAAGGGGAAGGACGCTATTGAGGAGGTGGCTAATCCTATGCAAACTTTGGAAATTCTCTCATGGAACGTGGCAGGTATCCAATCCAAATTGGAAGATTTTGACTGGTGTATTTTCATGGAGAAATTCCATATATGCATTTTACAAGAAACTTGGGCGGTGGAAAAAATGTATAGAGCAGGCTATACCACTTATAGTGGGAGCGCTAGGTCGAGCTGCAGGTGGTCTTCTGATATGGGTAAAGAACTCTTTGGTTGGTAGTTTTCAGGTTCTTGACATTATATCAGATGAATTATTAGGCCTGGAAGTGCGCTTCTCTAATGGGAAAATTCCCCTGAATATTTTTAATATCCATAACCATTTCAGTAGCCCACATAGACCCTCAAATACAATAATAACATTGGTAAACCATCTAGAAGCTTCCTTGGGGCAATACTATCTGATGGTGGCCGGTGATTTTAATATTTCTTTTGAACCGGTAAACTACATACAGGATCTGAAAGCATCTGAAGATGAAGCAAGAGGGATTGCGAGATTAAATAAACCTTGCCTAAAAAAATGCTCCAAGGTTGTAGAACATATCTCATCATTTGTTATTAATCATGGGCTGCGTGCATGTAATGGCAGAACAGATTCAGATAGAAAGGCATCTTATACTTTCAAGAGAGGGCCATCTAAATCTAGACTGGACTATATTTTGGTAGATCTAGATATTTGGACTAATGTCAAGGATATGAAAGTCCTAGAAAGAAGCGACAGCGACCATAACGCACTAGATCTTTCTATGTGTGATATGATTGACTGCCTGGGCCCCTCTAAGTATAAACGCCCCCCCTATAATAGTAAGTGAGGATGGAAGACAAGTTAAGTGGGGGAATGTTTTGGCTGATCAGGATGTGTTAGCTCAGATTTATATTTATTTATTATTTATTTATTATTGCAATTTATAAAGCGCAGCAAATGCCCTTGGGCGTCTTGGCGCTATAAGTTCAGTTAGTGTCTCTGAAAAAAAGATGAAAAAATTCTGTCAGTGAAGGCTAGGAGCGGACAAGTTACTGGTCGAACAACCAAGTCTTCAGCAATTTCCTGAATTGGAGAAGAGAGTGGGTTGATGTAATCGTTAGCGGAAGGGAGTTCCAGAGTCTGGCTGCTGTAACCATAAAACGTCTGTCTCCCCAAGTAACAGTCCTTGTACGTGGTACCACTAGTTCATGCTGTGTCGTGGATCTTAGTTGTCTAGTGGGACGGTAAGCAATGAGCTGCTCTTTAAGAAACTCTGGCCCTTGTTTGTGAAGCGCTTTGAATGTTAGGCATAGAGTTTTAAATTTAATCCGATTTTTAATCATCAACCAGTGGTAGTTCCTAATTGTTTGCCTAATCGGTTTGAATTTGGGGGTCCTGGAAAGCAGTCTTGCCGCCGCATTCTGAATCGTTTGTAGTTTGACGACCACCCGGGCTTGGGCATTGGCAAATAAGCCATTACAATAATCCGATGAGGAGAGTACCAATGAACTCACCCCAGTTTTTCCAGCACTTTCTGCAAGAATTGGGATAATTATTTTTATAAGCCTAAGCTTATGAAATGTAGTGGACGCTGTTTAGTTTGCATGGGTGACAAAATTCAGCTTTTCATTAAAGATGACTCCCAAGTTCCTGACCCTTGGGACGGGACTTGGTAAAGCTCCTAGTGATGGAGGCCACCAGACTGACGACCATATCGGGAAAATTGTCCCAAAAATGTCCACCTCCGTCTTCTCTGAATTGAGCCAAAGGCAATTACAGGCCATCCAATCTTTGATCGCTAACATGCCTTCTTGGAAGCGTGCAGCTACCTCTTCTCCATCATTGTTGATGGCGAGCACTAGCTGGGTGTCATCGGCATAGGTGGTAAGGCTCATCCGGTAGATTTTAATAACTCTTGCTAAGTCCGACACATAGATGTTAAAAAGTGTCGGACTTAGGGAGGAGCCTTGGGGGACCCCACAGGGTAAAGCCAGTTCATCCGGCTTAAATGGTCCTAGCGTTACAGCCTGTGTTCTGCCAGATAGAAAGGAAGCAAGCAGGTCCTTTGCTCTGGATTGAATGCCCAAATTTCTGACAAGGTCAATCAAAATGGAATGATTGACCGTGTCGAATGCCGCAGTTAAGTCCAGCAGTATGAGCACTGCTGTCCCCCCTGGTCTCTGATGATTCTGATATCATCAGCAGCTTTAATAAGGGCTGTCTCCGTACCGTGAAGTTTGCGAAACCCAAACTGTGAGTCGTCTAGCAGGTTGATTTGTTCGATGTATTCAGACAGTTGACCATTCATTGCTCTCTCAACCACCTTGGCTAGAAACGGCAAGCTGGCTATTGGTCTATAATTCTTCAGCACATCTTTATCTAGACAAGGTTTTTTGAGAAGTGGTTTTAGAAGGGTGTTCTTCAACATGTCCGGATAGATCCCTGACTTGAACATCACATTGCAAACTTGTGTAATGACTTCGCTTATGGAATCCATTACAAGAGGAAAATCTTTAGGAGGACAAGGGTCCAGCTCCGACCCCGTTTTTATGAATTTCATAATGTCCGTTATTTGTTCATCCTCCATTTCTTTAAATTGAATTAATGAGCAATCAGGGGGTGTGATGTAGGTAATGGGAGTAGCGAGCTCGTCCTTGGCAGAGAACTCTGAGTAGATGTCGTTTACTTTAGCAAAAAAAAATTGGCCAAGGAGTCACAGAAGGCCTGAGAGGAGAGGGGACCAAATCTGGAGTTTTCCCAGCCAGTTGTTTCACTACATCATACAGTTGTTTACTGGAGTTCTTTGCATTGTCAATTTGTTCCCCGAAGAACTTCTTTTTCGCTTCATTAATCATCTTTTTGTAGCTGATCAATGTCTGCTTATATCGCAATTTACTATCCAGGTCATAGGACCTTCGCCAGTATCTTTCGTGCTTCCTACAAACTTGCTTTTGTATTCTTAGATCTTCCGTAAACCAGGGTGCAGAAGGCACCATCCTATTTCTCGATATGGTCTTGAATGGCACCAGTATGTCCATCACGCTACCTATCCAAACTGAGAATTGTTTCGCAGCTATATTAGCGTCTGCGGAAATAGTTGGGCGGGTACTGACCAGCAGTGTTCTAAGTGCTGCGTTGTCTATGTCCTTCCAGACTTTAAAAGGCTCTTGACTTAAGGGAACCTGTCTGGTTATGGGAAGGTCACTGATGGAGATGGCACATAGAATAGCATGGTGATCGGACCAGGTGGGGGAAGGATATCTTGTATAATAATCCTTTTTATGTTAGAGAAAATGCCATCCAAGGTGTTACCGGCCAAATGTGTGGGTGCTTTCACCAGTTAAACAAGCCCTAGGGTTTCCAGGTCAGCCATTAGGGTTTGAGTTTCTATATCGCCCATTTTTTCTAGATGGAAATTTAGGTCACCCAGGACCATGAGGGAATCTTTGATTGCCAGAGATTCAATCAGTGAATTGAGAATGGACAGAAATTCAGAGCGAGGAACAGGTGGTCTGTATACGAGTGCTCCTTTGAGATTGTACTAGGGGGTCAACATAATAGCGAATTGGAAAGCTTCGCATGTTGTAGAGGGTATAGGAAATATTCTAACCGGAAAGATATTTCGGGTGATTATTGCCAGCCCCCCTCTTTTCTTTCCCTGTCTATCCAGTCGATGTACATTGTATCCCTGTGGTACCGCCACCACTAAATCTGGATCTGACGCTCAGTCCATCTACGTCTCCGTGATAAATAATAAATCTATATTCCTATCTTGGATCAGATCAACTATGTCCTGTCTGTGCCTACCCAATGATTGGGCATTAATGAGTGCTGTTATTATTTTCTTGGTTTTGTTGTTAGTACCGTTTCTAGGACTGGGTTTGTTGTTAATGAAGGGTAAGATGGAATTGCAGCTGGGACAGCTGGTGATTATAGTGCGTGGAATGAACTCAGGATCATACTGAGGGCAAGTGCTACAGTGGACTGACCTGAACTGAGTGAGTTCAGCGTGTGAGTACCTAGTCAGCTCCGTCGTCTTGCCAGGCCCAGGGGTCGTGGCCCTCGGCCCGGTCCTGGCGCGGACGGGCGCAGACGGGTTTGTCTTTAGCGCGCCGCCGGCGCGCCCACTGTACCCGCCCGCTGTACCCGCCCGCTGCGCGGAGGGATGACATTGTCCTTTTATCCAGTGTAGAGGAGGGTGGGAGGCAACCAGCAGCTGGAGCGCAACCCTTTCCTCCCCCAATATGGCGGCTGAAAACCCTCTCTCCCGCAGCATCAGCACGTAATCTGCTGCGTTGGGAGCAGGATTAAGTTGCGGCATTATCCGAGGTGAGGCTTTCTATTTTTAAAAATTCCCAAAAAGAGAAACCAAATGCCACAAAACAATCATAAAATGCACACTTTTAAAAAGCTAATGAGCTAAGCCCCCGGCTTCCGCCTCAGGGGTGAGACACAACTGAAGTCAGCGCGCTCGCGCTCTCATGGTGGTTAAATAACCTGGGAGGGCGGGAGGCGGCCAGCAGCTGGAGCGCAACCCTTTCCTCCCCCAATATGGTGGCTGAAAACTCTCTCTCCCGCAGCATCAGCACGTAATCTGCTGCGCTGGGAGCAGGGTTAAGTTGCGGCGTTATCCGAGGTGAGGCTTTCTATTCTTAAAATTCTCAAAAAGAGAAATCAAATGCCACAAAACATTCATAAAATGCACATTTTTAAAAGGCTAATGAGCTAAGCCCCCGGCTTCCGCCTCAGGGGTGAGACACAACTGAAGTCAGCGCGCTCGCCCTCTGGTGGTGGTTAAATAACCTGGGAGGGCGGGAGGCGGCCAGCAGCTGGAGCGCAACTCTTTCCTCCCCCCAATATGGCGGCTGAAAACCCTCTCTCCCGCAGCGTCAGCACGTAATCTCCCTCACTGGGAGCAGGGTTAAGTTGCGGCGTTATCCGAGGTGAGGCTTTCTATTTTTAAAAATTCCCAAAAAGAGAAATCAAATGCCACAAAACAATCATAAAATGCACACTTTTAAAAAGCTAATGAGCTAAGCCCCCGGCTTCTGCATCAGGGGTGAGACACAACTGAAGTCAGCGCGCTCGCACTCTGGTGGTGGTTAAATAACCTGGGAGGGCGGGAGGCGGCCAGCAGCTGGAGCGAAACCCTTTCCTCCCCCCCAATATGGTGGCTGAAAACTCTCTCATGGTTAAGTTGCGGCGTTATCTGAGGTGAGGCTTTCTATTTTTAAAATTCCCAAAAAGAGAAATCAAATGCCACAAAACAATCATAAAATGCACACTTTTTAAAAGGCTAATGAGCTAAGCCCTCGGCTTCCGCCTAAGGGTTGAGACACAACTGAAGTCTGCACGCTCGCGCTCTGGTGGTGGTTAAATAACCTGGGAGGGTGGGAGGCGGCGAGCAGCTGGAGCGCAACCCTTTCCTCCCCACGATATGGCGGCTGAAAACCCTCTCTCCTGCATCGTGAGCACGTAATCTGCTGTGCTGGGAACAGGGTTAAGTTGTGGCGTTATCCAAGGTGAGGCTTTCTATTTTTAAAAATTACCAAAAAGAGAAATCAAATGCCACAAAACAATCATAAAATGCACACTTTTAAAAGGCTAATGAGCTAAGCCCCCGGCTTCCGCCTCAGGGGTGAGACACAACTAAAGTTTTGTATACAAAGGAGTCCGAAGTTATCGTTAATCTAGATCCAGAAAATGGCAATGAAAATGACTCCTTAAGGGTCTTTGAGAACCTGAAAAATGATATCAGGAGGTATTTTTGTAAGCCGTTAGGTAATTTGCAGTTGAATAGATTTTCAGCCCCATGGTTTAATAATTCCTGTAAAATGGCTAGAACAACTCTGATTATAGCATTTAAGGGAAGTTCTTCGTCTACCATAAGAGAGAGTAGGAAGAGCTATCAAAAAATACAAAGGGAGGCCAAGAAAGATTGGGGAACCGAAAAATGGAGGCTCCTGGTAGAGGCCTCCCATCAAAAGAACAGTAAAGTTTTTTGGCATCTTTTAACTGGAGAAAAATCTGGGGAGATAGCTCAATCCGACACCCACCTACAGCCCCAGGTATGGGAAGATTATTATGGACAGCTGTTCGCAAACTCTGAGGGAATAACAAAGCCCTGCTTTATGCCTATTGAGCACCGAAGACCTGGAAAAGGATTTCAATGAGATTGATGTTAGTGAAACCACCTTGGCCTTAAAGATGCTAAAGAAGGGTAAGGCCTCTGGCCTGGATAGACTTCCAGGTGATCTTTTGAGCTCGGAGCCGGTTGTATGGGGTCCGGTCCTAACTGTAGTTTTCAATGCTATACTTAAGGGAGGTTTGCTTCCGCCCACATGGTTGGGCGCAGAAATCATCCCTATACATAAGAAGGGGGACAAAGGGTTACCAGAGAATTATAGGCCAATTAGTCTAATTGATGTCCCCCAAAACCTTTTTGGTAAAGTAATCCTAAATCGAATTCAAGTCTGGATGGATGAAGTAAATATCTTGTCGGACCTCCAAGCAGGTTTTTGGGAATCCATGAGCACAACAGACCAGGTCCTCGGGTTTATGATGGTGATTTGGAAAGAGGTCACCATTAACAGGGACCACCTGTATGTTGTGTTCGTGGACCTGAAGAATGCTTTTGATTCAATAAATCGCGAACAGCTATGGGCTACATTGAGGGACATGGGATGCTGATCTATTTGGTTAACATCTTGATCTGCATGCACCATGAAACCTATGCAAGGGTGTGATGGAGTAATGATGCCGCCCTTTCTGGGAAAATATCCATACAGAAAGGAGTACGCCAGAGGTGCGTCCTGGCACCTACCCTTTTTACCATTTTTATAAATGGCATTATAGGGGAACTTTTTAATTGTGATGGGGATCCCCCAAAATTGGCTGGCCAACAGATCCCTTGCTTATTATTTGCCGATGACATGTTACTTATAGCAAAAACTCCCAGTGGCATCCAACATTTGTTAATTAGATTTGAAAAGGCTTGCAAGAGCAGGGGTTTAATGATCAACTGTGGTAAAACCAAATACATGGTTTTCAACCCCTATAAGAAAAGTACAGGGCCTTTGTTCCTGGACTCGCAGGCTCTGGAGAAAGTTAAAGCCTTTGATTATTTGAGTATTAGGATAAGTGATGATGTATCTTGGTCCAACCAGATTAGAAAGAGTACTTTGAATCTCCAACATGTTGATAGAGCAGTTTTGTGTATGACCAGAAACTCCCCCTATAGTACATTAGCCCCCATTTTAGAAATTCATAAGGCAAAGGGCCTAGGAGCAGCCCTATATGGGGCTGAACTGTGGGGCTGGAAAATCTAAAAGAGCTGACCAGGGCTGAAAATAAGTTTTTAAGGGCAATTGTGAACCTCCCCGAATGTACACCTTTAATACCCCTTAGATCCGATTTAGGGCTATGATGTAAAGGATATTATGCTATCCTAAGGGCACTCACCTTTTGGTTAAGAATCTGGGTGAGTAGAATGGTATACAGTCAAAATATCGAGTAAAAAATATCGAATGGAGAAAATATCGAATGGACAGAATATAGACATCAAAAATATCGTTTTTAAGGTAAGTAATGTAGTATCGAATGTTAAAAATATAGAAAGTTAAAATATCGAAGTATATGTTATAGGTTGTTTAAATTATCGAATTTTTAATAATATCGAATTTTTTATAGTGTTTTTATGTTATTATATGTGTGAAAAGTGTGTATTTATGTTATAATTCATTTTAATTAATTAATTTTGTTTTTTTAATTTTTGCGTAATTTAATTCTGTAGCGGGTTGTGGGTTTATAGGGGAATAGGGTGGGAATTAATTTAATTATAATTAATTAAATATGTAAATGTATTTATTGGTATTCATTTTTAATTAATAGTTAATTAATTTATATTTGGTAGCTAATTAAATGTTAATTGGCAATTAATTTTAATTAATTGATGAATTGCTAATTATGTAAATTTTACTAATTTATTTTCTGTAGCGGGTTGTGGTTTTATAATTAATTTATTTATAATTAAAAGCATAAATAAATTGAATTAATTGTATTTAATTTGAATTAATTGCTAATTATTTTTTAATTGTTAATTAATTATTTTTTAATTTGTAATTAAATTGTATTAATAGGTAACTAATTGTAATATTTTTTTTTAATTTGTAATTTTAATTGATTAATTATTATATTATATTAAATTGGTAATTACTTTTCATTAATTTTTTATAGATATTAATTTATATTTTTTTAAATAATATATGAAGTATTTACTTTCCCTACTGTTGCACTCTCTGGAGTGGGAATAGTAATTTTTACCCCTACGCTATCCAACGCTTTCCCTACTGTTGCACTCTTTGGAGTGGGAATAGTAATTTTAACCCTACGCTATCCAATGCTTTCCCTACTGTTGCACTCTTTGGAGTGGGAATAGTAATTTTAACCTCTAATCTATCCAATGCTTTCCTTACTGTTGCACTCTTTGGAGTGGGAATAGTAATTTTTACCCCTACGCTATCCAACGCTTTCCCTACTGTTGCACTCACTGGAGTGGGAATAGTAATTTTTACCTCTACGCTATCCAACGCTTTCCCTTCTGTTGCACTCACTGGAGTTGGAATAGTAATTTTGACCCTTACGCTATCCAACGCTTTCCCGACTGTTGCACCCACTGGAGTGGGAATAGTAATTTTTACCTCTACGCTATCCAACGCTTTCCCTACTGTTGCACCCACTGGAGTGGGAATAGTAATTTTTACCCCAACGCTATCCAACGCTTTCCCTACTGTTGCACTCACTGGAGTGGGAATAGTAATTGTAACCCCTACGCTATAAAACGCTTTCCCTACTGTTGCACCCACTGGAGTGGGAATAGTAATTTTTACCCTTACGCTATCCAACGCTTTCCCTACTGTTGCACCCACTGGAGTGGGAATAGTAATTTTTACCCCTACGCTTTCCAAAGCTTTCCCTACTGTTGCACTCGTTGGAGTGGGAATAGTAATTTTACCCCTACACTATCCAACGCTTACCTACTGTTGAACTCTTAGGAGTCGGAATAGTCATTTTTACTGCTTCTATCCAACGCTTTCCCTACTGTTGCACTCATTGGAGTGGGAATAGTAATTTTAACACTCTTGCTATGCCACGGTAATAATATTGTATATTTATTAATAATATTATGTTATTATATATATATATATGTTTTAACAAATAAAATTGTATTATTATTTTTTTATAACTTAAATTAATTATTTAATAATTTTAAGGTTATTTAAGTATTTTTTAGAATATTTTAGTTATTTATTTTTAATATTTTTTTAATTTTACATTCATTTTAATAAATTCGATATTTAACAAAGTACATATTTTTAAACGATATTTTTGAATTGATATTTTTGTTCTTACCTGTTTGTAGATAGGACTTCGATATTTTGGTAGTCGATATTTTGTAGTCAATATTTTACATGCCTAGATTTTTGTAGTCGATATTATGTCAGTGATCCGAGTAGAACAAAGGTACCATTAAGGTGTGCTATGATCGAACTGCTTGATTTACATGGAAAATCCAGGCAAATCAAATGGCTTAAACAATTGAGGGATTGGTTCACTAAGCTAAGTATGAGCTATGTATGGGATGACCCAGGGTGCATACAGAAGGCGGCTATTCACCTTTTTAAAAAAAGGTTCTGAGTTTTTATGGATAATTAATTTTTGTTAAATAGCACTAATGGTCCGCTCCCAACAAACTTCCTAAACTTTAAATGTGAACTTACCTTTGAACAGTTTCTAGATGATATTGAGCCCCTTCAGGCTAGAGCAATATATCTTCACTTCAGATATGGGATTTTACCGTTGTATGCTAGAAGAAGAAGCTGGGCTAATGCACTTGTTTCATCTACATTCCCCCTGTGTTTGGATAAACCAGAGACTGTAAAACATCTATTTTTTTGTACTGCATATAATGTTTATTGAAAAAATGGATCATCCCTGTTTGTCGTATTTTATCTTGTACTCGCCCCTCCGATGCCATCAGGATATTTATGTCTGATAATACTAGGTGGCTTGTATTTGCACTAACAAGGTATCTTCTGTGTGGCGGAAACGATTGAACTTTTTATCAGATTAATTTTAGCATATATAAAATAGTATTTATTGAAATGAACTGTTATCCTTTAACTTTAATTGTTTCTACTTGATATAAGATCTTTTTATTGGATTTTTTTAACTGTTATATGATATTGTATTACGATGGTTTTCATTCATGTAAATGATCAATTTTTATTTGATCGAAAAAAAATAATTAAAAAAAAAGGTCCTGGGCTTTTGTCAGGTTGGGACTTAAAGAGGTTACTTCCCCCAGAGGCCTGAGTGCACACATGCTTTTTACCTAGGGCACTTTTAAGTGTAAAAATTGGACAAGCCTAATACTTGCTGCCGGTTTTGGATGAGGAATTACCCCATGAAAGCAGGGCTTATGATTCCCAAGGGAGCGCAGGAGGGGGAGGCCTTGTGGTCACACATTCGTCAAAGGTCCTGCCCTGCTGTAACCTACTCATTGTTGAGCTCCCCTGCTTGTTTTACCTTTTTACAATGGTGTGGCACACAACGCATGGTCCTTTCTGGTAAAAAAAGTGAGAGTTAATCATTTGAGATGTAGTAACTTAGTCATGCAAGTGGGCACTCTTATGCCAAGCACTACGTAGAGTTTAGCACCCATAATGAAACTGATATACAAATTTCCAAAGCATATAGCCTCTCACTCACTCACTCACAGACCAATAGATGCACTTAAAGATTCACTAACATACTAACAAACTAGTTATATTCCAGCAGTTTGAAAGGCAGTTGCACAGATGCTTATATATCTTTCTAATTCCTAATACAGGCACTGAGGTATTCATTCATCTATGTATGTTCACATTTAGAACGCAATAGAGCTTTCCAAACAGTCAACCACTGGCATATTTTCTTAAACCTGTCATAGGACTGAAAACTAGGCCATGGGGTAGGGTGCTATGTGCTTCATATGTGACACATGAACTCTGAAGATTTGCTGAGCTATATGTGCTTATAGAGACCAGTGTGCCCAATTATACATCCACCCAGCCACCCAGACTTAATCTGACACACCTAAGTAGAAAACTGAGAGACACTGAAACACCCAGTGAGACAGTGACAGAAGCAGCTAAACATTCACTCACACAGACAGGCACAACTGATATGTATCTAGCGCTACTGGAGGCACTTGCAGACACAAATAAATAACCCAAAACTCACTAACACACACAAGAGGCAATTGCATACACATGCAATTACAGCCCCAGAAAGGGACCGAGACACTCATTCAGATACCTGCTGAAGAACTGTCACTTTAAAGTCTAACATGCAGAGAAGTAGCTCTTGCATCATGTATCGGACCTACTACACTTGAGCCTTTGCATGCAGTTTTCCTGCTAGGCCAACCTTCACATTTAAAAGTCCCTGAGAAGGCATAAACTGTTCTTGTACCACGTATACCTCAGCACTGAAGTAGACTTCAGCTAGGCCACAGAGCAAGGTGCTTTGTCCTTAAAAGGTAAAACATGTACTCTGAAGTTTCAGTGAGCTATATGCACTTCTAGAGACCCATGTGCGCAAATATACATCCACCCTGCCACCCAAATTTCAATATGACATACCTAAGTAGAAAAGCAGACAGACTATTAAATCACCCGGTGAGATGGTGATGAAAGCAGCTAAACATTCACTCACACAGATAGGAAAAGCTGATATGTATTTAGAGCTAATGGCGGAAGTTGCAAACCCAATACTCACTATTACACGCAGGAGGAAATTCATGCAGCCCCTTACAGACACATTTAGGGAAGCATACATGTCACAAAGAGAGGCAGTCATTTACCAACAAACTTACATACACATGCAATCACAGCCCCATATAGGGACTGCGACACTCATTAGATTATTATAAGTAAAGATTTAGGCCTGGGATCGCTGAGGCAGAGCTGCACAGGTAAGTATGATTTCATTTTGAATGTTTGGTGTGTGCGTGAATATTTGTGAGTGAGTGTTGTGAATGAATGTGTGTGTGTATGCATGAATGTGAGCGAGTGTTTATGTGTGCATTTGTGCCCGACCTCTCCCTGCTACAGGTACAGGCCATCCAACACAGTCCTAGTCGTATGCACAGCCACCCAGTTGCCCATGCAATGGCAGGTCCTCTTAGTGTTCACCATCAAGTTGTACTCTTCTGCTAATGTGAATGCTCATAGGACCAGCATTTTCACCCCTGAAACATTTGTTCCAATTCTGCCTCCATGCACAAATAAAATGACCTCTTTCTAGATCTAGTGGATAATCTATGTAAGAAATGTATCCTTTTTGCCCTGATTACCACCATTGTTTGACTGATACTGGTGGCTAATGACTCAGAATGTGCCCTGGGCTGTGCTAACCGGGACCAGGACCAGTGCTCTGTTTAAAAGGTAAATGGTAATTGCTGTAACTACAATTAGTTCAGACAGCCCACCTGTAAGTCCCTTCCCTAGTATATGGTAGGGCAGTTAGGTTTAGAGATCCCAGTGGACTTGATGCACGTAAGTGTGCACTGCTGCAGGGTCTGGTGTGATTTTAAAGCCAGCCATGCCCAGCAGGTTGTTTTTTTTTTGTTTTTTTTTTAAAACAGATTTTATTGGTAGCATGACAAAAATATAGCGCGTAATGCTCTGAACACCAGAGACAATCACTAGGGCAAATGATCAATAGCACATCATGCAAACATTTTCTTAGGCGATACGTCAGAAGGAAATTGTAAACAAAGAAATGTCCATTAGTAAACCCCTCTGCCCCTATCCACCCCACCTCAACTCCCCCCCCTCCCAAGCGTGCTGCTGCCTACTCCGTCCGTGCCATGCCAAACGCTGCATAGTTTAGGCCAGAACAAAGGCCGTAGGGCCATCAATCGTACTGTAGGGCCTCCTCCTCTGCGGGTTGGCACAGTTCCAGGCCCCGGTAGTCCGCCCACCTCTTCCAAATTTTATAGTGCTTGAGGGGGCATCCCCGTGCGACATAGACAGGCTGCTCCAGACCCATACAATAATCCATACCATTCTGCCAGGCTGTGACGGTGGGGGCACGAGGTGCCTTCCAGGATCTCGCTATGTCCCTTTTGGCCAGAGTCAGGCCCAGAAGTAGTAAGTGACGCTTATATCTATTGCCCTCAATTCCAGCTAGAACATGAAGGAGAGCCAGTTTGGGGTCCCTCTGCAACTCCCAGGCCAGCACCTCACTCAAACACCGGAACACTCTGCCCCAAAACCTCTGAAGAGCCCCACAGCCCCACACAGTATGCAGTAGCGTGCCCACCTCAGAGTTGCATCTAAGACATGTCGGGGATGCAATCAATCCCGCCCTCCACAAGCGATGTCTAGTGTAATATGTACGGTGGAGGTATCTGAACTGTATCAGTCGCAAGCGCGTGGAGACGGCCGCACCCCTGGGCCCCTCCAGGGCCTCAACCCAGTCTTCCTCGTCAAGCTCCCCAACATCCTGCTCCCATTGGGACCTAAGGTGGGCAAGATCTGACGCGCTATGGTGCACCAGCGTCTGGTGGATACGGGAGATCTTTTTGTCCGGCAATTCCCCCATAAAGACCTTGGCCTCAATGGGACTGACCTCCGGCAGGTCTTCCACGTCACGGATGAACGGGGCAAGAGCATGCCGGAACTGAAGGTACCTATAGAATTGGGTATGTGGCATGTCAAACTCCTCCCGCAGCATAGCAAAAGATTTGAGCGTTCCCCCAGACATAACGTCTCCAAGTGTGGAAATACCTATCATGCCCCATTGCCTAAAGCCCACCAGGGCCGCCAGTTGCGGCAATCTACCATTCTGCCACAGCGGAGTCTACAGGGTCAGGACATTCCACCACCCCACCCTGCGCAGGGCCTGCGGCCAGATCTGGAAAACCATGCGCGTGACGGACGGCAACGATCCCCGGAGTGGCGCAGAGTACAACAACGTATGTAGGGAGGCAGAGCCCATAAGGTATCGCTCCACCACGTATGCAGGATCCCCCCTGTCCGCTTACCACCAGTCGTTGAGTACAAGGAGGTGCGATGCTTGATAATATGATAATAAGTCAGATGTGGCAAGACTCCCTGTGTAGGTGGAGCGGAAGCACGTCCGCAGCGCAACTCGTGCCGCGCCTCCTTCCCACAAGAAGCTGCTCAAGGCCGCATTCAGGCGTCGAAACCAAGTGTGCGGGACCAATGCCGGGTGGTTCTGCAGTTGGTACAGTAGACGTGGGAGCGCGACCATCCTAAAGATGGCAGATCTACCCTGAATGGACAGCGGCATTCTGGCCCACACCTTGATATCCTCTCGCGTACGATCCCAAACCGGGGCGATGTTGCGCTCCAGGGCCACCGCGGCATCCTCCGTGAGGTATACCCCGAGATACTTCACCCCTTCAGCCGTCACCTGCAGCCCGTCGGCCCACTCACCCAGAGGATGCGGACCCCCTAGAGTCCAGAGTGTGGACTTCCCGGGATTCATATAGAGCCCCGAGGTTTCTCCAAAAATTTGTAGGATCCGCAAGATACGAGGCCCAGAGCGATCCAAGTCGGAAAGAAAAAATAGCACGTCGTCGGCGTATAGGGCTATTCTATCCGCCACCCCCGGTGACCACTGGAAGCCCCTCACCTGGGCGTCGATCCGCACCCACGCCGCCATGGGCTCCATTGCGAGCGCAAAAAGGTATGGGGAGAGGGGGCACCCCTGTTTCGTTCCCCTCTGGATTCGGAATGAGCGGGAGACACCCCCGCCGACGCGGACAGCCGCCTTCAGGTCAGTATAGAGGAGGCGTATATAGGCCAGGAAACGGGGACCCAGATTCAGTCGACCCAGGAGAGCAAACAGGTACGTCCAGCTCAGAGAGTCAAACGCCCTATCCATGTCAGCCAGCAGTAGCGCTACTCTCTCTTCCAATCCCCGCCAGGCCGAGATCGCCACCTGGGCTCGCCTAATATTATGCCTAGTGACCCGCTGGGGCATGAAGCAAGCCTGGTCCGGGTGTACCAAGCCCGTAATGTGCGGTTTGAGCCTGTTGGCGAGGGCCTTCGCCAATATCTTGGCCTCTGTATTGAGGAGGGAGATAGGCCTGTAGGACTCGTGTTTCTCTGGGGGGCGTCCTGGTTTCAAGAAGACTACCACCTCTGCATGTCGCCAGTCAGGAGGCAGCAGGCCTCTCTCCCGGGCCTCCTCAATAACCGGCCGAAAGTGGGGTGTCAACTGGGTCGCAAAGTGCCTAAAGAATTCGCAGGGGAACCCGTTCGGGCCCGGCGCCCTGCCCGGATTCAACTCGCCCAGGGCAGTGGCCAGTTCGTCGTCCGTCAGAGGCCGGTCCAGCAGGTCGCGAGCAGGTTGGTTTTAACATAAAACAATGCACACATTTGACTTTGCGTTTAAAAGTACTTCTAAAGTCTAAAACTAGCACTTTAATACATATAAGTCATCGCTACGGTTTACCCTAGGTGCCCCAGGTGTAGGGTGCCTTGTTATCAAAAGCAGGTTACTTATAAAAGATGTTTTATATGCCCTTGTGAGAAAAAAACTGCCAAAGTCACTTTCTATATTGCAGTGCTGCTAGATCCATAGCCTAATGTAGTAAGCTTTATTAAACTTTATAAAGTCTAACTTTTGGCAGGAGTGAGCTAGCAACATATTTCAAAGTATCAAAATATTAGTTACAATAAATCCAACAACTTATCAAGGTCAGATTTATCATTACTATTACAGGAAAGTAGTTTTAGAATTTGCATTCCTGAAGTTATCTAAAACAGCCCTGCAGCATCCTCTTCTGACTGGCCAGAATTTGGCAGCCTGAGTCAAGCATCTCCTTGCTTAGGTGTGAAGAGGCCTGTGACTCAAACAATAGAGCCATTTGGTCTGAGGAGATCTGCAGCCTGAGGATGCCAGGACAGGAAGGGGGCTGGGGAGATAAACTAGTCTACAAAGAGAGAAGCCCAGATAGCACAGTAAACCAAGCCCACCTCCATTTCCTTGATCCCCAGCCAGATGGAAGCTCATCTAATTAGATTTGGCGAGGGGCTGGTATGGAAGTTCAGGGATGCGTTATTGACACCCAAACTCCTAGAAGTTATTTTCTCCATTTTGATTTTCACTAAGCTATGTAGTCTGAGACAGAAATATGCCAAGCTTCCCAGGAAGTGGTCATAACATAGAGTGGCAACTTGAACTCCATTGGTTGGAGGTGTCCCCTGATTGCCAGCCCGGAATATGGAATGAATGTGGGACAGCTGCAATGCATCTCAGATCCCTACCTGAAAAAGTCTGTAGAGGAAGGATTGCCCTACTCTACCCTTGCACTGCACAAGAGGGACTGCTCTCAGAAGGACTGTACCTGCTGCATTCATAAGGCTTTATAACAAGAGGTCTTTGCCGCCTTAAAAGATATAGGAGTGGACTCCCTGATCTGCAACAGGTAGACAAGTGTTGGAAGTAGCAACCTGCAACACCCACAACAAGGACAACTCCAGCTGACCAGCTTCACTTGGGTTTTACTTGGATTGACCAGGTGCATTGTGGGAGTTGGAGTCCCAGACCCCAAGAGGCAAAACAGCAACTGGACCCTTGGCTGGCGCAGTGGACCATTTCTGGCCCACAAAGAATCTTCCAGAGGAAGATCTGAAAGTTTGGTGAACTTTTTGCTAACATTTGTGAAAAAGCTTATGAGAAGACCAGCATTGTTCATGGGAATCAAGCCAACGACATCGAACCATAACTTGGCCTGACATGCCGGTTTGCCCCGCTAAAAGTCCCGGTAATCCTCGTCGTCATTGATGAAGACAAAGACTTCCAGGACTTAACGATGTATTGCGCTGCAGCACGCTGGCATCTGAATTTGTGGACCCAATGACTTGACGTCTAGAGAAAAAGCTATAAAAAGGAACTAAATTAGGAAATAAAAACTTGACCGGGCATCCGACCTGCACTCCATTGCAGTCAGCCAGAAACTTTGCCATTGTACTGTTTCAGCACGACCAGATAGCTGCTGTTGGCGCTTTTCACTTTTTGGCACTTGAAAGCAATTTATTTTATTAAAGCTTTAGAAATTCATATCTGCAGTTCTTTACCTGAAATCTTTGTTGTTTTCGTGTCATTTTAAAGATCAAAATAATTTATAATTTTATAAATTTGTGTTGGATTTTTATTGTGTTGTGTCTTTTACTTATTTACTTTTTGGTGATATTAAATGTTTTACACACCTGTCTCCTAAGTTAAATGTAAATGTACAGGAATTTATATAGCGCAAATCACCGAGCGGTTTCTAAACGCTTGCTTATGGAACCCGTCCTGGTATTCCCATGTGAGATAACCCCAGCAGGGTATCCGCAAGGTGAAAGCCAGGCATCCCGCCGCGAGGGGCCGTTGTGGAGATTAAGCAAGCTATTGCCCAGAGTCGCAGAGTTTGAACCCGTGAATTGAGTAGGCACCGGAGGGAGAATTGTCGAGTCCATGGACATTTTTAGGACTCAAGACCCCGCCGAGCCGGGAATTGAACCCTGGTCCCGGGCTGACCTCTGCCTCCAGGTCTGCCTCCTCTAACCAGTGAGCCACACTTCTCCAGTTAAGCCTGACTGCTCGTCAGCCAAGCTACCAAGGGTTGAGCAAGGATTCATTTATTGAGGCTTAACTGTAGCTTATTTGTGATTGTGGTGTTGTTACTAGCTGTAAGTACATACCTGCACCTACTAGTAAACCACCAGTGCTGGGCAGTAGACTCTGCTCTGCCAGCAGAGTTGGCAGAATTTTAGTTGCTCCGCTTGGAGCATGAAGATTGTAAAAACTCTGCCTAACTGCAGGCGCAGCGGGGTTTACCAGCGTGCTCGACCCTCACTTATTTAAGATACACAAAGCTCTTGGCTTATTGTTTTCAACTATTCCCACAACACAGTGAAGAAAGGGCCATAAAGACTCTCACCCCCTCCATAGCGCCTCTTCAATATGGAACATAAAAGCAAATGTAGTGCTGAGTTACAGCAAAATCAGGTACACGTTAACTCACCCAATCCCGCCCTCTCGGTTTGGAACTGGTGCTTGCATGATCGGGGCCTGACCTCAATGATGCAGCAGAAGGGTGAAGAGGGCTCCAAAAAGGAATGGGCTTGCGATTCCTAACTCAGACAAGCACAGAGCCACCCGCAAAGAGGCCGGGCAGCTTCTGCAAAACATCACTCCCAATCCCTGTACCTCTTAGGTCCAGCGCCACAAGTAGGTTCCCTGTCACGGCTCTCAGGAGTGGTGTCCACTCCTCCTACTCTTTGGTTCCTCTCTTGCAGGTGGATTCAGGCAGGCCCCTCAGGCTGGGGCCGGGACACATAGTCATGTCAATCAGTCAGGTCGGGCAGACTTCGCCCTGTGTTTTTAAAATTGAAAATGTGCACTTTGCACCTCTGCTTTTAAAAATTGTAATTTGTCTTCACCTACCTTGGTTTGGTGTGGCCCTGGTCCGCCACGGCGTGTGCCGATTAAGCGGAGGGGCGGAACACCAGTATTTTGTCAGGAACAATCAACTTCCTCTTTCAGAGGGTTAGCGCTCCTAACGTCGTAGGAACTCTGCCACGGTCCCGCCCACTTGCTGCTTATCAGCAAGTGCGCCGAACGGACGTGCGCAGCACTTACTACCTGCATCACGACAGTCAGGTCGGGCAGACTTCGCCCTGTGTTTTTAAAATTGAAAATTTGCACTTTGCACTTCTGCTTTTAAAAATTGTAATTTGTCTTCACCTACCGTGGTTTGGTGTGCCCCTGGTCCGCCATGGCGTGTGCCGATTGAGCGTAGGGGTGGAACACCAGCATTTTGTCAGGAACAACCAACTTCGTCTTTCAGAGGGTTAGCGCTCCACACGTCGTAGGAATTCTGCCACAGTCCCGCCCACTTGCTGCTTATCAGCAAGTGCGCTGAGCGGACGCGCACTGCAGGCGTGTCTGAGGCCCGTCCACTCCTGTCCGACGCCAGACCCCAGATACCCTGGTTCTTTTTCTCTTTTTAAATGTTTTAAACTGTTTCCTTTTCACCCTTTTGGACTACGGATACCTCATGGCTAGAATTGAGTATACCAGCCAGATGCTATATTCCTTAAATGTGCACCATCGCTGGTCCGGGGAAAAACTCCCACCTCTACAATCAATCACTCGCTCCTGTGAGCGACTCATGGCGCCCAGTATCATCAATCTTAATAAGCCTGAGCTCGTTCCCCGCCCCCGACAAAACTTACCTGTCTATATTGTAACGCTGGATCCCTCTCTAAACACGCTTTAGAAATATGGGCACTACTCGATGCTGATAAACCCGATCTACTTTTTGTCACAGAAACATGGCTCCATGATTCTTCTGTGCCTGATATCTCCATAACTGTGCCACCTGATTATAAGCTATATAGACTCGACTGACCAGGCAAAAGAGGGGGGGGGCACTGCAATTATTTATAAATCGCATATGAAACTCTATTTCAGTGACTCCTAAGAAAATTGGGGCGAAATGTATATCGCCACCATAACGACCGCTCACAGGGAGGGCTGAAAGGGGGCTCTTGTTTACAGAACCCCTGGTGTCAAAACCCATTTTGTAAACATATTAGTGGAAGCACTTGCCCCACATGCCTTGGCTTCGGGCAATTTCCTTCTACTAGGGGGCTTCAACTACCATGCTGAACAAACCCTAGACCCCCACACTATTGACCTCCTCTAAAGCATTAACTCCCTAGGACTGAAAGTACTAAGCATGGACCCCACTCACACTGCGAGACATACGTTAGATCTACAATGCTCCAACTCCCCAATGGTGGAAATTGATGAAATACTTCCTGTCCCATGGTCAGATCATTATGTTATCAAATTCTACATCACAGACCTTCCTGTAAAACCCCTGACCAGCAATCAACAAAAAATGAGTAGACCGTGGAACAATCTGACTCATTTATTACCCATTTCTCCCCCCCAGATTACTGACTCCACTGATCCAAATATAGCAGCCATTGATCTTGAATGCGCTATCTCCTCGACCTTAGATATAATTGCGCCACTAAAGGCTTCTAAGCCCCCGGCCAAAATGTCTTCATGGTTTACCCCATACTTACAAAAAATAAAACAAGATGTCAGGGTAGCAGAAAGGAAATGGTGGCACCCCAAAGCTCTTTCTGACAGGCAACATTATATACCTTTGCACAGAGATTATATGAAAGAAATTGCCATGGCAAAAAAAGTCCATCTCGAGGCCAGAATAACTCAGGCAGCTAATTCCCAGAACGAGCTATATAAAATTGTGAACAAATTTACAAATCCCCCTGTCTGCCAGCCAACTCCTACCTCATCCCAAAATTGAGTTACTTCTGTCTCTTCGTATTTTCATGACAAAATTGATGCTATACATAAACTCTTCCCCCAACCAACTTCGTCTAATCAGCTTGCTTCCCCAGCCAATAAAGCTACCACCAATCTAAAACCTCCAGGTATAGCCCTTAAGGAATGTATTCCCTTTTCAGAAGCAGATGTAGAATCTACCCTCAGAAACATCAAATCAGGATCCCCGGGCGACCCTGCTTCCTCGCAGATCCTGGCAAAAATTGTGCCCGCTTTAATCACTGACCTCACAAAGATCCTTAATCTGTCCTTAGCCCATGCTTTGGTCCCCACGCACCGGAAGGAGGCCATTATTAGACCTATCCTTAAGAAACCATCGGCCGACCCTAAACTGCTTGCAAACTATCGGCCTATCTCTCTCCTCCGTTTGTTTGGCAAGGTTAAGGAATCCTTGATCAATAAGCAATTAGGCTCCTACTTAGAGGATAACAAATGTTTAGACCCTTCCCAATCCGGCTTTAGGGCGTACCATAGCACCGAGACCGCCCTGCTCGAAATAGTAGACAATCTTAGGATGACCCTTGATACAGGACAATCGTCCATATTGGTCCTGCTTGACTTGTCTGCTGCCTTCGACACCATCTCACAAAACATTCTCTAGGAGAGGCTTGTAGAGATTGGTATCGAAGGCCCACCGCTACTTTTGATTAAAAGGTATCTGTCCAAAAGGCGCTCAAAGCCACAGGAAAATTATAAAGGTGTTCCGCAGGGCTCGATATTAAGCCCAACGCTTTTTAACCTATATGTTTCCCCCCTGGCGAAAGTGATCAGGGCCTATGGCTTTGACACAGTATCTTACGCTGATGATACCCAGCTGCTGATCACCATTGGCCCTGATCCCGCGGAAACCAAACTAAGATTTCAAAATTGCATGGTCGCAATCGACAGCTGGATGACCAACAATTTTTTAAAACTAAATGCCAGCAAAACGGAGATTGTGCTTTTTGGAACAGCAGACAAATCTTGGACTGACAATTGGTGGCCAACCACACTCAGACTGTGCCCTCCCCCCAGGTCCTCGGTTAGGAATCTGGGGGTGATAGTCGACAATAGGCTATCAATGACTGAACACGTCAACAAAGTAGTGCAGACTAGTTTTGGGCTGATGTGCAGTCTGAAGAACATTTTCAAGTGGCTTCCCCTCTTGTCCCGTATGCCCCTAGTCCAAGACCTTATCATAAGTCGCATTGATTATGGGAATGCCCTACTAACCTCCATAAACGAAAAGCTTCTGGCAAAACTGCAGGTGTTGCAGAACACCGCGGCCAGACTGGTGCTTGGCCTTCCTCCCCGTACCCCATCAGATCCTTCCCTTAGGACCTTGCACTGGCTTCCTATTAAGAAACGTATCCAATTTAAACTATGCTGCTTAGTACACAAGACTGTCCAGGGACAAGGGCCGGTTTACCTGGAAAAAAACCTCAAACCCCACATACCGGCCAGAGCCCTTAGATCCTCCAGCAAGCAGCTCTTAAAGGTTCCCAACGTTCGTACTGTGAGAAATGGCAATAGGTCCTTCAGTTAAACAGCTCTTGAAACCTGGAACTCCCTGCCCCTATCTATTAGGGCACAATCTAACTATCTTAGACTCTGCAAAATCCTTAAAACCTGGCTTTTCTGATTTTTTGTCCTTCACTTTGTCTGATGTCTGTGCAAGCGCTCTGAGACCTTCGGGTGATTTATGCGCTATATAAATGCAATTTACATTACATCAGGTCGGCACCAAAGTGGGCGCCTACTTGTGCCCGGGGGCTACTGAGTGCACGACATGATAGAAGCACTCCAGTAGGTCTCCGGTGAGTGGCGTGCATGAGCAGCCCAGGGCACTGGGGTGGAGGGTCATGCTCAGGCAATGTGTGCCGCAGACTCACCCTCAGTACAGCCCTCTGTGTACACCACACACTGCATGTCCTGTGGCACAGCTGACCTTCATCTGTGAACAAATCATGTAACCAGACCAGTCAGGCCTGCATAGGCAACTACTTTAGAGAAATCGAGAAGTGTGTAGCATGCTCATTTATCAGGAGTCTGACAATCTGTTTGCTCTGGGAATTTTTCAGCCACTCCACGGGCTTCCACGGAGTGAAGCTCTGCAAGCTCCACCCAGGCCTATAAACCATCTTCCAACACTTTATCTCTGTCTCTCTCTCTAATACACTCCTTGTATGCATTAATGTTCCGCAAGCCATATGGGAATTGCTGCATTAATTTACAGGGAGGCTTGTTAGGTTTCGGTTTTGAATATTGTGGATATATTTCAGCCACCTCTCCTTAAAGTGTCTCCACGCCTCCATAGATGTTGTCGATGACTGACATGTCCAAAATTGCTAAGTCTCACCCTCCTAAGGTCTGAGGTACATTTCAACAGGAATCACTCCACATGCGGCCCTCACAACTACTAATTCTTCTATCTTTTTTAATACACCATTTTGGGTTATTCCATCTTATTGCTATTATTGTCCATTTTCCAGGGATGGGTGGACACCTTCTTGACCTTATCTATGATAGCTTTCATTAGTTTTATCAGCTTTCATGACAATAAGAAAGGTGTTAGGCAGTGCACAAAATGAATCTTTCTCTGCCAGCCAGTTGCCATAGCAAATAATATTGGGGGCACTGATTTCCTTAGGTTGCGATCTGTATTGAACAGGTGGCATGTGTGCAATGATGTGTTGATATTCTGGATTTTGACTCCTTTGTGGTGGCTAGGCCGTCAAAAGGAGGCTTCAGGTAACCCATCTACGTGCTGCGCTGTGCGCCCTAAACTTGACGACCTTCCCATGACCTAGCTACATCTTATATCGTGCTCCACAGGGCTTTTAACAACGACTTCCTATTTGTTGCACATTTTCTGTTATAGTGCATGCACTATTAGCACATGCAGTGATTTCGCAAGTTTGAGAAATACAAAAAAATTGGGAAAGTAATGCTGGCACTAACTGCATGCTGTAGTATCGGCATAGTGGGTTGACGTGTTTGCTCGTAATCGGGTGGCAGGCACGTACATTGACCCCACGATAACTGGATTTACCAATGCGTAGCTTCATGGATGTCTATGCCTGATATCCATAAGGGTTTGAATAACGATTTGAAAAGTCAAAACAAATGATACAACTTTAACAACTGGTTACGAGTAAGACTGCACAATGACATCACCAAAAACTAGCAGTAGTATGAAATGCTATATAAAATCAAGTTGCTGTATGATTTATTCACCCAAACCGCTGTCCCACTCCCAGTCCCTTTTTGCCATAGAGTTCTCTGTTACGGTGACTGAATGATTGATTAGATGAGGATTGCGTTTTACAGTGGCAGCAAATTCCGCATGTTAGAGCATTACTGGAAGAAGATAGGGCACTAAGGGGCACATGCATCATTGTTTTTTGCGGTCGCAAAGGGGCAGATTTGCAGAATCTGCCCCTTTGCAATCGCAATTTTAGCATTTGGGATGCATCCTCTAAAATGCAAAAATCGCTGTTTAAGTAATTGCAACATTTGCGGTTACTTAAATTGCGATTGCATTTAGGGAATCGCAAATTGTAATTCCCTAAAGGTAAAGCAACAAAAAAAATTGCGATTTTGCTTTTAAAAAACGCAAATAACCATCAACTTAAAGTTGATGGTAATTTGCGAAAACTTAGAAAAATGCACAAAAGTGCATTTTTCAAAGTTCTATGTTACACACAAACATGCCCTTGGGGCATGTGTGTACGCACCGTGTTTTCTAATTGCACTTTCGAGGGTGAATCAAGGTGTCCTTTTGGCACCATTGCACTCTTGAAATTGCATGCGGAATTTGCGAGTACCTATTTGGTGCTCGCAAATTGTGCATGAAATTACCATTGATTCCTATGGACTCTAGATCCATAGGAAATAATGGGAAGCCATTCCTTATGTGCGAGTCACAATTTGCGAGTCGCACATAAGGAATGTGTAGGAATCGCAATCTTTTTTGCAATTCCAACATTCAAGAAGAATTACGATTGCTAAATTGCGATTTCTTTAAAAATCGCAATTTAGGAATCGCAATTCCTAAGTTTGATGCATGTGGCCATATATTACTTGTAATGTGAGAACATGATTGGCGTCCCCAATCAGCACGTTCTGAGCCGGAAAAAATAATATCTCATACTCTACAAAGAGCAAGAAAAATGATATCCAGTTTTTTATTTTATTTTTATACTAGATGCCATAAATGAGCCATTTGACAAGGCTTATGCGGAAGAATTGTTGAAGATTAAATGACTGCTTGAGGAGACATTAATAGGAATAGAACATGAAAGGAATTTAATCAAAATAAAGCTGCCAAGTCTTTCTTTCTCCTTATGGCTCACTAACAATGAAAGATGATTGGATAAAAGAAGGGAATGCAAAAATGCTCCATCTCTCTCTAGTTCAAAGGATCTAGCGATTCTATGTGTTTTTGAATTAAAAGACAAATCTTAAACAGAAAGTGAAGATAATAAGGATGAAATGTCAAAGGAGAAGTACAGCAAGATATTCACGTGATGTGTCACGTCACTAAAAACTCTTACATGTCAAAGCTGGGTAGGAGTACTGAATTTTAATTACTTCAAAATCTTGCAAAGCAATCAAAGTTCATGATGGAACTAAAGTCTGTACATCACTTTCTGCAAATGGCATCTATATTTAGATGAAGCTATCAAGTAAATGAAGCACAGATTAAAGCCTTCTATGGAAAGCTGGCATTGGCTCAGCCAATCAGAATGTATAGAATGCTGGACTAACTACTGTTGTTAGTCTGGATAATACGTTCAATGAGAGTCTGAAGACGGGACATATGCTCCCAAGGGTCTGTTTTTCCGCCTGTGTTGGCTGAGATTAAAGTACGGAATCTAACAGTTTCTCCAGTTGTCGGTTGCTAACAGCTGGTAATGGCTATTCCCCTCATAATTCCCATAACTGTGGTTGGCCACTTAAGCAGTTAATTACCTACGCGGAGCATATTATCTCATGTTAACTCTTTAAGCAGTGGATAATGAGAAATATGTTCATGTTGCTATGCACATAAAAGCAATGATAAGATGGTAAACTGATACATTAATCAAATTGGGAGAGGTAGTTCCTAAAAGAAAGCAAAAGCTAGTTGAAGTAATACAGCCAACATCGTAAAATAAATATATAATACACAGAAATAAAAAATGGATCTCAAAACAAGAAATGAGGCATTATGTTGCAGGAAGTTGAGACACGCATTCTTGAAAGTGTTGTGATGGAAAGCGAAGGTAAGCGAATCGTGCTGTAATACAGCATATTTCCATGTGATTCGCTTTTCATAGGTGGAAGATCCCCGAGATGTTTTTACTAATTTTGGTGAGTTGGGGCTATGGCATAAATGTTCCATTCCAGACGAACTTTTGGAGCTGAATTTTTATCCTTAAGCAATTCTAATTTATGATAGCTTTTTACAGAAGTGTGCAAAACTACCAAATAGGATTCCATAAACCTCAGTGTAATTTTTTTAAATTTCTGTAACATCTGGAACATTAAGGAAAATTATGAATTTAAAAAAAATGAATGGTGAAAATATTAGATCAAGCAACTTTTGCTTGACAGAAAAACAGCAAATTTCTCCCGCAGTGTACAAGTTTCTCAGGAGAATAATCCTTCACAGTCATAATGTGGGAAACGTTTCTCACATGTGATATAGTGAAACGTTGACCGACTTTGCACCCCCACTAAATTGCAAGGATTTCAAACCAAACTTCCTTTGAAGAAATTTAGAGCAATATGTACAAAATTATGGGATGGCGAGTTCCTAATTGCTATTCTTACAGGACTGCAATTAGGAAATCCCAGTTCCTAATGTACAAAAACATATACTTGCATTTGGGATGCATCAACCCAAATGCAAATTCACGATTTAAGTAATTGCAAAATTTGTGATTACTTAAATTGCGAATGCATTTAGGGAATCGGAAATTGCTGTTCCCTAAATGCAATGCATAATCCAATTTCAAATTGAGATTTTGCTATTAGGGTTCACAACTTACCATCAATTTGAACTTGATGGTAATTTGCGAATACTTTGAGAAATGCACTAAAGTACATTTTTCAAAGATTCATGTTACATACACACACATGGCCTTGAGGCATGTGTGTGTGAAACATGTGGTCACATCGTAATTTCAGGGATGCAAAAGGGTGTCCTTTTGGCACCCTTGCACCCTTGAAATTGCTGCGTAATTTGCGAGTACCTGTTCGGTACTCGCAAATTGCGCATACAATTCCCATTCATTCCTATGGGCCTCTAGGCCTTAAATGCAATACACAATGCCTTAAACCTAATTTGCTTCTCACTGTGTCCTTGTCTACTCTACACCACTCTACTCTACCCCAACTTCACTCTGTGCCACAGCATTCTATGCTGCACCACTCTATGCCACTCAACTCTACTCTGCACCACTCTACTCAATGCCACTGTACTCTACTCTGCACCACTGCACTTCATACCACTGCACTCACTGCAACTCTACTCTACTGCACTCTATGGCACTGTGCTCTATGCCATTCCCCTCTACTCTGCACCACTCTACCCTATGCCACTACTTTCAACTCACTCCACTGTACTCTGCACCACTCTGCACCACTGCACTCTACTCTGCACCACTCTATTCTTTGCCACTGCCTCAATGCCACTACAGTCTACTCTGCACCTCTGTACTCTATGCCACTGCACTCTATGACACTGCACTCTACACCACTGTCCTCTACGCTATTACACTCCACGCCACTCTACTCAGCACCACTCTATTTAATGACACGCTACTCTCTGCGACTGCCCTCTATGGTACTGCACTCTACACCACTCTACTCTATGCCACTGCACTCTATGTCAATGCACTGTACACCACTCTGCTCTAAGCTGCACCACTCTACTCTACTGCACTCTACCACTGTGCACTAAATGCCACTCTACTCTGCACTGCACCACTTTACTCATTGCCACTGCACTCTTCTCTGCACCAATTTAACATGTGTCAATGCACTCTACACCACTGCATTGTTTGCCAGTCCACGCTACTGTACTTTACGTCACTCTACTCTGCTCTATGACACTCCATGCCTATCCACACCACTCTGTGCCACACCTCTCTACACCACTCTATGCCACACCCTTTACTTTACTCCACAGTGCCACTCCTCTCTATACCAGTTACACTCCACTGTGTGCCACTCTACCCCACTCCACTCTATACCACTCTATTCTATACCACTCCACTCTCCGCTACTTCACTGTACTCTATGGAACTCCAAGCCACTCACTCCACTCTACACCACTTCACTCAATGTTACTCCATACAACTCTATCCCATTCCACTCCACTCCAGTCTACTCTACTCCACTCCACTCCATGCAGGGCTGACTTTAGAGTGATGTGACCGGTGCGGCTCCACTGGCATAAAGGAGTGGGCGCAGTGTTTAGCAATAACCTATGATTTAAAAGCACCTGCTGCAGAGTTCATTGTGCCTTCAGCTTTCAGACACATTCAAAAATGTCAAGATAATTCTAGTTATTAATTTTCCTGCTACAGGGAGGCATCGGAATGTTGTTTAGTGGCACTTTAGACTTGCCACAAAGTAGCACACAGCATTAATATGCCTGCTGCAAGGAACAGATCTGTATTTTATGAGGATAGTTGAGTGGATTACTTAAGCCAGCCTTTATCGACACTTGAAAACAAATGAAATGTTAGCGAGGGATGGGCTATTGAGTGATGAGGGACACTTTTGCCTGCTGGCAGGGAGGGAATCCAAGGAGGAGGTCATGGGGAGGGGGTGTTGCAAAAACAAATGTTACACCAAGTGGCACCAGTGCTAAAACTGGTGACTCCACACTGCTGTACAACATGACTAAAAGATATTGGCAAAGCCAATAGCTCTTGTGTAGGTGAAATCTATTGGCTTTTCCAAATCTTGTTTTTAAATGCAGCCCATTGTCCTTGAAGGAAAACACGATGTGTTTAACAAAAGAAAACAAAACTTTTCAATTTAATTTCTTAAGAGCAGGCCGTGGTCCATAGGATCACTGCCTACTCTTATAAAATATTTTCTAAAACATACTCAAAGGGGAAGGGGACCATGGGCACCCCTTTCTGCTTGTGAATGTATACTACTAACTTTGAGGTGTTGGCAAAAAAATGAATGTTTTGCAACCATAATTCGATCGCAAAACATTCATACATACCACCGCAATTCTGTATTTGGAAGGAATCCCCTAAACACTCCCCTTCGAAATACCAAAACCCTAAACCTTAGGGAGTCCTCTTATATTGTTCCCTGTTGATTCCTTCATCTCGCAATTCTGTCCCGCACACAGCTGAATCAACCACCGACCGACTCGACGTGTCCTCCACCCAGCCTTCTTGAAGTGTCTCGTCTTCCCTCACTCCCACCCTCAGCTCTGCCTTAAAGGGGCCGCCTGCCGTTTCCCCATTCTCTGCTTCTTGCTGACAATAAAGCGGCCATGTGGAAAAAGGGGACTGTAAATACAAGAGGGGAGGGATGCATGAAGAAATGACCTAGTATTCCGTTTTCTCTATCTCACTATCTAACACAGGGGCCAGCTGACGCACCCCATCCCCAGACTTTTCCTGATCGGGAAATGAGAGAGGCTTGAAAGAAAATCGGCATTGCCATTGTCCAACCCCTTCCTGAGTTAGACCTCAAATGAGAAGGGCTGTAAGGCCAAAAACCACCTAAGAACACGTGGATTTTTCCCTTTATTACGGCTCATCCATAAGAGGGGGCATGATCAGTGTATAGGATAAAAGGAGACCCCTCCAGATAGTAGTGCAACTTCTCTACAGCCCACTTTACAACCAAGTACTCTTTCTCAACCGTAGAACACCTTTTCTCCCTTGGAAATAATTTACGGCTGATAAAGAGAATCGGGCGCTCTATGCCTTCTTTTGTCTATTGCTGTTGAGAAAGGATGGCCCCCAAACCTACATCCGAGGCATCTGTTTATAGGATAAAGGGCTCCTTGAAATCAGGAGAAATAAGGCTAGGGCTGGAGGTTAAGGCTCGTTTAAGTTTGTGAAATGCTTTTTTGGCTGCTTGGGGGGATTCATTAGGTCTTTATTGTTTTTTTCTTTCCTTAATTGGTCGGGTAATGAGGCTGATATTTCAGAATAATTTAGTATAAATCTGCAGTAGTAGCCTACTAAGCCCAAAAAGGATCGTATGTTCTTCTTGGTGGTAGGGAAGGGGGTGTCTAAGACTGCTCTTATTTTCTCCTGTTGGGGTGCGATAACCCCATCCCCAACAGATAACGCAAATATTTGACTATGTTAAAGCCTCTTCTGGGTTTTTTGGAGTTTAAGTGGAGCCCTGAGGTTTAAGCGCTTAGAATACATTCCAACAATGGACGAGATGTTGTTCCCAACTAGGGTTGAATATTATAATATTGTCTATGTAGGCTGAGGAGGACTCTTGGTGTTGGGAGAGAACCTTATTTATAAGCCTTTGTAACGTTGTTGGTGCTCCATGTAATCCAAAAGGCAAGACAGTAAATTTGTATAACTCATCAGGGGTACTAAAGGCGTTTTTTTCCTGATCCTCCTGTTTAAGCGGTACCTGCAAATAACATTTTGTTAGTTCAAGAGTGGTTATATTCCGGGCTTCGCCTAATTTCTCAATGAGCTCATCGACTCTTGGTAATAGGTATGAGTCAAATTTTGAGATAGCGTTAATTGCTCGGAAATCAATACAAAAACAAACAGAACCATCTGGTTTTGGAACTATGACAATAGGGGAAGACCAATTACTACTGGAGGGTTTTATGACTCCTAGTTGTAACATGTTTACTATTTCGGCAGCAGCTGCCGTTCTCCTATTGGCTGGTGTCCGGTAGGGGTGTTGTTTTATTACTTTGTTTCGTGGGGTAACAATGCCATGTTCGATTATTTAGTTTTTTTTCCGGAAGATCAGAAAAGATGGGGGAGAAGGACTCTAAGAGAGTCTGAAGGTACACCTTTTGTTCTTCTGTTAGTTGTTCATTTATAGACAATTGAATGACCGTTGAAGGAACGGGTTTGAAGTCAGACAACCCGAAGTGGGTATCTTTGGGAAGGGGTCGCAACCATTTCTTTAGTAGGTTGATATGATATTTATCTGCGTTTTGGTTCAGGAGAGGATGATCGGTATGTAGTGAGGCCTATCTTTTCAATAACTTCAGATGCCCCCTTCCATTCTGCCTGTTTTTGTGTATAGAGCAAGGCAGGAGTAAGAGCACTCAATCATGGACTTGTTATTGTCGCCACCTCTTCCCTTTGTTGAAGGACAACTGTTGTCTTCTTTGAGTCTTTTCTAAGTTGTCATGAGCAAAATCTCTCAGTTTCTGTATGCGGTTTCCTAGGTTCTGGGTATTTTATAAAAGGTTTTGTGTATCTTCTTGCTTCTCTCATTCCCACTCTTCTCTTGTCATCTTTAGTAAGGTTTGTGTTTGTCTCCCATAAAGGAGCTCGAAGGGAGAATAACCTAAGCTTCTTTGACCCTGACTTCTAATAACATAGAGGGCGATGGGCAACAACATATCCCACTCTCTCGCTCAGTGGTTAACATTTCCTTCAAGGTTAACTTTAAGGTGGCATTGTATCACTCACACAGACCATCCGTTTGAGGATGATAAGCAGAGGTTCTGATTTGGGTAGTGTTCAAGGTCTTACAAACTTGTTTCATTAAATGAGAGATAACAGGAGTACCCTGGTCTGTCAATATCTCTCGGCAAAACCACACCCTCAAAAACAAATTGAGTATCTTGTTGCTAATTTTTTTCGTGTTTGGTGTTCGCAGGGGAAAGACTTCCGGATATAGAGTGCATAGTCGACAATAACCAGAATATAATTATATCCTTTTTATGATTTTGGGAGGGGACCTACTAAGTCCATACTAATCCTCTCAAAAGGGTTATTGGTAGAGGTTGTAAGGGAACAGGAGAGGGTCTATAGGGATTCTTCTTCTGACATATTTCACACTCCTTACAGTACTTGTCTACAGAAGCGTTTATCCTGGGCCAATAAAAATATTTCAACACGGTCTGAGTTGTTTTTCTGGCCCACTATCACCTGATAAGAGGTGTGAATGGGCAAAAAACAATATCTGTTCACGGAATCTCTGGGGAATCACTAGCTGGGGTGCTACGATTTGTTTCCCAATTGGGTGTAATAGATTATATTTGACAATGAATGAGGGAAACGCAGGTGGTGATGTTGGGTTCTTGGTTTGTTGCCAGGCATTTTGAAGGGTTGGGTCTTGGATCTGAGCGTATTGCAATTATCAGTCTGAAAGGCAGGGGGATTGTGTGAGCAGCTTATCAGGGGGTGTTGGAGTCTCCTTCAGTGTTTTTTTAAGTAAGGAGAATAATTCTGAGTTATCTGTGCCCAAAATGAGTTGTTGAGGCAAGTTGTCTAACACTTCCACCCTCACTAGAAGAGAATTGGCATTGGGTAGTTTGATGGGGACTTTGGCTATTGGATATATTTTGATGTCCCCATGAATACAGCGGATGGGGGTCTTTTTCTCTGAAAGTCTTTAACCAACGTGCACTGTACGACGGACTGCCTACAACCCGAATCCAACAAGGCTGTTACATTCTTCCCATTGAGTTTGGGACTTATGTAGAAGCCCAAACCCTTTTCTTCGGTGTAGAGGATGGTTTGGGGTATACACCTGACATCCATCAGGTCCTCTGTCGACTTCTTTTGGGGATATTGGCTATATGACCCCATTCGCCACACTCATAGCATTGGGGTCCCCTGAATGGAACGGTATCCCCTCTAGAGTGCTTGCCTTTCAGAGGCACCTGGGATGGCCTGACGGTCTTCTTCTCATTCCGCATGCGTCCTGAGGTATATTGAGAGGGCCTATTGGGATCAAAAGCTAGTGTTTTTGGTTGGGCTTGAGCAAAGGACGTTACTATTTCTATGGCTTAGTCCACAGAGAAAAGGTGGCTGGTGACGTAACCACTTTTGGGTATGTGTTTGTAAGGCCTCAAGGAATTGCTCCAGATAAAGGAGAACCATTATTTGTTCTTTGCTGTTCTCTTAGGGCCTTAGCCACTTACCTGCGGCTGCCTTTAACCTAAGAAATAATGTCTTAGGTGTATCTCCAGGGTTACCTTGTTCCTTTCTGAATCTTGCCTGATAAGCCTCGGATCCATTCTCAAATGGTCCAGTATGACAGTCTTGATGTCCTTGTAAGGAGTGTTTCCTATAGGGTTAGCCACTTGGTAAGCAGCTTGAGCCATCCGGGTCAGCAACGGGGCTAAAAAGAAATGCCACTACCCCTCCGTCCAACCAAAGGCCTGGGTAGCCCTTTCGAAGTTCATAAAAAAGGCATCCAGGTCCTCGCCAGGTTGATATTTCTGGAGGGATATATGAGGGTGCCCTGAATGTACCCCTTGTGAGCTCTGTGGGTTTGTGGGTGAATGCAGGTGACCTTCAGCAACTTTATGTATGCATTCCACTTGCGGGGTGAGTGACGTCTTGAACATCTCTGTCAGCTTGAGCCACTGTCTTCTTTTTCTCTATGGCCCACTCCAGTTTTTCTTGACCACAAATTAGTTGTTGCATTAGGCTTTCCGTTATATCAGACGAATGGACTTTATGCCCGCATTCTCCACCACCGTCGTAGCACTGTGTTGAAGTAGCGTGGTCAAAGAAAGAATCTCTATACTCAGTACTTGATTTTGAATATGCTTTATTATTGGCAACACAGGAAATCAAATGATGTATTTGTCTCTTTCTTGTGTTCCTCTTTTTTTAACGTCCTTCACTTCTAATTCCTCTGTTGGGCCCAATTTGCCTCGAACAGAAAGGAAAAATGGTCAGGTAAGTGTTTTCTTTTCTAATATACTCAAGGGGGAAAGGTGTGAGGGATAAATGATCATTTTTGTAAAACGTGTAGGGAAGGGATGGAGGTTGGAGCAATCAACGAAAAGTAAAGGAAATCTGTTCTGTTTTTATTTCCTTCTTTCTCATTACTTTTTTATTTTTCTGTATCCCCTTTTTATCCCTCTGCCTCCCCTCCCATCCCTCTACGTCTCAGCCCCTTTCCAAATGTCTGTAACCTTCCAAGCACCTAGAAGAGCCACGTCCCTCAAGGGCTGTGGCGTGGTGACTCCGTGGTTGCAATCTGGTCTCTCTCTCCTTCAGCTTTTCTTCCTCCTCCGGCTGCAGGCTGTTGCATGTTTATCTAGATTCCTGATCGATACTGTGACCTTATGCCCCTATTCGGCTATAAATCCATTTATTCCCTATATTGGCATAACCGTTCAAGTGCGATTTTCTGAAAAGTCATCTCTGGCCTCACACGAACAGAGCCACATTCCAGCATGACTCTCTGCCACTTCCTTTGCGACCAATTAGTGCAATGACAGAGCAGTAGTCACTATCTGATATTCCTAGATAACACTCCGAGTTCTTCAACAAGATAAAAACTCAGCAAACCTGGAAATCCCCGCTTGCTGTGTTTTGATTAGTAATGGAACTCTAATGAGCAACTGATAACTATCACTTCCTAGTGACATCTTTAATTGACGTCTTATGTCCAGCAAACTTGCGTCAAACCCGGCACCTGTCAGGTATAAATATTACCAACGTTGCCTTAAGCAATCCCCGGTTAGGAGCTGTTGTGAGCTGCGAGCTACTGATGCTGGCTGCCTGCATGACCCTGTGTTGGTAAATCTAGCACTCTGTCGCTGCAGCCTGCTATCCTGTGGTGGTGAAGCTGCTGATACCATTATCGCCGCCAAAGCGCGACCTATGGTGCAGTACGCTTAAGGAGCTGAACAGCCGTCCCTCTGCGAAGACATCCAGCAGATTCCAGCTGCCCGCGGACGCTGTCCCCCCTCCTTCCTCGACGCGCTGAAGAGAAGCCGCTGCCTTTCTCGTGCAGAGAAATCCAGTCCCGGCGCTTCCGGTTTACCCTCGCGGGTGACTGGGATATCGAGAGAGACCCCTGAAGGAGATACCAATCCTCCATCATTCTATTCAGAGGTATGGTGTTGACTAAACCCTTAGACGAGAATTCTTGAAACAAACCTTGGCAAAACCAACTTAACTCAAGCTACTTACTTACTCCCCTTTTCACGTGTTAGGCTTAGGTCAGGCACACTGGGGTAGGCTTAGTTAGAAGCACCAGTTGAGTATGTTAGCCTAATGTATATATGACTGTATATATGTTTTATTACTTTTAACCATTGTATGGCTAAGAAACCATATCAATGCTTTTACAGCTCTATTTCGCAATACTTATCTTACTGTACGTACTTTTTATAATAACAATTATTGCAATTGTGGCAATTCATTTCTCTTGTACGAGAAGAAAGACTGTTCAATAAATGTTAACCCTTTATTGACAAACGCCCGTCTCTCTATTCTCTACATCTCGTGAAAGTAAACTGCACTAGACTGACTGAGTGAAATACATGTCTATTGTTTCACACGACCCTAGAGATCGACTCTTGATCTGAGGAGCAAAGTTGTCATGTTGCACGGTTGTTGGAAAACTGAATCCCTTCTTGTCTGTGCCAAGGAAGCTGATCACTTCCTATGCAGAGAAGAAAGTTTCCAGTGACCTCTGAGCTAGTTGGTAACACAACCCAATTAAGTTTAGCATAGTCAGTGGAGGCCTGGAATATCTGCAGTTCCACGTCGATACTACTGTTTATGTTATTCCAATGCGCAGGGCCTAGTGGGAAACTAGGAACTACACTACATGGCGCCCAACGTTTGGTAAGGCGATAAACTAACGCAAGACAGTAGAGTAACTCAGTCGTGCATATTTCACACAGACCCCTTTCTCCCGTAAATACTCCAATAGACGTCTGGAGTGGGTGAAAGGTTAAAATCCGCCCGACCTTAGTAGGAAGAGATTCCTATGTAAAGCTCTGGTTTATTCAACGTTGAAGGATACAGTGTTCCAAAATATTGTGCACCTAATCTTTGTCTCCTTGGAGACCTACTCTGCAAAGCCTGCATTTTTTAAATGTCAGACAGTGAAGAAGAAAGGGAAGCAGCTAGGCTGGCTTCCATACTAATAGAGGAGGACTCGAGTCTCCTACAGGCAGACCCGGATGCTATAATCATCCCGGTCCACTTAAGAAGATCTATAACGTTAAAACTTATAGAAAACGGACTGGCACCTCAAGGTGGTACAGTAATGTTCGTGATAGAGGCTCACGAGTATCGACAGACAGAGGTATTCTATTCATGGATAAACTTTCCAGCGGCAAACGCTACAACACAAGAGTTTCACTATTACAAAATAGAGGAACCTCCGGGAGAGTACGCTCCTTTCGAGGAGATTGAAATCCCACTTAAATTTCAAGAGCACCTGCTCTGGTTTAATGGCGCCCTAAAACACAATAATCACATAACTAGGCTCGGTCCACTAGGTAGACCAGGAGCAACGTGGCCGGTTCTAGCCAGCTACACACCACATCCTGACATTGTAAGAATGTCAAGAGAAGAGCTGTTAGTACAGCTAAACACATTAATAAAAATACATAGGCAATTAGTCCAATATGTAATGCGGACTGCAACAGTCCAGCCAGCTGTTAATTCACACTAGCTGACCCCTCACCAGGGGAACACAAATAAAATTACACCACAGAACATACAGTCATGTCTTGGTAAAACACCCGTAAAACGGGAACAAATTCCTTTCTGGTTAGCACAGAAAATCACTCAAATAGAGGCAGTATTTCCTGATACTACCCCTATAGAGAAACACAGAATCTTGACCATCTGCCTTCCTATGGGAATCGCACCACACGTGGAGGACTGTGACACTTGGGGTACAGTCTTTGCTTCCATTTACACAAAAACACACGGTGTTCCGTCTATGGCGGTAATACCAGAGGTGCTAAAACAGATTCAAAATAAATTCGGTCCAGAGCCCGCTTTAAATCTAGGTATGAAATTACTGAAAGACTTCAAGCAGGTCTCGGCTATATTATTAGCCAACATTAAAGGAGAAGCAGCATCTGTGGCGATCCGCCAGAAGTTGAAGGAAACAGATATAAAAGAACCTGTTGAGCTTGCAAAAATCATAGAAAAATGCTATGAAGAATTAGGTAGAGACAGCTTGGGTGGGAAACCAGTAAAGCCCCAACTGCTCGAAAATCCTGAAAAATTATTTATTAAAAATAATTTAAACACTCCTAAAAAGAGCTGGGATGGAAATAAACAATCCACTCCCAAGGAAAAAGTTTTCCAGACCAGAGGAAGGTCTCCTCGAGGGAGGGAAAGAACTCCGACTCGAGAACGCCAGTCTCCCCAACGGGAGGCTTCTGAGAAAAGATATAACCTTAGAAATAGGGATAATCTGAAAAAACCTGATAGATATCAAAGTATTGATACACGTCCCTCTCGATCTCTTCCACAGAATTCGGAAAGAAGAGGACGGTCAGACCCAGGAGAGCACACCAAGTCCAAAGACAAGGAACCTGCTCAGAGTAAAAAATCTCAATTTCCTAAAAAGAAGGTAGCCAGTATTAGAGTAATCAACCATGCCGAGAATACTGAGGACACAGTTGAAAAACGGGGAGTGGGCATTGACAATGTTGGACAGTGCAGCAGAAATCAGTATAGCGCGCAAGAACTTGATGAGTCATCTGGAGACAGTGGACATGAATGAGTACATTCAGGTTGAAACTGCCGACGCCAGACTTAGGGAGCCCCATAAAATATACAAAATAACATTGCGTATGGAGGGTGATAAGACTAGGAAAATTAAGGGTCTATTTTGGGATAAGCTCTCAAAAGGCTATGATATTCTGTTAGCTGAA
The DNA here is from genome assembly GCF_964263255.1 of Lissotriton vulgaris. Taxonomy (NCBI): domain Eukaryota; kingdom Metazoa; phylum Chordata; class Amphibia; order Caudata; family Salamandridae; genus Lissotriton; species Lissotriton vulgaris. The sequence goes on along the minus strand of NC_141685.1, from coordinate 1,529,464,766 downwards.
AAAGATTGGCCCCCAGAGTTTGTCAGGGAGTGCCCTCGTGGCGAAGAAGTGATTATGCCTGCCTTCTCGAATCACATTCCGATTCATAAAAAATATACATATGCACGGAAATGGGCAGTAGCACAGGCACCTGCATTGTATAAAAATCATGTAGGATGGGATGAGGACTCTCCTCCTCACAAAATCCAACTAAAAAGTGAACCAACTGCCCAACGGCAGTATCCCATAAAGCAAGAAGCTAAAAAACAGGTCAGGGAGATCTTAGATCAACTTGAGTACCAAGGGGTGATTGAAACATGCACCTCTCAAATGAACAATCCTTTGTTTCCTGTCTCCAAGCCAGACAGTTCATATCGTCTAGTTTTGGACTACAGACATCTTAATACTTGTTGTAAAACCTTTGCAGTACAAAACTCGCATAGTGCAGCCCTAATGAATAACATAGTTAGGAAAAAATATAAAACGACATTAGACATATCTAATGGTTTCTTTTGTCAAAACATTGCACCAGAAAGCAGATATTTGACCGCTTTCTCCGCATTTGGGTCGCAGAAAAAATTCTGTCGACTCCCACAGGGGTTCAAGAACAGCCCAGCACTATTCTCAGCTAGGGTAACAGAGTTACTACAGATCTATGATGATGAAGCATTATCTTACGTAGATGATATTTATCTCACAGACGACGACTTGGATACTCACTTGAAAAGAGTGAACACCATTATACTTGGGTTCGCAGCAGAGGGTTACAAATTCAACTATAAAAAGTCCCGAATTGCCCATCTGACAGTACTATTTTTAGGGTACGAATTATCAAGTGAAGGGAAAAGCCTAGCGGACAACTTCTTAGAGAAGTGCGCTGTACTCCAAGCCCCAAAAACGCTGAAGAATTTACAATCCATTCTAGGTTTTCTGAATTTCGGAAGAACTTACATTCTAAATTACGCAGAGAGGGTTAAACCTCTCTACAAACTAATTAAACCTGATTTTAAACAAATCAATTGGACTCAAAAACACACAGAAATTTTGAGATCACTGCAAACAGACATGTTAGCAAAAACAAAATTAGACACACGTGACAACACACGTGATCTTGTAATCCGAGTCATCCCAGGAAGATGCGGATTCACGTATCTAACCTCTAATGAGGGAGAAAAGGTACCAATTTCAATTAAATCTCACTTGTACACACAAGTAGAAAAAACATTCAGTCACACAGAAAGAACTGTGAACGCAGTGCAAATCGCATTAGCAAATGAACGAGAACTAGCACACGGCAAAAGGATTAACATCCTCACAGCGGAATCCGCCTTCGAAGCGCTATTCAGCCCAGTAAACATGCCAACAGTGTCACTGGATCCGAAATGGATACAGTGCATAGATTCTCTAGGAGCGGAAGACGTGAAATACTATTTCGCCCCGCAATACGAAGAACTGAATGATTTAGAGTATGAAGAAGAATATCCTCTGCCAATCGAAATTCTGCCTCTCCCACAATATGCCTGTATAATCTATACAGATAGCTCTGTACAGCATTTCAACGTAGAGAGAAAATCCTACGATGCAGCATGTGCGATCATTAAATGTCGTTGGCTGTGCGGTAAAATCAAACCGAAAATAACAAAAACTGAATCAGTAAAGCACTGTTCGGTTCAGAGAACTGAAATTAGATGTTTAAAGATGGCGCTCGAAAATGCAGAACGCGAATTCCCCACACTTATCGTGTGCGATTCTCATTTTTGCGTCAATTCTTACAACAATAAACTGCAGAGTTGGATCGAAAACGACTACAAAGATGACACAGGTGCCACAATAAAGCATAAATTGCTCTGGAACGAGGTAGCTCTTTTAAGTAAAGAACTACAAAAGACTCACGTGATTCACGCACAGAGTCTTCAACGTGATGGCGTTCACGTTGCAGGGAATTCATTGGCTAATACAGCCACAGCGGAAGCAACTAAACCGGCTTCCGTAGCCACAAAAAAGCGTACAGATAAATACATAGACGGGGAAACCATGCTGGCAGTAAAAACGACCGTAAAAGGCGACTGTGCAGCACTACCCATAAACTATCCACTCAATTATGCATACATAATCGATGCAAACTCCGTTCCTTTTGCTCGAATCCCTGGAGTGGGGGACAGAGTAATTCCAAACAGGAGCAGGAGGGGCTTCCTCTTACTGGAAGCACACATGGGGTTGGGTCTGAAACACCAAACAATCAAAGCCTCTCTGAAAGAATTACAATCAGAGTACTGGTGGCCAGGAATGAGTATAGATATTCAATGTTTTGCTCAAAATTGTGAAGACTGCAACAGAGATCGCAGTAATGAACAGGCCAGTGTAGTTTCAGGATCCCTGCTAGACAGCATAAGGCGGTCTATCTGCGCAATCAAAGAAGAGAAGCGCGTCCCAGTGTACACCATTAAGACGAAAAACACTTAAAAAATGAGGCCCCCAGCGCTCGGCTGACGCTAGAACGGTTATAAAAGATTTGCGAGTCCATATCGGCATATACGCAATTACCACGTTCCATTCTGACCAGGGTCCTGCTTTTAGCTCTCGAGCGTATAAGGAGGCCATGGCCAGCATGGGAATTGGGTTGCGGTATTCTTGTCCGTCATACCCCGGAAGGGAATAGTGTGGTAGAAAGAAAAAACTGGGACATAAAGCAATCTATAACAGCGAAGGTATTAGGTTCAGGCGCTGGGTGGGTCAAACATTTAATAAGTGTCCAGACTAGTCTTAACAACATGCCAAGAAATTCTCTAAAAGGTTTCAGCCCATACGAACTATTGTTCGGAATTAGAATGCGAGTTCAGGACCTCGATAGTCAGATGTCAGTGGTACAAGAAGAAACAAAGCACTTTGATGTAAAGGATCGTTTGGCTGTTTTACAGGAACTGAATGAAACAAGAAAATCATTAAGCAACATAAAGTTAAAACAACAGCCAAGTACCACTGACGAGGCACCACCCGCAACAGCCCCAGCAAGGCCTGTCTGGATTCCAAAGATTGGGGATCTAGTCAGAGAAAAGATCGCGGTTAAGAAGGAATTTGGGCCTTCTTACAGAAAAGCAGTACCTGTCTTGGCAGTCACCGGAACAAGATCAGTTGTGCTACCGCCCCTTGCTGGTAAAAAGGAGAACAGAGTCATGTCTATCGATCTGGTAAAACCACAAGCATGTGGCCTATAATCAACAGTAGGCCCAGTGGACTCCCAAGAAACAACAGAATACCCAAACTTGCAACAATCCAAGAGGTTCAAACTGAAAGACTAATCACATTCGATCAGCCTGCAGTGCACAATGAAGGGCTATGCAATAATGCCATGGAACTCGTGCCTCTTGAAACACAGATTGAAACAGTTCGTCAAGAAACAATACCAGTCTACACTAATGTGGCATCAGAAAGTGCTACGGAAAGACAGATTGAAAGAACAATCCCATCAATTGACAGAACTGCCTCTGGTTATTTCATCAACTTCGACAACTTCTCTGAAGATTTAAACGACCCCGAAGTGATGCCAGAAACAAAAAAGTCTTTTAAAGAAAAAGCAACAGAGCTCTTTCATCAACTGAATGAAATCTACCTTGTTTCCCCTTGGCTAGAGTTCTGGTTCGGTCTAGGTGTATTTTTCCTCCTGCTTTGGCTCATCATGGTACTGTGTTTGGGAAAATTCATTGAGGGAAAATATATTACAATGGACACAGCAAGTCAGAACATCAACCTAGTCCTGAAACCACACAGATCATCCCACGTGAAGAAAAGAGAACTGTCAACAGTAAATGTCACAGCAATTCCAATACCTGGTGGGGTAGTATGGGAGAAAACAGACTATGAGTTCTATGGTCCGGTCGAAATCCTGAAGTATCCTCATCAACTGAAGGTTTCCTTAAGTGACTTTGTGACACCGAGTACATTCTCTGATGATTGGGACTTTAACAGTATTAATGACATGATGTCTGATTTAGTAATGTCAGCTAGATTCACAGATCATGATTATTTACAAGGTTCATCTAGTTATGAGCAGTTATTCTGTTACACCCACTATGGGGATCATTACTTGCATAAATCTGCACAGCCTAGAAATGTTTTTATCTATAATCAATGGGAACATTGTTCTACACCACCTAAAAGCAGTTCTAAAGCATTTTTTGAGAAATTCAAATATTTTTCAGGGTTTAACACCAGTGATGCAGAAACGTTTTATTATAAACTGTTAGATAAAACAGGAATGAAAACAATGCTGACAAATTCTAAATTGATATATTCAGAAGCATTTTATGACAAAATTATGACATTTGGTTTTGATTATTGGAAAAATAGTATTGAAACGAAAACAATTTGGGGTACAAAAGATTGGCAGGTGCAAGGCATTGAAGCACTATTTAGAACCTGCATGATACCAGAACAAATGTTGTTTTTAAATGACACAATACACCAAACATCTTGTCTTGGCCTAGCTAAGATCAAAGACCTTAGAACACCGTCTATACCAAAGCCAATACCTGAAAATGCAATCACAGATATTGAGTTAGACGTGTCACAAATTTTACATTTCAACAGAACACATCCTGATTGGAAAAAGTGGTTAATCTGGCCTACAGACACAAATAGCTGTCAAAATAGATTCCTGAATAAAACACAGGGTTTAAAAATGACCAGATTAGACTCAAGATATTCCCAGAGACAGCATCCAGGGATTATAACAACATACAGTGTAGGGAAACTCTGCCTAGAATGGCTAACTACATCCACACTGGCTGAAATTAAGCAACACTTGTCTTTGCTAAAAGATGGTGCTGATTTGCGCGATTTCATTCTTGGACCACGCAAACAGCGTCAAAAGCGTTTCATAGCGACCAGTATCTATGCTGCTTACAACGAGGCTTGGAAAGTAAAGCAAATTGAAACTGCTGAAAAAATACGAGAAATTGATCGTATTAATTTGGAAAAATCACTTTCTGTGGTAGACAATGGGTTAACGACTCTGTCTTCCAGAATATATTCGTTGGACAATATTGTATCCTCTGCCTTTGATGTGATAGACAGAGATTTGCTAATGTTACAACATGGCCAGTCTCAATTACGCTCTATTATAGAATTAGGCTGGACGCTGCAAAATCTTCGTTCAGGCTATGTGCCTTGGCGTTTAATCAACACAACGTCATTATTTTCTAGTTTTAACCTTACTGATAAACAGATCAGTTTGGCACAGAAAGGAGCAGACTATACAATCCTGAGCATCGAAAAACTCGAGAGATTACCATTGACAATGTCAGAGAGTCCTGTCATTGAATGGATAATACACGGAATTATCACAATTCCGATAACAACTTTCCGATTTAAAAAGTGCCTTGAGTACATACCTGCTGGCCAGTATGAACAATTGGGTAAAGGATATGTAAAATCCGAATGGAAATTACCATACACTCATTCTTGTTATAGTGACAGCGACAAAAATGTATTTCTTAGTGGTGAGAACTGTAAACATTCACTAAGCGGTATACTTTTGTGTCAGGGTATTAATTTACACGGAGCATGTGATGGAAATTCAAACAACCTTTCATGCCACCAGCTAGTCACACCTGCAACTCAGATAGAGCCCTTCTTTATGCAACCCGCAAACGGGAGTTACATTCTTAGAACGGATCACAGATGTTGTGGCCTGACGCCAGGGAAAAGTTATCTAGTACAAGTTACGTCCATGGTCAAATGCTGTATGCAAGCATTGTTCCCGAGTGGGCCTCCAGACATAGTGACTCCCACCTGGCCTCGTCTGAATCTCTATTCTATACGAATTGATACATTAAGCAAAATGAAATCTGTACTTTTACAGACAACAGTGCCTATAACGTCATCTAAAGAGACGTATGATCTTCTAGTCGCAAGGACGGCTACTGAGGTTCATGACCTTTTATCAACAAATTGCCCCGTGCATTTCGTAGAAATGTTCAGCCAACTCCTTAACATGTCTAGTGCAACAAGCATCCCAGGCATATTTAAGACAGTCTTTTCGGGACTGCTAACACCCTTCCAGGCAATTTTGGGAATCCTTCCTAATTTTGTGCACTCCATTTTTGGCGGCATACCATTATTTTGGGACTCGTCGCAGGGATTTTATTTTTGACCCTCCTGCTACGTTATGGCAAGCCTCGGCTCAGACATAGCTCCCATGGGAATGGAAGAGACAATCCTAGCAATGCGCTACCGGGACAGGATAACTAACGTCCTTGGATTGGCCAGGCTGAGAGATCTAAACATGACCTGGTTCCTTTCATTCAGACCAATATGGCAAAATTGCATTTTACCTGTGCTACGGTGTATGCTTTGCGGCGATGAATGCGTGTTGGACATCTGTCTTTCACTTCCATCAGCAGTACCAATGGATGTCGATACTTTGCTCAGTCCAATAACGGCTCACGCATTGTGTTGTCCCCAGCGGCTACCAATCCTGATGACAGCATTTGTGGAGACTCCTGTACTACAGCCAAGTGGTAACAGTGGAGCGAGTGACAAAAGCAACATCATCCAGGTACAGCGAGCTGTGAGCATTGCTGCTCCCGAATATGATGACAGCAATCATTCTCACACCTGCCAAGTTACAACGCTATCTAATTTGGTTGAACTATCACCTGAATTTGTAGACCAATTCTTTGAGAGCCTGTCTGATACGATGTTCTCACCCACAGAGAAACAATAACTTTTAGAAGCTTTTCCGACACACAGCGTTCCCAAGAACTCTGAATTCGGCCTTCAGTTTTGATCAACAATAACTGCCAAGCTTTGGAAATCTATTTTTCCCCATTCAAGCAATAATTTTTTGAATTGGACAATTTTTTCTAACATTGACCTTTTTTTTGGCACGAACAATTCTTTGCTTAACGTAAAAACTATTCTTGGAGAACAGAAGCTTCACTCTTCTATTTCTAAACACATCTAGAGACATAACAACATTACACCAGCCTCTAGCACACATGTTATTACAATGCATTTTTATGTGATGATTTATCTCGCATTTCTTCTGTCAGAGATACTTCATGTGTAATTCTGCATAATCGTTCATTGATTTCATATGCAATAATTCTTGAATGATTAATATGCTTTAAAAAACGTACAGTGCCTAAATTCCATGTATTACAAGTACGCCTATTTCGAATGCATTTATGTATTTTGGGGTGGGCAATGTTACACATGCATCTAATTGCTTAGTTTTAGTAATTTTGATGGACATTAACCCGTGGAGTGGGTGTTGCATGTTTATCTAGGTTCCTGATCGATACTGTGACCTTATGCCCCTATTCGGCTATAAATCCATTTATTCCCTATATTGGCATAACCGTTCAAGTGCGATTTTCTGAAAAGTCATCTCTGGCCTCACATGAACAGAGCCACATTCCAGCATGACTCTCTGCCACTTCCTTTGCGACCAATTAGTGCAATGACAGAGCAGTAGTCACTATCTGATATTCCTAGATAACACTCCGAGTTCTTCAACAAGATAAAAACTCAGCAAACCTGGAAATCCCCGCTTGCTGTGTTTTGATTAGTAATGGAACTCTAATGAGCAACTGATAACTATCACTTCCTAGTGACATCTTTAATTGACGTCTTATGTCCAGCAAACTTGCGTCAAACCCGGCACCTGTCAGGTATAAATATTACCAACGTTGCCTTAAGCAATCCCCGGTTAGGAGCTGTTGTGAGCTGCGAGCTACTGATGCTGGCTGCCTGCATGACCCTGTGTTGGTAAATCTAGCACTCTGTCGCTGCAGCCTGCTATCCTGTGGTGGTGAAGCTGCTGATACCATTATCGCCGCCAAAGCGCGACCTATGGTGCAGTACGCTTAAGGAGCTGAACAGCCGTCCCTCTGCGAAGACATCCAGCAGATTCCAGCTGCCCGCGGACGCTGTCCCCCCTCCTTCCTCGACGCGCTGAAGAGAAGCCGCTGCCTTTCTCGTGCAGAGAAATCCAGTCCCGGCGCTTCCGGTTTACCCTCGCGGGTGACTGGGATATCGAGAGAGACCCCTGAAGGAGATACCAATCCTCCATCATTCTATTCAGAGGTATGGTGTTGACTAAACCCTTAGACGAGAATTCTTGAAACAAACCTTGGCAAAACCAACTTAACTCAAGCTACTTACTTACTCCCCTTTTCACGTGTTAGGCTTAGGTCAGGCACACTGGGGTAGGCTTAGTTAGAAGCACCAGTTGAGTATGTTAGCCTAATGTATATATGACTGTATATATGTTTTATTACTTTTAACCATTGTATGGCTAAGAAACCATATCAATGCTTTTACAGTTCTATTTCGCAATACTTATCTTACTGTACGTACTTTTTATAATAACAATTATTGCAATTGTGGCAATTCATTTCTCTTGTACGAGAAGAAAGACTGTTCAATAAATGTTAACCCTTTATTGACAAACGCCCGTCTCTCTATTCTCTACATCTCGTGAAAGTAAACTGCACTAGACTGACTGAGTGAAATACATGTCTATTGTTTCACACGACCCTAGAGATCGACTCTTGATCTGAGGAGCAAAGTTGTCATGTTGCACGGTTGTTGGAAAACTGAATCCCTTCTTGTCTGTGCCCAGGAAGCTGATCACTTCCTATGCAGAGAAGAAAGTTTCCAGTGACCTCTGAGCTAGTTGGTAACACAACCCAATTAAGTTTAGCATAGTCAGTGGAGGCCTGGAATATCTGCAGTTCCACATCGATACTACTGTTTATGTTATTCCAATGCGCAGGGCCTAGTGGGAAACTAGGAACTACACTACAAGGCATTCCACTTGCCAACAGACTGCGACCTTACTTGGGCTTCGGTTCTTCTTCCGCAAAGGCTGTTGGGTCCTCTTCTTTCATTGGATCTTCTTCTTGCGATTCAGTCCCGTGCACAGCTGAATCAACCACAGACAGACCCGACGCGTCATCCGCCCCGCCTTCTTGAAGCGTCTTTTCCTCCCTCACATTCGCCCACAGCCCGTCTTTAAGGGGTCACCTGCCGTTTCCCCATTCTCCGCTTTTTGCTCACAATAAAGAGGCCATGTGGAAAAAGGGGACTGTAAATACAGGAGGGGAGAGAGGCATGAAGGAATGACATCGCATTCCGTCTCCTCTATCTCACTATCTAATACAGGGGCCATCTGACAGCCCCTTAATTTCACCCACACTTCTTTTGAAGAAGTGTGGCTCAATGGTTAGAGCAGACAGACCTCGATGCAGAGCTCTGGCCAGGGACCAGGGTTCGATTCCTGCCCCGGCGGGTCCGGGCTCATTAATTCCCCTAATTGGATATTCTCGCCTCAGTGCCTATTCTGATCATGGGTCCCACGCTCTGGGCAATAGCTTGCTTAGTCTTCACAACGGCCCCCACAATGCGAGGGATGCCTGGTCTGCACCATGGGGGTTCCCAGGAGTGGACACTTCACAGGGAAAGCCAGGAAGGGTTCCCTTGAGGTATTCGTACAAGCGCCGGGAAACCCACTGCGGGTAGCTGTGCTCTATAAAAGTACAAAAACATTCACATTTACATTTTCATTCTAGCCCCCAATGTCAGTCTCTCACTCCCAGTTTTTAAAGGCCATTCCCAAAATGCATTATGTAGATTGTTCTTTTGAGACATTTGACTCTTACACTCCAACGTTTGCAGTACAAGGCAAAGCCGGTTAGCTTGAATCTAATTTTCCTGTAATAATCCATGTTTATAAAGTTATTTCAAATGCACAAATCTAGATGGAAAGCAATGGAGCACTGAATATCATGCATACCCATTATTAGGAAGTGCTGTGTAAACTGGACTGAGAGCATGCCTATTTGGTCAGTACAATGGCTATTGCTTCCAAAGGGCTCTTGGAGATGCCAATTTATTCCTGGATCCAGATTCAAACACATACTGTGTTCACAGATCTAGCACATGCTAGTGAAAATGTAGAGCATATACATAAGTGGAAAGAGCAGAGTCAATGAAGATTAGAGATGAGGCTCAAGGCAGGGAAGAAAGGGCTATGGGACTCATAACGGTGGACTGCAGTCATAGATCTTGGACAATTACCATTTGGAGTGTTGAAAACAGGTAGACAGTACTAAAAGTCATTGATTATAGCCAGAGATAACAGATCATGTATGCAGGTGAATACATTAGATCATATCTTGATGTGTAATCAAAGTTCGAGGGACTGGAGAAAACTCAAAAAGAAGTATTAGATAGCTATATGTGAAGAGGATGAGGTGCGGAAAAGAGGACTTGGGAGCATAACATTCCGGAATTTGGACTTAGCAAGTTGATTGTATACAGAGCTCAAGTTTATCAAATTATAAGGTGAGAACAGGGTGCTTGCTTAGTAATAGAACTCAGATATATGGAACCTGGGTGGAGAAATGAAGCACAGATGTATGGAATTGTGGCATTGCATTTGACCATGAGGAGGAATAAAGCGTAAAACTGCATAGGCAGTGTGGATGGCAAAGTAGATGCAGAGTTAATACAGTGGCTTTTGAATAGGGATGGGCGATAAACTTCGCTCCTCTGGTGGAGTTTGCAGAGTATTGCCCACTCTGTGCTCTGCCTTGAGCACAGAGTTTTGAAAAAACCCTGCCAACAGCCATGTGGAAGAGTATTTTCTCATGCGTGGCTCACCCACTTTAATTTTGGGAGTGCAAAAGAGAAAATGGAGCACTAGACCACCTCCTAGGGAGATTTCTCAATGCCGGTGTTCGTAATAAGTCAATTTTGCTTGCTTTGAGAAAGCTGCTGCTCGCCTTGAGAAGGCTACCACTCAAGTAGAGAATCTACTCGAGTGGCAAAAAGATGCAGCACCCTCTGGCGCACTGCATGGTGTAGTTTGTGCAGATTTGAGTTTGGCGTCACAGAACAAGGTCACGGTGCTAAAAATCAGTGTGAGCAGCCCGATGTACCAACAATTTTAGGTAACTGTGTGGAATTCCACAAAGTGAAACTCCACGACATCTACCCATTCCTACATATGAATAGATTTTTTTCAAAAGAGACAAGTAGGATAAGCAACCCTGGTTAATCTTGGAAATCCACATGCATTTCCAATCTTTCAACACGGGTGCACATTTCGTTTTGGTAAGTTCTTCATCAAAAAAATCTACTGCAGATTTTGTCTGCATCATCTGATATTTAGGATCAGGCCTTAAGCACATCCTTCTAAGATTTGCTAAACCAGGACAAAATGCATATAATATGCCCTAGGGTTTCCACTCCCAACTTACCCAGCCTTCAATGGACCTCAACAACATTTATCACCATGGATTTTTGTGTAGTTCCTATAAAAAGTATTCAGTATATGTGCATTTAGACAACATACACTGTAGGATTGGTCTCAGATGAACTCTGATCACCCCCACTGGGTATGTTGGCCCTCCTGTACCAACTTGCTCACAGTGCCACTAGAATCTCCTCTTACCAAGGAGAAAATAGTTCCTGGCAACCATCGAACATGACAACCCTGATCCCACAGGACAATGAAAACAATATACTACTTCTGCTCAGTCACTGTGCTTACTTAGTCTGTCTCAGAGATCTACACCGAATGAAACAAGCTGGGCGTTTTCAATAAACATTTATTGAACAGTTGTTATTCTGGTGTAGAATAGATGTGCTGCAACAACCATTAGACACTATAAGATATAAATGATTAACAGCAGTATAAAGGTAAAAGGATGGTATAGTTCTACCATCTTACTAAAATCATGAATGCATTCAGTATATAAAACATATGATAGAAAGATGCGTACTCCTATGATGCCTCCCTAACTAGATGGACCTAAGTGTACCAAGCATGGGTGTAGGTATTAAGCCAAGTATTCATCTAGGATTCAGTCAACCCCATTACCTGAAATGAGACTATGGGACGTCATCCTAGTCTCAAGCTGGACACCCCACAAGGGATGTTAGACCACTGTCAGCTGCAGTGTCTGCACGCAGAAACCTCAGCGTCTCTGGTCAATGTATTTGCCAGGAAGTCTTGGTCTCCTCTAGCTATCTCAGCAAGATGTGATGTATATATACCCCATAGGTCTCCTAGGGATTCTACCTTGCTGTATTACTGTGTCAGCCTAAGGATGACATTTGGCATACACTTTGTACATAGATTTTAAACAGGAGATGGCAGGCCTGCTATGCTTCCAAGAACCCTCATGCATAATGTATGAGATTTTGAACTAGGGAAAACCTGCATTCTCAATGCAGTGTAATATCTAGCTAAAATGTCAGTCCCTGTAAACCTTGACAACTGTAAGTTCAGGAGAGAATATATGTGAAGGGTAACAAGTTTACAGAGGCCTATATTATAGAACCTATATTGAATATAACACCCACTCCTATTCTGAATGGACAACATCGTTTAAATTCTACAGGTACTACTAGGTGCTCTAGATACTTGTACGCAGATATACAAAACATTTGTTACTTATTGTGTTTAAAACATATCTTTAAAAACGTTTTGTCTAAATAGATCTAAAAAAAATTGTTAAAAAAAAGGAAAATATTATAAATAGACATACAGGCTACTGTCCGAATATGTCTGTAGGTATAGTCCGAACTACTACAAGCATTTTGAAAGCTGCACATGCGTTAAAGAAATGTCAATTTTGATATCGCGTTTTAATTTTCTCGTTTGTTTTTCAAAAGCCGAAATTTCTTCCCAGCACACGAAGGGCCAAATGAATCAAATATTTATGTGTCCTGGCTGGTAGACGCAACATTTTCGTTGCTTGCTTCTGCAGTTTGCGGCCCCTGTAACACCTCCCAGATTATGTCTATTGAGCACAGATGATTTTCTGTACTGTCCACAGCCAGTGCTGGGGCAGCCTGTAAAGCCTGTGTACAATCCAAAGCCTGGGTGTCAGAGGAGGAGCTGGTGTCCATAGCAACAGGAGCAAAAACTACCTGTGGTGCTCAAGGAATACCGCCATCAACATCGGGCGGGGACACTGTAAAACATGGGCTGTTATCAGGTCCAGTAAAGCATCAATGTCCAGACGCGCACATGATGGGAGTGTCAGAAAGAGATCCAACACACATTCTTGTCCGCAAAACAGGCATCGGACGACAGGTAAGATGCAGTCCATCCAGACTGGTCTGAACGACAAGAAGCACTTAGTTCCGTTAGTTGAGGTGTGCCTAGAAGTTGTACCATACGATTATGGTATTTTCTCTCCAGGAGTACTGTTTCCATCTCCTTGGTGACTGGGACGTCCATTGTGTAGCGAAAGCACGACAATCAGGATACCTGCTATTAGAAACAGGATCAGCGGCAGTACTCCAAAAATGCTTCACAATACAGAGTGTATAAAGTTTGCATAACTTTGAGGAACGTCTCCAGCTGCCATGATCACTGGAGTGATCATGGCAGCTGGGACACCCTCTAACTGACAAGACAAGTTTGCTAGTGACACATTACAGGCCCCATGAAGCCTTATATCCTGGCATATAAGTGATTCACTTAAGGTATTCTAGCAGTTAGTACTGCTTAGAAACACTTCTTTTTCCCCACTCCAGCATCCAAATCTGTACAGCAATTTCCAAGATTCCTTGATGAATTCCATATCCATTTCTTCATATCTGGCTGCCTGCATTTGTTCTAGGCAATATTAGATTTGAAAAGTTGTGACAGGGAGAGTTATGTAGCCATCCATGGATTAACCATTCTGTGGACTGTGATTCTGCTTCTGTGAATGTTAGTCTGTCTAGTTTTTCAACACATAGCATTGTTTACTTTATTCCCCTCTGTGCCATTTCTATCTGTTTTTCTGTCAGATTGTATGAGGAAAACAGAGATGTGCCCGTTTATGAAATGCCATGGCACCGAGCCTGCTCGCAAAGATTGCAGCGTCCAGCTTAATAACATACTAGAACGTAATTGTGTTGTAATATAGACAAATCTTGTTTTAGTACATCGATAGCAGAAGATACAATGTTGCCCAGTGAATATATCCTGGATGTTAATGTTGTTAACCCATTATCGACTACTGCTAGAGCTTTCTCTAGATTAATACAATCTATTTCTTGTGATCTTTCTGCAGCCTCTTGTTGAGAGATTTTCCAGATTTCATTATAGACAGCATATGAAAAATTTTTGACGTGGTTTCCTAGGACTTAATAAAAAATCCTGTTGGTACACATCCCCTGTAAGTAACTATAAGTGTTGTTTCACCAGTGTGAGTGTTGACGTTTGTAGCCAATAAAGGCATAACTTCAAAATACTGTATGACATCACTATCCCTGGGTGTTGTTTTTGTACATAGCGTAGATCTGGCCTAATAATACAAAATCCTTTAGATTTACTCAAGAATATGTCTTGGCAGTTATTGTTGTCTACGGGCAAAATCAACCATTCCTTCCAATCAGGGTCTGATCTATTGTTTTGCAAAATGTCATCTACTGTAACCTCTTTTTGTGATGTTATGTTATCCTCATTGTGTGATGGTGCTGGCACACGAGGTGTATTCAAATCTTTAATATTGGCTAACCCAAGACAAGCTGTTTGTTGCACTGTTTCATTCAAGAACATTATTTGTTGAGGAATAAGACATGCTCTGAATAGTGCCTCTGTTCCCTGGACCTGCCAGTCTCTAGTACAGGAGGTCTTCGGTCTGCCGTAGGCGGATGGGGAGGGTATTTCATGTCTTGGCGGCGAGGTGGGAGAATGAACTGCCGCCGGCGGTCACTATTCTGATGTGGGGGACGTGGCGAGGGCGCGGTCTGCATAGCGGAGCTGGCGGGCGAAGGTGTAGAAGCTCAGTTGGTTGTTGAAGTACGCTGGTCCGGTGTCATGGAGTGCCTTGTTTGCGTGGGTGAGGAGCTTGAAGGTTACCCTCTTGTTGATGGGGAGCCAGTGCTGGTTTCTCAGGTGGGGTGTGATGTGGCTACGGCGGGGGACGTCGAGGATCAGGCGTGCGGAGGCGTTCTGGATGATTTGGAGCCGTTCCATAAGTTTGGCCTGGTCTCCTGCATAGAGTGCGTTGCTGTAGTCCAGTCTACTGCTGACAAGGGCCTGGGTGACCGTCCTTCTTGTTTTGGTGGGGATCCACTTGAATTTCCTGCGAAGCATGCGGAGAGTGTTGAAGCAGGAGGAGGAGACAGCGTTGACCTGCTTTGTCATGAAGAGAGTGGAGTCGAGCATGACCCCTAGGTTTTGTGCGTGGTTGGTCATTGTAGGGGGTGCTCCTAGTGCCGACTGCCACCAGGAGTTATCCCAGGCCAAGGGGGTGGACCCGAGGATGAGGACCTCTGTCTTGTCCGAGTTCAGCTTCAGTCGGCTGTTCATCATCCAGTCGGCGACGGCCTTCATTCCTTCATGGAGGTTGGTTTTGGTGTTGTGGGGGTCCTTTGTGAGCGAGAGGATCAGCTGGGTGTCGTCGGTGTAGGAGATGATGTTTAGGTCATGCTGTCGGGCGGCATGGGCGAGCGGTGCCATGTAGATGTGGAACAACGTTGGGGTACCGCGCAGACGATTTCGGTCGCTTTGGAGTGGAAGGGTGGGAGGGGGACACTCTTGGTTCTCCCGGGGAGGAAGGAGTTGGTCCAGTCCAGGGCCTTCTCTTGGATTCTGGCATCCTGGAGGTGTGCTCTTAGTGTGCAGTGGCAGACTGTGTTGAAAGCGGCTGACAGGTCCAGGAGGATGGTTTCTCCGTTGTCGAGCAGGATCCTGATGTCGTCGGTGGCGGTGATGAGGGGGGTTTTGGTGCTGTGGTTGCTGTTGAACCCAGACTGGGACAGGTCCAGGTTGTTGTTCTCTTCGAGGAAGCTGGTCAGTTGTTTGTTGACGGCCTTTTTGATGACCTTTGCCGGGAACGGGAGCAGGGAGATGGGTCTGAAGTACTTGAGGTCCTTGGGGTCCGCCTTGGGTTTCTTTAGTAAGGCGTTGATCTCTGCGTTCTTCCAGCTCTTCAGGAATGTTGCTGTCTCAAAGGAGATGTTGATGGTTTTCCAGTGGTGGGGTGCGATGGTGCTGCTGCCTTTGTTGAAGATGTTGTGTGGGCAGGGGTCTTCCGGGTCCGGATCCGGAGTGGACGGTGTTCATGAGCTTGATGGTGTCGTTGATGTTGGTCCAGGCGAGCAGACGGTTGGTGCGTGTGGTGGTCGTGGGAGCAGGGGTATCGGCGGTTGCCGGGGTGGTGATGGCGTTGAAGCTGTCACGGGTCAGCAATCTTGAAATGGAAGAAGGTGGCCAGCGAGTCGCACAGGTGTTGTGACGGTGGGATGTCGTTGGTGTTGGAGCTGGGGATGGAGAGTTCCTTCACGATGCTGAAGAGCTCTTTGCTGTTGTGTGCGTTGTGGTCTATGCGGTCTCTGAAGGTGGTCCTTTTGGTGGATCTGATGAGTTGGTGGTGTAGGCGGGTGGCCTTCCTGTGGGCTGTGTAGCTTTCTAGTGTTCTTTCGTGGGTCCAGTTTTTTTCTAGTTTTCGGCAGGTCCGCTTGGAGGCCTGGAGGTCTTCGGTGAACCAGCTGGCCCTCTTGCTGGTGTGGGTGTTGGGGGGTTTCTTGATCGGGGCGAGGGTGTTGGCGCAATTGTTAATCTATTGTCTGAGGTTGCTGACTGTGGCGTCTGGGTCAATCAAGTCTATGGGTGGGCTCTGGATGAGGGCGGTGGTTAGCTGGTCCTCTGCCCAAGCTGCAGCGAGACATCGGCTGGGTGCGGTGGTGTGTGGTGGGTTCCCGGAAGGTGAAGTGGATGTAGCGGTGGTCAGTCCAGTGGAGTTTGCGGTGCGGTCAGAGAAGACATGTGTGCTTGCAGAGAAGATGTGGTCGAGCGTGTGGCCAGCGGAGTGGGTGGGTGTTGTGACGAGTTGTCTGAGTCCGAGGTTGCCAAGGTTGTCGATCAGGGTGGAGGAGTTGGGGTCATTTTTGTTCTCGAGGTGGAAGTTCAAGTCCCCGAGGAGGATGTAGTCCATGGAGGCAAGGGCGTGTGTGCCGATGAAGTCAGCAATGGAGTCGCTGAACTGCAGTTGGCGTCTGGGGGGTCTGTAGATGAGGGTGCCTCTGAGGGTGGTGTTCGGGTTGCTGTGGATCTGGAAGTGCAGGTGTTCGGCAGTGTTGAGAGTGTCGTCTGTGGCTGTCGAGATTTTGAGGGTGTTTCTGTGGATGATAGCTGTCCCCCCTCCTATTCAGTTGGTGCGGTCCTTGCGGGTGATCTTGTAGCCCTCCGGGATGGCTATGGCGTTTCAGGTGCTGAGGAGGGGGTCAGCCAGGTCTCCGTCAGGAAGGTGACGTCTGGGGCGTTGGTGTCGAGTAGGTCCCAGAGTTCGACGGCATGTTTGTGGGTGGAGCGCGTGTTGAAAAGGGTACATCTGAGGAAGTTGGGTTCCTTGTTAGGTGGGTTGGCAGGCCGGATGCTGGTGAAGCTGCAGTCCCGGCATGAGAAGGGTCCTTGGGTGCGCTTCGCGGTGGCCAGGCAGCAGGTGCATGATATTCTGGTGTTGAGTGCGTGGAGGGTGCTGGAGTCGTAGTGGAGGCGGGCGTCATGGTGTGTGCAATGGCCAGGGGTCCTGGTGCTGGGCGCCGTCCATGCACGGACGGGCGCAGACGGGCTTGCCTTAGGCGTGCCAGTGGCGCAGCCGGTGTGCCTGGATGCTGCTCGGCCTCCATATGAGGGGTTGAGGGAGGGAGGAGAAGCTGGGAGGCGGGAGTAGGGCGGCAAATGGGAGACCAGGGGGGCGGGGACGCTGCAGCGGGAGAACAGTGAGGGGGGAGTGGGCAGGTGGTACAGAAGGCAAAGTGGGGGCACAAAGGGGAGAGAATAACAATGAAAAATGCCATCAGAGTACAAATACAATCAGACACCACAGTCCCAGGCGGGAGGGGGCGAGAGAAGGGCACAAATGAGTGACACAGTTAACACAGCAGCTGGGAGACAGAGCAGCACGAAAACAGAGAGCGGGAGCAGACCAAAGTGAGCGACAGCAGCGGGCACACAGGAGGGCTGTGTGGTGGCGAAGTGGAGCGACCTGCCTGGTGACAGGGTAAAGGACTCAACTCCATTAGGCATTGGCGGATGGCTACAGATGCTGCCTCCCCTTTAATATTTGCTAATATTATGGCTGATACCTGGGCACAGTTACCCAGGGCCAGATGTAGGTAAATAGCATTTACCGATTCGAAAATACCGAATTTTACTGATTCGGTATTTTAATTTCAAATTTGTTTTATTGGATTCAAAAGCAGAGAAAGGCATTTCAAAACAGCAAGAGCATAGCAGGTATATAAAGCGAGCGAGACAGACAGGCACGTCTTCTCTAGAAATCAGCAAGAGAGCAAAAGTAATACACCAACGTAGAGATGTAGAGCCTGTGCTATAACCAAGGTGCCATGCGAGAGGGTCAATTGACCAGAACCAAAGGAACCCAACCCCCTCCCCCTTCCCAACTCCCCTTCCCTCCCTCCACCCCGACCAGTATGCCGTGCACAAGAGACCTGTGGTATGACATTGTTAAAGCCATGTATTAATGGGCGTTCAAACTCACAGCGGATTACGCGGTGACTCTGTGAGTCGCAGGATGCGAAGATACTTGATGCAGGTGATTTCATTAAATTCTTTGGACAACAAGGATAGAAGCGGTTGCCATGCCTTCTGAAAGGAGTCTGTGGAGTGTGTCAACGTGGCTTGGATGTGCTCCATTCCTAATGTAAACCATAATTTGTGTAACCAGCCCGTGTGGGTAGGGGCAGTGGGTGAGCCCCAGTGTGATAGGATATGCTGTGACGCTGCTTGCATGGTGATGCCCATCTGTTTGCCGCGTATGGACCTCAGGGGAAATGTGAGCGCGTTGGGTAATCCTAGAACTGCTTATGCGGGGAAGCGTGGGATTTCGGTCTGGAAGGTGGAGTCAATGTCATCTAGGACCTCTTTCCAGTAGTCCCAGACAAAGTGGCAGTCCCACAGCAGATGAGTTAATGTACCCTGCCCACCGCATCCTCTCCAGCACAGCGCACTCCGAAGGGGGTTGCCCCGGTTGAGTCTGACTGGGGTAAGATGCCAGTATATGGCCAGTTTCATCGCTTCTTCCCTGGCAGCAGTGTTACGGGTGGTATGCGCCGCTGTGTAATAAATAAACCCCCATTTTTTGGGTGACAATGCCCTGCCAAGCTCCGATTCCCAGCGTTTCTGCCCCGCCGTTTTGTTTGGGATAGTTGCCGGAGAGAGCATCTTGTAAATGTCTGAGATAAGGTGTCTGTCGGAGTCTTTTGTGATCAGCCATTTTTCGAACTGAGTCAACAGCCGATACATCAAGGGAGCACGATCGGGGTGCGACATCCAATGACGAAGTTGGAAGTACTGGAACATGTGAGGGTTAGTCACCCCATAGTCTTGCACAATGTCGGCAAGGGAGAGGAAGCTTTCGGATTCAAAAAAGTAGCCAGCCGAGCAGCATTCTGTACCGCGCCATTGTGGAAAGGCGTGGGGGTTATTGCCTGGTGGGAAATCCGGATTGTCTAGAATCGGGGTGAGTGGGGAGGGGAAAGTCGTTAGTCCTCTCTTGACCGCTACTGCATCCCAAGCTCTCATGATGGTGCGCATGATGGGGGAATTAAGGAGATACCTCGGCCTATGTTGACGGGCGAGAAATGGTATCTTCCATAGGGAGGTCTGGGCCATCGCTCTGTCCTGGAACAGCCACCTTTTTTCGGATTCCGGCCTATACCATTCTACCAGGTAGCGGATTTGCGAGGCGCGGAAGTACTGTAGGAGGTTGGGGACCCCAAGACCACCCTCATCCACCGTCCTGTATGCAACTTGTTTGTGCAGGCGTGCGCGCTGTTTTCCCCAGATGAACTGGTGGAGAGTGGTTTGCAGATTCGACAATGCGCCGGCCGGCGGGGGGATTGGGAGGGTTTGAAAGATGTACAGAATTTTAGGCAAGGCTGACATTTTCACCGCCGCTATGCGACCTAACAGGGAAAGGGGTTGTTTAGACCAGCGGGCAAGATCAGCTTGGATCTGGGAGGTGAGCGTTTTATAATTAAGGGATGCCGTTGCAGCAGTGCTGGAGGTGAGGGTGACTCCCAAGTATGGGAGTTGTGAGGAGGTTTGGAGGTCGCACCCAAAAGTTGGTGTAGGGGTGCGCGAATAGGCATTGCTACCTAGAGGCAGAATCAAAGATTTCCCCCGATTGATCTTGAAGCCAGAGATTGCTCCGAATGTCTCCAACTCCTCTAGGAAGGCGGGTATAGAGCGGGATGGATCGTTGAGAGTGGCAATGATATCATCAGCGTAGAGGCCCACCACGTGCGGTTCACGGCCGAAGGTGATATTGTGAATGTTAGGGTTATCTCTTAGTTTCTGCGCCAGCGGTTCCACATAAAGGGCGAACAGGAGGGGCGAAAGAGGGCATCCCTGACGCGTTCCCCGTTGTATCTCAAAGGGATTTGATTTAAGACTGCCTATCTTGGCTTGAGGGTGGTAGTAGCAGCTCGCTATCCACGATTGGAATCGGTCGCCCAGCTGATAGCGCTGCAGGACTTTCTGCAGGTAGGTCCAGTCGATGCCTTCTCTGCGTCTATGGCTAACAGTGCCGAATCCGAGTTCTGAAAATGCGTTTTGTCTACCAAGTGCAGGAGCCTTTTAGTGTTGTCACTGCATTGGCGATTCGGGACGAACCCCGATTGATCTGGTTCGAGGATTCCCGGGAGGCAGGGGCCTAGGCCTGGAGGCCCCTAGGAATGAATGTCAATTACCGAATCGGTAAATACTGATTCGGTAAAAGGGGAAAAACATTGAAGGGTGGCAGGATGTCACTTTGACACCCTGTTGCACCCCTCAATTGTGTATGGGTGCACATGTGGCACACATACGTGCCCTAAGGGCATGTATGTCTGCAACATGGCACTGAAGCAATTTGCATAAAATTGCTTTTTTGGGGGTTTTCGTTATTTACCACCAACTTGTAGTTGGTGGTTAATAACGAATCCTAACATGGGATAAGCACTCATTTAAGTGCGCCCTACATTAGGAATTTGGTAATTTACTGAATCAGTATTTAAGAATTCGGTAATTTACTGATTCCTTAAATTACCGATTCGGTAAATTACTGAATCCTTAATTTCGGCCTCTACGTCAGAAAAGCCTATTACCAGTCGGTATTGGCCGAAATTCGTTAATTTCGGCTGTTACCGACCGGTAATAGGCTTCCTACATCTTGTCCCTAGTAACTTCATCACCAAGTTCAGAGCAGGTTCTGCCCCGTACTAATTTTGTATTTGTCCTAATACATCTGGAATTACTTCTAATGATGGGATATCATGAGTTCTGGTATACATGGCAGCCAAAACTGTACTCCATGAGGTACAATCATCTATCTGTGGTGTTATCCCCAAGGCCAATAAGATTGTCAGCATTCTATGTTTCTCATAAGCGCTAGTATTTGGGAATAATGCTTCTAGCTGTGTTTTTTTCTGAGCTATCCAGAATGGCATTTGTTCATGTTTTGCGGGCATTTTACCCACTACTTCATGTAATATTTGTGGTGTCATTGTAGTTGCTGTGTTTTGAACGTGAGCTGTATTTGTTGTTACCATTGCTGGCTGGACTGTCACTGTCATCATGACATATTGCGTCATGTTTCTGTAAAGTTTTATTAGTTCTTTGTGAAGTATGAGTAAGTATCCTCCTGGCATTGTTTCGATGTAAGGATGTGGTGTGTAGGCTGCTAATATTGCCCATGTCACTCCTTCTCTCCTGTGCGGACTGAGTCTTACTTATTTGGGGTAGGGCGTAACCCTGGGTGAAGTACTACACCACGCTTGTGTAGTTTGCGAAGTTTGCGCTACTTTGCACTACACAAAATGCACGTAGCACAGTGCAAACATGCTTAGCGATCATTTATTGCTAGCTCGCGGTCCTCAACGTCAAGTTGGCGACTACGAGCGAGCAAAAGGACAACCCGGTGAGACTTTTTCCTCATTCGCGATCAGTGTATGCTCACGACCGCACGCGATGAAAAACTTCCAGTTAGCGTTGAAAAAGCTGCCGCTCAAATAGAAAACTACTCGAGCAGCAGAAAATGACCGCTTGCACTGTGCAAGATGCGGTTTGCACTGATTACACGGGGCGGACAAGCATCCTGCACTGTGCAATCAGTGCGAATAGCATTTTGCACAGTGCACTACACAGCGTAGCTACACGCAGCTCGCGTAGTGTAAAGTGCACTTTGGGTAGCTATGCATATTGCTACTACCCAAACTATGCCCAGGGTTAGAAGGGTGCCTTTAAACCAGTAGAAGTGTTCCTGGTACGTGAGCTGAACCTCATTGCCCTCAAATGGACAGTATTCCACTGGTGCATCACCTTCTGTGTAGACGTGAATTTTTTTTGTTCTTGCATTTGCTGCTGGGAATGTAACTCACAAATGAATTACCTCTGTTCTGTACAATTAGTGTGCCTCTATCATGAAGGCTACTATGCCACCCCTGGGTGTTAGACCATGATCAAGCAGTTTCAGGGTGACTGCATTTCAAATATTCTCTGCAATTGTGATTGCTTTTGCATCTTCCTCGTCATCTGTGAGGTGCAAGTTTTGAACAACTCATCCTGGGTTATCTGCATTTTCAGTCATTGTTTTAAGGACCAAGTATTTTCCAAGGAAACTAAAACCAGGTGTTTTGCACAACTTTAGGAACCTTGTGTCCTTCAAGCTTCGTGGAGAAGTGTGGCTCACTGGTTAGAGCAGGCAGACCCTGAAGCAGAGGTCAGACCCGGGACCAGGGTTCAATTCCCGACGCGGCAGGGTCTTGAGCTCAAATGTCCACGGACTCGATAATTCTCGCTTCGGTGCCTGACCTAATCATGGGTTCACACTCTGCAACTCTGGGCATTAAGCTTGCTTAATCTCCACAACGGCCCCCCGCGGCGGGATGCCTGGCTTTCACCTTGGGGATGCCCGTTAGGGGCTATCTCACAGGGAAAAGCCAGGACGGGTTCCCAAGGCAAGCGCCGAGATGCCTCCGGGTAGTCGAGCGCTATATAAGAACATACAAATAAATAAGCTTGATTAACCAAAAGCTAATAAATAAGACTTTTCGCCTAATCAGCTGCAGTAGAATTTATCCTACCCACTCCAGACGTCTCTGGTGTTTTGTTAATAGGGATTTCTGAGAATACCAGGACTGAACAACTCAGACTCTACTACATTTATCACCATGGATTGTTGTGAAGTTCCTATAAAAAGTAAGCAGGATCTGCACGTTTAGACAACATACACTGTAGAATTGGTGTCAGACAAACTCTGATAACCCCCACCGGATACGTTGGCCTTCTTGTACCAACTAGCTCACAGTGCCACTAGAATCTTCTCTAGCCACCAAGGAGAGACAAGTTCCTGGCAACCATCGAACATGACAACCCTGATCTCTCAGGACTGTGGAAACAGTATACTACTTTTCTCTAGTCACTCGTGTGTACTTAGTCTGTTTCAGAGAGCTACACCAAATAAAACAAGCTGGGCGTTTTCAATAATCATTTATTGAATGCTAATGTTATTGTTAATAGGAATTTTGTGAAGCGCACTGTCACCATAAGTTTCCTGGCGCTAGGTATGTAGGAAGATAAAGCGGTAGGACGAGTTAACAGGATTGTGTGAATAGCCAGGTTTTTAAAGCCTTTCTGAAACTTAGTAGGTTGTTACTGATCTTGATAGAAAGGGTAAGAGAGTTTCAGAACCTAGGTGCCAGGTATGAAAACCTGCGGTCACCTAGCTTTTTCAGTCTGATAGAAGGAGTAGCAAGTAAATGAAGGGGGGTTGAGCGGAGGTTACTGGCTGGGTAGTGCTTTACAATGAGATTATTCAGAAATTCAAGGCTGTTGCAATGGAGTGCTTTAAAGATTAGGCAGCTTGTCTTGAAAGCGGCTCTTTGTGCAATAGGCTACCAATGTAGTTTTTGTAGCGAAGGCCTAGTAGATTGCCATCTGCGGGTTTTGTGAATTAGCCTTGCTGCCTGATTCTGGATGATTTGAAGGCGGCGGGACAGGGTCTGAGGTAGCCCTATGTAAAGGGAATTGGAGAAGTCAAGGCGTGATAGCACCAATGAGATCACCACCTGCACCAGGGCGGCGTGCGATAACAGGTGGGAGATCTTCCTAATTTTTTGCAGTTGGAACAGACTAGTGGAGATCACTGCCCTCACATGTCCCTTTAGAGAGAGGTCGGAGTCGATGACCACCCCTAGGCTCTTCACTGAACGTGACGGCCTGGGTGGAGGACCTAATTCGTTTGGCCAGAAATGTGGGCCTCAATGTGCCATGCTATTTCCTGGCAAAACGAGTTCCGTTTTTTCTGGGTTCAGTTTAAGCTGATTGTGATTCATCCACTGCTGGATATGGAGCATCGCAGATTGGAATTCTGCTGCAGCGTTTGGGGAGTCCAAGGGGAAGATGATCTGCAGATCATCAGCATAGTTGAAGACCGTTATCCTCCAGTTTTTTAGTGAGTGAATGAGTGGCCGAATATACACATTAAACAGCAGTGGTGAAAGAGAAGAACCCTGCTGTACTCCACAAACTGTGGGTAGCTTAGTGGCAGTATAGGAGCCCAAGCGTACCGTTTGCGATCTACCTGACAGGAATGACTTGATCCATTCGTGAGCAGGGCCCTGAATGCCAGCTTGTCCGACACGGTGTAGTAGTATATTGTGTTCCACCACGTCGAACGCGGACGACAAATCCAGGAGCACCAGAGCCTGGGGTCCCCCTTGTCGGCATTTCTCCTCAGTGTGTCCAGTACTGCCAGGATGACGGCCTCTGTCGAATGTGCAGGCCTGAAGCCAGCTTGATTAGGCTCCAGGAACTTGGTGTTTTCAATGAACTTAGAGAGGCACCTAGTGACATGGGCCTCCAGGATCTTTCTTTAATAGGGGGACCAGTATAGCATCCTTGAGGGAGATAGGTACTATGCCCTTACTGAGGGATTTGTTAAGTAAAGGAAGGATACTTTGGGGTAGATTTGAAAAAATGTCCCTGAGGACTGTCGGAGGGCAACAGTTGTTTGGAGAGCCCGACTTGACGCGGGTTGTGAGCTCTGTGAGGGTGTTTAGGCAGATGTCTGGGAATTGGGAAAATGAAAGTGGATTGATGGAAGTGAGGTCAGAGGGGCCCATATGTGTAGTGAGGGGAATACTATTTTTGATAGCCGCAATTTTTTCAACAAAGAAGTTATTCAGAGAGTTACACATCTCTTGCGTAGGAGCCTGAGCTGGTAGGATTCTATCGTCGCTAGTTAAGTCATTCCGATTTTGAAAATTTCCTTAGCTTTATTATGGGCCGAGAGTATTCTTTCTGAGACGTGTGCTGCTTTGGCCGTGGAAATCAAGCTTTTGTATTCTTTACGAGCTGCCAGGAAAAGCTGTCTGTCTGCCTTGGAGTAGCCGCGTCTCCAATTTCTTTCAAGTTGGCGAAGTTTGAGCTTTTGCGCCTTAAGGTCACTAGTAAACCATTTGTGGGCGTTGCCATGCCTAGTGCGGGAGTATTTGGTGAAAGGGGCATACCTATCGCTGGCCGCCTGTAGCCAGTTGGTGATGTCTGCCTCCATCAGATCGATGTTGGAGTTGGAGTCAATAATGGGAAGTTTACTGGCCAAGGAATCAATAAAACCCTGGGAGTCGAGTGCGCTCCATTTGCGATAAACAGTCCTCCTGCCATTTTAGGGGGCTTGACCCTACTCTTGACGGTCACTTTGACTTCAATCAGGTGGTGATCCGACCAGATACAGGGGGAGATTATTGGGGTTGACACTGTGATATTATGGGACCAGATGTGATCGAGAATATGGCCCTTAACATGGGTGGGGCAGACACTAGCTGAGGCATGTTTAGACTCGTCAGTAGTTCCAAAAGTTCAGTTGTGTGTGGCCCCCATCATGTATCGTTAAACCAGTCATTAAAATCGCCAATGAGTAATACTCTCATGTTGTTGGTCATTAGATTCACCATTTGTTCACTTAAAGAAAGAGGGAATGATGGCATGGGTTGGGGGGCGATAGATAAGTATTAGGGCGAGGGCACCTGCGTCAGTTTCAAGGTTAATGACGAGGTTTTCAACTTCAGGTAGGGCTAGGGAGGCCGTGGTGATAGACTTGTAATTTTTGTGTATGATGGCCACCACCCCGCCACCTGGTCTGCCCGGAGTTCGGTTTACTTTAAGAATGTAGTAATCTGAAGGGAGTGCAGCCAGCACGTCCGGGGTGGAATCCGTAGTGAGCCAGGTTTCGGGGATTAACAGCACATCTGGATTTTCTGATGATAGTAGTATAAATATATCTAGTTGAATCTTAACCATAGAACGCGAGTTGAGGTACAATACCCGAAGGGTCGACTCGTTGGCTGTGGAGGAGACTATAATGCGGGAGGAAGGAGGAGTGATGTAGAAGCCTGTATTAGTGGGAGGGCCCCTTGGGTTTTGAGAGATGCCCAAGGAGGTGATGCGGTTGAGAACAACTGGGGGAAGCCTGGAAGGGAGTTGACGTAGCTCTCTTAGTGACCCTGGGGTATAAGAGATGATTTGAGCGGGAAAATGTGCAAAAACCCTCTGTCTGTCTTTATTGTATAAAAGCGCTCTGTTTGTATATATAATAAACGTGCTCCATATGCTCCGTTTGCTGACATGCTAATTAAGGTCCAAAGCGTTTCTGCCTTTGTACTATTTCTTCCTTCAGCGGCCGCCGTACATGTGTTGTTGCTATTTAAGGCGACCACGCCCTACCACACCCTGCAAGTTATTCCGGTGTCTGTTCAAGGGTGTTTGCCTGTTCCTGTCTCTGCGCTCCCAGCCCTGTTGAAAGAAGACATTTCTACCGGTAAGATTAGCGGTATTTCCAGTTCGAGTTAGCTGTCTTCTTCAGGTAAAGAACTGGGTTTCCTTTTTGATTTAGTGACAGCATTTCCTGACAGCTCTTCAAATTGTTAAAGTTAAAGACTTAACATGTATTCTTCTTAGCTTTTCCAGTTGAACGAAGGAAGTCATAAATCCTGTTAAATGTCAATGTGTGTTTCTGGCAGAAGTATTCTTAGCATCACTAGAATATTATTTAGGAACTATTATTTAAAGACATTTGATCTTCACTCTTCAGAAATATTATTTCAAGACATTTGCTCTACCTCCTACAAACTATTATTTCAAGACATTTTATCTATGCATTTCAGCAATTACAAAAACTATTGAGAATTATTTACACAGAAAAGTGTATATTGTTTTTGGTACTTGATCATCTTTCTTGGGCCTAATTATAAGTGTATTTATGCGCCTTGGCCTAATTATGTGTATTTATGCGCTTTGGGTCGAATTATAAGTGTATTTATGCGCCTCGTGACCCTGAAAAAGCCATAGTTTAAGGAATATTTGGATATTTGATGACAGCACATTTTGGGAACTTTGCTAAAGACTTATAAATATCCTCAAGTATTTTAATCTAAAAATCAAAATCAAGATATGTGCATATAAAGCTCAAACTCATTACCTTGGAAGCGCGATATTCTACAACAACTACAGCAACAGTTTGATCTTTTTTCTTTTCAGATCTCCCTCCCTGCAGTACCCTCCCTAATACCCTTCCCCCCATCTGGCCATCTTGATACTCTGGTGTTTTTTGAACGCAGAGTCAAGGCTGCCTGGAGGTGGGCTTCTTGTTGGTACTGCTCCTGGGGAACCGGTTCTGACATGTAGGGAGAGAATATAGGTGAAGGATAACGAGTTTACCGAGGCCTATATTATAGAACCTACATGGAATATAACAGGATTTGTAATACCTCCTTGGTTTAAATGTCTATGTCTATACATTGGCAGGTGAATGAGATAATGCAGACTTTTTGGCCCAGTGTAACGATTAACTAGTTCCTTCTGCAAGCTGAGTTAGTAAACATTTGCCTAAACTATCAGCAATTAGTCATTGTTTTATTCTCTAATTTGACATAGCTATCTTCTGAAATATCACTCAGTTAGTAAATGGTTATATTCAACAGACTGTTGCCTCTGTGCGAAGTTTGAAAACATCGAAAAGATTGGAATACAACTTTGATCACTATGGATTACTTGCATTACATGGAATATTGTGTTTAGCAAATAGCTGGGCATCTTGGATTGGTTTGTGATGGCGCACCTTTCAGTTTTTCAATTACTATTAATTCAATTCAATTCAATTCATCTTTATTTAGGCGCTTTAGAGCCATAAAAGATACATGAATATAACAATACAATATATAAAAAGGGGAAATTCCCATTAATTCATTGCAATTTGCACAGTAACCACAGGTAAATACATTCAAAGAGGGATAGGAGAGTCATAAAATTATTAAGAATACATGATTATAATTTACACATAAAATTATTAAAATAGCACATAAAATTATTAAAGTAGCAATTACAATTTGCAGCCATTCTTTTTACAAATGAAATATATGGAAAGAAGAAATCTACTGATACTAAACAAGATAGTTCTACTAGTATCGGTCTTCACTATCCTAAGGGCCTCCCTGCAAGTTCTTACACCAAGGAGCTTACTAAAAGGTTGAATCCATTTCCTCCTTGCTTGCTCATAAACTGGACAGAAAAAAAGGACATGTTGATCGTCTTCCTTAGCATTCTGATGACACAAGGTGCAGGTGTCATTTGACATAAAGGCACTTTGATCTACATTACCCTTTCCAGCCCATCTGATCAAAGTAGTGTTATACAAGAGATTGCCATACCTAAATTTAAAAAATCAGCTCTTAGCTAACGGTGGTTCAATCTCATCAAGAAAGGTCTCTAATAAAGGGCTATCCTTGAAAGACAGAAAACTATTGGTAAGGGATCCTCCATTTATGCGCCAAAAAAAAAAAAAATGTGGACTTAAATATTTTCCTAGCATTATTGGGTAAGTTCTCTGGTGTATCCCAAAACTGTGACAGCCCGATTTTTTTGAGCCAATAACTAAAATGCTTAAACCAAGGATTGGCAGTTGCCACATCCAAACTCATTATTTCTTTTAAGCAGTTCCTATAGTCTATGAGTTCTGGGGTGGACCATAACCTTACCCAATATGTTAGGGGACGAAGGATAGCATAGTGGTCTGTACGTTTGATATCCAGATCCATCATTAGCGGTATTAGGGGTGTGCCTTGTGGCATCCTCACAAGATTTCTCAGAAATTTGTTCTCGATGATTGAAAATGCATTTTTAGACATAGGTCCCCAAATTTTAGCCCCATATAGAGCAGCAGACTGTGCTTTGAATTTAAATGTTTCCAATGCAGGTGTTACTGCTTTACTCATACTCACTCCATGTTTTTTTATAGTTGGAATTGTATTCTGCGACAGCGTGAGTTTGCTTTTCTCTACTTGCGTTTTCCATGCAAATTTGGAATCAATGGAGATTCCCAAGTAGATAAAGCTCTGGACAGCTTATACCAGGTTCGTTGATTGTGATTTATGTGGATTTAAGGCCATGTATTTGTTTTTTTTTACATTTATTTCCAACCCCTTTTTATCACAATACTACTTAAATGAGTTCAGAAGTGTCTGTAGACCTCTAGGAGTTTGGGAGATCAGTATAGTATCATCCGCGAAGAGTAACGCGGGAACCTTCTCGCCATTCAATGTAGGGGAATCATTAGTACAATTTAACAAGTGTGAAGGAATGTCATTCACGTATAATGAAAATAGCGTTGGGGCCAGTACACAGCCCTGCCGGACCCCACGCTCAATTGGTATATTTTGTGATAACTCCCCATTTATCCCCCAACATACACTTGCAAAGTTCTTTGCATGCAATTTTATTATCTGACCTAACAAGGATGATGGCAACCCTTGCGCATGCAAGGAACCCCATAGAAGATCAAGTGGAACCAGGTCAAAGGCTGCTCTAAGGTCTACGAACGCAACATAGAGATGGCCTTTCCATATGTGCACGTATTTCCAATAGAGACAGCAGATTCTAAAACCCGCTTGGAACTTGGTAAGTATCGAGTTATCCTCCATCCATATATTTACTCTGTCTAAAATATGTCTAGAGTAAATTTTCTGTAATATGTCCATTAAGATAATTGGATGATAGTTGGATGGATCCAACCTATCACCCTTTTTAAAGATTAAAACAATCTCTGCTCCCCTCCAACTATCGGGAAAATCAGCCCCAGATGCCAAAACCTTGCATAAATAATTATTATACGGTGCCCAAATTGCTAGCTCGTGTTTATACAAATCGCCAGGAATTTTATCGAGACCCGGAGCTTTGCCATTCCTCACAGCATTGATGGCTTAATCAGTCTCATCTAAACTAAATTCTAGGTTGACATCAGAGTCAATCAACCACCGGGCATCCTCGCTTACAGGGTTTGTCAGGCTAGGGTTTTTGAATAGATCTGTAAAGTGGGTAACCCAGGTGAGTTCATCCAAGTAGACATCTTTTGCTACTTTCCCTACACGGTTACCATTGGCCACCAGTCTCCAGAAACTAATATTATCCTTTGACTTGGCAGCCGCCAGAAGGTCGGCCCAGCTAGATTCTTCCCAAGCTATTTTTTCATAGTTTTGTATTTGCTTGTAGGCTTTCCTGGCCTCCCTAATTTCCACTGGGGTTTTTGATTTTATAGCCTCTAATAATCTTGTTTTTGCTTGTCTACATGATTTTCCATACCATGGTTTACTGTGGGATAGATTACTCAGTGCTTGGTGGGCTTTTGTCTTCATTTTTTTTACCAATGCTTTTAATTGAGTAAAAATTCATTATGATGATTCATGAATGCGAGCGAATTCACCGCCTCTAGTGGAACCGTTGCATACAAAGAGAATGTGTTAGCGAAAAGATGATAAATGTTTGACAGAATATCACCATGTTCCAATATATGGGCCCACTTAAGGACACGCCTATTATTACTTACTAGGATTTCCTCACGACTTTCTATTTCATCAACTATATTATTGCCTAGATCGACCCCATTGAATAAGCTAGAATCAAGTAGCAGATCCAATGGGTAATGATCGCTCTCACACCTGCTCTGAATCTCCATGTCGACCATATATTGCCAAATGTCCAAGGAGACTATTATAAAATCAAGGTTACTTTTCGATTTATTCCTTACAAAGGTTGGGTTTTTTCCCAAATCAGCAGGGAGGCATCCATTACAGGCCCTTAACCCATGATCAACAGTCAACTTCATCATTTGAACATCCATAACAGAGCAATGAACAGAAGCTACGGTATCCAGCGTGGGGATATTATTTGCGCTGTCCTCCTCTTCCAGTACATCCTCAAAGCCTAAAATCGGCTCGTAGTTACAGTTCAAGTCCCCTGCCAGTATCACAGGTTGATTATTAGCCATTCTATTGAGAAAATAATTCAATTCCCCACAAGATTGCTGACTCCTTTGAAGATATAGAGGGACGGTTATAAACATTAATTAAAAATATTGTCTTCCCATCATGTGTGTTAACTTTAAGAGCCAGTATATCCATGGAATTGGTATCTATCACCTCGATTTTTATTTTCAAAGTGACGCTAACCCAAATTATGAGGCCCCCCGAAGGTATTCCTCTTACAGAAGGTAATGCAATAATACAAAAGGTCTTGAATCCTCCTCTATGGGGACTATTGAGCGACCAGGTTTCTTGGAAGAAACAACACATGCTTGTCTCTATATAGTTGGACCACTCAGGATCGCTCAGGTTTTTTCCAAGTCCAACTATATTCCAGGAAATTAATTAAAGATTGTAACCCTTACTATTGTGAATATACTGGTGGACCTGAAGTTTTGTATCATCCTTTGTAGGTCTAACTTCTAAGTGGGTGTTACCAGGTAGGTCCTTACTAGATGGAACGTCTTTGGACGCACCTGTAAAATTAGTGCATTGAACGATTACTTGGGATATGTCTGGGGCTTCCCTACTTAAACCCTTCTCAAAAGCACCCAAAGGTATGTCGTCTCTTTGACAACAATTAACCTTATGTCTGTCCCCCCCAGGACCGATAGATAGGTATTGGTGCTCTTCCAAGGGGTGTGGAAGATTAGGTATGCAGTAACCAGAATCACCCTCTTCAAAACCATCTAATTTGGTACCATTATTACTCATAAAATTGTTTTGACTTATCTTGTTTTGAATATCAGTTATTCCCCCCTTGCTCTGCTGCAGTCAATCTACCGACTCTAGGCAACTAAACCTATTAGAAGTATCGACCCCTCCCCAACTGTTGAAATTCAAAGACCTAAAGCCCCCCTGTCCCATCCCACCACCTCGCATGGTTGGTAACCCTAGTCCAACTCCATCCATTATCTGGTTGTGCCTCTGGTGTATAAAAGTAAGATAGTGGTCTAGCCACTATAACATTCCCAATATTTAATGGGGCCCCCGAGCAGATGTGATCCACCGTTCGTGGGTCATTAGAATTTACAACCACACAATCCCCCTGCATTCTTTTTCTATTGAGACCCACCCAAGGGACCCTCCGTACCATTAATATGTTATTCATTAGATTTGGAGGTAGTGAGTGGTTGATGTTTAGCCAATGGGATACCTAATTTTTCAGTGCCCAGAAGGGTTCCGTAATTGATGGAGCTAATACCGGAACCCCTGTCAAAACCACCACATAAGGGCAAACTTCCGGAGGTAGATTAAGGCATCTACGCTTTGGTACCCTCTCTATTGGGACTTTATCAGAATTTGGAATGGGGGTATTGGAACCAACTGGTTTTTGTTTGTTATGGTCCTTGGTAGCTGGGGGTTTAGCACATAGTTTATTACCTTCAGTATTTGGAGGATTTGGAGTTGAAATCTTAGGAGTTGCTTTTCTTGGCGCTGCTGAACGTTTGTTCGATGCCTGCGGTATACTTGCCAATGGAACTGCAGGGGCAACCTTTCTCGCATGGTCACTAATCAGAGATCTTATGCCCTTCTGTAGTTCATGAAGCTGATTTTCTATACATTGAAGCCTTGCTTCCAGGGGGGTAAGGAAGATTTTAAGTAGCTTCTTCAATGTGTCTATTAGCGGGTCCACTGTTTCGTCTCTGGTGCCTGTACTATCAGCTATAATGCTATCCACAACTGTGTCATCTAGGATTCTTAGGGTAGGGGTTTCATGTGGTAAATCTTCCTGTCCTAACGCTTGCCCATGGCTTTCCTTCTCCAACTCTTTACTGCTAATGTCATTTGAATTCCCCGCTTTTGCTAGTCTAGTTTTTTGAGTTCCTTAGGCATTGTTGTTTGCTCGGTTACTTTTAGGAATTGCACCCTCCCATCTCCCTCACAGTTGGCTGCTGCTATTCCCATCTTGCGTGTTTACTGGTATAATTTCTAGAATGATTTCCGGAGGAATCAAAGGCAGGGATTCAGAAAGGGTCAGTTCTTGGAGATCTGGTTGAACACTAGGGATATCATAAAATTACGTCTACTTTCAATATTATCAGATGTACGTGCGGACGCAATGTGTCCCATAGATGACCTTTTAGCTAGTGCTAAGTCTTGGGACACTCTGGGTTCCATTAATACAATTCCTTGGTCTATCAAAGAATTAGTACGTATGATGAAGTTGTCCAAGGTTCTTATCAACTGCGGCCCACCGAGTGCAGTTTTACTTCTAGTCTTGTGTAGACATCTCCCTTACTGCTTTTATACAATCACCAACCTTTACAATATATACATACAGTTTAAGGGTGATGAAAGAGGAGGGGCCCGGCCTGGTCTTTTTTGGTCTTTCACGGGCTTAACCGGGCCCGTCCTTGGCCCGGGCTTAGCCCGGCGCTCCCGCGGCGCGGGGTATTATGCCGGTTATATCTCACCTGAGGCTGTGGGAGTCCTGGGACTTGCAGTCCCCCACAGGTAGGCTGTCGAAGTTCAAAAAGCGCCACTCTCAATCAGGGCGCTGTGCAGCTAGTAATCCACCAAGTGAGTCCTCAGGAGGGGAAAAAAAGGAACGCCGTGAAACACTTATGCTCCCCATATTTCAAGCATCATGTGCACGCCACGGTCAGCTCTGCGCAGCGGCACCCGCGATAGCGGGTGCGGCAAACCGTTTTGATTGCGCCTGATGCTGTGGGCCTGTCGATGGTCTGGCCCAGGTGTGCTTGCCCAGAGGGAGTCCTGTGACTTGCAGTCCCCAACAGGTAGGCTGTCGAAGTTCAGGAAGTGCCACTCTCAATCAGGGCGCTGTGCAGCTAGTAATCCACCAAGTGAGTCCTTAGGAGGGGGAAAAAAAGGAAAGTTCCTTTCAATGCTCATAGATGACTGGTGTGTTGGTGGTAAACGTCTTGATGACCTTTGTTAAACCACTCCTCTTTCCATTCACACTCTGGCTCAAGTGTTGATGTGCAGGGTCTACACTAACCTGTATAGGCCTCTCTCAATACTAAAGGTATCAGCTTCTACCATAATCGTTCCCTACTCACTTTATTAAAAGGCAGTATACCATAGACACATCAATATAATTATTAGTGACCAGGGTTCTAGGAACTACTTGAGACAACATTAACATACTGTGATTTGTAGATGCACCTGCTCAAAAACTTAAGGGGTCATCTGGGAAAAGGTAAGTAAATAATATTTTAAAATAATGTAATTAATTATTAATTTTTTTAATGAATTAATATTTATTTTATAATTAAATTTTTTAATTAATTATATTAATTTTTATTTATAATTTGTAAATATATATGTTAAAAATACCCCTGTACCGCAAAACCCAAACCCAGCCCTGAAACCTAAAAATACCCCTGTACCCCAAAACCCAAACCCAACCCTGAAACCTAAAAATACCCCTGTACCCCAAAACCCAAACCCAACCCTGAAACCTAAAAATACCTCTTTACCCCAAAACCCAAACCCAGCCCTGAAACCTAAAAATACCCCTGTACCCCAAAACCCAAACCCAGCCCAGAAACCTAAAAATACCCCTGTACCCCAAAACCCAAACCCAGCCCTGAAACCTAAAAATAACCCTGTACCCTAAAACCCAAACCCAACCCTGAAACCTAAAAATACCCCTGTACCCCAAAACCCAAACCCAACCCTGAAACCTAAAAATACCCCTGTACCCCAAAACCCAAACCCAACCCTGAAACCTAAAAATACCCCTGTACCCCAAAACCCAAACACAGCCCTGAAACCTAAAAATACCCCTGTACCCCAAAACCCAAACCCAGCCCTGAAACCTAAAAATACCCCTGTACCCCAAAACCCAAACCCAGCCCTGAAACCTAAAAATACCCCTGTACCCCAAAACCCAAACACAGCCCTGAAACCTAAAAATACCCCTGTACCCCAAATCCCAAACCCAAAACTGAAACCTAAAAATAACCCTGTACCCCAAAACCCAAACCCAACCCTGAAACCTAAAAATACCCCTGTAGCCCAAAACCCAAACCCAGCCCTGAAACCTAAAAATACCCCTGTACCCCAAAACCCAAACCCAGCCCTGAAACCTAAAAAGACCCCTGTACCCCAAAACCCAAACCCAACCCTGAAACCTAAAAAGACCCCTGTACCCCAAACCCAAACCCAACCCTGAAACCTAAAAATACCCCTCTACCCCAAAACCCAAACCCAATACCCCTAATAAATGTTTTTAAAAAAAGATAAACTTACCTATACTTACGCTGTAACGGTATGCGTTGTAATAGTATCTGCGTTGTAGTGTAATGCGTTGTAAAGGTATTTGTGGTAAAGGGTCCTGCGTGGTAATAGTTTAGTTGTAAAAGTATTTCGTGCTAAAAGTTGCGTGGTAACAGGTACATACCATGTCAGATATTTCATATTAGTTTACCATACGCTTTGCCTTCCCTCTAGTGCAGAGAAATCATAAGGTAGTTCATTGGTGAGTTCCTGTCTCTTTTATTATGTGTTTGGTATCTGCTTACTTTTTTGTTAATTTTACGTGCACTGCATGCCATTTCACTATCCAAAAATCTTGGTTCACTTTTGGCAGAGCAATTAGAATGCCAGTCCGACCTGGTGCGTAAGAATGTGTCCATTTACAAACTGAGTGATATTGTGGAAGCTTGCTTTGTCAAATTAGAGAACACAAAATTGCTGATGTTTTTGACAAATATTTGCTAACTCTGCTTTTAAAATGAATTGGTCAATGATTACCCTGAACCAATTAATTCAGCAATTTAAACTATTGTGGAAAGACTTGTGGCTTAATTACAATGTTGGTCAGAGTTGCCTCCAACGGACACCGTTTCGTGTAGGAACCACTCGACCATAGGTCCTCAGTTCTGATAACCCTATTAGGATGCAACTGCACATGGTGCTTCGCAAACTTAAATTTTTCAATGGGAGCTTGTGCAGCGGGCCGAAACCGCCTGCAACGCAAGCTCCCATTAAATAATGGAGATTTGTAAACATCCCAGTGCAGGGATGTTCAGGGGGGCAACATATGTGCAACCCAGGCCCAAATGCGAAGGACCAGGGAGGATGCTAGGGACCTACAAAGTCAGTTTCTAACAACCAATCCATGTAAGAAAGCCCAATACGAATTGGCTGTCGGAAACTGATATCCTAATCCCGATGGTAGAAACGTCCTTAAGGGATTATGAGGGATTTCTGACTGGCCCACAATCTCCTTGAGCTTGTCGGAAGCACGTCCGATTCCCCGGCTGGTTTAAACTCTGACCGATGTCATCATAATATGAAGGTCGGACTTTAAATCGACCAACATTGTAGTCATGCTCTGTGTGACTGTTTCATTGAAATGCCACTCCTTGTTTCACAACCACGGATGTCTTTCTCAATTGTTTAATCAATCAACTGAGAGGATGCACAGGATCTAGGCAAGACAAAGATAAGAAAGGTACATTGTAGTTCATTTGGTAGAGTTTTGAGTTATATTTTAAGAAAGCTCAGCAGGTTTTTTGGTGTAGCACAAATAATTTCATGTAGTTTTACAATGCAAGGTAACACCTCTATGGTCTTTAGCTTTATTCTCTGTCGCTACTGGTAAATGGAAGTCATACTTCTACTTAAGCCAGAAGTGGTTTGTGAGGCATCCTATATTTTTACTAAATTTCTAATGGGATGCATCTGCTAGACCTTTACCTTTGTGTGGCGCTCATGCTGCATTGCATTTCCCATAAAGGAAATCAGCATGCTCAGGCCTTTCACCATTATTTCTATATTAGGATATCATTTCCCTAGAGCCATTATCCCCTGAAGGTGAAGATCAAGAGGCCAGTAAACCTACCTTATTTCTGGTCTGTAAACTCACAATTTGTAGTGGTGGGGAACTTATGTCACATGGATCACCAAAGTTCCATTAAAAACTCTCGATGTGGATACTGTATGTGACGCTTACTCTCCATGACATGACGCTTCCAAGCGTCTGCATTTTGCCTGCATTAACATGTCTGTTTACTTTATTATTATGTTTGGATGTGACCTTCGCACTTAGATATTATTGCACCATGATTATGTATTTTTCTTTTTTTTTTCACTGATTAGTTTCAGGTTTTCATTTGTTACCATTCTGTATTTCCTGTTGAAACTCCCAATAAAAATGTGTGAAATCAAAAAAACTATGTTACACCTCACCCCCACCTTTTTTCCTCCAAGGAAGCACTACAGCTATCATTATTTTTTTCATAAAGTTTGCCTACGGAGTTGAACTAGCCAGTCAGTCAGTCAGTCAGTCAAGAATCTTTATTCGATTTAGTTAAAAATCATACAACGAGATAAAAACATTAAAATACAAATAAAGACTATTTACAATATCGTACGAATCAGTGCATACAATGAGGTACAATTCCATACTATGTAAGAAAGGAGCGAGTTAATTCATTTTATACAAAATTTAAAAATAATTTAACTAATTTAGAGGGGCCCATTACAATGTTGGATTTTTTTTTAGTTCTAACTGCCGCCACAAAAAAAATTGCCATGCAAGATGTAATACGGATCTCGTTCAGTGATTGAAGATAAAGCAGGACTGGTCTCACCTGCGTGAAGCCAGCCTCCTTTAACCACATGGCTGCTGCGGGGATTTTTCCCGTGTGCTGGAAAGCTTTGATCACCATTGTTCATGACGAGCTCAGCTCGTCATCAGCACACGACACCCGTGGGTGATGACGAGCTGAGCTCGTCATCAGCATCGAAAGGGTTAAGACAGGCAACAGATGTTTTTTCCTAGGCTCTAAAAACAAACCGCAAAACATGACGAAATGCATGGTATCCTGAACGGAAAAATTATCACAACAACAGGGAGGGGCTAATTCTGGTTTTTCCCAGGTTTTAAAATTACCCAAATAAAAATTTAATAAATTAAACCTAAATTTTGTCAGGAGAAACCTATGGAATGGCTTCGTAACAACACAAAGGTAAGGTGCTAGTGCAATGGAATTTACAAGCAAATAGTGTTTCCTCACTGCCGTTTTCTGCAGTTCCCTTTCCTCACGCCCCACTCTTGCCCTACTCATGAACTGCTTATTGATTGTATCTACATCCTGTTTCTTGATGTCCAGAGGGGATGTGAAGAGTTCCGGGCGACCCAGATCTGAAAAAGACTTCCTCAGGTAGGCCAACCATGGCACCCGTTTGGAATGGTCCAAAGACATGATATCAGTCATAATCTTATGATTAAGGGGCAGTTCTTCATTGAGCCACGTCTTTAGCCAAAAGATCAAGGGTGCCATGTTGAACTAGCCTTCTCATTAGAGGGTTCCTATTTGCCTTGAGCCCTAGAAAAAATCCTCTATATTGAGGAAAAAATTAAGAAACATTGTCTAGTTATGAATCATTCAATCAGGGAAGATTTTTAAAGTGCGGCTAACAGCCAGGAGGGTATCCAGGCGCTGAGACTCTTGCTGCTTCAGGAGGGTTCAGTTGAACAGCCAGATGTTGATTGTAGGACTTCAACATATGACATTACAAGGTATATTTATGATACTATTCTTTGGGGTAAAGTGGATACCCTCAACCACAAGACATGTAGTCTTGGCGTTTGTTATGGGAGATCTTTCCCAGATAAAAAAAAAATTGCTTCTCTGGTTACTCCACTTAATTACTTATATGGAAATTGCTATCAATGTAGCCTCTAATGGTCTTGAAGAAATGCAGCTATGTTCACTGGTTGCCTGAAGAGAATGAGCATAATTGTGGGATCTGTAATTTAGCTTCACTTATTTTAATACCTCCTCTTCCCATTGACTCCTTAATGACATCCAGTCCCACCAATGTAGAACAGGCCTAGTGCTCCACACACCTGATGGTGAATCTGGACAGGGTGGAAGGAGAGGTCAAGCCTGCCGAGCGTAGTCTTGTAGGGCATCATGCGAATATTGAAAAGGATGGATAAGGGGAGGTGATTCTATTACAGGACCTGAGGTTCAGTTATGACTTTTGTCTTTACTAATACTCCATCAGCAGAGAAATTATATACACCTTTTACAAATAAATACAAAATGAATGAAAAAATAGCCCTGTACCATAAATAAGGTTAGCACACTGGTGAGCACATGACATCAAATAAGAACCATCAATCCCAATTTTTAGAAGAGTATAACAATCCCTGCAGAGCAGCAACTCTCCTCTTCTTTGTAGCTCTATAAGAGATAAGCTTTTTTTCCTTTTTTCTTTATTTGGATATCATATTTGTTTTAACTGTATTCGTTAAAATGGCCATTGTAAAAAAGTAGTGCTGTGAATTTTCTGCCCAACTTTAATTCGATGTATTAATTTTACATTTTGATTTTTGGCATAAATATTTCTAAGTTTCTGACTCTATGCTTTGGGGTTTTAATACCCTTGGGCCTGTGAGACTGCTTATAGTTTCAGCTCACACAATGCAAGAGATGGGAAACTGGTCCCAGGATGCTTGTTTTCCAGTCCAAGGAGGATCTGGCCTGGCAGTTCAGGCTTGACTGTTCCCATGGGGAACAGGGTCAAGGCCGATTTGCATATGGCTGGGTCCAAACTGCAATGGCGTTTTGAGAAAAATAACAATGGATTAAAAACAGATCTGTGACTGGGGTGAATGTTTGAAAATGTACAACATTCAGTCCATTATCTTTTTGTTTTGCATTCTCCAACGTGATCCTGGAGGTCTCTGAGTCGACCTCCCTGGTGTGGTCTCATCACCACTTCATAACATTTACATGGACGTGAACATCCAAGGGGCCCCCCTCAGGAAAAACACCCGGGTCTTTGTTGGGGCTTCCACAAAGTCCAGCAAAGTGACCTGAATTAAGCACTGGTAGCTAATACCTGGTTCTCTTGAATAGTATGCCACGTCCCTGGATAGTTTGATTCAAGAGACTATTAATGTGCTAGCCCTTATATCGGCACGTCACTCTCCCAGGACTAAATCAACAGCCCCATGGTTCAACGAGAACCTTAGAATGACAAAAACATTATAAACACATCAAAAGGAAATGGAGGTGTAACTTCTATCTAGAATCAACCTATAGGATAGCATTAAAGGACTACCACGCAAAGGAACATCTTGCCAAAAGGGCCTTCTTTAGAAGAAAGATCCATGATCCTGGGAACAAATCTCAGTAGATCTTCAAAACTGTGAAATATTTTCTTAGTTCTGATGTAATTTTCAGAGACTGTCAACAATCAACAGAATGGTGTGAGGAGTGGAACTATTCTTTTATGACAAAATAACTACCATTCATGCAGATCTTCTTAAGAACGTGCATTCTGATCCTATCCTTCCTATTTTAATTGAAGCTCCTATTACAGGAAGTGCCACTTTGGTCAGTTTCTGCCCCATATCCCTTGAGATATCCTCCTCAGCTGTAAAGAGCCTGAAGTTGGCTGCTTCTTCTGACCTTTGCACTAGAGCTCTGCTGAGCAGGGTAGCTCAGATTATCAATCGTAATGTAATTAGAATATTAAACACCTCACTAACATCTGGAAGGGCCCAGCACACTGGAAAAAGTAAAAAATGCTACCTCTGCTTACGTAATCTACAGTTGATCCAAAACAACCAGCAATCTCCCTTCTTTCTGCTCTTTCCAAAATATTTTCAAAATCGGTTAATGGACAACTGTCTCTCTTCCTGGAGGAGAACAAGCTTCCACATCCAAGTCAATCAGGCTTCAGGCCACACTTCAGCACGGAGAGAGCACTTTTGGAAGTAGTGGAATATATTAGAGGCACCGTGGACATGGGAGTTAAGACTATTCTGATTATGCTGGATCTATCAGCGGCCTATGATATCATCCCTCATCAAAGACTGCTTGATCGCCTTCAGGCAATTTGGATTAGGAACACCTCCCTGAACTGGCTTTCCTCTTTTCTGAACAACGGAAGCCAAGAAATCTAGCTCCCTCCTTTTTCATCCAAAGGTTGCACACTGACGGTTGGTGTTCCCCAGGGCTCAGCGTTGAGCCCTACCCTGTTTAATATCTATCTTCCACCACTGGCAGCACTGGCAGAGTCACTGGGTGCAAAAGCAATCTCTTATGCAGATGACACCCAGCTTCTCTTCTGTGGAAATGGAGAGTAGCTAGATGGGGAGGTTATTACTCACTGCCACTCCAAGGTGTTTCAGTGGTTAGCTTTGAGCCAACTAAAACGCAACCTGGCCACCTACAAACTCCTGATCTTCGGTGCTTTCTCCCCTAACCGGTGGAGATCTTGCAGGCTGTTGGAGGCCCCGCTTCTGGCCCCCCAACAGAATTATGTAAGTAACATAGGCATTACATTTGATAAGCCCTTTCCTTTCAACCACAGATTCAGGCTCTGGTATGGTCCTGCTTTGGAATGCTTGGAATGCTGAAACAATTGCTGCCTCTCTGTCAGATTTGGCTAGGAAAATGGTAGGCCAAGTGCTAATAACCTGGAGATTGGACTATAGTAATGCCCATTATCTTGGCCTCCCAGAGTACCTTCTGTGCAGCTTTAGGTGGTTCAGATTGCTACTCAATCTCCCCCTAGATCACACATGACTGCTCATTTGGAGGCTCTTCACTGTCTCTCACTAAGAAAGAGGATACAATTCAAGTCCATGGTTTTAATGCTAAAGCCCTGCACAGCTCAGACGCCAGCAATTTGAGAGAGAGGATCCATGACTACATCCCTGCCCGCACCTTGCATTCCTCTTCTTAACACTTGGCTAAAGCCCCTCGTATTTGCCGGCTCAGAACAGGCGGCAGATCATTCTCTTATTTAGGATGGGTTAACTGGAACACGCACCATAGGGAGATGCATTTAATACGGAACCTCCCTGAATTTAAAAAGGAACTGAAAACTTGGCTTTTCACATAATCTGTATACATTTCATCAGTAGGTGCCTTCTTGTCTTAAGCCCCAGGACACTCTTGGGAGTAGCTGTGCACTGTATAAATCATCATAACATATTATATAACATAACTTGAGATCTCAGCCCCCGCCAGGGTGCAGGCTCTTCTCCCCATGCTAACCATTTACACCATCAAAGTCCGCACCCAGACCGACGGACCACGCACGCAACCTGGGTTTCATCTTGGACTCCTCCCTCTCCATGACCAGGTAAGTCAACGCCGTCTCCTCGTCATGCTTCAACATCCTGCGCATGCTTCGGAAGATCTTCTGGTGGATCCCCACAGAGACCAGGAAGACCGTCACCCAGGCCCTCGTCACCAGCCGACTGGACTACGGCAACGCACTCTACGCCGGAACCACCGCCAAGATCCAGAAGAGACTCCAGCGCATCCAGAACGCCTCAGCCAGACTCATCCTCGACATCCCACGACACAGCCACATCTCCGGACACCTAAGAGACCTGCACTGGCTCCCGGTCAACAAGAGAATCACCTTCCGCCTCCTTACCCACGCACACAAAGCTCTCCACGACCAAGGCCCGAGCTACCTCAACAACCGAATCAACTTCTACGCTCCCAAACGCCACCTCCGATCCGCCAGCCACGCCCTCGCCGCCGTCCCACGCATCCGCAGAGCCACTACAGGAGGAAGGTCCTTCTCCTACCTGGCCGCCAAGACCTGGAACCCCCTCCCGGCCGACCTGCGCCTGACCCAAGACCACCTCTCCTTCAGGAAGAAGCTCAAGACCTGGCTGTTCGAGCAGTAGCGGCACCCCCCCCCCCCCCATAGCGCCTCGAGACCCTACGGGTAGGTAGTGCGCTCTATAAATGCCTTTGATTGATTGATTGATTGATTTACTAAAATTGGTAGATAAATATAGCTTGCCCATACACCTAACAAAAGTGCTTAGCATACATTGAAGCCAACCGTAGTCCTTGATCATAGGGCCGTGTTGTTGGCATGCAAAAGTGCTAGGATGCTATAGGTGCCAGCTCATGGAATGTCTAAACAGGCAGAATGTAGTATCTTACTTTACCGACCTCCCACTTCACGAACATCTTTTTTGGAAGCTCTTAATCCTCTATTAGAACCAGTAGCCGCCAACACAGAATATACAATACTGGGTGATTTTAACTTTCATCTAGAAAATCATGCTGACAAAGATTCCATTAAGATTATCTCTGATTTTCAGGCTGCGGGTTTAGAACAACGAGTCTCCTCAGCCACTCATCAAGCTGGTCATACCTTGGACGGACTATTCACAAACAACTCACTTATGAATCAACCTACTGTGATTCCACTCATCTGGACTGATCACTCGGCAGTGAAATTTTCTATACTAGTTAGGAAACGCAAAAACTGCGCGCCCTCGTTACGCTCACAGATCAAATGTTGTGACTGGAAAAATATTGACCACCATGTTTTTAATAATACACTCAAAGCCACTAAACTCAAAGACTCAAATGACCCAGGTGAAGCATCCAATAACTATGTGCGCTGGTTGAATAATGCACTAGATTATGTGGCACCTGTCAAAAAACTGCAGCCTAACCGTAATAAACCTTCTGCTCCTTGGTTCTCCGAACTACTAAGGCTCGAGAGACAATGATGTCGTAACCTAGAGAGACGTTGGCGTAGGAGTTACGACAATAACGATAGAGAGAGATATAAGACAGCCCTGCATAGCTACAAAAAACTTATCATTAAGGAAAAATGTAATTTCTTTACCACACAAATAGAATCAGCTAAAAATTCGAGCAAACAGTTATTCCAGGTGGTAAAAAATGTATCTAACCCTACGGTTCCTGACTCCATAGAACCATCTCAAGCCTTCTGCAACGAAATTGCGGAATTCTTTAAAGGAAAGGTCACAGATATTTTTAACAATTTCACTAAAAAAACTTCTGATGCTATAGCTGGCCCAGTTGCTCCCCATATATCCACCAGGCCTACTCTGGAAGCGTTCTCCTCACTCTCTCAGGCGTCCATAGAGGAAATTATGAACACAGTCAAATCAGGATCACCCACGGACCCTTGCCCCCCACGCATCCTTAAACTAGTATCTGATCAGATAGCCCCGGTGTTTACCCATATCTGCAATACGATGTTCCTGACAGGTGACTACCCTAAAGTCTGGAAGAAAGTCATTGTGAAGCCCCTTCTAAAAAAAACAACACTAAATACAGCAGAGTTAAAAAGCTATCGACCCATCGCCTCGCTCCCATATCCATCTAAGGTTTTCGAGAAGGCAATTAATCTACAACTATCAAGCTTTATTGACAACAACAACCTACTAGATGATACCCAATTTGGGTTTAGAAAGGGTCACGGCACCGAGACCGCCTTGATAAAAGCAGCCGAAGAAGTTAGAATAATTTTGGACCAAGGCGGTACAGCGATCCTAATACTTTTAGATCTGTCGGCAGCCTTCAACACGGTCGATCACAACATCTTGATCGACCGTGTTGATGCCATGGGCATCCAAGGCAAAGCTAAGACTCTTCTAGCATCCTTTTTATCAGACAGAGAACAGTCTGTGAAAATGGGGAGCTATTACTCGCCTGATTTCACTTTGCCTTGTGGAGTTCCTCAGGGCTCCTCGCTAAGTCCGACGCTTTTTAA
Organism: Lissotriton vulgaris; assembly: GCF_964263255.1. Classification (NCBI taxonomy): domain Eukaryota; kingdom Metazoa; phylum Chordata; class Amphibia; order Caudata; family Salamandridae; genus Lissotriton; species Lissotriton vulgaris. The sequence continues at coordinate 1,529,419,913 of NC_141685.1, read as the reverse complement.
CATCTATGTGTCGGACTTAGCGAGGGTGATTAAGTCATTCGGCATTGGAATAACATCATACGCCGATGACACTCAATTAGTCCTGGCTATTCATTAAAAACGGAGCCGCAGTGGCCGCTAACTTCCAGGAAGGAATGAGAGCGATCAGCACCTGGATGGACCAGAATTGCTTAAAACTAAACTCCGACAAGACGGAGGTCATGCTTTTTGGTGAACTGACCCCGTCTTGGTCACCAGTCTGGTGGCCATCAAAGCTGGGAGATCCGCCCCTACCGGTGTCAAAAATCAGGAATCTTGGAGTCCTATTCGACAATAGGCTAACCTTTCACAGCCATGCTAACACAGAGGTTTCAGCGTCCTTTTACACCTTGAGAATGGTAAAGAAACTTCTTCCTTTCCCACCCCCAAACTCAGGTAAAACCTTAATGTCCACGCTAGTCCTCTCGAAGGTTGACTATTGCAACGGCCTATTATTGAATGCACAGGAGCAAGTCATGAACAAACTACAGCTAGTGCAAAACGCTGCTGCAAGAATTCTAACCGGTACACCCAAATTTCCACCCATATCTCCCATCATTCGCCAACTTCATTGGCTGCCTATCAGAAGCCGCACAAAGTTCAAGGCCTTGTGCATCATTTACAAAACATTGAACAATACTGGACCGCACTTCTTAAAAAAATCCATTACTGTCTACAAACCCACACGATCCTTACGCTCTGCGGCATCCCAGCTACTTGACATCCCACGCACTAAGAAAGCAACATGGGGCGACAAACGCTTCATAGTTGCTGCCTCCAAATTGTGGAACAAGCTCCCCCCTCATATTAAATTAAGCTCTTCCTTACTTATATTTCGGAAACACATTAATTCGTGGCTCTTCAACCAGTAAGCCTTGTAGGAACCCTCTGCAATCTTAATGAACTCTAGAGCCGAGACACCGGAAGGTATTTGTGTGCTCTAGAAATTTTATAAATAAATAAATAAATAAATATCTCACCTAGATTCTTTATATAATGGTGCCAGTTTACTACCCAGTTGACCTTCACTGGGGACTTTAAAAGATGTTCTGGTATTTCCATTGTGGTTGTATCCAATGCCCACCGCCAGGTCCTTGTGTCAATCATGCAATCATACAAAAAGTAAACCATATCTTTGTCCACAACCATGTTTCACAGAATGGAAAATAATTTACTTCTGTTGCCACCCTTTCCTGCTCTAAAGAATAGGAGCCAGGTAAATTCAAATATAGGAATCTATGATGGTTACTTTTGTGGGTATTCCTTTTTGAGATGGCAAGTGGCCAAAGATTATTTATTTTTAGGCACATCTGCTATGGATTTAGTTTCCTCTCCTACTATATATCAAGGGGACACAGATTACTATAATATGGGTTGCCCTCACACTAAAGGGGTTACATTTGTCCCACTAGCCGTTGTAAGTGGGGTTATTCTGGATGCTTTAGACTCTCTGGGGCATATTCACAAGGAGCTGTCTCCAAATTAACTGCACTTTATCGCAGCCAAAGTTGTGATAAATGTACCTCCTCATTCACAAGCTGGTGTACACAGCTCACAGCACCAGTTAACCCGCTATAGCAGCCGCAAAAAATATCGCCACAGAGGACCCCCTCAACTATAGCTAATGAAATGAAGAGTAGGTGTTCCCGTGCAAAAAAACAGATCAGCGATAAGAGCACAAAACATGCAATAAGGCACGTTAGCAGCAGGAAATTAACACCTGCTCTGACCTGGTGTAAAGTCGGACAGCAGCCTGCACTATAAAAGGGAACCCAGCCCAGGCATCATCGGAAGGGCAACAGGTGCCAAGCAGCCACTCAATATGCAGCCTGGACACCCAAAAGGGCCACAACACCTACCTCCACCAACCCAGGACCCCCACCCAGAACATCCCCCTGGACCACCACAGAGGCAGCACAGACAAAGACAGCGGCCCCCCAGGAAATGCACCTGCCTCACAGTCCCAACATCTGACAATGTCACTGTCCACTACAGGAAGAAAGGGACACCCATCCTATGCCTCCTGACCATCATCAGCTAACAGGCCTGCGGCACAACACAGCAGACAACCAACATCCCACCACACACCAAGCTGCTGGCAGTCCTGCAACTGATGACCCCTGGCACACCCCAACCAACAACTGCCAGAGTCGGAGGAGTCTCACAGCCAGCCACAACCAAATCCCCCACACCTGGCCTGGACATCACCATCACCCTGGCACCCCAGTCCCCATACGTCCAACACAATGTGCAGGAACTGCTGGAGACCAAGCAAGGACCATACGCCATAGCCGGATGCACGCACGTGTTGAGGGCAATCCACAGCACACATGTCCTACGTGTGCCTCCTGGTGACACAGCACACAATCACCACTACAGGGAGCACACATCACACATCAATGTGCAGCCAACATCAGAACACTGTCGGACCTTCACCAATGTTGGCTCCCAAATACAAAGCCAGTGTACATGATCCCTTCATCCTTCGACAGTCCATTAGCAACCAGCGTTCCCAGGATGGCACCAATGGAAATGCACAGCCCCTTGTCAAGTTCCAAATTAACACCCCACTCACCTCAACTCCACAACCATGCAAACCACAACTCTGGCAATGCCCATGTCACAAAATCACAACCAACATGCACAACAACATGGCCACCCACCAGACACAACAGAACAACCTACATTGGTAACCTGGGCAAGCAGTGAACATGAGCCATCAACGGCATGGCACCTCAGCCACACAATAGGCGAATGTGGGGAGAGGTGGCAACCAGGCATGTGTGAAGGATGCAGTAGAATCATGTTTGGGAAAGTACACAATGCTAAGAGTGGTGGCGATGTGCTGGACAGACCACAGTAGGCAGAACACACCCATATCCACAGCGAGATACATCTCTGGTGTATGGAGTGTAGTGGACAAAATGGGGGTCCTCGCGGAAATGTTGCCTGTTACGCCGCCCCCTGTAAGCATGAGCAGACTGGGATGGCCCAGCATACCCCAGGCCAGAGTAGGGGTGTGAATAAAAAGCACATAGCCTTGTGCGTGGAACTTTTCCGGAAAGCCCATAGTCTCTGCCAGGGGGCGCCTCCCACCCGCCATGAGGTTGACGCCGTCCTAGTGAGCTGAGTTGCCTGCGATCCTGTGAGCCTGCTGTACCCCGGCCAGCTGGACCACAAACCAGTCAGGTCCGCCCCTGTGAAGCCAAGCCACACTGATCAGCTGCCGAGACCGATGTGTGTCAAGGAAGGTCCACCACATTCCTGTGTAAGCTCCAAGCCAGAAGCTCCCGACCCTGCCAGCCTCTCAGACAAGCAACAAAAAACATGAAATGACTGAATGTTCATACAAAAAGGCAGGGCTTGAGGTACGACAATGTTAAATCATCAAATTCACACTGTTTGATGATTTAGCATTGTCGCTCCATCAAGCACTGCCTTTTTGTATGAACGTTCAGTCATTTCATATTATTTGGTCTGTGTTGTCTTAATCTTTGTCCAAATGTCGTTGAAGAAATTTGTCTTTTGAATGTGATGTCAATATGTCTGTCGTATCAATTATATGTCATAAAATGTTTTTTTGTGTGTGTTTTTTAAAATGAGCTTCACATTTAAATAAAAAAATATGTGTTTGCTCTTATGCAAATAAAATTAATGTTGTTTTTGATACAGAATCAACCCGAGTGCCTCTGATTCAATTCTGTGTACCCATGGGCATTAATTGCTAAAAAAAAACATCAGTACTGGCAACTTTGTTGTTTATTGTTTAACTGGCTCAGCCTTACTGTTTAGAGCCCAACCTTTATTGTTACATTTTGGGGTCATCAATGCCTTTTCTCTGTGGCCTTGCGCTGTACACAGCCTCGGGGCCCAAATGCATCCCAACAGGGCTCACACACCAAAGCGAGTCCAGACAGGCACGGACGTCGCATCACCACAGGAGGCACACACCACCACTGAAAGAACCACCTCCAACCACCATCTGCCAGAGCCAAAACGGTGGTCCTGACAGACTTACGGAGTTGCTCAGATCTTTGGTGGATGCCATCATCGGCCTGATACCCTGCTCAGCACTCCAGGTGGTGCCAACAACTTAGTGCACTGCAGGCCATTGTCCGTTGCTGATTGTCTTTTGTGCTGTGGAGCGGTTGCGCAGCTATGTCACCTCGAACAGTGTGGGGGCTCTGAGGCATTGATGGGGAAGATGATGCAAGTCTAACACACCCCACTGCATCTGCATCAGGAATATATCGATGGGACTCAATCCGAGACTTTTTCATCACATGAGCGCGCTCATCTCTAGTGTCCCAACCCCAGTTCACTACAACTCAAGGACACTTCTGTTTGCATGTTGGCTGTCCTCTAGACTTTCTCCAGCTCACTCCATGTTGCTCAGCAGTTGAATCTGTTATGCATGTGTTTTCTGTTTCTGTTGCATTGGTGTCCAATGTCCAAGTGGTTGCCAGCACCAGACATTCCGTGCAGAATGGCTTACACTCATCCCACACACATCCAGCACAGGCGTCATTGTACATGTGGCCCTGCCAATAAAGGGGCCGGGCGCATGTGCCCGTAGCCAGTTCAACATGATCTATGCGTGTGTCCCTGTTGTCTTGTTGTATGAATGAGAACAACAAAGACCGCAACACCGCTGCCCTGCTGCACAACCTCGCCAACCTCGGACTCAAGCAAGTGGTCAACACCCCCACCCACTACGCCAGCCACACGCTTGATCCAGTCTTCTCATCCAGCAAGCACATCACCTTCAGCCACTCCACCGGACTTCACTGGACCGACCACAGCAGCGTCCACTTCAGCTTCAGAAGAACCACGACCCACCGCCACCCGCAACAGGTTCCTCGTAGGAGCTGGAGCAAGATCACCGCCGAGCAGCTCACCACCTCCCTCAGCCAGAACCCACCCGCCAGCACAACAAACCCCAACGAAGCAGCACGCAACCTCACACAGTGGCTGACCGCCTGCGCCGACGACCTCGCGCCACTAAAGAACCCTCCCAACAGACCCAGAAGCAAGAAAGCCTCCTGGTTCACCGACTAACTCAAGGATTCCAAGAAGAACTGCCGCACCCTCGAGAAAGCTTGGCTCCTCGACCAGACCACAGACAACATGACCGCCCTCAAAGAAGCCACCCGCAAGCACCACCAGCTCATCCGCACCACCAAGAAGAAATCACTGAAGGAACGACTGGACAACAACGGCCACGACAGCAAGGAACTCTTCAGCATCGTCAAGGAGTTCTCCAACCCCAGCACCGGCAACAACGACATCACTCCTTCACAAGATCTCTGCGACTCTCTCGCCTCGTACTTCCACTGCAAGATCGCCGACATTCACAACAGCTTCGGCGCACCATCCACGCACCCAACTGTCGAACCAACGCCCCCCACCACCACCCTCCGCACCTGGACCACGGTGACCACCGAAGACACAGCCCGCACGATGAACATCATCCACTCCGGATCTCCAACCGACCCCTGCCCCCACCACGTCTTCAACAAGGCCGACTCCATCATCGCACCCAAACTCCGGGACCTCATCAACTCCTCTTTCAACACAGCCACCTTCCCGGAGAGCTAGAAGCATGCCGAGCTCAACGCCCTACTGAAGAAACCAACAGCGGGCCTCACCGACCTCAAAAACTTCCACCCCATCTCGCTCCTCCCTTTTCCTATCAAAGTCATCGAGAAGACCGTCAACAGACAGCTTGCAGCCTTCCTCAAGACGAACGGATCCCTTGACCCCTCGCAGTCGGGCTTCCGAGCCAACCACAGTACCGAGACCCCCCTCATCGCAGTCACCAACGACATCCGAGCCCTGCTCGACAACGGGGAAACAGCGGCCCTCATCCTCCTGGACCTCTCTGCAGCGTTCGACACTGTCTGCCACCGCACCCTAGTAAAACGCCTCAGCAACATCGGTATCCAAGAAAAGACACTCGAGTGGATCATCTCGTTCCTCGCCGGAAGAACACAAAGAGTCCGCCTCCCCCCGTTCCGATCCGAGGCCACCGAAGTCATCTGCGGCGTACCGCAAGGATCATCACTCAGCCCCACCCTCTTCAACGTCTACATGAGACCTCTTGCAGCCATCGCATGCCAACACAACCTCAACATCATCTCCTACGCCGACGACACCCAACTGATCCTCTCCCTCACCAGAGACCCCGCCACCGCCAGAACAAGCCTACACGAAGGGATGAAAGACGTCGCCGAGTGTATGAAGAACAGCCGCCTGAAACTGAACTCAGACAAGACGGAAGTCCTCATCCTGGGACCATCGCCCTCCGCCTGGGATGACTCCTGGTGGCCTCCCGCCCTGGGCACCGCTCCCAAGCCAACAGACCACGCACGCAACCTGGACTTCATCCTGGACTCTTCCCTCTCGATGACCAGACAAGTCAACGCCGTCCCCTCATCGTGCTTTAGCACCCTGCGTATGCTCTGAAAGATCTTCTGATGGATCCCGACCGAAACCAGGAAGACGGTCACCCAGGCACTCGTCACCAGCCGACTGGACTACGGAAACACCCTCTACGCGGGAACCACAGCCAAACTACAGAAAAGACTCCAGCGCATACATAACGCCTCCACCCGACTCATCTTGGACATCCCCCGACGCAGCCACATCTCCGGCCATCTGAGGGACCTGCACTGGCTCCCCGTCAGCAAAAGGATCACGTTCAGGCTCCTTATCCACGCACACAAGTCTCTCCACGACCTGGGCCCCAAGTACCTCAACGACCGCCTAACCTTCTACACGCCCACCCGCCAGCTACGTTCTACGAGCCTCGCCCTCGCCGCCATACCACGCATCTGAAGAGCCACCGCCGGAGGAAGATCCTTCTCCTACCTGGCAGCCAAGACATGGAACTCCCTCCCCATCCACCTCCGGCTTACACAGGACCATCTCGCCTTCAGGAAACAACTCAAGACCTGGCTGTTCGAGCATATAAATGTTATGATTGATTGATTGATTGATTGATGAGGGCCCTGGGCCCTACAACATTACATTGTGCTGTGTACATCGGATGCAGACATGTCACCGCAGGCAGCGGGTTGGAGCTTGGACATGTAGCTTTGTCGTCACCCACTCAATTTGTAAGGGGAGTGACCAGGGCCGTCGTACACAGAGCCAATATGGTTCTATGACTGCTATTTGAGCGCTCCTGGGAGTGGTTCTGTACTGTGAATGTGCATCTGCATGTGTCTCTATGGCAGTGTGGGTCTCCTTAGTGGGGTGTGGGTGGGCCCTGATGGGTGATAGACACCTATGTACATGTCCTAGTTCTCATTCCATGGGTTCAGCCCCCACCAACACCTGTTCGGCTACCTCCTTTTGGTGTGCTGACACAGAGCATTGGGGTGCAATGTGTGGGTGGGTGAAGTGTCAGGCCAGCTGTGCTTGAGGGTGCTTCCTGCTGTGTGGTCTGTTGAAGGCTTGGTGTTCTCTTCTGAGTAGCTTGAATAGCCGGGTCCTTGGGAGGGCTTGCGTGGGATATCCATGGGCTGTTGTTGTGCGTTGGTGTTGATGGTGTGGTGGTCCTCTCTGGCATCACAGATGTGTGGTATTCTGTGCTCTGCTGAAGGTGTTGTCTGCCCCTCTGCAATGTGAAGGGGATATGCATGTTGACTTTGTGTTGACATGTACGTTGGCGCATTGTGCTGGTTTGAATGCAGATTGTATGGCAAATTGGCAATGTACATTGTGACTGTTTGGAGGGTGCTGGATTCTTCTGCGGGACAGTGTACATTTGGACTACATGATGGATCTGAGATCATACGCTTACATTTCCATTTTACAGTTTCTGGCTCTGTCAGATGTAGTAGGTATGTTTCTGTGCATGCGCAGAGCCAGTTGTGTCCTCTGTTCTGCAGTGTCAGCTATGTGCATTGTACCACATTGTCATCAATGTGGGTGTGCTGTTCATGCTAGGTGTGTGTTCTGCAGTGTGCCAAGGGGATCTGGGACATGATTCTGGGTGATTGTGGGTGAGCAGTGTGCTATACCTCCTTGTGCATGTGTGCCATTGTGCCCATCTCCCCCGTCCCACGAGTCCTTGTTCATTGCACTCCCTGTTGATGTTGTGTCAGGTCCTTTCTAGCTGTGTCCATACCCCCTACTCCTTGCACCATCTCCACACTGATGACTGTGGCCTGGGTTTCCTCCAGCTCCTCCTGTCTCCGTTGCTGCCTTCCTGTTGGCATTGGGTTTGTGTCTGGTTTAGGTTGTCATGTCATGCTGGCACCTATTGGCCTCCTCGATTGGCCTTCTTGGCACTCCGACTGCATTCAGGGTAGTCTGATTGAGGATCAGTTGATGGTAGTGTTCTCTCACCTCTGTGACGCTGGTCTTGTTTTCCTGCGGTCTGCCCCCTGTCTTCCTCTCCCTCTTTTCCTTGGCCTTCCCCAACCCTGTTGTTCCTTGCTGGTAGTCTGTGGGGGTTGGGGGGTTCGAGTTGGCTTCTGCGCTGGGTCAGGGTGCATCCATGTTGCTACGTGCTTTGGCTTGTTTCTGATGTGTTTTTTCTGTGGTTTTTATGGTGCATTGTCCCACCAGACGCATGGGATTTGCAGGCTTTGGCTGGTTTTCGCTACATTTTGTACCGCGGTTGGTCTCATCGCATGTGTTTGACATGAGTTATTTTCCCGCGATAGGCTGCAATGTTGAAAATTGCGTATTGCTGCTCTTGCGGCAGGTATCACAAGTTCTTGTGAATATACCCCTCACTATTTTGATCCGGAGACAATCATGCATCCTAGTTCTGGGGAATGGGCTACTTTCCCCTCACTATCTGAATTTGTGGCTCAGTCAATAAGGAAACTTAAGGACAAAGTTAACGGAAGCAAGCTCCAGGCTGAATGCCTGAGATCAATCCTCCTACACAAATTGGAAGTAACTCCAGAGGAGGATTTAGCTATGGTCGCCTTAGAAAGGTAAATATACGAAAAAGGGTATTAATAAAGCCCTCTGAGTCTGTTAATGCAAGCTTCTGGGTATTTTGGGAACCCTTATTTAGCTAAAAGAAATCACAGAGGATGTTGCATTCACTTCTGTTCAGATCGATTAACTTACCCTTTGGAGATGGAGCCAGTGGGCTCTTTGTCAGCTGGGAAATGCTATCAAATCCCTAGCAGGCGAAAGAAGAAAATCTCTCTTCATAAGTATAAACCCTAAGACTGCAGGTAGGGCTGACATGAAGTTAGTTCATTATTAGGCCTGGGCATTTTTTTAATAAGCATTTTTAGTACACTGTACAGCACAAAACATACATTCTTCATAGAAATCTCCTACCTGAAGTTACAAATCAAAAGTCATGTTTAGGAATGTTGACTTGAAAGGCACATGTGAGGAGACTCAAGTGGCAGGGGCATTTGAGTCTCCTCATAGTGCATCAAGGTAAAGCTCTTCATTATGTTGTAATCTCAGATCTTCATTCCTGCTGCTAAAGCATTGGGTCTAGTTGCTATGTATCGGTCAAGAGGTACCCATACATCCTTCAGTCGGCTGGGCCCTGGCATTAGGGACCAGTATTCCTCTTGTTGCTCCTGGCAAAAAGCAACATTGCCATACTATGCCACTTACCTGTCAAAGTAGTGGCCTCCGCAGGAGCGATGCTTATCCGCACTATCCTGCCTTCTGCAACTCTCAGTGCCAGTTCCATTTTAGGGCTCTGGCAACTGTCCCAGAAAGGGGAAGAGGGTTTGGGAAGAGAAGGAAAGGAGAGAAACAATTATGCTGGGGATCCATCTCTGCTGATGTAGCATCGGGAAGTGATGGGGTTCTAAGTGTGGTGTATATGCTTGCGTTGCCTAGTCTTGCATTGCTACACTATTTTGGGTTTTGCCTTATTAACAGAGAGTGCAAAAATAGGGCATTATTTATCAATCCATATGTACATACGTCATACATGGTGATTTTCTCATAGGACACAGAAAATGTGAACAACGCTCACCCAAGTAGTACAAATACAAATGCACAGTTATAAATTAGGATCTGTAAACCACCGTCAGTAAACCAGGATCTGGCAGGTTCAGGAAGTCCATTAGGTTGTTCTAGCCACAGCCCAATGTCTCTAAAGTAAATCAACAGTCTTTGCTGTTTTAGTTCAGTCCAACTCACAGGTTTCTAATGGTTGTTTGCTTCAGAACCAAAGATTCTTTTTCAGGAGAGATTTCCACTTCTGGGAGCACTGTGCACAGTAGGGGTGGGAGAGGGGCACTGTTCCTTGAGCCTTGAAAATATTCTCTAATACTAACGTTAGTTCCTTTTCTCCTAGATTCTATGTCAGGACCGATTATGCTTCTCATTTTCTTTACTGAAAATTCTCAGCAGCCAATCAGAAAAGTAAAAACAAAAGTACACACTACAATACCCATAAACCCTAGTGGGTATCACATGACAACCATAGAGTAGACCCCTATATAAGGAGCGTAAGAGAATACTACATCCTCTTTCTTTGCTGCTCCGCAGCCAGTTAAGTGCATTTACATTCTCTGTCTTACATTTACTAGCTTATACTGTATATCTCAGTGTTTAATGCTTACCAGCCGTTTTATTGATTGCTTTGCTGTGTACAGACTCGCGTCTGTTGCCTCTTTGGTGCACGCGACTGGCGTTGCTGCTGGCTCTTGGGCCGCTCTTCCTGTGTTGAATTGTAATTGTCTCTTACATGTTGCGCTGATAGTGCATTTCAGCTCTTTCGTTGCTGCCTCTGAGCACGGTTCGCGCTGTGTTTTTCTTTGCCGGTTTGTGAGGGTGGCGCGCTCTTCGGCGTTTACTTGCTGCCTCTGAGCGCTGTTTGCGCTCTGGGTTTCTTTGCCGATTCAGCTTCCCCAGCTATCCTGCGCTTGTGCGAGTGTTTGTTTGGAGCGCTTTCAGGCTCCTGAGACAGGGTGCTTTGTGCCCGTGTCTGCATACTGTGGAGTGGGAGAATCGGGGAAGAGGATGCGCATCTATCAGACGCACAGTCCTCTTTCTCTGTTGCCAGATAGGTCATTGCGCGCATGCACGTGGCCATTTGTTCCCGATTTCAAAACATTATCGGGTTGTGAGAGCGCGGGTGCAGCACAAACTTTTGCTCAATTCCCACATGTCTGTCAGCACCCCCAGTGACGCTCATTTCAATTTGACAGTGATTCGGGCAGTATACTAGTGCATAGGCTTTGCCTAGAGTGGTATTTCTGGCCCTCCCTCCACATTCTACTGTTTGTTGCGCACATTGGGTCTTGGGTCCGTGTGTTGTAGTTGCTTGCTTAGGTTTCACCACTCCCGCTTATTTCACTGTCGCTCTTTCAAGTGTTTATAGTATGTTTTTTTCTTGACCTGACAGTGCATATTGGCTCCAGTTTTCCTCTAGTGGGTATATTTCTGACACCCCTTTGTGTCGCCATGTCGGAATACTTTTATGAAGAGGAATATTATGCAGAAGACCCCTCTGGGTCATTGCAGCATGAGCTTGTTGAGGCTCTTGATGTAGGAGTGCAGCACTCCGTTAATAAGGCCATGGTCAAGGCCATTGAACCATTGAAAAGCCATCTGTGTATTTACGCCCTACAACAAGGTTGACTTCCGAGCTCTAAGTCCCATTCTTCCTCTGGTGCTAAGGGTTCTCAGAATCCTCATTCTTCGGATTTTGCGAAACTAGCTAAGACTTTAACTTCAGACCACTCCTATGAGTCTTTGTCCAAGGCCACTTCTTCCAGTTCAACTTTAAGGGATGATACATCTTCCTTCTCTGATACTGCGTCTGAGTCCGAGGCCTCTCCTCCCCTCCTGAGTTAATCTTTATTATCGCTCAGATGTTTCACAACATGGCTGGCCTTGTTGTTGGTGTTGGTGGTGTGGACCACCAAACATTATGAACTATATCTGGCTGTCAATGCTGCAACTTGTTGTACGCAGTCGAGAAATGTATTAGTCCTAGCTTGCGGTTGAATGCTGGTATTTTTCGCATTTCCCACATCATACTGGCAGGGGAAGGAAGAGAGACAACAAGGGACTCAGCTTAATTTCTAGATTTCCGACAGTTCATTGAGTCCATCTACTGCGGTATTGAATTTTACGATTAACAATTCAATTCAAAAGTGCTTTATTCGAGTATTACTTATAAAAGCAGACATACAAACATATAATAAAAAGTCAATTAAATTGCAAAAGTCATTTAGACATAAGCACATATCACATATAAAAAGTTATTGCACATCATAATCACACGTGTAAAGTTCATTACTATTTAAAAATACAAAAATGATTACAGTAACATTGTGCTAAGAATCTTTAAAATTTCATTCCGAATGATACATTAGATAAACCGTTACAGAGAATAGACAATAGTCTAGCAGTCTCTGAACGACTAAATAAACAATTACAGAGAATAGACAGTAGCCTAGCAGTCTCTGAAGAACTAAATAAACGGTTACAGAGAATAGACAATAGTCTAGCAGTCTCTGGGCAACTAGGCAGAGAGTAGTTACCCTACTAGCAATCTCTGCCTTATTACCCACGCCCACCCCAAGTACTTTGCGGTGGCAATTGTGATCCAAGACACAGAAGTAGATCTAACAATACGCAGCGCTACCATGCTACTTTTTGTACCTAAGTTCCTGCACATAGGTGCCAACCAGGCTCGCCTTGGGGCAGAATATACTGGGCAGGAAAACAAAAAGTGACCAAGGGTTTCATTTCCTTCCCCGCAAACCGGGCAAGTAGCTACACCTCCTGATTTCCACTTAGATGTTAAATTACGGAGAGGGAGGGAACCAACCCTTAGTTGAAAAAGCAGTTTCCTGTCCATGGGCTTCAATACTCCTTTGAGCAACCTGTTCCCAGAAAATGTTTTTTAGGATAGACTTGGAGGGAAATGGTGCCCCAGCTGGATCCGACCATAGAGCATTTAGTCCTAGTTCGAACAATGCAATCTTTAGTGTTTTGAACCATTTAATTTTATTAAAGCGGTCAGCTTTAATGACGTCAATGAACCCATCCGCGTAGTGGGAGAGCTCTGGCGTGGTCCAGAGCCTACGCCAGTATAGAATCGGGCGTAGTTTGGCCATTTCTGAAATTTCTCTCCTGCCAAGCTCATATCGCAGGGGCAATAACGGACTACTCAGAGGGGTACCTGTGAGTGTCCTTAAAAATTTATTCTCTGATATTTGGAGTTCCTGCAGATTTTCATGCCCCCATAGCTCAGCACCATACAAAGCTGACCCAATTGCTTTAGCCTCGTATATTATCAAAGGTGGTTTAATCGGTTTAGTCAGCGATTTCCTATGTTCCTTTATAATGGTGCCAGCTAATTGCTTGTGCCTTAATGTAGCAATGTTAAGATGTTGGTGCCACCTATTATCATTTGAGATAAGGATCCCCAGGTAGGTAAAGGATTTTACAAACTCAAGAATGCGACCACTCATGGAAATTTTGGGTTTAAAATTTCTATGCGGATTAAAAACCATGAGTTTTGTTTTGGAAGCATTCACCTCCAGGCCGTGATCTACACAGAACTCGTCAAATATTGCCAAAGCTTTTTGCAGACCACTTGGGGTTTTAGATCAAATTAACGTATCATCGGCGAACATTAAAATAGGAACTTTTACACCTGCAAGAAAGGGAGCATCCACTACCTGAGATTGCATGCGGGAAACAATACCATTAATAAAAAGGGTGAACAGAGTTGGGCCCATTGAGCACCCTTGCCGAACCCCGCGCTCAACGGGAAATTCGGCTGTGTCATTACCGTATCCACCCCATCTAATTTTGGCATAGTTACCTTCGTGCAATCGCATGATCAAAGACAACAAATCCACTGGGACCCCTAAAGCCGCAAGCACTTCCCACAGTTTTGCCCTTGGTACCAGGTCGAAGGCAGCCCGCAGATCAACAAATGCCGCGTAAAGGCTGCCTCCGCCTAGCACCACCGTCCTCCACTGGATCAGTTGAAAACGAAAGACTTGATCCACAGTGCTGGTTGCCCTGCGAAATCCAGCCTGGAAGGGAGATAAAATGTTATGGTCCTCCGCCCAATCGAGCAACCTGTTGACAATCACTCGCCCCACAATTTTTTGAATAGTATCTATTAAACTGATTGGGCGGTAGTTACAAGGCTGGGCACGATCTCCCTTTTTATATACCGGAATAATTACAGCACCCCGCCATGTTACCGGGATATCTGCACCTCTGGCAATGTTGTTTATTAGCAGGTAAATGTATTTGCACCACCTTCCAGTGTCGTTTAGAAAAACGTCCGCTGGAACCCCGTCAATGCCAGGAGCACGGCCACGTTGAACAGTTTTAAGGGCAGACAGTATTTCCCTCTGCGTGAAAATTTTGTCTTCTGCCAATAAAATGGTCAGGCACCTACTATTTGCAGTCTGATCCCTGGAAGCATACTGTTCACTAAAGAATTGAACCCAGGCATCCTGGGGGACATTGTTGGTACTTGCCTCTTCATTCCTTTCTTGTCCCCATTTAACTATGTGCCAAAATAATCTAGAGTGATTTCGATCACTTGCACATTTCAACTTGTTCCAATGGGCTTCGTCCCAGTCTCTTTTCGCTTTGGCAATACAATTTTTATAATGTTTCCTGGCTGATCTAATAACCCCCAGATTTTTATTCTTGATTGCGGCTCCCAGAGCGGTTCGTGCCACCTTACAGTCATGATTATACCATTTAGCAGCTCTATAAGCACAAACCCTCTTTCTGTTTACCGGTTTTAAGAAATGGCATTTGATTTCATGAAAGAGATCCTCATGAACCTTAGTAGTATTGTCTTGGCTCGGGGAATACCCAGCCGCTCCCTCTAGGGCCATATTAGCCTTATCAGTCGCCACTCTATTTTTTCTAAAACCAGCTGATCTGTCCTAACACTTGTCCACCTCAGCCTACGCATGAGGGTTCGACACAGAGACTAGGAACAATATCATCAGACAGCCACCATTTGTGGAGAACACATAAAGGGTTATGATCGCTCTCAAGCCTTTCCATTACAACCATATCGATAACAAATGACCAAAGAGACATGCTACAAATGACATAATCAATGCGGCTTTTGTTTCTCCCATTGTTGAAAGTCATAGCTGGTACTCTATCTGACTTTGTCCAACCGTTCAGAGCTCTTAAACCTTGTTCAAGGCATATTGCATTTAAACCTAAAATATCCTCAGTCCAGCGAGTTACTGGAGTTGTATCAAGTGCGGGAATATCCCAATGCTTATCTTCCTCCGCACCCAAGAAAGCCTCGCCAGTATCTAGCGGTTCAAATGTGCGGTTTAAGTCGCCTGCAATTATTATGTTCTTCCCAGAAGAATGTGTCTCTAGAAGATTATACAAAGTCAAAAGGACCTCTGAATTTCCTGCACTTCCACCTCTGGCATATATGTTATAAATGTCAATGGAGATGGATGAAACACTCGTAAGTCTGATGAGCTGTATGTCTTTATGATGGAGCTCCACGTTTTTCACTACAACCTTTAGGGACTGACAAACCCATATGGTGAGTCCCCCCATCGGACGCCCTTTAGGGCCCTTAGTGGCCGGAACGTTGAAATTCAAATACCCCAGTGCAAAAACAGGATCACAGGCCCATGTCTCTTGGAAAATACAAACGTCGTACTGGCTGACAAACCCAAACCATTCTCCACAATCCAGTTTGGAGCATAGCCCAGCCACATTCCAAGACAATAGATTCCCAGTGAAATTTATCATGGTTGGTTTAGAACTGGGATCTGACCCGTTCAACATCGTATCGTCAGTACCATTATCATTTATATTTACAATAGTAGTCCTGCTATGGCCTCAGGGTTGTGTGTCTCGTTTTGAGCACCTGTTAAATGGCTGGACTCCATAATTGAACATGCATCGAAAGGAATTTGCAACATGGGCATGGGGTTAAATGGTTGTCAATCACATGCATCTAAGTTTGAGAGGGCAGAGAATCTGTTTTCCAAACCTGGACCCCACTCAGTAAAACCAACATTCTTACTGCCCCTTTTGGTCACAACATTCCATTTTGTTCTGAAGGTACTTGAATTCGGGCCTCTACCTTTCCGAGGATAGAAAAAGTCCAAAGTCAGTGGAACAATTGAAGTGGATCTTCGCTGTGGAGGGAAGATATTAGGCAAGATGTTTGGCAAAACCTCAGGGTCGGAAAAGTTGAGCACAACACAATCCCCCTTGAATTTTTTTACCCTGTTCCCGATCCACTCTACCCTTCTGGCATTTACAAGTTCTTCGGATAATTGCTGCTTGCCCCAGGGAGAAATTGACATATTGTTAGTGAGCCATGATAAAGATTTATTTAGTAGTGATGATGTTGATTCAACCTCGCCAGATGCTAGTGGAGGTACATTTGCAAGTACGAGAACTAATGGCGAGGTTTCCACTACTAGCTCGAAAGACCCTTTCAAAGTATTGGAATCATCAATTGAAGAAACGGTGGGTGCAACACCAGAGGTACCACCAGGTGGATTATTCACTGGTGCTAATGGAGGATTTGGCACAGCAATAGGAATAGATCCATTGATTTTGCATGATTGTATTTCACTCACCAATGGCTGTACACTGGACACGATGACTTCAGGGAGTTTTCCTACCTCCCCCAGGGTTTTTTCAAGTAAACCTTCCAGTTTGCTGACCTCAGCGGTTAGTTTGTCTATTTTACTAATCAGGGGTTTAACTATGCCTTTAATTTTTGTGTCCATCATGCTCCAAAGTTTATTAAATTGAGCGTTGGAAAGGGTCACATAAGCTTCCCCAATCAGATCGTCCTCCTCATCTTCAAATGTTTTCCTTGGTGGTGTTGCAACTTTATTTCTAGCAGACCTTAGACCCCCCCGTTTTTGTATGGCCTTTCTTTTGCCCCCGGTAACCCTCGGGGCTGGAATAGGGATGGCAGTAGGGATAGTGAACTCGTTATTAGTAGATGTCACAGCCACTACTTCGCTGTCACTATTGTCTTCAGTACTAGCAACTATGCCACTAGGCTGGATGGTAATTGTATCCTGGTTAGAGTCATGTGCCACACCAGAGATGCTACTATTTAGTAGTGCAAAAGAGTCCTCTGTCACTTTATCTGCCGGAGGAGATTGGTTGGATGAATCTAGTCCCAGTGAGGACCTCCTGTCGCTATTTATTTTTGCCACGACTTGAACAAGATAGTTCTCCATGGTGTTATTAACTGGGGTTTGCTTTTTTCCGGGCATTATTGAGATGGCTAATAAACTCGGTGCAGAATGTTTACACACAAGGTTCAACAAAAAGTTTGTTTACCTGATGTAGGGTAGACCAGGAAGGGCTGTATCCAGAAGTATGCAAGGGATTTGTCGGGAGGGTCCCTGGCCCAACCCAACCTTGTCCGACCTCGGACGGCCTCAGACGGCCCACCCTTTGCCCGGGCTTAGCCCCGGGCGCTCCCGCGACGCGGGGAGTGCGCGCAATTTCAAGCGCCTCCGGTGGCGGGAAATGACAATGGCGGCTCCTGCCGCTGTGCCCCCAGGGAGTTGTAGTCCTGCGGCTGCTGTGATGGTATGCGGCGGCGGGAGGACTGCAGGCAGCAACAGCGATGTCTCAAGCAGCGGTATCACAGCGCACAACAGGTCGCCCCAAAGAACAAGGTGAGCAGGGTTACACCCGCTCCACCGGGAGTGCGCGCAATTTCAAACGCCTCCGGTGGCGGGAAATGACGATGGCGGCTCCTGCCGCTATGCCCCCAGGGAGTTGTAGTCCTGCGGCCGCTGTGATGGTATGTGGCAGCGGGAGGACTGCAGGCAGCAACAGCGATGTCTCAAGCAGCGGTATCACAGCGCACAACAGATCGCCCCAAAGAACAAGGTGAGCAGGGTTACACCCGCTTCACCGGGAGTGCGCGCAATTTCAAGCGCCTCCGGTGGCGGGAAATGACGATGGCGGCTCCTGCCGCTATGCCCCCAGGGAGTTGTAGTCCTGCGGCCGCTGTGATGGTATGCGGCGGCGGGAGGACTGCAGGCAGCAACAGCGATGTCTCAAGCAGCGGTATCACAGCGCACAACAGGTCGCCCCAAAGAACAAGGTGAGCAGGGTTACACATGTTTACGATTAACATTGCTTCTCTTTTGGACAATTTTTTGTCGAGATCTCCACCTCTCAAATCCTGTTCTACTTTAGAAATGATTGTCCATACCTGGGGCCCGATGTAGGTAATCCCAGATTACTGATTCTTAAATACCGAATCATACCGATTCGGTATTTAAGAACTGGCAATCGGGATGTGGGTATTTTTACCGAATTCAATACCAAATCGGTAAGTTTCGGTATTTACCGATTCAGTAATTACCGAATCGGTATTTGCCATTGATTCCTATGGGCCTTGAAGCCCCTAGGAATCTATGGCAAATACCTATTCGGTATTTTACCAAATCTGTAAAATACTAAATTGCCAAGGGGGACAGGGTGTCACTTTGACACCCTGTTGCACCCCTGTTTCTGGCTTGTGTGCCATGTGGTACACATACATGCCCTTAGGGCATGTATGTGTGCCACATGGCACAGGTGCACATGCACAGAAGTTCATGTACACAGAAATTCTTAATTTACCACCCAATAGTATTGGGTGATAAATTAAGAATTCCTAAGGGCCTGTGGCACTGCAAACTGTGCCTCCTACATATGGATTTACAGAATCAGTATATTTACCGATTCAAGAAAAATACCGAAGCGGTAAATTTACCGAATCTGTAAATATACCAATTCTGTAAATTCCGAGCCACCTACATGTCGTAAGCCAAATACCTGTCGGTAACGGCCAAAATCGGCCAAAATCGGCCATCACCGTCCGGTATTGGGCGACCTACATCGAGCCCATGATTTTTCTCTGTATGGTTGTTGAGCCTCCAATGATTCACCAGTGGCGCAGTTAGGATCTTCCTTTTAATTCTTGATTTGTGCTGTGTATTTCGTGTTCTTATTTCTTGATTAGTTTTGCCAATATACAACATGTTGCATGGGTATTTTATTCCATACACCACATAACGTGACTTACAATTGGTGAAAGACTCATGTTTCCAATAAATGTTGTTATGTTTGAACAGGCTTCTTTCTTCTGTGTTAGCACAACATATACAAGTCCCACACTTGTGATGTCCTTGTACAGGGGGTAGACCTACAAAGGTTCTGACAGTAGTTGGACTTTTAAGAGGTAGAGCAGCACAAACAATTTGGTTTGCAATACTATGTTTTTTTTAAAAGCAAACAGTGGTGGATTATGTCATTTCTCATTCAGGTTTTTAACCAGGAGCCTTTTTTGGTTGATCACTTTTTTCAAAAGGTTCGAGTTGGGACAGAATGTGGATACACAGACCATTCTGTCTGTTTCAGTTTTTTCTTTTTCTCCAACAGGGTTTCCCTCGGGGTCCACCAAGCACGTTTCATGGCCCCTTTCAATAATTTCTTGGGATAACCTTGATCCTTTAAATTTTTAGTCAATTTAGTTGCATGCAACAGATATTCATCTTTAAAATGGTAATTCCTTCTAATTCAAAGGTATTACCCATAGGGCAGATTTTCTTTTAGATTCCGAGGATGATTACTCAGGAAATGAAGGGCATTGTTACGATTCGTTTGTTTTTTGTACATCATTGTCACCAACCCTCCTTCGGATGGATAAACCTCTACGTCTAGAAAAGACATCCTAGTTTTTGAATGGTTTAGACTGAACTTAATTTCTTGTGTTCTATTGTTGAGCCATTCATGAAATGTAATCAAATTCTCCTCATCCCCAGTCCACACCATGAAAAAATCGTCAATAAAACTACTATAATTTCTGATGAAATCCGCAAAAAGGTTGTTTTGATATATATATACCTTTCTTCGTACTTCGCCATTGACAATACAGCCAGTTCTGGTGCAAAAGGGCACCCCATGGCGACTCCTCTTACTTGGTAATAAAAATCACCATTGAAGGTGAAGTAGTTTTTTCTTAGTGCAAAATTGGCTAGTTCCATTATAAAGTCTGTAGGGACTTTAGTGGGCTTTTCACGACTTTCAAGAAAAAGTTCAATGGCCGCCAGTCTGTCATCCTAGGGAATCTGGATGTATAATGACGCCACTTCTAGTGTCACAAGAAAATGTTTGTTTCCTTCAAATTCAATTACTGCCAATTTATTAATGAAATCTGTTGTGTCTCTTAGAAACTATTTGACCTGCGGTAAAAATGGTTTTAAGAAACAAATCAATGAATTTTGCAATTGGCTCCATAAGTGACTCACACCCGGAGACGGTAGGTCTCCCAGGCGGTGTAGTTTCATTCTTATGTACTTTAGGGAGTACATAGAATAGGGGTATTCTTGGGCTCTTTATTTTCAAATATTCATATTACTTTTTTTAAAGATATCCTTGAATTTTGCCTCTTTCTAAGATTGAATACAATTGATTTTTAAGCTCTAGTGTTGGATCTTTGTTGATCTTTATATAACAATCTAAATCGTTGAGTTGTCTCATTACTTCAGAGATATATGTGGTCGTATCCATAATACAATCGATCCGCCCTTATCGGCTTGTTTAATTATTACCAATGTATATTTTTTGAGATCATTCAATCCTTCAATTTCCATTTTAGTTGTGTTGTATTTGATCCATCTTTTTTTCTTTTCCATTTCTGTTATGGCTGATAAGATGGTTTTTTCGAAAGTTAGAATTTCCTTTGGTACTTTATTTGTTGGTGGACAAAAAAAACAATTTGTTCCTAAGGCCCATTGTCTCCATAGTTATGTCAAAGGGATTGTTGGAGAGAAAGGTTTTAAGCCTTATCTTACGGCAACATTCGATTGCTTCTGTTTTTAATTTTTACAAAAACCGTGTTTTTTGAAGGTACAAATGATAGACCGTTCTTTAAAATACTTTCTTCTTCCTTTGTTAAGATTTTATTCGACAGGTTGTATATAAAAGATAATCTCAATTCTTGTAATTTTGTCGACGAGTGGACATTTCCCATGGTTGTTGATTGAATCTTATTCTTCCTCGAGCTCTCTGTTGGCCTCTCCCTAAAAAAGGGACTTGTTGTTGTTGATAGGCTCCTCTTCGGTTCGTATTTCTTCGTGTCTCTGTATTTTCTCCCTCACTACTACTTGAGGAGGAGGAAGTGTCTGAAAATGTTATGAAGTTATTTGAAATCTACCTTGAAACTCTTGAAGATGTTTTCATGATTCCGGTCTGGTGTAAAAATCAGATTGTAAATAAGGGTAGACCATTTCAAATTGAAGTTCTCTTTGTCCTTTTCAAATTGATGTTCTTTTTGAATAATTGTATAATCTCTGAATTCTGATACTTCCTTTTCTACTTTTTCTAGCAGAGCTTTCAAATCAATTGTTTGGTAGTAATTGCAGTTTCTAAACTTTCAATTTCTTCAAGTTGTCACTTCGATATCATTTGTGCGGTTTCCACCGTTAAGACCATTAGGTCTCTACTACACTTGGTCTCTATATAGCTGTATCCGTTCTTATATATTGGATCTTCAGTAAATATCACTGGTACATTTTTAATTTGAAGCCCTCCTGGTATTGTACCCGCTTTTAGGTGCTGTATTAAAATGTCCATGGAGATCCGTTCTTATTTGTTTTTTCTTTAATCTGAACAGTTGGTCTGTCTCATTCTGCTTTTTTGCTGAGGTGCTCAAAGAGGGCGAGGAAAAGAGTGGGGGAGCAGCTAGAAGTTTTTTTATGTGTTCTTCACCTAATAATGCAGCATCTTGCCTGGACTATAGATCTATTACAGAATCTGGGTTTCTTGGTCAAACCTCAGAAATCAGTGTTGATTCCATCTCAGTCTATCGAGTTCCTGGGTTTTCTAGTCTACTTCATCACTTGTCAACTTCTCTTGCCCAATCAGAAAATCAGATCGATCAAGAGAGAGTTGAGGTTGATTTTGAACAAGCAGACTGTGTCCTTGAGGTCTGTAGCCCGGGTCGTCGGGTTGTTAGCGTCTTCTATACAAGCGATCTTCCCGGGTCCCCTTCATTACCGAGCACTTCAACGGCTCAAGATTCGACATCTCCAGAAAGGCATCAAGTATTCCGATCATGATTCCTCTCTCAGAGGAGGCGAGGGGGGAGATGTTTTGGTGGCTAGAACATATGGAGCAGTGGAACAGTCGAGCCCAATTCGGCACCACTCTGGAGGTGATGATCGAATCTGATGCCAGTCGGTGGGGTAGGGTAGCCCAGTGCGGTCAAGTATCCACGGGCGGCCGTTGGTCTACGAAGGAATTGAATCTCCACATCAATTGCTTAGAGCTTCTGGCGGGCTCTTTTGTGATTCGGTGCCCCTCGCCCCATCAGACAAATTGTTGCATCCTTCTCCGCATGGACAACATGCTGGCAGTTTGTTATGTGAACAAGTTGGGCGGGACCCGGTCCCGACTTCTAGAGGAGATTGCAAAAGACTTTTGGCACTTTTGCCTTCAGAACAAACTGTTTGTAGTGGCGGAGTATCTTCCAGGGTGCAGCAACCATGTTGCCGATTGGAATTCCCGACATCTACAGGATTTCAGCGATTGGAGGCTTCACCCTCGAGTGTTCAGATTGATGGACAAGATGTGGGGCCCTTGTCAGATAGATCTGTTTGCATCCAGACTCAAGAAACACATTCCGGTGTTCTTCAGCTGGCGTCCGTATCTGGAGGCTCTAGCCACGGATGCTATTCTGCAAGTGTGGCTTCCAGTGCTTTGTTATGCGTTCCCTCCATTTGTAATGATTTCAAGGGTCCTGGCCCAAACAAAATGTTATCGGTCATAACTGATTCTGATCATTCCTCTGTGGAGGGCTCAAGCTTGGTTCCCAGTACTTCTGGAAATGTTGTGTGCAGTTCTACCCTTCTTCCCCAGTGGTGGAATCTGTTGTTAGACCCTCTCAAATCTCTGCATCCCTTTTTAACATCACGTCAACTCAGGCTGGTCGCTTGGCGAATTTCAGGGATCGCTGGAAAGTCCCAGGCCTTTCGAGAGACACTACCAGCTTTATCAGTGAGGCTTGGTCACCCAACACACACAAGCGTTATGCTACAGCATGGAAACAATGGTGTAATTAGTGCTCTCAACGGGAGGTGGATCCCTCTGCAGCAGATGCCTCCTTGGTAGTGAACTTTCTTGCATCCTTAGCCACTTCAGACCTTGCTTATCACACTGTCAATAATTTCTGGTCAGCCATCTCGGTGGGTCACGTGGCCATTGAGGGCAAACCACTTGGTGAACATCCATTAGTTTGTAAACTACTCCGAGGTATCCGGTTGGTAAAACCACCATGTTCTAAATACTCAGAGCTTCGGGATGTCTCCATCGTCTTACGTTTCTTGGGTTCCAGACCTGTAAATTAGTGGTTCTCTCATTAACAGCTTTTTGCCAAGCTCGGTATGCTACTCTGTCTGGTATCCTGCAAACAAGTTTCGGATGTTCGCGCTCTAGATCTAGCGGGTCGCAGATTCTCTCCAGAGGGTGTTACTTTTCAGGTCACCAGATCCACTAAATGTAACACCACCTCTGTCACTTATCCTGCATTTCCTGCAATCCAAAGTTGTGTATGGTACAATGTATCCAGGATTATGAGGTGAGTACTGCAGGTTTTTGCCAAGATATGGCGTGTCAATTGTTGATTACTCTGCAGAAACCTTTTCCACCAATGACCCCAGCTACACTGGCAAGATGGGTGCGTTGGCTCATGGGCAAAGCTGGTATTGATGTCATTCTGCCCGTGGTGCTATGGCGTCCAAGGCCTTTTCTGTGGGAGTCAGTTTACTGGACATTATGAATGCAGCTGATTGGTCCTCTGACTCTACATTTAAAACTTTTTATTATAAGCCTAATGTAAATGTTGCATCTGTTTTGGTGGCGCAGCTTTGAACAAGCATAATCGGAGCCTCCGGTCCTGACATAGGATTCAAAATTTGCGAACATTTGTGACAAGAATTTCAATTCTGTTAAGGACACGGAGGCGAGGATTATCCCACCCATAATTCAGTACTGTAATGTCTGATTTGAATTGTTTATATACTGCAATGTATATTTATGCTGTTTCTTACCCTTCCCTTATGTTATATCTCTTCCTGGGAGTGTGGTATTACAGCTTTATCTTTCAATTTCAGGTTCTGATCTAAAGTAAAGTTTGCTGACTTTCACCTTTGAAGAGGGTACTCGTCGTCTCCAAGAGGATGCTGTTTCGTTGAAGCTTACTTCAAGTTTTTATTGCTGCCCGTTGGCCTGTGGATTTCCTTATGAAGAATGGATTCTTCTTTCCAGTTGTTGCCAGATGTCACACTGTATTTCTTCTTGGACTTAACTGTTATTTTACACAAAAAACAGGATGTAGTATTCTCTTATGCTCCTTATATAGGGGTCTACTCTATGATGGTCATGTCATACCCACTAGGGTTTATGGGTATGGTAGTGTGTACTTTTGTTTTTACTTTTCTGATTGGCTGCTGATAATTTTCAGTGAAGAAAAGGAGAAGCATAATCCTCGCCTCCGTGTCCTTAATAGAATTGAAAATTCTTGTCACAAATGTTCACAAATTTTGAATTGACCTGGTTCGAGGCACCGGGAAGAAGACGATTGCTGATCGTCGTTCTGCAGTCAAGTGGTTTGCAGGTAAGGTTCTGCGTAGAACAGTGAGAGACTTCCTGACTGAAAGAACAAAACGAGCGAATGACTTGTGCCTGGGGCATGGTATGTATATCAATCCCACCAAGATGTCTGCATCTTACATGGGGTGATCCAAATCTCTTGAGAACTCATGAGATTTCAAGCAGGGAGTACGGTGAAGGCCACGGCCCGGGGGAAACAAGCAGAGCAGCTGAAGAGGGACAAATAATACAACTGTTCCATAAGGAAAGGGGGCAGAGGAACCAAATAACAAATGGGTGTGGCTCGGGGCACGACTCCCATGGAGATTGGGGCATTTTCTTTTTTATATTCAGAAAGAAATTCCCAATTTCTGATTATTTTTTTTTAATGAAAAAGTAAACTGTCTGGCGCAGGGCTTCATGTAGCTAGAACCCTGCACCAAACAACGAAAAGCATTCACAGGAACCCATGAATGCAGTTTCTTCCAATAATTTATAAATGATGAAGTAATATACAAGGGACCATGTATCAACAATCTGATTTGCGATTCTCAAATAACGATTTTTTTGAAATCGCTATTTGAGAATCGCAAATAGGGATGTATGTACAAAATCGCAATTTTTTTGCGATTTCTTAGTATTCCTTATTGCGATTCGCAAATTGCGAATCGCAATTAAGGAATACTTTCCCATTCATTTCCATGGGCCAGGAGGCCCATAGGAATGAATGGGAAGTTATTCTCAATTTGCGATTCGCAATTTGAGAATCTTAAATTGAAAATAATTTCAAGGGTGCAGGGGTGTCCAAAGGACACCCTGTTGCACCCCTGAAATTAGCATTGGTGCACATGTGGCACACATACATGCCCTAAGGGCATGTATGTGCTTCACATTGCACTTTGAAAAATGCAAAAAAAGTCAATTTTTCAAGGAATTAGCAAATTACCACCAACTTGAAGTTGGTGGTAATTTGGGATTCCTTAAGGCCAATCTGATTTTTTTTTAATGCTTCTTACATTGCATTTAAGGAATCGCAAAATTTGCGATTCCTTAAATGCAATCGCAAAATAAGGAATGGCAAATTTTGTGATTCCTTATTTTGCACGCAGATTTCTTTCATACATACCATTTAGCACTAATGCGTTCGCAAACGCCGAAATTATGCAAATTTCGACGTTTGCGAACGCATTAGTGCTTGATACAGATGGCCCTCAGTCTCCCTGGAGGAACAATGGGCGTCAGCCAAGTTATAAATCAGGACCTAATTTTTCTCCGTGAAGCAGTTATCTGCAAAGCTTACAATGTTAGATTTTCTTCAGGATGGTGTCTGATGTGAGTCTTGGATACAGACAAAAGATCTTTTTCTCCACAATAGGTTGCCTTATATATTATCAGACATCCGAGAATATTGTCTGCTTTTATTTTTTCATGCTGCTTTTAGAGACTGTATAAAACTCTGTAGTGAAGTGCCTCAATTTTATGATTCCCAAACTTCTGCTTTCCATCCTATTTTAGCTTGACAGCTTTTTATTTCTTTTAAAAAACCATTCAATCTGGTATCTCTCTCTACACTGACTAGGTGGGTCTGATGGATTATGGCTGAAGCGGGCATTATTATAACCTCTTTTTGATGTAACCCTTTTGTGGACTCACTCCCAAGAGGAGCTCTGGTGTCTAAAGCATATATTTCGTCAGGACGCACAGAAATTATCCGAAAAGGAACAAATTGGTCAAAAGACTACTTTCAAAACCTTTTATTTTAAATGTATAAATCATGTTTCTTGCATTGTTATTGTACAGCTTAGAATGTGTTATATTTGAGCATTAGGTCTTGTAAAAGAATAGAAAATCTCACCTATTAATGTGACAGGAGGTTTAGGTCCATTAGACACATAGGCGAGGATTGTCTCTCCCAGCCTCTCTTTTTATTTGCACCTTTTTCTTTTCTCGTCTCAGTTTTATATGGAGACATATATCTGTTGAGAAAGACCACATTTCTTTGACTTTCCTGATATTTTCCTCTGGAATACTAGAATAGAACAGTAGTTGGCACCCACTGAGAGTCCAAAGATGATGCACCCGTTTCTTATTCTGGTATACACCTTTCGATAGAAAAGAGAGGGTTTGTTGCTATGCGGGCATTTATTTACTGTTGCTGGGATCGAATTTGGTACTTCTACTATGAGAAGTATATTTACATTTTCTTTACTGCTTGAGTTTCAGTACAGAAGAAAGTCAAAATCCTCCCTTCCCAGTCTCTATTAGACTCCAAATATTCTGCAACATTAGTAGGGGACATTTTCCATTATGGGTTGACGGTACAAGTTTAGGCACTACTTGCAGTAGAAATGTATGTTTCATCCTATTGTTCCCAGTTGCTCTGTAAAGCTCTTAGAAAATATCATTACTGTCTGTCCGATTTTTAACTGTATAAGAATTGGTTTAATGGAAGACAGGGTTTTTTAAAGTTTTGATTCACCCAACTGTTTATATGCACCTGTGTTTAGTGTCATTTGCTGATACTTACAACGCACTGCCAAAGCCAATTGGTCTGGAATTAAATCGTTTTTAAAAGCATGAGGAAGTGATTAGGCAAACCAAAATGACAATTATTTTCAGCACACAATGCACCTACGAGTATAGGGGATATATTATCAAGGGGGTTTATCTCCGCTTTTTTGGCTTTAAAAGCCAAGAAAGCTGAGATAATTTTATCTCCCTATTACCTAGCTGTCGCTAACACCAGTTAGCGACAGCTAGTAGGAGATAGCGACCATCTTGGGCCCCGCTTTGCATGTCAGTGATATTTATCACTAATGACATGCAAAGTGGGCGTGCCAAGATGTTAGCGACTGGAAACAGTCGCTAACATCGCTATCTCCTATTACCAACTTTTGGAGATATTCGCGCTAAGCGCGAATATCTCCAGAAGCTAACACCTGCCCCTGAGCAGTTCTTAGCCATGTTATCCAATGGTAGGTGGATAACATGGCTAAGAGCATTAGCTTGGTAATGCATGAATATCGCTGACTTTTCAGTGATATTCATGCATTTCGGCCGATTTTTATCGCTTAGGAGATAAACCTTGATAATAGCAAGGATCCTAAGCGATAAAAATCGCCGCAGCTCGGCGATAAAAATATCGCCGCTAAACCAACATAGCGATAATTATCGCTAGTTGTTGGTAATATGCCCCCTAGTGTTTAATTTGTCACTATCCAGTGCACTTTTGGGATGTACATAATCCCTCATGCATTGAAGTACAAACACTCCATAGGAGGTAGAATCATGCACCAAATAGCAAATAGCATGGTATGAGAGTGAAATATGTCATGTTATGTTATGTTAAGTTCCAATTTACCAAATACACTCCAGTGTAAGTTTCCTTGAGGATTTATTCATGGTGTATATAGCAATGGACCACAAATTCATATTGACAGCTTCCAGGACAGCAGATAACGGTCAGTAATTCAAACATTAGAATATGGCTAGTGTACAGAGCTATCTGCTATCATGGATGGCCTAGGTAGTATATCAACCACACTGTAGAGAAAACCACAACACTTATATTATGTTATATGTTATGTTTATTTGTAGAATGCACTATCACCTGGGACAGTATCCCGCCACTGAGCAGGGCTGAGCCTAGCCTCGCCAAGGGCAGGCTTTGGGGCTATTTGAATATTAAAGTTAAAAACAAAATGTTCCTTTGGAGTGACTCCGTATTGTCTCTTGGGGCTACTATATTTTATATAATATAAACGTAAACAAATAGAGTTTGTAGGGATTGCAGACATTGGTACATATCGTCAAACAGAAAGTTGTCATTAGATATTTATTTTTTGATATCTTACAGCCATAAATTTTAAATATTGGCACTAACTTCCCCAAGTCAAGGGAATCACACTGACCTGAGTGCTGGAGCACCGGTGAGTGTACTATTCAATGATGGTTTGGTGTAAGGGATGATGGAATGAATGGGCATCCACCTGGTAGGAATGCTGGGCAAATGAGTGTGTTTTTTAGATCTGGCTCTACGATGTGAAGTGTGAGTACTTATAAATAATAAATAAGATCATGTAATAGTAATAAAGTGTTTTGGATGGTTACTATTGGATCTTTCTAGATGCAATGTGAGCATGTATATACAATGAATGCGTCTTTGGAATAAAAAGTCTTGGGCCATAGGAATTTAGCAAAGAAGAGAACAATGTTTTTAACGACAAAAGATATGTGGAAATATCATGCAACATCATGGACCAAAATGTGTATAGCAGGAAAGCATCTCACATCATGCTGAAGACTGCAAAACATGTTTTAAGGTATATATACTAAGATGTAATTTTTATTCCTTTGTTGTTGTCTCAATGTTAGTGGGATACATTGCATCATAAGATAAGTTGGAGGAAAAAGGTGGTCTCATCATTTCTTTACCACCGAAATGCGTCAATGCAGTGGTCTTGTTAAATTTGTTGTGTGACAGCATTCATTAAGACAGGAAAGTCACTGACCCTGCTGTTTGTTGTTGATACGCCTTTCAATTAGTAATCTTTGAAAAGACATTATAAATAGATTAACTTACCAAGGATTGAGAACTGTGAGATTTTTCTGATCCCATATCTCAAAGTTGACACCTGGTTCCCCAATGTATCCCCAAAACAGCAGGAAGTCACTACAACTGCTCAGATACATATAATCTAGTTCTGTAACTTGTTTTGCAAATGATACATTGCTTAAAACATGTAGGAAGGGTTTGTTGCAATACAGTGTTTAAAATAACGATATATACTTTTTCATTATCTATGTAAATAAGAAATAATGTTCACGAATATATTTCTTATGTGTTGTTATTATATGTCTTTTTAGGTATACTTTGTGGCTCCTGAAGAAGGCGTTGCTTTGAACGCCGAAACGCGCGTCGAATATTAATTGCCACTTTTTTCTTTGTATTTTTAAGTGACTGTATAAGAATTTGTTATTATAAATTTCTTCCTTTTTTATGTGATGATTTTATTATGAGATGGAAATGTGTTTAAATGTCATATGGATTTTTTTCTGTATATTTTTGTCAATTTTAACTTATTATACCTATTAAAAGTGATACATAATTTTTTAATAATTTTGTTAGAAATTCTTTGTTTTGCAACTACCCTCCCGGTGTCCTTTTGATTCTATGCACACGTTTGTGTTGATACTACACACAAATTAACGATTGTGAAGACAACGGGTGTATGTTTTGTGAATCTTTTTTCTTTTTAAGGGATTTCTGTTATTGTATGAATTTGGATCCATTGAATTTTTTGCATTGTTTTATTGATTCGTATATTTGTCATGGTGTAATTTAATTGTCATTGTTTTTCAAAGTATTATCAATTTTTGTTATGAGACTTATTAAACTTGTGCATAATTGCTTTTACATCATAAGTAGAACTTTTTTTATTGTGTACGTGTTCCTGTGAGCATGATTTGTATGACTGACTGCGGTCAATAGAGGTACAGTAGCCCCAAGAGACAATAAGGAGTCACTCCAAAGGGAAGTTTTGTGTTTAACTTTCGTTATTAGGAGATCTGTCCCTTTGGATCTTGTAGAGCCCCTCCCCTTGTCTCAAGGGCTATTTGAAAAGCCAGATTTTCATCTTCTAGTAAAACTCAAAGAGTGAGGTGGGGTTTCTCATATTTACTGGTATATTGATCCACGCTTTGGGAGCGAGGTTGGTGAATATCCGACCTCTGGATCTATTCACATATGTGCGGGATGTGTGCTAGTAGGAGTCTGGCCAAGTGGAAATGTCGGCAAGGTTTGCAAAACGTGAATACAACAAATTTCACACTAGCATCACTCTCTTTAAATAAGATGGAAAGAGTAAAAAAGTATTTCTTCACTCTGACAAAAAATCATTTTGTACAGTTTTGTCAAGTATGTAGGTTTGCAGAAAATGAATATTAACAGGATAGGATGAGTTTGGTAAAATCTGTTTTAGACGTTTCAAATAAATTATTATTCTTACAGAATTTACATTGATTAAACAACGGTTATGCAGTCCGTTTTTTCCATGCTTCTCATGTTACAAAAATCTTTCTTGAATACGGAGTAGGGCAACACCAGTTTCTTCCATTCTCTTTTACACACCGAGAAAAAACAGTGACACTGAGGGGCATATTTACTAGCCCCCTATCGCCAACTCAACGTCATTTTTAGTGATGTTGTGTTGGCGATAGGGGCTTTGCCTTATTTAAAAGGCAGTGTTGAGCTACTTAACGTGGCATAACGCTGCCTTGTAAATAAGGCAAACTTTCATGCTGCACTTAGTGTGAAAGGAAGGGCAATGAGTATTGTGGTGGGCGTTCCACCGCAACACCCATTGGTTTTGACGCTGCCCCCTATTTATAAGGGTGACATAAATAGGATGCAGTGCCAAAATTAAGACTAGGGAAAGCCTGTTCTTAAACAGGCGAAACAAAGAGAAATGCTTTATTTCTCCTCGGTTTTGCTGTTTCCGTTTGTGCTGGCAAGTGCAGCACAGATAAAAACAGCAAATTGGCTGTGATTGTTTTTGTGCAGGAAGGCGACCCTTCCTGCACATAAATAATCCAAAAAAATGACATTTTGCAACTTCCCTGTGTGCAACATATCCTCCATCATCTTGTGTGTTTTGCTGTTCACCCTATGTGGGAAGGGTATACCCAGACGTGGGTCCCGTGCTCACTACGCCACTGGAGTCAAGCTATCCTGGCTGATAGCGATGGATTAAACCCAGATCCGTGACTGGGGGTGAATGTTTTGCCATTGTGCAACATTCCGTCCATCATCATATGTGTTTTGCTGTTCACCCTATGTGGGAAGGGTATACTCAGACGTGGGTCCCATGCTCACTACGCCACTGGAGTCAAGCTAACCTGGCTGATGAAGGCTGATAGCCAGAAACCGGTCATAGGATGCTTGATTCTGATCCAGGGAAGACATGGCTTGGCAGTTTGGTCTGGACTGTTCCCATGGGTCTTTGCGGTTTTAATTGTGAAAAGAGGAGCACGCAAGATTCTAGGCTACCGGGAGTGGGAGACCTTTGGAGAATCTATTATTAGACATACAGGGAACGAGACCCATGCCACAAGAATAACCCACCCCGAGAAAGTTTTACCCCTGCAAAATCATGAAATTGAGATCTGGTAAACAGTTCATTTTCGGGTTAACATCAGATAGTCCTTGTATACCAAACTTAAAGGAGACCCGCCAGGGGCAGAACATGTTACAAAAATAAGTAATAAGGTGAAAACTCAAAGTGACAGGAAGAGCGGTTCCTAGGAGAAGCACTTTTAATATCAAGGAAAGTTCTTGTAAGTGGCAACCAAACAGTGCCAAAAAGCAGGAGAGACTGATTATTTAGTCTTGAAAAAGATGGTAGAGCATCAATAAAAGCCATCGAAACGTGTCCACGCCACTGCTACACAATCAAGAAACCAAATCTACCCTGTAGACAAGACATAGAACGGGTCCAGGTTTAGATTTTGTGAATACTAGGTTTCCAGATGTGCCAAATATAAGACCAATAAGAAGTGTCTGTTTGTCTCTCCCCCAATGTGATTTTTTTCTCCTTAGAATTAATCTATATTGATGCAAATTAACTGTGATTTAATGTGATTTAATGTGTTTGTTACTATTATGTGCATAAAATGATGTCTATGTAAATGTAAATTATTTTTATGAGGCGTGCAATTGTTTTTAAGCAGTATAATATACAGAAATATTTTTAATCAAATAAATAACAAAACTATACTGTTATTGTGTGGGTGCATTATAGTGTGCAAAACTTATAATATGTGTTCAGTTGATCTAGACAATTGTTATGCTTGTGTAACTTTAGTTGTCCGCCAGGGGAAGAAACCCCCTTTCTGTACTGTTCACATGAGGCACAGTGTCAAGACTAATTTGCATATGGCCATGTCTGAACTGGGGTGGCTTGGTGAGCAAAATAACGATGGATTAAACCCAGATCTGTGACTGGGGGCGAATATTTTGCCATTGTGCAACATTCCGTCCATCATCTTGTGTGTTTTACTGTTCACCCTATGTGGGAAGGTTATACCCAGACGTGGGTCCTCTGCTCACTACGCCACTGGAGTCAAGCTATCCTGGCTGATGAAGGCTGAAAGCCAGAAACCGGTCCTAGGAAGCTTGATTCCGGTCCAGGGAAGACATGGCTTAGCAGTTCGGTCTGGACTGTTCTCATGATGCACAGGGTCAAGACTGATTTGCATTTGGCCATATCTGAACTGGGGTGGCTTGGTGAGCAAAAAAACAATGGATTAAACCCAGATCTGTGACTGGGGGCGAATGTTTTGCCATTGTGCAACATTCCGTCCATCATCAAGTGTGTTTTGCTTTAGGCAGCATACATAGAAGTTTCAAAACGACATGAATTATTGTTAACGTGCAGGAAGAAAGACCTTTCTGCACATAAACAATCATTTTCCCCAACACAGACACCCTTACACTATGGTGCAAGGGTGCCTGAGTTGGCGCTAGGAAGCTGAACTCAGTGCCAGCGCTAGAGGAAATGCAGGGGTGCGCCACATTCTTGTGAAGACGGCACATCCCTGTGTTTTCAGAATGGAGAAGTGTGGCATTAGCTATCTTTGCTTAATGCCACGCTTCTCCATTCTGCTGTAAATATCCCCCTTAATTTACAAAGTTTAGTGACCCAGCTACAAAGTATCTGCAACATGACCCTCAGCCATCCTCTCATCGTGTATTTTTCAGATTATACCATCATTATCTTTACCAAAAACTACCAGTTGTCTTTCCTTAGCTCCAGGAGACCACCCTCGGGTGTTAAACATACACTTCGTTTCATAGATGGACAGGTACGACGTCATATGGCACAGGGTGAGGAGAAAGCTAGAACTCTCTTGTTTTTCTTTTCAAGCTTTACCAGCCTCGGGCTTGTTTGCAATTGTAATTTTTACAGAGAGGGTTGCAAAAAGCACATATGTTGTTTCATAGCAAAATTAAAATATTTCTTGTTCACAATTATTTTATCATACAGTATCTTTCTTCTTTTTAAAATCTTTGAACGTCTACCTTTCCTATCTAAAAAACTTTTTTTCAAGAGAGTAACGCTGATAGCTGACAGCAAGCAAATATACAACTGTTAACTTTGAAATACCAGTGCCCAAGAGCGCTTACTGTTCCAATAAACCTCATATCGTGTTACCAGCCGAAAGCAGCTTTGCAGGAGACAAGAGCCTAAGGAATTACACTCCAACATTGTTAACTCACTCTTAACAAAACAACAAGAAGAGCGGCAAATACGATAATATATATATATATATATATATATATATATATATATATATATATATATATATATATATATATTGCTGAATTTTCTACGTTTTGCTGTGCTTTATACATTTTTACTTTCTCAGATTTGGAAATATGAGAACTATGAAAATGCCAATACGTTTTTCAAAGCACAAGATGCTTGGGTTTCTCTATAAGGAGAAAATGAATTACATTATTTTGCAACTAAGCATACCGTTTTTCGGTTGCTCCAGGAGCTAAGGGAGGCCCTGTGCCCAACTTAAAAAAGCAAGCATTCTCCTGTGAATGAAGATAGCTCGGATAAAGGTTAGAGCACAACACCCAAACATGAAACTACACTTCACCCTCTGCTATGCTTTCGTCTGCTTCTCCCACTTGGCTACTGAGGGGGGCATCAGGTGCTCTATGAAGGTGTTTTCAGTCTGCTCTACTGGTGGCGGGTGTTTAGAGACCCCGTGTGCCTGCAGTTGCACTGACCCCAATAGAAGGGTGACTCCACCAGCACCCACTCTTCTGGGTTCACAAAAGATACAGGGCATCTTCCTTTCAACTATCTCAAATTTGGCACAATTTAGGTGTGCTCCCAAGGGCTTCTGCTTTAATGCACTTTTATTAAGGGAGGAGTGTGCCGTAGTGGTCAGAGTGGATGACCCCTGAGCAAAGGGCTCACGGCTTGATCCCTGGCGGCAGCCTAGCTCAGCATCATGTGGCTCTGGACAATAGCTCATTTAATCTCATTGATGGCCCCCAGCATCTTGAGACACTTCGAGATGATTAGTTTGCTCCCTACAAATACCGGATTTATTTAATAATATAAAGCCATCACACAAGCAGAAGGATTCCCCTATTTGCCTGAGGTGACCCTCCAATGCCAATGAAATTACACCCAGTGGTGCTTTTGCAGCTGTTGACTTTGGGCACATGCAATGCTTGGGTCAATCCTCTAATGTGAAGTGCACAGGGAACAGGAATGAATACAGGTCAAAATGCCAGTGTTGCTAATACAAGTCCAGCTGTTCTTTAGAGGAATGCCTTTGCAATATAATAGAAAACTACAAATATTCGAAAAATACATACACTGTCTTCGCTTGGCAGAATGAGTCAGGTTTAGTTTTGTTGTAAGAGCTGTATGACACAATCTTGCATTAATAATGTGGATGAAGCATACAAACCCCAATATGAAAGTTCCTGTCCACTACGTAGTAAACAACATTGTAGGCCTTGTGGCAGACAGCTTTAACTGTCTGTCAACCTTCTGGAAAGAACACTTTAACAAACAGTGGAACTGCCAATGTGTCTGATTTATAAGTGAACAGTATTTCTTCAGTCAATGGTGACTTTAGGCATTCAGTATCTCACCATACATGGACTCTGTCAATCACCCATGCAGTCATGCATCCATTGTTCCAACCCAATGACTCATTCTTACATTCATCCACTCGCCCACCCACAATGAAACACACAGAAACAGGCACATGGCTGATAATTAAAATAATAAAAGTAGAAAAAAGATATTTCATATAGGGGGTACATGTTAAGGGTAGCACTGTTTGGCCGTCTTGTAATTATACTGGACTGACCACCATTCTGTTTGTTGATCAATGATTTAAAATCTGTTAGACTAATTAGTTCAAATAGAAGCAAATCTTCTCCATGCAGGATTCGTCAGAGAGGTAAGAAAAAACAAAAAGATTTCCCTAATGCGGTACTTTGTGACATTATATGAAAGAAAGCCCTTTGTGCAGGGTTTATTACAAAATGATGAAAATCCACCCGTAAAAGTCTAATTGATTTAACATGTGCATTTCACAATAAATGAGTCAGGAATACTGTCTTTTTCATAACTTTTAATAATACACAGAGCAGGCATGTCACATCAGACCTAACCTTTAACGTTAATTGAAGAAGGGCAATAGCCATTATCGTTGATCAGTCATTGTAACCAAATCAGGCCTACTGAAATTAGCATAGGCTTTCCCACAAGGCAGCCATCCTGCATACAACCATAAAAATAAAAAATATGTACATTACCTCAAGGGTTAGCCCGGGGGGGGGGGGACAATCCGCATTGGAATCCATTCCTACTGCAATAATCCATGAGAATTCATGTAACAAAATACATATGTACAGGCTTTACCACAGTCTAATAACAATCCGTACTTAAAAGACTATTGGCTTGAATGGTTTCTACATGTATTTAAACAAACAAAAAGTCACACATTCTTCCTTTATTACAACCGTTGTGAAAACCTTTGACAACAACGATCATGGTGACGTTGTGGCAGAGGCCATGTATCTGAACTGTGTGGTCTGTGAAACAATGTTTTGTCCTCAATTTTTTGGCTACATTATTAGAGTATAGCAATACCTATCTACAATACAAATATACAAAAAATGTCAGTTGAAAAAACAATAGCCCCAAGAGGGCTTAACAAGAAATAGTGCAAATATTTTACCCTGCAGATTTTGTCAGAGATGCTAACAAACTGCAAAACCCATTCTTACTATAATAATCTGTGATAAATATATTGGAGTAAGTACCCACTGACGTACATTAGAAGGATAATGCAAGTGACTAAGGAATTCCATGACCATGTAGAGGAACAAGGATGAAGGCTGATTTCCTTTATAAGATTACGGAACTCTGTGATGACTTGCAATATCCTTATCATGCACTGCAGGTAATACTTTATTCCTTACAATACATGGTCACATCATCAATTGTCCCACAAACTGCTTAAATCCTTGGTGTGTAGATCTCTCATGTGAAAGAGAGAGCATGTTTGCAAACAGAAATAATACAAATAGAATATCTGCTGAAAAGTGTAACTCATCAAAGCAGCTGTTAGATACTTGTTGCTGAAAACTATTAGAAAAGCAAGTCAGCTTAAACAAAATAGGCACACTAGAAACATGCAGAAAGATTCTAACCTTTCTATAGTTACCTAAGGGGCAAACAAAATAAACACGTTGCCATAAATATCTACTTTCTGTTGGTCATTGTAAAGCTAGAAAACCAGAGCTGAGGAAAGAAATTGAATGTTTCATTTTTGTTCGGCAAACAGCTGCTTTAAATATGCTACACAACCTGACTTGCCTTTTCCCTTGGCTCTGACAGCTTGCATTATGACATCAGAACTCAACTATAATAAGCTATTACGGTTGCGTTCAGACATCATTTCTTTATAATTGGTGACTTGGTGAATCACAAATTGCCTATTGTAAAGAAAGTAGAGACAGTGTTTTAAACAGGAATTGCAGAATCCCCTGTATTTTACTTTTTTACAGACTTAGTCACAGGGCAATCATAGACCACCCTAAATTGCATATTGACTGTAAGTTATGCTTTTCACAATACATAAGCCACAACCACTGCCTTTATCTTAACATTACATGATTGCCAGATCACTCCAATGACATCTAACATATAGCATCACTTGTTTTCAACAGAACCAATATAACCCAATGTTGGAATGTGATTTATTAAAAGGTGTAGGTAGGGACTTACAACTAGTTATAAGGGATGTATGACGTTACCACGCATACCATTACCACGCATACCGTTACAACGCGGTATTTACAACGCATACCACTACAACGCATAGCGCTTTGAGGTGCTGGATAGTGGTAAGTATAATTTTATATTCCAACTCCAGTCCCCGTGGATACTAGAGAAGGTGTTGGATATAAAATTAAACTTATTCCCTATCCTAGAGCGCCCCCCAGCGCAATGCGTTGTAATGGTATGTGTTGTAATGCCTGCGTTGTAAGTGTAGTGCGTGGTAAAAAATGCGTGGTAACAGTTGTACACCAGTTATAAGGCCTCAATCACAATATAAGGCTGAGTCAAGTTCTCAATTAACTATTCCCTTGCTCAGCCTTTGGAAGCTGGCTATGAG
This sequence comes from Lissotriton vulgaris, assembly GCF_964263255.1. Lineage (NCBI taxonomy): Eukaryota > Metazoa > Chordata > Amphibia > Caudata > Salamandridae > Lissotriton > Lissotriton vulgaris. The sequence goes on along the minus strand of NC_141685.1, from coordinate 1,529,382,074 downwards.
CAGGCAGGCTTAGCTTAGGAAACAGGCGTGTAAAGCATTTAAAAACAACAATACATTAAATAGGACACAACGCAATAAAAATCCAAAACAAATTTATAAAAATAGGAAATATTTTTTATGATTAAAATGACACCAACATGACAAAAATCGAATGTAAGAATAAACATTTTATGATGCCTAAAATCCAAAAGCGCCACTTTCAAACATCTGGTCGCACTTGACCAGGAGAAAGATGAAGTTTCAGTTGATTGCAGGTGAGATACATTTAGCAGTAGGGCCTGGACCAGTTTTTACCTTCTGAAATAGTCACTTTTTTTTAGCTTTTTCTCTCGACGTAGAACGAGGCTACTCTGCAGGCCAGATTTCAGTTGATGATGGCAGCTTGGTTCAGCATGAGGCCTCGGTTGAATCCTGGAAGTCTTGAGCTCCTGCGCTTTCATCAGGACAAACCTGAAATCCAGGCTGAGTCACGGTTCGATATTGGCTGCTTGACTCTCGTTGATGGGTCGGTCTCCTTATGGAGCTATTTATCACAAATTCTTTAATCATCTTCAAACTTCTGGATCTTCTTCCAGAAGGTCCTTTTGGGATTCCAAAGTGTCAAAAACACCAAGGTTCCAGAAGCTCTGAGTTGCTCCTCGGCATGTTGTAACTACGTCTCCCACAGTGCACCTGGCCAAATCCTTTAAAATCCAGCTGAAGGTGGTCAGCTGGTTCCTTCTTGGTGGAGAAAATGTAGTTGGAGCTCTTTTAACCTGTTTCTTTCAGGGGGCCCACTCCTTCACTTTCGAAAGCAAGGCAAAGTTGTTAGGGCTGCACTTCTTTGAAAAGTGTGCAGCAGATGCAGTCATTCATAAAGCTCCACTTAGAGACTATAAGAAAGCCATCATTGAGGAAAAAGGAGCCATTTCACCAACCTTACGGCCTCCCTCAAATCATCAAGGGACCTTTTTAATATAATTGATTCACTCTCGGCACCTAAAACAGCTGACCCTACCATCGAAACACAGGAACTCTGTAATAATATCGCAAGTTTCTCCCACTCTAAGATCGCTGACATCTACACTTCTCTTGAAACTCGCAATCATGAGCTGGATGCTAACGCAGCAGGTTCCCCTTCTCTGCCTGCTGCTCCCCCTACTAAGAATGTTGATGCTTCTTCTAAACTACAGCTTACCTGCTTCCCTCTCCTGACTCTAGAAGAGCTTGACCTCCTTCTTGATGCCACCAACTCTTGTTCATCTCTCGATCCTTGCCCCCTAAGAACCTTGAAGACTTGCAGAGGGTCGGTCCTCCCTCCTCTCTTGGAGATCATGAATATGGCCATCAGTGAGGGTGTCATCCCCTCATCCTGGAAGACTGCCATTGTTAAACCACTGCTCAAAAAGCCCTCTTTGGACCCTGGAGTTCTAAAAAATTATAGTCCCATTTCCCTGCTCCCAGCCCCAGCTAAGATACTGGAGTCCCAAATAAATCGAAACCTCTCTACTTTTATTGAGAGTTCTGAACTGTTAGACACCTCCCAACATGAGTTCCAGTGCAGCTCACAGCACTGAATCTGCCCTAACGGTTGTGATTAACAACATCCGTATGGAGGTTGATAAGGGACATCCTACTCTGCTAGTGGTATTAGATCTCACAGCAGCGTTTGACACTCTGTCCCAGTCAATCCTGATCTCCAGGCTCATGGACATCGGAGTAGAGGGTACTGCCCTTAGTTTACTCTCCTCCTTTTTACATCACAGGGAGCAGAGAGTTAAAATGGGCAATTTTCTCTCAGCCTCTCAAGAAGTGCAATGTGGGGTACCACAGGGCTCCTCGTTGAGCCCATTAATATTCAACATCTATGTTACCCCACTTGCCAAGGTGGTGAGATCCTTTGGTCTTGAGGTATTGTCATACGCCGACGATACCCAGATCTTGGTATCTATTACCCAGTCGGCCAGTGACTCTGCGCCCAATTTTAGAGCATGTATGGAGGCAGTCTCCCAGTGGATGGTGCGTAACTTTTTAAAACTGAACGGTGAAAAGACCGAAATTATGGTCTTTGGAGGCAGTCAAGATCTGTGGTCAAAGGACTGGTGGACGTTTTCACTGGGGGACTGCCCTCTTCCCACTCTTTCCGCCAGAAACCTTGGTGTCCTAATTGACCCCGTTCTCTCATTCGATTCTCAGGTAAACAGAACGGTGTCTACCTGCTGTGCCATCATTAGAACACTGAGGAAGATTGCCCCATATCTATCCCAGGCAGCCCGGAAACAATCTACTGTTGCCTTAGTTTCATCTAGGCTAGACTATTGTAATGCCCTTTACAGTGGCATTAACAAAAGCTCCATCCACCGCCTCCAAGTGGTGCAGAATGCCGCGGCCAGGATGGTCTTGAATCTCCCTCGGCTTGCTTCTGTAACCATGGCCAGAAGGGACCTTCATTGGCTTCCGATTTCCTCTCGGATTTCCTTTAAACTTCTTTGTCTGGCCCATGGTGCAATTCATGGCTCAGGCTCAGAGGGTATTAGGTCCCTCCTACGCGTTTATTACCCTCAAAGAACTCTCCGCTCTGCATCTAATAACATGCTCTCGGTTTCCAGATTGGTGAAGGTTAAATGGGGAGGTAGAGCATTTTCCACCCTGGTTCCAAAACTTTGGAACTCCCTCCCTTTGGAGCTTTCTAGTCAGTCTTCTTTGGTGGTTTTTAGGAAGCGCCTGAAGACTTGGCTCTTCTCTCAGGCATATTAGCGGCTCTGCTCCTAGCGGTATTTTGATTCTGCAGTTGTTAGTTTTGGACTTTTGTTTGTCTGTTTTTGTGCCTTGATGCCCCTTGGGGCTAGGTTTTCGCGCGTTATAAAACGCCTTTCATTCATTCATTCATTCAGAGTGCAGTCCTATTGGTGCAGACTAGGGTTCCAGGAGGGCAGTCCTGTTTCTTCGTGTAGTTTCAGGCAGGGATCTGAGTTGCTGGGCAGCTCTCACATATTAGTCCATTGTTCTTTATTGACAAGCAGTGGGGCACTCCTTTTGCTCTGCAGCTTGCACGTCTCCTCCCACCAGATGTTCTTTGTATCTATGCAGGCCACTTCATACCTCATCCAAAGGCTGGCCAATCCGGAGAGGCTGCTGGAAGGCTGGATTTTAGTTTATCAGAAAAGAAAGTTCTATAATTTCTTTTCTGTGATAGTTATAATAAATCTAACCTTGGCAAGTTTTCAGATTTATTCTATTATTTAAATACTTTGAAGTACAATTTTAGCTGGCTTCTGTCAATTGTTATACTTTATTAAATACTGCCCATATTAGCCTATAGAGCCAATGTGCTACAATGTGGAAAATGAAATTGGCAGTTATTCCCTCACCAGGACATAGGAAACATATTTTATAAGGTCCCTGTTTATAGTTACAAGGCTACCTACCCATGGGACACACAGGGGAGGCCTTAGAGGTGACTTCTAGGTAAAAATAAGGTCATTTGCGACTTTGGAAGAACCTTTCATTCCAAATCTTATTTTCTTTTAAATTATTTTTAAAAGCAGCCTGGTTTGCAAACCTGCCTTTAAATGCAAAAGGCAACACAGTAGTGCACACTTAAGTGCACTAAATGTGCTGGCCTCTAAACCTACATGCCCCACCATAATCTAGGGACTTACGGGTAGGTTGTCATAAAAATTGTAATTTCACCTAATTACCAAATACCCTTAACACCGGGCACTGACCTGGGTCTGGTTAGCAGTGCCCAGGGAACAATCAAAGTCAGTTACCACCAGTATCAATCACAAAATGGTGGTGATCGGGTAAAGAATTATGACTTTTTCACAGTCTACAGTACTAAACATAAGCTTTCCAACAAGACATAAAGCGCACTGCTGTGTACTTCCGTTTCCTCATTACTTAAAATACGTAAAATGAGAAGAAAGGGGCGATACAAAAGTCGCACAGAAGGCAGGGTGAAAGAATTTAGTCAAATTCCTTTTAGCCACTTACTATGATTATTTGAAGGGATGTAGAAACATCTTAGGGCTAGGAGAGGAATTTAAAATCTTACCGATCTTTCTTGAGGGTTGTTTGGCTTACACCACGGGTACTCAAAGTATGGCCCGCGGGCCTGCAGCGGCCCGGCAAGCCTTCCTTGGCGGCCCGCGGACCTTACAGACAGCATACCTGTGTTATTTTTATTTTTGAAAGTGCCAGCAAACACCACTGATTGCAACAGCATGGACTCGGAGAGACGGGCCAGGCGATTCGAGCGATATTCAGAGGGCAGCTGCAGGGGCACTAAGAAGAGGTGAATAAAGCCTCATTAACATGTAAATGGTCTTTTAAAGACCTGTTAAGTACTGCGTGCGGCTGTGTGTGTGCAGGGGAAGCTGCCTCATACCGGGCCGATGCGCAGAGTGAGGTGACAGAGGACAGCAGGGACTGAGGAGGGGGGATGGGGGTTGAGGTGGTTTGTGCCCCTTTTGCTAAACATATTGACATTAGCATAAAGAAACAGTGACTATGCTCAGTGCCTTTGTAGGAACTTTTACTGCTGGCTTTCATAGTTAATTAATCTCAACTTCACAGCAGGAATTTTTTCGATGCACGGGCAAAATAAGAATTTGCGTTTGGGTACTCCCTTTGCCATGCAATCTGGCGCCAACTTGCAGTTTCAAGCAGCCAGGCAGCTGCCTACAGTGGCTTAATGTATCCCCGGGACTGGTTAATCTTTCAAATATTGACATCTGAAAAATCGCGTCTGTGGCATGACAACATTTTACATAATATTGCTACAATTTAAATAGCATTGCTTCTTCCGAATGGTGAACTTACTAACCTTTATTCCATTCCTTCAAATTGGTCTGCCTTTTCTGACTTTTTTTTCCTCAGCTTCTTTCTATATGTATGAGTGCCGAATGCAAATTGCTGCCTGCCAGAATTAAAGACAATAAATCCTATTCCCTGCATTGCCACTTTAACTGCTAAAAAGATGCTAACATAATCGGATATTTATGATGCGGGTGATGAAGGTCAGCAGGGAGTGAGAGCCAGGTGAGATGGCAGAGGGTGACAGAGGACAGCAGGGACTGAGGGGGGAGAGGGGTGAGAGGGGGGAGGTGACGAAGGGCAGCAGGGAGTGAGGGCTGGGTGAGATGGCAGAGGGTGACAGAGGACAGCAGGGTTTAATACTGTCTTATCAGAAGATTTGAGCCTTAAACTGTCGACAGACTAATCTAGTTTTCTTTCATTGGGAACACAGCATAAGTCTCATGCTGAGGTAACACAAAACAGTCAAGAAGTATTTCTCATGTCGGTCTCTCTGATTCTTCAGGCAATTTCTTTAGGTGTGGGGTTGACTAAAGCCCATATAATGCACCATCAAACAATGTGGGCGACAATTTCCATAACAATTGGTCTGTGCTCAATGCGTAGCTAGACGTTCATGAAACAGAAATCGCATTCACAGCACTCTTTTTATTATTTCTGTGTTGCATCTCCAACTGCAACAGCCATCCACTATAACTATACAAACCCATAGATATTGGCAATGCTAATTGAGACTGGAAAAGCATACATTTATACAAATGCAGAATTTACTACTTTTTAGCCAAAGTCATGGCCTGCTGTCGTGGACATGGAGGTAATCGACCGCTTAGACAGTGATCACAATTTTCTCAGTCTATCACTTAGGATCAAGGAAACATCATATTTTGAGAAAAGGGGATATAGTGGGATTGGTGACTTCAGCCTGCATACAACCTGAGAACCATCAAATAGGATTGGGTAGCTAAAAATCCTGTGCTATTGACCATTACTAAAGGATTTGCTAAGGTTGAACTTGACCTCTTATTTATACTCCCCACCGCAATGCGAAATGAAAAAATGTCTCATACACATGAGAAGATAGGGGCGATCACTAGAGATGTCCTGGGAAAAAAATTGACACAAGAAGAATTTCTGCCCCAAAACTGAGTCCTGATATAATAATGTCTGTAGAGTGGCAAAAGGCTAGCTTCTGGATCCAATTAAATCTAAATCACAGGTCCAATTTCCGAAAACTACGGCTCGCCATTGTGCAGTACCCAAAAATGCAAAAAAGGAGTGGGAAGAATCATTATGGTCAGATTTGCATTACGCTGTGGCAAATAGGGACACCGGGGACTTTTGGAAAAGTGTTGTTATTATGTCTAGGGGCAGGAAACCTGTATTTGACTTTTGTATTCAGCCGGAGGAGTGGGTTGCACATTTCAGCCACCTATATACAGATAACTCCAGGATGCTTAACGATAGAGATACTGTAGTTAAGAGTGAGGGACAATTTGAGTCTAATGATCTCCAATTTACACTCAGTGAGACAGAAACAGCATTTAGCTTCAGTATTTCTGGCCACGCCCCAGGACCCGATAGGATGCCTAGTGACCTATAAAAAGAAGATCTTAAAGTATGGGGACCATACATCAACCTACTCTCCAATAGTTTTCTCTCAGGCATGGATATACCTCATTTGTGAAAGTTGGTGGAAATCGTGACTATTTTTAAGAAGGGGGATCGTGCCCTTCCGGTGAACTATAGGCCTATTAGCCTTATCGACTCATTAAAAAAAATCTGTAAACAGGTCCTTGCCTGCTTTCAGAAGTGGATTAAAGACAGGAAAATGTTTTCAGAATGGCAGGCTGGTTTCGGGGAACATATAAACACCCTGGACCAAATTTTTCGTTTTATGTGTATTTTCTGGAGGGATGTCACTATTCGCAAAGGCAAACTATATGTTGCCTTTGTGGATTTACATGCCACTTTTGATATGGTACCAAGAGCAAACCTGGAAAAGTCCTAGAAAATATCGGAATGCCAGCCCCTCTTCTTAACAGTCTAATAAGACTTCATGTTAACACTCAGGCACAAGTAAGGTGGGATGATGCTGAGGCCCTAACATTAGTGATTCACACTGACAGGGGAGTTAGGCAGGGGTGTGTCTTGGCACCACCCTATTTACCCTCTTTATCAACTATGTCATTGGATGTTTGAGCAGGGATGGTTGTGATGCTCCATAAATGGGAGGGCAATGGGTCCCTGCTTTCCTATTCGCGGATGATACTCTGTTAATATCCAAATCACCCCAGGGCTGCAGCAGCTTCTGGATGATTTCCAGGAATTCTGTTCAGGACGGGGCTGGAGTTAAATAGTTCCAAAACAAAATGTATGCTCTGTTCATCAAATCAGAAGTCAAAATGTAAGAAACAATTGTATGTGGGAGGCGAATGACTAGAATTAATGAGAAAGTTTGACTACCTGAGTATCAAACTCACCCAGAATATGAGTTGGGCCCCACAATTGGCTAAAGCACAGTTAACCCAGACACATCAAACGGCAAGCATTGTGAAAATTCAAAAGAGAACTATATCTAGAAAGCTGTCTCAAGCTTTAGAAATTTACAACACTAAAGCTCTAGGCATGACCCTATATAGTGCAGAGCTCTGGGGTTGTTCCAACTGTAATAACTTTCTAATCACTGAACATAAGTTTATTAGATCTTTAGTGAACCTTCCAGTGTCTACTCCGATGAGTCCTTTCTATTAAGATCTTAGCCAGAAGAGGATGTTGCACAAAATTGGTCTGCAGATACTTATGTTCTGGCACCGGTTGCGGACTACTGTAGCTATCACCCCTTATAGGTGGGGCTTTGGGAGCTAATGACAGGACAGGGTCCCCTGAATGCTCACAGTCAAGAATTTATTGGGTAAGTTAGGACTGGCAGCCTATTGGAGTGACCCAGAAACCTTGAGTCAGACAAATAAATCTAGTCTTAAATCTGCGTATTGGGGTTTTATCAAAACTGACCTGATAATGAATTGCAAGGGATCACTTTTGATTGATTTTAATAATTTTAAACAGCCTGTGCTATTTGAACCCACACTGGATGAAATCGAACCTCCTCAAACGAGGAAACTGTACCTACAGTTTCGGTTTGGTTCTCTATCCCTTAATCACTTCAGAAGAAATTGGAGTAAAGTAGGGGAGAGTGTTGAAGAATGTTGCCCCTGCTGTCAAGGGATCACTGAGTAGCCTGAACATGTTCTATTCTTCTGCCCCCTATACTCCCGGTCACAACTTAAATGGATTACTTTCCTCTGTAGAAATCTGGGAGTAAGGAGACACACGGAGGTATATAGAATAATGAAGACAAACATAATGCGCATGATTATATTTTGTATAGCAAACTTTTGAATGGCTGCATGGATCTTGCATACTAAGTATTTTTCTGACAATTTTAAGGGTCTAGCTCTTATGACATAGTATATTATGAGGTGCCTTAAAGTTATTAAGTGTATTTTTTGTATTCTATTGTGGGTTGTGTCTTATTTTATAAGCACTATGAAGTTTGTAACTGTAAATAATGAAGTTATTCTTACAATTATGTTGCTACTATATGGAACTTTTTCCATTTTGCACAAACACCAATGCACTTTGACTGAACTGTTTTGCTGTGATTGTAAAAAGGCTGTGTCTGTTTATATTGAAATGTCTCATTTGTATTGTGTGTTTGTAATTCTCTTGTTCTATGGTGCACTTTTATGATCCGCTGAGACCAAAATAAAGTCTTTGATTGATTGATTGACATTTATACCTATATGATTTGCTTTGCTCAAACTGAACAAACTTAGGGGTTGCTCATTGCCTGTGAGGACTGGTTGCTTTATATCTGCACATATAAGGCATAGACGTTACAACATTTTCTTTGCTTATATCAGTTGGTTCGAATGGAACTTAAGTATTCCAATAAACCAATTTCTAAAATATCTGCTTGCCTTGACTTGATGTGATGCAGTTTTATTTTACATTATCAGCAATGGCAAGGATAGTTGGACTGTTGGTAAAGATTGTATTTGTGGTCTTGAGAAGCGGAGGAGCTTGTCTTCTTTAGAAGCATTTTTAAACAAGTAGTGCCAGGGGTAACTGTATAAATCGGACATTTGGCGTCATATTTAAAGAGTGGCTGTTGGCTCACTGGCCCATCAGGTGAAGAGTGGCTATTGCCTCCACTCCCATAGCAGAAGACAGAATCCCACATTATGAGATGCACTGCTGCATGATGCGGATCTCTGTCCCTTAATTGTAGCCACTGAAGTAACGGTTTCATTGAAAGCACTGATCCTTCGGTGGGGGGAGCCTGGCTTGGTTTAGGCAGCTGCCTGGTGGTCTTCACAGGTGAGCTCTCCCTTAGTTCTAGATCTTTCCATGAATTATCGTGATGGAAGTCTTGTCCATGCTCTCTCCCCTCCATTTCATATTATCAAGGTCACCTTCATCGTAAGGTTTTCTGTCTGGAGTCACAAAACAGTTGTTTAATTACGTCTAGATTAGATTCTTACAACTCCCTTCACTTAGGACTTCCTATTTGATTCTTCGCCTATGCTTGGTACAGTATTAGGCCTGGATGAATTTTCACTTACGACAGTTTGCTCTCATGTAAATTCTGACACTTCTCATTATGGTTACTGCACGAAGTTCCTAAGATTATGCCATTACTCCACATTGTGTAATTCATTGAAAATGGGTGGAACGCGATTGAGCCAAATGCAAGTGCATGTTGTTCGCATCTGAGCAATTATGTTCTATTTTTTGTGAAAATGCATCCTTGCATCAAAACTGGATGAAGGGATGTATTGTCCTGTAAACAATAGTGCAAAATGTTGTAGCTGTAAATTCATATAAACACAATTTTGCATCACCTGTTGGGCATTTGCGAGATTTCAAATGGAAATTACTTAAATTGTGCTTGGTCTATACAGAATGCAGCCGCTTACCTTATTCTTAGGCTTCCCAAATGTTCACCAATGCCAGGACAATTACTACTTCAGCGCTTGCTTTGTGTGGCAGAGCGCTCAATCTTTAAGTCATGTTGTCGGTGTCATAAGACTATTCATTTTACAGGCTCTTTTTGCCTTCAAATGTTTCTTATAAGGTGTATTGCTTCTAGGTTCGTGCATTTGATACCAGCAAATTATCTTCTAGTCGCCAGGTTCAAAAAGACAGACCAGTTGGCCGCACATTCTTTTCCCACAGCAAGTACTAGAATTCCCTCTCCCCTGATGACTGGGCTACTTCCGATCATCTATCCGTCATTAAAAAGATAAATGCCTGGCTGTATTTGAATCACTAGCTGCTCTGTCTTGTTTCTGGGCCAAGACACTATTATGAGGGTATAAGTGAACATTTTACGTGTTAATCATTCACCCAGTTAGCAAAGTATTTTGTTCTGCAACAATAAACTCCCTAATAGCAAAATTACTTTTGCATAACAAAATAACATAGCCTCTGTTAGTCAGAGAGATTCTTTACTGTTTTTTAATATCACTGGGGCATATTATCAAGGACAAGCGAGACATTATCGCCGCTTTTATCGGCAGGAAACTACCGATAAAGCGGCGATAATGGCCTTGATAATATGCTCTATGAATTCCAATCGAAGCCCATGTTAGATGTGTTCGCGAGAAAGTGTCACTCATAGTCGTTGAAATGTCACTCATAATTTCACTCAAATTTTAAAAATGTCTCACATGGCAATCTGAAACCTTTGCAGCTATGGACCCCACATGGCCCGTTTTATCAATTGTCTGCCTCTCTCTTGTGCGACACACTAACTGCATGATCATTGCGTGTGGTGTTCGATTCACAGGGTGCAACCCTTGGAGATGGTGGTGTACCCATAGTAGTGCCTCATTCTACCCCATGTGACTCTGCTCATCTTGTGCCTGTGTGTGTGGGACCAGACTGGTCTGGTGCAACCTGTATCATTGTGCACCAGATGTTGTGCCTCATTTTCAGGAAGGAACATAGGGGCATATTATCAAGCCTGTGCGCTAAAATTATCGCCGCTTTATCGGCCGAAAACGGCCGATAAAGCGGCGATAATGGGCTTGATAATATGCTCTGTGGAATTCCAATCGAAGCCCATGTTAGATGTCTTCAGATCTAACATGTGCTTCGATTGGAATTCCATAGAGCATATTATCAAGCCCATTATCGCCGCTTTATCGGCCGTTTTCGGCCGATAAAGCGGCGATAATTTTAGCGCACAGGCTTGATAATATGCCCCATAATTTGCAACTTTTACTGTGTGTGACTGGACTTACCTGGTGCTTCCCTTCTCAATGTGCAGAGGTCATTTCGAGGGAGATATGGAATTTGAAAATTTTCATGTTCGAGACCTAATTGTCTGGTGTGACCCATACTAACACACACCTGATACTGTGCCCGGATTGTCTGGGCATGACCTTGACCAATGTGTACCTGTCAAGGTGCCTCCTCCCATCGAGAGGCTCCCCATTGTTACTCGCCATACATTGGTTGTTCCCCTTTTGACCCTCATCGCAACAGACAAACTGCTATCTCCACGCCTGTCCCCTCTCAAAAAAATCTACATACCAGGTGGTAGTGGGATAGATGGACTAAGTTCAAGGAATGCTCTGAGACAGTCAGAAGAGGATCAAGAGACTGTGTTACTCAATTGTGTTTAAGGACCTGTGAGTGAACTTCCCGAGTGGCTGCTAAACTCCCCTTGTTTAAGACTGCCTCCTAATTAAAACTTGCTACATTTCCCCACCTGCTTCTCGAGGACCTTGACTAAGTGCGACTTTGTCCACGTGGGGCCTAGTATCCGGTAGGAGGGTCTGGTTATCTTCCAATCCGGGGTGTTGGAAAATCGGGCTGAGCTAAAGGGTGGAGGGAAGTTTGGGCCACGGAGTCTGCATGGTGTTCTCCATTGACCTGCTGGGTACCAATGGCACCGTATTAGAGTGCGGCTTACATATGTGTGCAAGAGTGTTCAGAATGCACTGGGCTGATACCTGTTGCACAGTGTAGCGGAGTGAGTGTGGGGGTGGGAGTGATAGTAGGCAGACCGCCTGTGATTCACGTCACTGGCTGGGGGTGCTGCTTTATACATTGATTTCATGCCAAAAGTCAAATACTGCTGCTAAAAAGTGCTCACATTTCTTGTATGTATATATTTTTGATATTGTTGTGGCCAGGGGTGTACCCTATAACTGGTTTGAACTGTATGATCAGGATTGCTTGGTTGGGCCTGGGGTTGACAGCGTGCTGCATTAGGGTGCTCTCTGTCTGTGGGAGGGGGTTAGAGTAGGAATTGTACACACTGTTCATACTATTGGAATCATAACAATATGAGTTGGCCTTTTACTGCTAGTAACATTTCCAAATGTGTTTTATCCCCAAAAGTAGATGATGCGCATTTTATAATGATTAAATATATGTGTTGAATATACATTTTATTTACATACATCATGTGTGAAGCCTCTTTTGTGATGCTCAGTATATATATCATGAGTGATTGATGTGCCTTTATTTTACACGTTGCATCTGAGATAACCCTGACTGCTCAGTGCCAAGCTACCCAAGGGTGAGCACAGGGTATGCAGCAAGGGGAATCACCCGCCCTTGACTGGAGTGGTAGTTTCTGCCAGGTTCGGTGTATCCCTTCAGCCAACCAGAAAGTAGCAGTTCCAACAGTTATGTATGCAGGGAGCCCAACTTTGCCTACAAAAAATAGATAGTGTCTAGTTCTATTCAGCAAGCTAATGCAATCACCAGTACTACCACAATATCAAAATAATCACATTGATCTTCAAAAATATTAAAAAGAAGACAATAGATTAGCATTATATCATGAAGAAATGTAGGTACACATAAGTATAGATTTACTAATCCGAACTCCTCATCTATGTACCTTGATTATATGAATGGTGTCAACGTGCATAAATATGGATTTAAGAGCTATAAAGCTCACAAGGTAGAAACTCAATATGTATTGTCAGTAAAATAAAGGACGTCAGCCACATAAGAGCCCACATCTGACGCAAGGAAAGGAGCAGATTCAGTAACAGAGGGACAACATGTCATAATGGAATATTTCAGTAATAAATGCAAGTGCAGTTCAATGGATGCCAACAAAACTATCAATAATTCTTCCTGTAATGTAAGGTTCTGAGTAATGGTTGATGCTATTAACATCAATATACAGCACAGAAAGCGCTAAACAATTGATGCTGCTAAAACCCTATTGCTGCTATTGCACAATGGGTGCTACCAATAACATATGAGGTGTTTTTCAATGGGCCTAGCAGTAACTTTAGGCCACTGCCTACTCTCTCAACAATAAAGATATTGACATAATAACACAGGCAATTAAGAACTGCCTTGCACGAGAAAGAATCACCCAATCCAAAAGTGTCTTCGAGACTTTCCTACATGGAAAAAACTGTTCTTTAGCCCTTTGGGAAGTGCAGTCTGGAGTGGCATTCCATGTAGCACTAGGATTAACAGTAAAGGACTGTTCCTGACCCTTTTATGGGAAGCCAAGAGTTATTTAGCCTCCGATCTGAGAGATCTCCGCATCTGGAAGCAGGCTCAGCTGGTCCATTGGGGCTGAGTGCCAAGCCCACCCACATTTTGTACCTCACGAACATTGTCTGTCAGGCTGAACAAAGGTCAGCGCGACAGCCACAGTTCATTTTCAGGTCAGGTAGTCAGGAGCCAGACATGGGTTAAATGGGCAGGCTCCTGGCTGCCTGAGCTGAACTATGCTGGGCTGAGGAAGTCACAGCTCCTGTGGGTGTGACCTCCTCAGCTCACTAAATGTCCTTGAGTTCCTCCCCTCAGTGACAAGGGGTAGCACGACTGATTGCTTGCACCTGGGTGCTTCAGTTTTAAACCCTGAAGCACCCAGGGTCGAGTGTCAATCAGTGAAACTTCATTACAGAGTGGAGTGGGGCAGCAGTATCACTGACACCATCCCAGTCTGAAAAATCATTGGGACTGCTGCATTTCCTCTTAGGTCAGCCAATGACGGAAGGCATCGGTCCCAAGTCTTCTGGGACCTCTGAGGCAGAGCTTCAGGTAAGTGTGTGTGTGTTTTTTTAATTAACTTTTGGTGCGTGCTTGTATGTATGAATGTTTGGTTGTGTGTTTTCAATGGATGTGTTTGTGTCATTGTGTGTGTGCCCATGTGTGAATGTGTGGCTGTGAGTGTGTATGTGTGCGTGTGCCACGTCTGCCCCTTCCCTCCTAAACTTACCGGCCACTACTGTCTGGAAGACTCAATGGGTCCTCTTCCTCAGTGGTATCCAACACATCACTGTGCAGTTGAATAGTTTGTCCGAAAACATCACAGTGCTGCGCAATGGGTGATGTTAGTAAAAGAAGAGTGCTCAAACCTTGCTATCAGTGTCACAAAAGTGCTGCTGCTCAATGAAATTCGTCTAAAACGCCATTGTGCTCTGCTGCTCAATGGCGATTCTAAAACACGAATGTGCTTCTTAGTGGACACTTCCAGCATCTGGCAGGTATAACCAGGGAGAACAATTTGCCTTATCTTTCAGATAGAAATTATTTTATTATACTTAAAAATAGAACTCTTTAGCACAATATGAAGAAATTTTGAGCAGCTTTTAGGAAATTTAGGACATTTTCATAAATCCTTCATGATTTTTTTTTCAGTCTTGGTGCACATTTTCTGTACAAGAAAATGCAATAAGCTATAAAAGTGTCCAGAACGTCCTATATTAAGTGAAATATAAATCAATGATGCCCCATGTTGGACTTGGTCCTTTTTGCAGGGTCATCCATACACTTTTTGCCTTTCTCCTAGCCTTTTCTCTTACATGATGTTGGTGGTTTTAGGAATCTGGCCACTTTACCACTACTGTCCAGTGTAAAGTGTGTGTGCTCTCTGTGATAAACATGGTAAGATTGGTCTACACCAGTTTGAGCTAATACATTTACCTGTTAGTCCCTTGTAAAGTGGTATCCCATATACCCGGGACTGGTAAATTAAATGCTACTGGTGGTCTTGCAGCACTGATTGTGACACCCACCAAAGTAGCCTTTCAAACCTGTCTCAGGCCTCTGCCTTTCAGAGCCTGTGCGCGCAGTGTTACTGCCACTGTGGCATGGCACCTTAAGTGTGTGCCATGTCTGTGACCCCCTTTTTACTACATGTCAGTCGCCCCTAAGGCAGGCCCTAGCTAGCCCTATGGGCAGGTTGCATTGTAGATAAAAGGTTGGCCATGTACCTTAAGTGTGTGACATGTCCTGGTAGTGACAAACAGCCATTTTGGTTTCTCACTACTGTGAGGCTGTCCTCCTATAGGAATGCCATGGGGATTCCCTGATCAGTGTTTCAGTGGTAATTCCTGATATGAGAGGAGCAGCGTGGTCAAGTTTAGTACGTTTGAAATAGTGATAAAAAAAGCTAGACGATGGTGTGTGCAGATTTATTATAACTATTTTAGAAATGCCACCTTTAGAAATTGGCATTTCTTTGTGCTATGTGTCTGCCTGCCTGATGTGGATTGCATGTCTGGCTTTGGAGTGACGGGGGCTAGTGAGGTTTGTGTGGCCCCAGGAGGAACAGGGTGAGTCAGCGCTAGGCTGAATAGGACATCTGCATTTGGAGTAGTGGAAGGAGTAGTCCCCTGACCCTGAAGGGGATAGCGCCTGCCTGGGTGAATGCTGGCTCCGCCCCCCTGTGGTGTGTCTGTTGACAGAGCCACAACCTGAAAAAGGAGGGTGGGAGGCCTGTAAGCAAAGTGCCCAACACCCCCCAGAATCAGTTGCAACTGGTTTCCCCAGCCCTGTGCCAGGGCAGAGCAAAGAAAATGTTGATACAAATATTGGGGCTGTGACCCCATGAGAAGTTTGCTGTTCCAGTGCGTACTGGGTCTTGCTGCTGCTGGAGCCCAGGAGGAACCACCACGAGGGCTTGCCTCCCTACTGGAGTGCCCTGTGTGCTGGCCCCTCTGGGCCCAGCTGTGCCCCTGTCCTTTAAGGATTCAAAGCGCCTCGTGAGCACACAAGAGGAGCGTTTTAGACTTTAGCTTGCAGCACTGTTATGTTATGTTAAATTGTTTTTGTAAAGTGCACAGCTACCCAAAAAGGGTTTCCCAGCGCCAGCCTGAAGGATGGAAAAAAAAGTATGGTGTTATTGGTTAACCAGCCATGTCTTTAGACCTTTGCGAAAGCTTGCAAATTTTGTTTCATGCCGAAGAGATGCAGGCAGAGTGGTCCACAGAATGGGGCCGAGAAAGACAAAGGAGCGACCTCCCATCCGTGAGAGTCTAACCCTGGGTACCAAAAATGTTCCCTGGGTAGTGGAGCACAGTAACCGTGAAGGTTGATAAGGTTGGGCTAGGGTTTGCAAGTATTGGGGAGCAGTGCTGGACTTGACCTTAATTAGAAAGCTCAAGGTTTTGAACTTAACACAGCTTTCCACTTTCAACCAATGGAGATCGCAAGATAGCTGGAGGTGGAAGTGGCTTTGGGAATTCGGTATAGTAGTCTAGCTGCAGCGTTCTGCACTACCTGTAGGTTCCGCAGTATATCTTTCTTGGCCCCTAGATAGAGAATGTTACCATGATCTATTCTTGAGGTCACAAGTGCTTGGACCACCGTTCTCTGGGTGGAGCAAGGGAGCATCCAGACTACTTTTTTTAGCCATTTTAATACAGTGAAGCAGGTATCTGCCACCTTTACTACTTGCTGTTTCATGGACAGCAGATCATCAATAACAAAGCCCAAGTTACGGACCTGTTGAGTGGGCTGGGGAGGGATTCCCAATTTGGTAGGCCAATACTGGGGTCCCAAAGATCTTTTTTGTTCACCAGAATGAGAACCTCGGTCTTGTCGCCATTAAGTTTAAGCATGTTCATTTGCATCCATGCTGCACCTCTCCGTAGGCCGTTTTGAAAAGCTGATGGGCCAGACGCCTTCTCAGTGGACAGTGAGAAGATGACCTGGGTGTGATCTGCGTATGAAAAATAGTAGGGGTGGGCGGACAGCTCCGTTCCGCCCACGGAATGTGCGGAAATTTGCCCTTCTGCCCTTGCACAAAGAAGGCGGAGATTTTAGGCAAATCTCTGCACATTCGGGGGCGGAACGGAAGTTGGCCACCCGCCTGCCGCCCGCCTACCGTCCGTCTCCCGCCCGCTTTATTAAATTATATTTAAAAGCCTAAAATTAAACTTAAATAAAACTTACCTTATTGCGGCCCAACTTCCCCATCGCGGCTTCATCTGGAAACTGCGCATGCGTGGGAGCCAACACATGCTCAATCCTGGCAAGGAATGCGGGTGGAAGGCGGGTGGCGGGCGGGCGGGCGTCGCGTAACGGAAATATGCGGAGAGGCACGGAGAATGGTTCAATCTCCGTGCCTCCCCATGAAAGTCCATTACACGACTTCCGCTCTCCACTAAAAAAAAGGGACAGCCCGGCCTCCTCTGCAATGATCGCCAATGGATTGACATAAATATTAAACAGCAATGCACTAAGAATAGAGCCCTGGGGGACTTCACACTCAGAGAAGTGAGGTTTGGAGGTGACAGCAGAGGAAAAAATTTGAAATGTGCGGTTGGTAAGAAAAGATATCAACCATTTCAGAGCTGAGCCAGAGGGATTTTATTAACACAGTGTGAGACACCCTTGTTAAAAGCAGCGCTCAAATCGAGTAGTATGAGGGCTGCTGTATCCCCCATATCCAGGCAGTGTCTCAGCCTTTCCGTAACATTTTTCATTTTATATTCATTAGTATTAGCGTTTAAAGCATGGTAAATGTTGACATGAGAGTGCAACAGGATTTACCAATATTTGTTGGGGCTTTTTACTGATTCCATCTCTATCACCCTTCAACAGTGCCCTTCATTTCTCCAGAACCCCTCTCTCACATGTATTTAATTTGTTTTATAGCATCTCTCATACCACCCGAAGGTGTCAAAGCACTTTTCATCACACACAAATACAGAGACAATGAATCATGCATTAGTAAATGAGTGTATAAAAAATGTTACACGAGACAAAGGGGACTATAAGGTGTAGGATTAATGTCATCCATTCAGCAAGGCATTTTTAAGAGGCATTGGATTATAAAAACACAGGCTGATTATTCAGAATGTAACGCAGTGGTCAGGGTTGTCTTTACTAATATGAATTTATTTAGACGCAAAAAAACTATTTTTAGCAACATTAGGATAATCAAAAACAGACAAAACCTTATCTTTCAAACCTGTACCATGTAGTTTACATGCAGCTCTTTGATGGCATTTCATAGCTCACTGTGCTAGATTATGATTGTAACTCATGAATTGCACAGTAACAAAAGGGTCTCTGTGGCAAAAGCTGTAACCCTAAGCTATGCAGATACAATACTGTTCTGTGATCTGCATGGGACACATCCTTTGCAGCAGGCAAATTAAATCTCTGCACTACCTTAAGGCTCTGTGATGCAAACAGAGGCAGAACAACACAAGAGACCATACAATATAGGTTTGTAGATATACCTATATGATCGGGCTTGGTAGGAAACAGCCAACTTCCAAGCAAGGTGTTGACATGAGCAAATGGAGATATTTGCAAACACTGGCAGCATAATGAAGCAGAACACTGATGGAAAGTGAAAGCTGTGTCATATAAATGTTAGGAGTTTGAGAGCTTATCAGGGTAGACTATCCCAAGCCACAAAGATTATGAGGGACAGTTTAAGAAGAAAGGAAAGAGACAGGGGAAAACAGGGGCCAAGAGGGAGGGGTAAGTGGGAACTCAGAGTGAGAACATTTCTAGATTGTGAAGATTGATATTGTTATGTGTGTAGGGTTGGGTTTTTTAAACTCAACGAATGTGCCAAGGGTTTTCCAGACTCCACTAGCTATTCGAAGGTAGAATTGATGTGTAAAATGAGAGCCATGGGCTCCTCTCAAAAAAGTATTTTGGTTTTCTGAGCTAGGAGCATATTGCTTTTAACTTCCAGACAAAATACACATATGTTTCTGCTTCCCCCTACCCCATCCGGTGTTACTCCTAGGTTGCAGTATTTCTTTTCCTTCTGTTAAATACAGTGCTTATTTTGAGCCAGTGGTTTCCGGTGATCAGCATCAGCACTTAATTGTCAACACTGCAACAAGGTAGCGCTGTCCGGCTAATTTAGAGATGACCGCAACAACAATTATTTAATATTTCAAAGTTCATTACAAATGACTATCACCTTCCACCCAAGCCACTCTCATAGCTTTTTGGGCCTGTAAAAATCCGAAAAGCCACATTTGCAGGAGTTGGAGGGCTAGTAGTTGTATTGACACTGAAAAGTCCAAAACTTCACACTTTTAGGAGTGTGACGGCTAGTAGTTGTGTTGTTACTATCATTGGCAGCATGGCAGGGGCAATGTGTGGGGCAAGCTGCAGCGGCGTCCTCGCGAGAGTCCTGGCACTTATTGTTTTACAAATTATGGACTTTTTAAATGTAGAATATGAGAAAAACCTTTTGTTCTGTCATCTTTTGGGGTGACATAACTTCATAGTATATTCTTATCTTGCCATTGTTTTAACTACCTGATGGGCCCTTAAATATTAAAACAGGAACCAAAAGAAGAAACATTGATGGTTTATCAATTGTCTCTAAAATACGGAAGACTTCAGAAAAGTAGTCAACAAGATGTTTTAATATTAAATTGTAAGTGCTATTATAACACCGATATCTTACATAATAAGACAATATCTTCATCGGAAAAGGCAGAAAATGAAAAGGTGACCAAAATACAACCAGAAAGTATGGAGTAAGCGACGTTTTCATCTGTGTCTGTGCAGTCAGGAATGATGCTCCACGAACACGAATTAAAGATCTCTGATGCCACCTACAGCCGCCTGGCCAGGTTCTGCACAACATATCTCGTGTGTGAGACATCACCTGAGCAGAAAATCCTGCACCAAGAAATTCCAAGAATACTCAAACGAGGCGGTGCAACAAGTCTAGATTCAGGTAAGAGATGCAGGGAGGGGAAGCAGTTGGGAGTGTGCTGTGGGGTAGAGGACCGGTTGTTAGGTAGGAATTCAGATGTTGGTGACAGATTGGAGGACAGCCGCGAGCAGGAGACTGCCCCACAATAGACACAGCTCACCCGCTGATCCGCAGAGAGCTGTGGAGCAGGGGTAATAGTTTAGCGCTGCTATGAACAACAGCTGAAACAGGCCCTCTGCTCTTATTCAGGCTTGGCAAAGTGTACACGCTTTTTTTAAATGAGAAGTAGCATATCGAAAGACTTCACAACTTTGCACACCCCTATGACGGAAAGCCACATAGAGGTATGGCTCAGGCATGAGGAGGGATTGGTAGTTGAAAAATTCCCAAAAGGAATGTAGGTGCCGAAGCGGAGCTTACAGCTAGACTAATCAAATATTAAATCGGAGGCTAAAACACCAAGGTCAGAAGCATACAGCTTTAAATGTGTGCCGAGCAGTACTTTCCGGCAGGCAGTAGGCTGCATATAAATGGAGCCTTGAGCAAAAGGGACGCGTGAAGCGGGTGCTTCCATGAGGTGGCAATCTTACACTCGTGCATTCATAAAATATGCAGTTTTGAAGCCATGCAAAAAGGTCATGGGTGCTATTACTGCAAAGGTTAAAAATAATACACCACTTGTGCACTGGTCTGTGATTTGAAAGGGTGTCTTATAACTTATTCCAAGTGCTTTCAGGGCCTGTCGAATGATGTGCCCTAATTGGAATGCAGTCAAGCACAGTTATGTGGCATAAAAGCATCCAGCATTTTTAATATATTTGCAGTAAATGATTGGGACCATCAGGCCATATGCTAATGGTGGGTGGGTGCATAATATCGAGGGTGTTGGACCTGCCCCTTTTTGAAGGGTCTCTCCGAGGTTTTTGCCTTCTGTTGCTGTTTTGTTGTCATGAAGACTGTGCATTTTACCACTGCTAACCAGTGCTAAAGTGTTGCTGCTCTCTCTCGAAAACATAGCGCACTTGGCATTTCCCTGACTGGTGTATTTAGTTTATTTGTATGTTCCTGGTAGGTGATACTAAGTGTTCTCCGTGCCTGTAAAGTAAATGCACAAGCACGTTAGCCTTAATTAGCAGTGGTAAAGTGCACATAATCAAAAAAGCCAACAAAAACGAACTTCAGCATACAGGAGGTGATAAGGCAAAACTTTTAGGGAAAGACCACATCAAAGGCTACCAGACCCAACATGTGTCCCCAAGTTGAAAGTGATGTAAACTACCCAACCACGTGGGAGTTCTCATCACTAAAGTGGAAGAACCTGGATAGACCATCAACATCGGAGTTTATAGACCAAGGGCCATGTTCCACCATTAGGTCAATTTCCTGTAGGGAGATGGAGCACAGTAAAAGTGTGGGATTGTCGCCCCTCATATTCATGAAATCAGATGTGATTCCCAAGCAGGTATGGTATCAGGTTCTTTAATGCCCAGACCACAGCAAAAGTTTCTTTTTCAACAACATTCCATCTCTGTTCCATGAGGGGTAACATCCTACTGAAGAAGGCTAAAGGTTGGTCTAGGCCCTCCTCATTTAACTGGGATAGAATGGCCCCTATGTCCTGCTCTGAAGCATGTATCTTCACTATGAACGCTTTAGAGGAGTCAAAGGTCAAAAGTACAGGTGCTGCAAATATGGCCTCATTGAGGGTATTAAAAGCTTTCTGCAAGGCCTATCTCCAGATCAGTTTATTTGGGTAGCTTCTTGATAGACATCAGCTCAGTCAAGGGGCAACAATGGTGCCATATCGCTTGGCAAACCTCCTATAATATCCAGTGAGGCCCTAAAAGACCCCCACTTTAATCTGAGTGTTTGGCGAATACCCAGGCCAGGATAGTCTCAATCTTGGCTTGGAGGAGATGCACCTTGCCCCCACCCACCATGTGTCCAAGATACACCAGAGATCCCTGCCCTACCGGGCACTTGCTTGTCTTTATAGTCAGACCTGCCTGTTGCAGGGCCTCAAGCACCTCCTGGAGGTGGAACAGGCGATCCTCCCAACTGGAGCTAACAAATTCTACATCACCCAAGTAGACAGCACTGAAAGCCTCTGTCCCAGCCAGGACACTGTAAACCAGCATCTAGAAGGTGGCAGGGGCATTCTTTAGCCCAAAGGGCATACCCCTGATTTGGGAGTAGCTCTTTGGGGTGGAGAATGAGGACCTCAGCTTAGCCCCTGCATTTCGGGCAATCTGCTAGTACCTAGAAGTTACATCAAAAGTGCTGAGGAACTTGGCAGCGCCCAATGAATAAATGAGTTCTAAAGCTCGGGGTGGTGTGTGCACCAAT
Organism: Lissotriton vulgaris; assembly: GCF_964263255.1. NCBI lineage: Eukaryota > Metazoa > Chordata > Amphibia > Caudata > Salamandridae > Lissotriton > Lissotriton vulgaris. Next base: position 1,529,359,957 of record NC_141685.1, on the reverse strand, counting down.
CATTGCAACTTAGTTGTTCCTCCTTTAGTACACAAATAATCTGAATTCTGGGGGAAAGCCCAGAGGGGCAGCTTTAGGTACAAGCACCACTGGGCTGGGTCAAGGGCTTTTGGAGTGCTCAATCACCCCTAACGCAAGTATCTTGGACTTTCTCCTTGATGCAAGCCCTCACCTTATGAGATAGCCTGTAAATGGTGTTCATCACTGTCAAACTGTCCCCTGTATCAATATCAATATGATGGGTACACACATGAGTATTCCAGGGGTAAGGGAGAATGGAAAGGCAAACTGTCCCAGCAACTAGTAACAGTCCCACTGCTGTTCTGGGAGCAGGGTAGGGGAGAGGGTGACCCCTTTCACTGATCCATCCTACTCCTTACCAGACAGGAGGTCAGGGAGAATTTGACTATTGAGTGTGATAGGGCATGAAGAACCTGCAAGTTAACCCACACTCATCCCATATTGGCTTCAGGTAGGCAGACATGAAGTTTGTGCCCGCGTCAGGCACTACTACTTTGGGAAACCCCACCTGGCTAAAAATCTCCTACAAGTCCCTACCATTGCAGGTGCTTTCACAGGTACGGCCTTTGGGTATCTAGTGGCATGACTCACCAAGACAGGAATAAACCTGTTGTCCAATGCAGTCTTGAGGTCCAGGGCCCCAACAATGTAGATGCTCACCCTTTCAAAGGCAGATGTCTATGACAGGTAAGTGAACTATGGGAGCATTTTGCTTTCTGCTGGTCTCCCACACTGGCCTGGCAGGTGGGACATGACCTGCAGAATGCACCTGAGGGTGTCTTCACCCTGGGCCAATAAAAGTGGATGACAAGCCTAGCAAAGGCCTTTTCCTATCCTAGATGTCCTCCTAGGGGTATGCCATGAGCCAGACCCAGTAGGAAGGCTCTGTAGCACTGGGGAACCACCAACACATGGGTTGCCCCAGACTCTGGATCCTTAGGCTTATTATGTAAGAAGTCATTTTCAATAGACTGAGTGATCTCGAGGTGTTAGTAGCTATCTTGGCATCAGTTTGCTGCTTTAAGCGTCATGAGTGGTGCACTCCTTTTGAGCTCTGCAGAACTTCTCCCTGGTTGCTCCATCATCTGCTTGTCATCCAGCTAAATCAGGAAGTTCTCCCAGGGCAGCAATGTCCTCTCCTGTAGGTTCTGGGGAGTCACCGCCAGGCCCAGTCTCCTCCCAGACCCTGGGAATTTAAGGGTTTAGTTTTCCATGCCCCTTGCTTTTCCTCTTCTTGGCAGCTACCCAGGTAATTTTTCCAGGCCCCAGGTCTCCTATTCTACCCTTTTAGGCTGCCTTGGACCTTGAAGTCAGGCATACACAGTCAGAATGCAATTGCTCCACCTCTGTCATTGGGTTTGCACGGAGGTGTGTTAGCAGCCCTATGATGAAGCATGCCACAGATTTCTGTGGGTGAGGGCAGTATTAACAATGCGTGTGTCTTGTCGACTTACCTTTATATAATAGAGACATATTTTGTATAGCCCCATTTCTACGTGTGTGTCAAGTTGTATATCAGGAGGTTAGAGTGGGGCTTTTCCTCCTACCACTTATCTATCATATGTGAAGTGTACCCACTTGCTAGGCCCAACCCTTCCCTTTCCTTACATGTAAGGCACCCCTAAGGTAGGCCCAAGGTACCCCCATGGGCAGGGTGCAGTTTATGTGAAAGGTAGGACATGTACTAGTGTGTGTGATATGTTCTGATAGTCCTAATAGTGAAATACTGTGTAATTCATGTTTCACTCTTGAAATGCTATCTGTCCCATAGGATTATTTTTACATGTGTAACTTGCAATAGGGAGAAGATAGGAAAATTAAGTTTAGACTTTATGAACTCAGAATTTATTAATGCACCTTTTGGTGAAGGTGTTTTTTTAAATCCGGTGTTTGAAAATGCCACTTTTAGAACGTGGGCATTGTCTTACTTTACCATTCTGTGTGCCTCTGGCTGTTTGTGTATTCAGCATCTGGTGTGTGAATCACAGGAACTGAGATGTGCATTCACTCTAGACAGTCACTGGGGGGTTGAGGTGTACCCTGCCTTGCCTGGGTGACTCATCGCAGGTCGGAAAAGACCTGGTCTGCATTTAGAGTAGTGGCAGGAGTTGTGGTTACACCTGCATAGGCTGTGTCTCCTTTGCACAATGCTATCTCCGCCCCCTGAAGTCATACTGTACCAGTGAGGGTAGAACTGGCTAGGACTGGGTTCAGAGACCCTTGCCACAAAGAGAACAATGACATTTTGGGGTATAAGTATTACTCTTAAAACCCCAGGACTTTCAATTACTTCCAGGAACAAGAGGACCCTGCCAAGTAGACAAGCTAGAGAGCAGTAAGGAGGAATACTGCCACTTTGCTGTGTGCTGTGTGGTGTTGGTCTGCAGTTGCTGCTTCTCTCTGTGGTGGAGGAAAATGACTGACTCGTTTTGCCCTGCTGTGGTATCCTGCTTGGGAAGAAATCTCCAGGGGCCTGTGTGTGCTGGCCTCCTGTTCAGGAAACTAAGGGACACCAAAGTTTCCATGCGCTAACTCACTAAAAGCTCTTGGGTGCTGTACTACTCAAGAGCTTGCTTTTGTGCATTTAATTTCCATCTAAAACTCCCTGTGTGGGCTGGGTGTACTGCTTCTTCGTTTTGGAAAAACAGCACTTGGGGAGGCTTTCTACTGCTACCTGGAACTTCTAGCATGTGAGGGCACTATCCGCTGCAACACCGTGGGCCCTGAGCTGAGGTCAGTACAGGAGAGGGCCTGCCAGAGGTGCGTGGTGAACACTTACATCTTCATGTGTCATCCTCACAGCAGGACAGAGAAGCTGCAGAGCAACAGAGTGCATCTCTGGTGGGCAGGGCTCGGTGAGTGAGTGCCTCCTGTCCCTGCCTCAGATGGCTAAAGGCCATACAACAGAGATCAGGGGCATTGTTTCACCCCCTGAAGCAGCGCGGTGCTTGGGGCTGTGAGCACAATCTGCAGATGGCGCTACAAAGAAATAGAAAAGCGCAGGCTGGAGCCCCCGTTTTGCTGGGCAATGCTGATGCCTACAGGGGGGCGGTGCTCAGCCTCCTGGGAAGACCGGAGAAGGGAGCAGAAGAGCTCTGCTGTCATCCTGCTGTGGGCGTGGCTGACAAGGAGGGCCACGTCCCCCCTCCATGGCAGGATAGAAGAAGGTGTGTCTGTCTAGCAGGAAAGGGGAGAACCCACAAAAGTCTCCCGGTGATGTCTGCGACGTGGGCCTCTCCTTTCCTCAAAACCTGCAGTCAAAGTGTAACATAGCCCTCCACCTTAGGAAAGCATTATGGTTTTCTTCCCACCTTTGGGCGGGCGGGAATCCTCCACAGAGGTCCCACTGGGCCCTCTGTTGATCCACATCCCCTTCCCTGGCTCGCAAACAGGTGGGCGGCCTAGTCAAGGATTAGGCGTAAGAGACCAAAGAGGTCTCCCACATAGTCTGCTGCACTGCACTATCAGGGGCAGCTGCCACGTTGTTGGACATACCTATGGGTTTATTACCTCATGCTGGTTGCCAGTTGTCATTGCAGGATGGGGTAAACCCTTGATGGAGGTCCCGATCCTGTTTTGCAGAATTACCATAATATCCGTAGTAGGCACACAGGTGCTCCTGTGGACAATGGGTTACAACTGCAGTAACTTGCATTCCATGGTGATGTGTCGGGTGGGCTCTATGTGATTCTCCTTCTCCCTAATGGCCACATTTATCCTCTGATGTTGTGAAGTATGGCGTTTTCTGCATTATAGTGGCAGAGTAACTAATATTAATACAGGTTATACAGATGTTGTACAGTTGAATGTTTTTATACATGTGCAAAGTACACGTATTTTCTTTTATTCCACCAAATGTAATGTTAGGACGTGCAAACGTATACATGGCTACCTTATTGCACTGCCCATCATGTGTATGACTATTGCCTAGTGGCCAAGTGATGATGGCTTATGATTTATGCATGATTATGACCATGGCCTTCTTGTGAAGTGACTTGTGATCTATGTTATGATTATGACAAGTGCCTAGTGGTACAGTGAGTTATGCTATGTGGTCTAAATGTGTTTTACATTCTATGCAGTGATTTATGGTCTAATGTGTGTTATGGTCATATAATAAAAAGGATATTTTTGATATACCCTTATGTGCAGTCTCTTTTGTGGCGTGCCTAGTGTGTCACTGGTGTATGTGTATGTGCGTATGTTGCGCAAACACTTTACACATTGCCTCTGGGATAAGCCTGACTGCTCTGCCAAGCTACCAAGGGGGTGAGCAGGGGTTATCTTGGGTGTGTAACTCCATTACCCTAACTAAAGTGGTAGGTTTTGTATGGCTTAGGTGCACACCCTAGCCGACCAGACACCCTATTTCTAACATGGATCCTAGCCACCTTTTTGTGAATTCCCCCTCCCCGCCGACCAGATATCTTTTCAGACACTCTGGTGCTGACCCAGAGGTCCGACTCCTGTACAGGCTCCCTTGAGTCAGTGAGCTTAATATCAATCAGGTGTTGGCACACTTATGTAAAACAAGCAATGAGAATTTCTGTTCTCAGAATTAGTTCATGCAGCCCCTTGTATTCACCTACTTTGCTGTCCCTCACCTACCCACTCAATGTACCTAGGGGCTTAACTGTGGGTGGGTCCCTAGATTCATCATGGAATTCGATTCAGATCCAAATACACCTCTTCTTTCACCATCTGGACATCTTGGCTGAGTTGTGTTGACCGTGCCAAACGGCCTGCACCGTCCTTCTGCTTCAGGACCAAGACTGCAGACCCCACAAGGCTCTGCAACACAGGTGGTGGTTCTGCCTTCCCTCGAGACCTAAGTTGTCCTTTTGTCGAGTTGAGACCAGCATCCTTCGCAGAGCGCCCTGGAACCAAACCTCTGTGCACCATGTTGCTGCATCCCTTCAATCACCTGGTGACCGCAATGGTTTCCCCGACCGACTCATGCTAAACTGAGTCATACCCATCGAGAGGTTCTGTCGATGAGTTTGTCCCCTCTATAGCTGACCCGTGTTGATGTGGTTGGTTTGATGGACTTAACTTGTCTTCCTGCACTTTAGTGGCCTTTGACGTCCAGGCTTCCTGGACATCTCAGTGTGGCATAGACTCTGTCCCCTCTGCTTTCAGGTACTCTTCGCTCCAAACTCGCCTCTGAGTTCCAACAGACTCTTTCGTCCTTCAGTGAATAGCCTGCAACCGCGACATACCCGCTGGACGGTTTTGCAAGTACAGTCAAGTATTCCCTTTCAGTTGACCAATGGGAGGGGCCCACAACTCTCACCTGGGGTGGATCCTTGAGTCCTTAACTCTTCTACATCTCCTGGACCCAGTATCGACATAGGTCTTGGTTCCCCCCCTATTTATTTGATATATAGTCTGTCTCCCCTCTGGGTCCAACTGTGTATTGGTGCTAACTGCTGTTCTATGTCCAAAGTATTGTGTGTATTGTGAATATCTCCGGGTAGGATATACCGTAATGTGTTAGTGAGTATTTGTAATAAATATCAATTTTTATAAGTACACTGTGTGGTTCTTTTTCATTTAGCCTACACTAAACGATTAGATACTGGTAAACCGAGCTGCTTTGCACTCCTCCTAGATTAAGCCTGACGGCTGCTCTCCTCAGCTACCACTTAGAGAGCTTTCTATGGTTATCTAAACTCCTAAGGACACCATAAGGTTAGTGCAGGGTGCTACACTTACATAAATGAGCACCATATACTGATCCGGCTTCTCACAGTGCCTTACTGTAATAATAAAAGAAATCCATCCAAGATTGTTTTGACAATTTCTGGCTATTCCTGAACTTTTTGTTGTATTTCTCTGGGTTCAGTCACAACTTGATGAATAGAATTAATTTCATGGGAGCATACCCCACCAGGTCCCCTACTTCTAGATTAAATGTATATCTCCTCGTTGTAGGCACGTAGGTTCCTTGTGCATCTTCAGGTATAACTCATAGGCAGAAAACCACTTATCAGTATTATCTCCCGCCACATATCTTGGCACCAGGTCTTGGGCTTTGCGGACTCTCACCTTGCAATAGGACACTGAATGCATGCTGCCACCATTTCTGCTGGACTCTGAGACTTGTCTTGATTGAAGGTTCAGCTCGGTGGCCTGCAGCCTGAACTCCCTTTAGCCTTCGATCCTCCAGTTCCTCAGGGGCCAAGATGCATGAAGAAATGCTGTTGCTTGCTTTGGCTCTTACAGGAAGCCTCACTCCCGTGGGCCCTTTTCTTACCCTTTAGGGTCATGGTCAGGAAGTTTTCTCTCTCCTCACTCTCATTATCCTTTAGCTCCTCCATCTCCTCATCCTTCTACTGAGCTCTGGGATATAACTGGTGAGCTTCATCCCAGGCACTGAGGGCCTTTTGGAGCTCTTGTTTATTGAAGATCATAATTGCTGGAAGCCCCCTCTCACTGCAGAATCCATTTAGCTGACCCACAGCGTAGCTCTTCAGGTTGTTGAGCTCTAACTTAAAGCTGATAGCAAGCAGAGTCACAGTTGCACAAAGTCAGACGGAATTAAAGCAAATTTGGAAAAAGCAAAAAGAGGCCAATCAAGGAGCATTTACAAAAAATCTAATTTGATGTCAGAGTCTTATTGGGAATTGAATTGCACAAAATCACTGAATGGTACAAAATATCGAGAGTCAAAATATTGACCTACAGAATGACTTACAGAAATATTGATGCAAGAATATCGGAGTTAAGAATATCGACATCCTATCTACATTATGGTAAGTACAAAAATAGAGAAAAAAAAATATCAACGTCAAAAATATCGTTGTTAAAAATATTGTTTTTTTTAAGTTAAAAAAATTTAACATAAGTAAATAATACCTATCATTAAAATAAACACAGTTAAAAATATTTTAAAGTATTTAAAAACTTTAACTAATATATATAACGTAAAAATAAATTAAACATATACATATAATATATCTACTTACTTAGGGGCCGATTCCGATGCAGTAAAATCCAGTGTGAATCGCCGTACCGAGCATTTTTCCCGTACAAATCGTATCCCTAACTGTCCCCTTACATACAATGTAGTACGATGTGCACCCAATGAAGTTCTCCATATGAATTGTACCAAAGACCGTACGATTCAATAATCCGTACGGATCGCACTCGGAACCCGCAGTACATGATGTTCGTACGGATTGCAGCAGCTTTGTACGACCCAGCAAGTACGATTTGTGTCGACAACATTCCGTATGACTCTTTTTCTATGGGAGCTTGAAACATTCGCAAAAGCCGATTTTGCCTCGAAATGTGTACGATACTTACCCCCCGGGTACGGTGCATACACCCCATGATAGCAGGGGTACGGTGCATTGGGGCACGGTGGGTACACCCCTGGATCTCAGGGGTACGGTGCATATGTCCCCGTGCCTGCACCCCATGATCGTAGGTGTACGGACTGTTAGGGGTACGTTGCGTATACCCCATGCGTACACTCCTTGAGTTTACGGGTATGGTGCGTATGTGAATGTGTTCCTCTCCGTACAAATTGCCTATACGCGATGTGTTCCGTACGAACCGCGTGTTCATTACCAGGTCCAGATCGTACTTGGCAGGTTGTACGGCATGTTTACGAATCGTACGGCTCACTGTGAGAGTCTAAGACATATGGATTAAGCCTTGTTTTTCGTACGGTTCGCACAGATTCGGACGTATTTCTTATCTACGGATCGTACTACGCGATTCGTACGGATTTGTACGATTCGTACGGAAACGGCTTCAAATATGAAAAGTCGGACGGTTTTGTTTCCTGAATCGGAATCGACCCCTAACTAAAATATTACAAAAAATATTAGATAGCAGAGAAAAGAAAATTACTATTCCAACTCCAAACAGTGCAAAAGTAGGGAAAGTGTTGTATAGCGTAGGGGTAAAAATTTCTATTCCCACTCCGGTAAGTGCAACAGTAGGGAACATGTAGGATAGCGTAGGGATTAAAATAACTATTCCCACTGCAGTGAGTTCCATAGTAGGGAAAGTGTTGGATAGCGTAGGGGTTAAAATTACTAATCCCACTCCAGTAAGTGCAACAGTAGGGACAGTGTATGATAGCATAGGGATTAAAATTACTATTTCCACTCCGGTAAATGCAACAGTAGTGAAAGTGTTGGATAGCGTAGTGTAAACATTACTATTCCCACTCCAAAGAGTGCCACAGTAGGAAAAGTGTTGGATAGACTAGGGGTTAAAATTACTATTCCCACTCCAGTGAGGGCAACAGTAGAGAAAGTGTTGGATGGTGTAGGTGTAAACATTACTATTCCCACTCCAATGAGTGCAACAGTAGGGAAAGTGTTGGATAGTGGAGGGGTTAAATTAACATACTACTTAATTAAATATTTTTTGAAAAATAAATAACTTATTAATAATTAACTAATAAAAAATGAATAATAAATACCAATAAAGTTCAATTAATATTTACTTAAATAACATTAAATCACATCCCACCACATTCCCCTATAAACCCACAACCTGCTACACATAAAAAATAACACAATTAATCTATTTATAAATTACTTAATTAATTAGAATTATTTACCAATTAATTATCAATAAATAATTAATCAATACCAATTAATACAAATTAATAATTCATTAAAATAAATTACTTCCCACCCTATTTCCATATCAACCCACAACACTCCTAAAAATAACACATTTAATTATCAATAAAACCTAATTACAAAATCATATTTAATTAACAATAAATTAATAATAAATATCAATTAATAAAAATTAATATTTACTTAATTATAATAATTTCCTTCCCACCCTATTCCCCTTTAACCCCACAACCCACTACACATAAAAAGAACACCATCAATTTAAATATCAATTAATCAATTAATACAATGTATTACCAATTAATAATTAATTACCATACATTAATAATCAATTTAAATTAATAAAAATTAATATTTACCTAATTATATTAAATTACCTCCCACACCATTCCCCTATAAACCCACATCCCTCTACACATAAAAAATAACAAAATTAATTTAATAATCAATTAATAGTAATTATTTTCCAATTAATAATGAATGAACAATAAATTAATTAACAATAACAATAATTAAAACATAATAATTCATTAATTATAATTAAATTACTTCCCACCCTATTCCCCTATATAACCACAACCCGCTACAGGACTAAAACACAAAGGGGTTGATTCCGATCTCTGTCGGAAGGTCTCAGAATGCGATCCAGCAGGGAAAAGGTACGAGTCGGACACGTGTTTTCCGACTGACTCAGACACCTTTATTAGCCAGGAGGTACGATGCAACAGTACACCTGTGTTCCGAATCATTTCCGGATCCGAACCGCTCTGACCGACTCGTATTGACACGATTCGCACAGGTCAACGAAGACGTTTAACGACCGAGCGAGTACGATGTACGCATCGGAAAGCCGGATTGAGCTGAAGTTTCCAGCTCACAAAAAAATCCAGGAAGCTGCCTTTGTGGGGGCCGTACAGAGCCCCCGTCATCCGCAGCCGTACGATCATATCTCTTGATCAGGGCTGCCTTCATGTTGAAGTAGATGAGTTTCTCTGTGCTACCTAGGGCCAACAGGGTGTCCCTCACCTGCATTTCAAAGTGCTTCCACAAACCTGGTCCCAAACTCTTTCAGGGACCCTGTTCATATGTAAAACTGCATCATTGTCCTGAAACCACCTATCTATGTCATCTTCCTTGGTATAATCCTTCACTAGGCCCTTGAGTAGGTGCACTTTCCCCTCAGTCTGCACTAAAGCTATGCTGCCACCATCTGTGCTAGAGTCATCCTTCGTGGATTTCAGATCCATCTCCTTTAGACTTAGCTCATGAGCCAAAAGAACCTTCTTCTCCTCAATGGCTAGTCTCTTTTCCTCCAAAGTGTTTTCTCCTTCATGCTTTATCCTGAGATTTTGAAGCTTCAAATTGAGCTTACTGGCTTCCAGCCTGTCCTCCAGATCCTCTGGGGACAGACTTTTTGAAGAAACACTGCCGCCTGCCCAGGAGGCTGCCTTCTACTGAGGCAGATCACGATTTACCAAAATATCACCATGCAGGCTTTGTTCCTTCACATCCACAACAACGTTCTCATCCTCTGGATGATCCCCAGCCGCCTTGGCTGCCAACTAGTCCCTCAGCGCTTTCGCAACTTTTTAGTGAAGCATTTAAAAGAATGCTTGAAATCCCTTTATTTATTTTTTTAGCTGAGGCACCGTATATGTTTTCAACCTCTTCTGCCCAAACTCCAAATCAGCTGGTACAGCTGAGGCCTCTCCAGGCTGAGATATGAGTGTGGTAAAAGCTCCAGAGTTGCAAAAAGGGGACAATAAAAATAGTATGCTGGGGTGTAATGGTATGTAATATGGAAGTAGTGTGCACCAATCACTGTATGTATAAAACAAATAAAAGTACTATCCCATCCCCACCACCAATGTTAGAAATAGAGTCTCTAATTTGAAGTGGTTTGCATCTGTCCAAGTAGGGACATTCAGTCCAGTCAGGGTAAGTAAGTTACACCATCAAAAAAAAAACATACTCACCCCTTTGGCAGCTTGGCAAGAGCATTCAGCCTTATCTAAGAGACAATGTGTAAAGTATTTGTACATATACACACACAGCATTACAGTGAAACACTACAAAAGGACTCCACATCAGTTTAGAAAAATAGGCAATATTTATCTGATTAAAACAAGACCAACGCAACAAAACTCCAACATACATTCTGGATATGAATTTAGTTTTTGGAAATCAATGGTTGCGCTTGATCAGGACAAAGTACCTTAAATAGTTTAAAATTCAAAGACGATGTGTCGGGCAGGGGAGGTGAGGTGTCAGAAAAGCCAGTGATGCGTTGGTTCCTTACTGCTAGGCGGGTCATTGGCACGGTCACGCTCAGGGACAGTGAGTCGAGGAGAGGAGGTGATACATCTCTGTAGACAGTGATGGGTCAATCCTCTATAGGGGTGCATCCCTGTCGGGGATGATGTGTGGCGCAGGAGAGGTGATGTGTCGTTTCCAGGCATGATACCTCGGTTACTTACTGCGGTGCGGTATCGATGTTGAAATCGATGGAGAGAGACGATGCGTCAATGGTGCATCGAAAGTCAAATTGCGCTGCATCGATTCCACAGTGTCAAAGTAGACGCTGCATCAGAGTCAGAGCAGTGCTTCATTTGAATTGAATTTGAATTTGAATGGTTTTATATAGCGCTCGTACACCTGGCGGTTTCTTGGCGCTCACTGGCAAGTGCTACTCAGTGGGTCGGAAGGGGGGGAACGGTGAGCACTCAGGATAGGAAGGCTTGGGTGAAGAGGAAAGTCTTGAGGTCTCTACGGAAGAGGGGGTACTGGGTGCAGGTTCTGAGGGGCAATGGAAGAGAGTTACAGAAGGCTGGGCCCGTGGTAGCAAATTTTGAACCACCCCATTTCTTCCGTTTGAAGCGGGGGACCAGAAGAAGGTGGTGAGAGGAGGATCAGAGGTCTCGTGAGGGAGTGTAGGATTGAATGGCCGAGTTGATGAAGGAAGGGGCAGAGCCTGTCCGGGCTTTAAAAATAGTGCAGCCGAGCTTGAATAAGACGCGTTGCCGGACAGGGAGCCAGTGCAGGGAAGAAAGGAGAGGGGTTACATGATTTGATTTGGAGAGGTTAAAAACCAGCCGAGCGGCCTGGTTTTGAACCAGCTGAAGATGTCTCATGAGGTAGTTGGGCATACCGTGGTACAGGATATTACCATAATCTAGGCGGGATGTTACCATGGCAAGCAGAATTAGTTTAAGCACGTCTGGGGCGAAAAAACGAGAGACTCTGCGGATAGTCCTGAGTGAAAGGAAAGCTGAGGAAACCACAGCAGAGACTTGGGAATGTAGGGAGAGTTGGTTGTTGATTTTAAATCCAAGGGTTTTGACAGAGGATACAGGAGTGGGAGGGGAACCTAGTGAGGGGGGCCAAAAGGAGGAGGTCCAGGGACTGGAGCAACCACCGGTCAGCACCAACTCCGTTTTATCGGGGTTGAGCTTCAGGTGGTTAAAGTTCATCCAGTCCTGGATGAAGGTCATAATAGACTGAACTTTGGTCATAGACTCCGAGGAAGGGGAAAGGGAGAAAATGAGCTGGAGATCGTCTGCGTAATTATACACAGAGACCTCCAGTTGTTGTAAAGCAAAAATGAGGGGGCAATGTAGAGGTTAAATAAAAGGGGGGATAAAGAGGAACCCTGGGGAACACCACACTGTATAGGTTGAAATTCTGCAGAGAACTCTCCCAGACGAACCGCTTGAGTCCGGCCGCTCAGAAATGAGGATAACCATAATAGGGCCGTTCCTCTGATTCCCGCCGCTTCGACACGTGAAAGTAAGATGGAATGATCCACCGTGTCGAATGCGGCGGAGAGATCTAAAAGGATCAAGGCCTGATGTTGATTGGTATCCATTCCTTGTCGGAGGTTGTCCAGAACCGATGTAATAACGGACTCAGTTGAGTGGGCCGGGCGGAAGCCGGCCTGTCTTGGAGCCAACACACCGTGACATTCCACAAACTCGCTCAAAGTTTTGACCACGTGCCGTTCCAATACCTTGGCTAGGAAAGGCAAAAGGGAGATTGGGCGGAAGTTAACTGGATCAGCGGGGTCCGCTCCAGGCTTTTTTAGGATCGGGACGATCACTGCCGTTTTAAGTGCAGGGGTGACGATGCCCTGAGCTAGTGAGCTGTTTATGAGCACTAAAGGAGGTGAAGGGCAATGAGTGTAGATCTGCTTTAGAATGTAGGCGGGGCAGGGGTCCAGTGGGGAGCCGGATTTGACCAGTGGGAGAATGGAGAGGAAAGAGTCAGTCGAGAGAGGAGGAATTGAGTCCAGATATGCAGTGACTGGGGGACGGCAGGGGTCAGTGAAGGTCTGGGATGGAAAGGGGATATTCTTTTTCATTTTATTGATTTTATCCAGGAAGAAGTGATTGAGCGAGTCGCATAGTGTTTGGGAAGGAGATGGTTTGAGTGATGCTCTGTCAGAGAAAGCAAGATCCTGGATAATGGAAAAAATTTCTTTAGGCCGATTCGCCGCGAGTTGGATTTTGGAGGAGAAATAGTTTTTCTTGGTGTCTAGTATGGCTTTCTTGTACTGAAAGAGGAGTTCCGTATAACGGTTTCTGGCAGTGGGGCAGTAGTTCCGTCTCCATTGTCGTTCGGCTTGGCGGAGAGTAAGTTTTTTGCTTTTTAGGTCATCTGAGAACCAGCGATTTGCATCTTTGGGGCGTTTGGTTGCGATGCGTTTTAGAGGAGCGATGGCATCGCACCCGACCCGCAGCCAGTTGGCAATAGCTTCTGCCTGCCCAGAGGAAGGCAGCGCGGTCAGATCAGGGCTAGAGGAGGAGAGGAGAGTCGACAGGGATTCGATGTCAACACGATTCCATGAACGCACCCAGACATTTCTAGCAGAAGTAGGTTTAAGTGGTGGAACAGGGGATAGGGAGAAAGTGATAAGTGAGTGGTCTGACCATGAACATGGGGAAATCAAAAGGGAATTGACCGGGCAATCGCGTTGCCAAATTTGGTCCAGGATGTGTCCCAACCTGTGTGTGGGAGTGTTGACAACTGATGTGAAGTTGAGCGACAGAAGGGAGTCTGAGAACTCCTTGGAGGTGGCACATTCCGCGGGGTCGGAGGGCCAGAAGTTAAAATCTCCCAGGACTATGATGGAGGCGTGGTTAACGGCCAAAGTCGCCATTAGGTCTTGAAAACAGGGGAGGAAGGTTTGGGGGGAGGACGGGGGTCTGTACACAAGGACACAAGTAAGCGGAGGGGTAAAGGAAGGAGAGCGAACAACTAGGCAGTCAGTGATTCCCATGGAGGGGGAGACCAGAGATTGGAAAGTGAGTTCCTTGCGGGCGATCAGGGCGACCCCTCCACCGGGCCTGCCAGAGGAGCGGTCTGCTCGAATGGCGTAATAGGTCGGGGGGAGTATCGCTAGCAGGGAGGGGAGGGAGCTGTCCGAGAACCAGGTCTCGGTAAGGAACAATAGGTCCGGTTTATGGGAATCGAGTAGGGTGAAAAGATCGAGCTGGTGCTTTACTGCCGATCTTGTGTTTAGATATATAGCAGAGATTACTGCAGGAGGAAGGGCATCTGCATGCCGATTAGAGGGACTGGTGTTTAGGGGAGTAAACGAGGTGTTGCTATGGGCTACATTCTGTGAAGTTAATAGTCCTAGATTGGAGATACGCGCTAAAGTAGAAGCCGGTAAAGTCCACTTGCCTTGAAGGGTAGTGAGTTGCGAGTGGGAGTATTGGATGGCTTCTCACAGTGCCTTACTGTAATAATAAAAGAAATCCATCCAAGATTGTTTTGACAATTTCTGGCTATTCCTGAACTTTTTGTTGTATTTCTCTGGGTTCAGCCACAACTTGATGAATAGAATTAATTTCATGGGAGCATACCCCACCAGGTCCCCTACTTCTAGATTAAATGTATATCTCCTCGTTGTAGGCACGTAGGTTCCTTGTGCATCTTCAGGTATAACTCATAGGCAGAAAACCACTTATCAGTATTATCTCCCGCCACATATCTTGGCACCAGGTCTTGGGCTTTGCGGACTCTCACCTTGCAATAGGACACTGAATGCATGCTGCCACCATTTCTGCTGGACTCTGAGACTTGTCTTGATTGAAGGTTCAGCTCGGTGGCCTGCAGCCTGAACTCCCTTTAGCCTTCGATCCTCCAGTTCCTCAGGGGCCAAGATGCATGAAGAAATGCTGTTGCTTGCTTTGGCTCTTACAGGAAGCCTCACTCCCGTGGGCCCTTTTCTTACCCTTTAGGGTCATGGTCAGGAAGTTTTCTCTCTCCTCACTCTCATTATCCTTTAGCTCCTCCATCTCCTCATCCTTCTACTGAGCTCTGGGATATAACTGGTGAGCTTCATCCCAGGCACTGAGGGCCTTTTGGAGCTCTTGTTTATTGAAGATCATAATTGCTGGAAGCCCCCTCTCACTGCAGAATCCATTTAGCTGTCCCACAGCGTAGCTCTTCAGGTTGTTGAGCTCTAACTTAAAGCTGATAGCAAGCAGAGTCACAGTTGCACAAAGTCAGACGGAATTAAAGCAAATTTGGAAAAAGCAAAAAGAGGCCAATCAAGGAGCATTTACAAAAAATCTAATTTGATGTCAGAGTCTTATTGGGAATTGAATTGCACAAAATCACTGAATGGTACAAAATATCGAGAGTCAAAATATTGACCTACAGAATGACTTACAGAAATATTGATGCAAGAATATCGGAGTTAAGAATATCGACATCCTATCTACATTATGGTAAGTACAAAAATAGAGAAAAAAAAATATCAACGTCAAAAATATCGTTGTTAAAAATATTGTTTTTTTTTAAGTTAAAAAAAATTTAACATAAGTAAATAATACCTATCATTAAAATAAACACAGTTAAAAATATTTTAAAGTATTTAAAAACTTTAACTAATATATATAACGTAAAAATAAATTAAACATATACATATAATATATCTACTTACTTAGGGGCCGATTCCGATGCAGTAAAATCCAGTGTGAATCGCCGTACCGAGCATTTTTCCCGTACAAATCGTATCCCTAACTGTCCCCTTACATACAATGTAGTACGATGTGCACCCAATGAAGTTCTCCATATGAATTGTACCAAAGACCGTACGATTCAATAATCCGTACGGATCGCACTCGGAACCCGCAGTACATGATGTTCGTACGGATTGCAGCAGCTTTGTACGACCCAGCAAGTACGATTTGTGTCGACAACATTCCGTATGACTCTTTTTCTATGGGAGCTTGAAACATTCGCAAAAGCCGATTTTGCCTCGAAATGTGTACGATACTTACCCCCCGGGTACGGTGCATACACCCCATGATAGCAGGGGTACGGTGCATTGGGGCACGGTGGGTACACCCCTGGATCTCAGGGGTACGGTGCATATGTCCCCGTGCCTGCACCCCATGATCGTAGGTGTACGGACTGTTAGGGGTACGGTGCGTATACCCCATGCGTACACTCCTTGAGTTTACGGGTATGGTGCGTATGTGAATGTGTTCCTCTCCGTACAAATTGCCTATACGCGATGTGTTCCGTACGAACCGCGTGTTCATTACCAGGTCCAGATCGTACTTGGCAGGTTGTACGGCATGTTTACGAATCGTACGGCTCACTGTGAGAGTCTAAGACATATGGATTAAGCCTTGTTTTTCGTACGGTTCGCACAGATTCGGACGTATTTCTTATCTACGGATCGTACTACGCGATTCGTACGGATTTGTACGATTCGTACGGAAACGGCTTCAAATATGAAAAGTCGGACGGTTTTGTTTCCTGAATCGGAATCGACCCCTAACTAAAATAATACAAAAAATATTAGATAGCAGAGAAAAGAAAATTACTATTCCAACTCCAAACAGTGCAAAAGTAGGGAAAGTGTTGTATAGCGTAGGGGTAAAAATTTCTATTCCCACTCCAGTAAGTGCAACAGTAGGGAACATGTAGGATAGCGTAGGGATTAAAATAACTATTCCCACTGCAGTGAGTTCCATAGTAGGGAAAGTGTTGGATAGCGTAGGGGTTAAAATTACTAATCCCACTCCAGTAAGTGCAACAGTAGGGACAGTGTATGATAGCATAGGGATTAAAATTACTATTTCCACTCCGGTAAATGCAACAGTAGTGAAAGTGTTGGATAGCGTAGTGTAAACATTACTATTCCCACTCCAAAGAGTGCCACAGTACGAAAAGTGTTGGATAGACTAGGGGTTAAAATTACTATTCCCACTCCAGTGAGGGCAACAGTAGAGAAAGTGTTGGATGGTGTAGGTGTAAACATTACTATTCCCACTCCAATGAGTGCAACAGTAGGGAAAGTGTTGGATAGTGGAGGGGTTAAATTAACATACTACTTAATTAAATATTTTTTGAAAAATAAATAACGTATTAATAATTAACTAATAAAAAATGAATAATAAATACCAATAAAGTTCAATTAATATTTACTTAAATAACATTAAATCACATCCCACCACATTCCCCTATAAACCCACAACCTGCTACACATAATAAATAACACAATTAATCTATTTATAAATCACTTAATTAATTAGAATTATTTACCAATTAATTATCAATAAATAATTAATCAATACCAATTAATACAAATTAATAATTCATTAAAATAAATTACTTCCCACCCTATTTCCATATCAACCCACAACACTCCTAAAAATAACACATTTAATTATCAATAAAACCTAATTACAAAATCATATTTAATTAACAATAAATTAATAATAAATATCAATTAATAAAAATTAATATTTACTTAATTATAATAATTTCCTTCCCACCCTATTCCCCTTTAACCCCACAACCCACTACACATAAAAAGAACACCATCAATTTAAATATCAATTAATCAATTAATACAATGTATTACCAATTAATAATTAATTACCATACATTAATAATCAATTTAAATTAATAAAAATTAATATTTACCTAATTATATTAAATTACCTCCCACACCATTCCCCTATAAACCCACATCCCTCTACACATAAAAAATAACAAAATGAATTTAATAATCAATTAATAGTAATTATTTTCCAATTAATAATGAATGAACAATAAATTAATTAACAATAACAATAATTAAAACATAATAATTCATTAATTATAATTAAATTACTTCCCACCCTATTCCCCTATATAACCACAACCCGCTACAGGACTAAAACACAAAGGGGTTGATTCCGATCTCTGTCGGAAGGTCTCAGAATGCGATCCAGCAGGGAAAAGGTACGAGTCGGACACGTGTTTTCCGACTGACTCAGACACCTTTATTAGCCAGGAGGTACGATGCAACAGTACACCTGTGTTCCGAATCATTTCCGGATCCGAACCGCTCTGACCGACTCGTATTGACACGATTCGCACAGGTCAATGAAGACGTTTAACGACCGAGCGAGTACGATGTACGCATCGGAAAGCCGGATTGAGCTGAAGTTTCCAGCTCACAAAAAAATCCAGGAAGCTGCCTTTGTGGGGGCCGTACAGAGCCCCCGTCATCCGCAGCCGTACGATCATATCTCTTGATCAGGGCTGCCTTCATGTTGAAGTAGATGAGTTTCTCTGTGCTACCTAGGGCCAACAGGGTGTCCCTCACCTGCATTTCAAAGTGCTTCCACAAACCTGGTCCCAAACTCTTTCAGGGACCCTGTTCATATGTAAAACTGCATCATTGTCCTGAAACCACCTATCTATGTCATCTTCCTTGGTATAATCCTTCACTAGGCCCTTGAGTAGGTGCACTTTCCCCTCAGTCTGCACTAAAGCTATGCTGCCACCATCTGTGCTAGAGTCATCCTTCGTGGATTTCAGATCCATCTCCTTTAGACTTAGCTCATGAGCCAAAAGAACCTTCTTCTCCTCAATGGCTAGTCTCTTTTCCTCCAAAGTGTTTTCTCCTTCATGCTTTATCCTGAGATTTTGAAGCTTCAAATTGAGCTTACTGGCTTCCAGCCTGTCCTCCAGATCCTCTGGGGACAGACTTTTTGAAGAAACACTGCCGCCTGCCCAGGAGGCTGCCTTCTACTGAGGCAGATCACGATTTACCAAAATATCACCATGCAGGCTTTGTTCCTTCACATCCACAACAACGTTCTCATCCTCTGGATGATCCCCAGCCGCCTTGGCTGCCAACTAGTCCCTCAGCGCTTTCGCAACTTTTTAGTGAAGCATTTAAAAGAATGCTTGAAATCCCTTTATTTATTTTTTTAGCTGAGGCACCGTATATGTTTTCAACCTCTTCTGCCCAAACTCCAAATCAGCTGGTACAGCTGAGGCCTCTCCAGGCTGAGATATGAGTGTGGTAAAAGCTCCAGAGTTGCAAAAAGGGGACAATAAAAATAGTATGCTGGGGTGTAATGGTATGTAATATGGAAGTAGTGTGCACCAATCACTGTATGTATAAAACAAATAAAAGTACTATCCCATCCCCACCACCAATGTTAGAAATAGAGTCTCTAATTTGAAGTGGTTTGCATCTGTCCAAGTAGGGACATTCAGTCCAGTCAGGGTAAGTAAGTTACACCATCAAAAAAAAAACATACTCACCCCTTTGGCAGCTTGGCAAGAGCATTCAGCCTTATCTAAGAGACAATGTGTAAAGTATTTGTACATATACACACACAGCATTACAGTGAAACACTACAAAAGGACTCCACATCAGTTTAGAAAAATAGGCAATATTTATCTGATTAAAACAAGACCAACGCAACAAAACTCCAACATACATTCTGGATATGAATTTAGTTTTTGGAAATCAATGGTTGCGCTTGATCAGGACAAAGTACCTTAAATAGTTTAAAATTCAAAGACGATGTGTCGGGCAGGGGAGGTGAGGTGTCAGAAAAGCCAGTGATGCGTTGGTTCCTTACTGCTAGGCGGGTCATTGGCACGGTCACGCTCAGGGACAGTGAGTCGAGGAGAGGAGGTGATACATCTCTGTAGACAGTGATGGGTCAATCCTCTATAGGGGTGCATCCCTGTCGGGGATGATGTGTGGCGCAGGAGAGGTGATGTGTCGTTTCCAGGCATGATACCTCGGTTACTTACTGCGGTGCGGTATCGATGTTGAAATCGATGGAGAGAGACGATGCGTCAATGGTGCATCGAAAGTCAAATTGCGCTGCATCGATTCCACAGTGTCAAAGTAGACGCTGCATCGGAGTCAGAGCAGTGCTTCATTTGAATTGAATTTGAATTTGAATGGTTTTATATAGCGCTCGTACACCTGGCGGTTTCTTGGCGCTCACTGGCAAGTGCTACTCAGTGGGTCGGAAGGGGGGGAACGGTGAGCACTCAGGATAGGAAGGCTTGGGTGAAGAGGAAAGTCTTGAGGTCTCTACGGAAGAGGGGGTACTGGGTGCAGGTTCTGAGGGGCAATGGAAGAGAGTTCCAGAAGGCTGGGCCCGTGGTAGCAAATTTTGAACCACCCCATTTCTTCCGTTTGAAGCGGGGGACCAGAAGAAGGTGGTAAGAGGAGGATCGGAGGTCTCGTGAGGGAGTGTAGGATTGAATGGCCGAGTTGATGAAGGAAGGGGCAGAGCCTGTCCGGGCTTTAAAAATAGTGCAGCCGAGCTTGAATAAGACGCGTTGCCGGACAGGGAGCCAGTGCAGGGAAGAAAGGAGAGGGGTTACATGATTTGATTTGGAGAGGTTAAAAACCAGCCGAGCGGCCTGGTTTTGAACCAGCTGAAGACGTCTCATGAGGTAGTTGGGCATACCGTGGTACAGGATATTACCATAATCTAGGCGGGATGTTACCATGGCAAGCAGAATTAGTTTAAGCTGGGGCGAAAAAACGAGAGACTCTGCGGATAGTCCTGAGTGAAAGGAAAGCTGAGGAAACCACAGCAGAGACTTGGGAATGTAGGGAGAGTTGGTTGTTGATTTTAAATCCAAGGGTTTTGACAGAGGATACAGGAGTGGGAGGGGAACCTAGTGAGGGGGGCCAAAAGGAGGAGGTCCAGGGACTGGAGCAACCACCGGTCAGCACCAACTCCGTTTTATCGGGGTTGAGCTTCAGGTGGTTAAAGTTCATCCAGTCCTGGATGAAGGTCATAATAGACTGAACTTTGGTCATAGACTCCGAGGAAGGGGAAAGGGAGAAAATGAGCTGGAGATCGTCTGCGTAATTATACACAGAGACCTCCAGTTGTTGTAAAGCAAAAATGAGGGGGGCAATGTAGAGGTTAAATAAAAGGGGGGATAAAGAGGAACCCTGGGGAACACCACACTGTATAGGTTGAAATTCTGCAGAGAACTCTCCCAGACGAACCGCTTGAGTCCGGCCGCTCAGAAAGGAGGATAACCATAATAGGGCCGTTCCTCTGATTCCCGCCGCTTCGACACGTGAAAGTAAGATGGAATGATCCACCGTGTCGAATGCGGCGGAGAGATCTAAAAGGATCAAGGCCTGATGTTGATTGGTATCCATTCCTTGTCGGAGGTTGTCCAGAACCGATGTAATAACGGACTCAGTTGAGTGGGCCGGGCGGAAGCCGGCCTGTCTTGGAGCCAACACACCGTGACATTCCACAAACTCGCTCAAAGTTTTGACCACGTGCCGTTCCAATACCTTGGCTAGGAAAGGCAAAAGGGAGATTGGGCGGAAGTTAACTGGATCAGCGGGGTCCGCTCCAGGCTTTTTTAGGATCGGGACGATCACTGCCGTTTTAAGTGCAGGGGTGACGATGCCCTGAGCTAGCGAGCTGTTTATGAGCACTAAAGGAGGTGAAGGGCAATGAGTGTAGATCTGCTTTAGAATGTAGGCGGGGCAGGGGTCCAGTGGGGAGCCGGATTTGACCAGTGGGAGAATGGAGAGGAAAGAGTCAGTCGAGAGAGGAGGAATTGAGTCCAGATATGCAGTGACTGGGGGACGGCAGGGGTCAGTGAAGGTCTGGGATGGAAAGGGGATATTCTTTTTGATTTTATTGATTTTATCCAGGAAGAAGTGATTGAGCGAGTCGCATAGTGTTTGGGAAGGAGATGGTTTGAGTGATGCTCTGTCAGAGAAAGCAAGATCCTGGATAATGGAAAAAATTTCTTTAGGCCGATTCGCCGCGAGTTGGATTTTGGAGGAGAAATAGTTTTTCTTGGTGTCTAGTATGGCTTTCTTGTACTGAAAGAGGAGTTCCGTATAACGGTTTCTGGCAGTGGGGCAGTAGTTCCGTCTCCATTGTCGTTCGGCTTGGCGGAGAGTAAGTTTTTTGCTTTTTAGGTCATCTGAGAACCAGCGATTTGCATCTTTGGGGCGTTTGGTTGCGATGCGTTTTAGAGGAGCGATGGCATCGCACCCGACCCGCAGCCAGTTGGCAATAGCTTCTGCCTGCCCAGAGGAAGGCAGCGCGGTCAGATCAGGGCTAGAGGAGGAGAGGAGAGTCGACAGGGCTTCGATGTCAACACGATTCCATGAACGCACCCAGACATTTCTAGCAGAAGTAGGTTTAAGTGGTGGAACAGGGGATAGGGAGAAAGTGATAAGTGAGTGGTCTGACCATGAACATGGGGAAATCAAAAGGGAATTGACCGGGCAATCGCGTTGCCAAATCTGGTCCAGGATGTGTCCCAACCTGTGTTTGGGAGTGTTGACAACTGATGTGAAGTTGAGCGACAGAAGGGAGTCTGAGAACTCCTTGGAGGTGGCACATTCCGCGGGGTCGGAGGGCCAGAAGTTAAAATCTCCCAGGACTATGATGGAGGCGTGGTTAACGGCCAAAGTCGCCATTAGGTCTTGAAAACAGGGGAGGAAGGTTTGGGGGGAGGACGGGGGTCTGTACACAAGGACACAAGTAAGCGGAGGGGTAAAGGAAGGAGAGCGAACAACTAGGCAGTCAGTGATTCCCATGGAGGGGGAGACCAGAGATTGGAAAGTGAGTTCCTTGCGGGCGATCAGGGCGACCCCTCCACCGGGCCTGCCAGAGGAGCGGTCTGCTCGAATGGCGTAATAGGTCGGGGGGAGTATCGCTAGCAGGGAGGGGAGGGAGCTGTCCGAGAACCAGGTCTCGGTAAGGAACAATAGGTCCGGTTTATGGGAATCGAGTAGGGTGAAAAGATCGAGCTGGTGCTTTACTGCCGATCTTGTGTTTAGATATGTAGCAGAGATTACTGCAGGAGGAAGGGCATCTGCATGCCGATTAGAGGGACTGGTGTTTAGGGGAGTAAACGAGGTGTTGCTATGGGCTACATTCTGTGAAGTTAATAGTCCTAGATTGGAGATACGCGCTAAAGTAGAAGCCGGTAAAATCCACTTGCCTTGAAGGGTAGTGAGTTGCGAGTGGGAGTATTGGATGGAAGAAGCAGGGTATATGGCCTCTGGTCTCGGTCGGTCGCTGACGGGCGCAGACGGGCTTTCCTTAGGCGCGCCTTCGGCGCGCAAACGGCGCGCCCGCTGCGCTCGTCCGCTGCGCTTCCTAGGGTGGCACATACTTATGGGGTGAAGAGTAGATGGGCGGTGGGCGTGGCCTCCAAGGGGGCGTGGCCTGTCGATCGTTCGAGGCGAGGCGCTGGCGTTTACACGCCGGTATCACTCAGCGAGGGGTCCGCTTGTGAAAGTCTAAGGCCTGGGGTGAGTGCAACCTACTTTAAAAGCACAATAAGTCACAACAAATACAATTTTAAAAATGAGCTCTCTCCCGGCTTTCCGCCTCAGGAGTAGCGTTTTGCAAGCAGAGACGCTAGTGGTCAGCGTCCTACTTATACAGTGGGCGGTGGGCGTGGCCTCCAAGGGGGCGTGGCCTGTCGATCGTTCGAGGCGAGGCGCTGGCGTTTACACGCCGGTATCACTCAGCGAGGGGTCCGCTTGTGAAAGTCTAAGGCCTGGGGTGAGTGCAACCTACTTTAAAAGCACAATAAGTCACAACAAATACAATTTTAAAAATGAGCTCTCTCCCGGACTTCGGTGATGTAGTGCTCCAGACTCACAGTTCTTCTGAGGCGCTGCAGCGAAAGGTCGGGCCTGCATTGAAAGACGCGATTGCTGCATCGAGCGTTGACCACGCTTGCCCGCAGGCAGTGGGTATGCATTGAATTATGTGATGATGCGCCAGTTCCAAAATGACACTTGCAGTCGATGTATTAATTTTTCTTCTTGTTGCATCAGTGTGGTATTGGGTTCTCCAGGCCTACATACTCCGCAGAATACCCTCTACACCATAAGAACTGTTGGCACGGAAACTAGAAAATGCAAAAGACAAGTTTATTAAGACCCCATGGGGTGGTGGTACATTCCTAGCACCCTTCGGCAATGCAAGAAGTATCACACCGAACATCGGTGCAAGTCCTTCTTTTATACAGTTTTACAGACATTAAAAGGTAGGCGGTACACAGTTACAGAGTTTTAGGTACATATATGGTCATTTTTGGAACACAGCCAACTCATGGGAGGGGCTACAACACCACTGGTCAGTTTGGCGGAACATTCCTAAGTGATGACTGGTCAGTCTAAACTGCGCATGTGTGGGCTTGACCATTACTAAAAATAGCCTGTTGCTGGGCAAACTCGAGTGGTCAGTGGTACAGAGGAAGGACAAAAGGACATGCTGACCACGAGGCAACGCATTCTCTAAAATGGCCGCCGTTACATACAAAATGGCGTTTAACAACTATAGTCAAGATAAGGGAGTAATGTGTAGCAAAGCTTAACGCTAACCCGATCATTGTCAAATTACGACAGACGACCCTTTTAGCGTTTAGCTGAAGCTACCTCATAGTGGACATAATCGGGATACTCATCTTCTATATCGATAGACATAATCTGTGCCACTTCTTTATGAATCATTTGTTCATGTTTAGCAAAAGCTTGTTTGGATGGAATGCAAGCAGAGAGACACATAGAACATAATACAGGGCCACACTGAATACAAAGGCATAAGAAGAATAATATCCCAATTATTACACATAGAATCGTCAGAAACTTCCAGCCCCAGGTACTAAGCATTGACCAAAACCACCCCGAAAAGGTCCATGTACCATTATCAGGATGTATCTCAGCAGCAATTTTATATAATTTGGATATGGCATCATACACAGAAGGTGAATTATCTGGCACGTAAACACAGCAACTACTTCCGATAATGCGGCATGCCCCCCCTCGATCAGCTAGTACTACATCTAGCACCATCCGGTTCTGGAGCGTTACAATTCTAGATATCTGAAGCTCCTCAGTTAAATTTCCTAACGCAAAAGCAGTATCATTGGCAACAGCTTCTACAACACGAGTTAACCTTCGTATTTTCCGGCTGTTCAGAGCAGCCCCAACAAAAGAAAACAGGCCTAAATTAAAATCGACATATTGTTGCAACGCAGTGTCCGTTTGGTCTATATCATCAAGAACTACTGCTCTCTTTACCCTATTCAATATAAAATCATGGTAAAGAATGTAGTTGTTATGGTACATAGGCGGGGCAATAAACACAGGGGGCAATACAAAAGATATATAACATGTTCCTAACCATCCTATAGGGAGACGATGATAGCCTTTATTACCACATATAAAATACGTATTTCGGGAGGCCACAAATGGAATGCCATTTGGGGTATCAAAGGTGAGAGTGGTGTTACATTCACTTCTGCCAACTGGGATTGTACCTTTCTTACGAACACAGAGGTCAGCTTTGGTATCAATAACATTAATTACATGAGAATTGGACATGTTGACACTCCGTTGATTACTGTAAACTCGCGGTGTTGACATATTATCGGGGCGGGACTCCTCCCATTCAAACTTAGTTCCTTCAGCTTGCGGATAGCCGTCTCGATCATTAAAACAAATCTTATTGAGACAAAAGAGCAGCCCCCCTTTTTGTTGGCTATCGCAAAGTGAATAGGAGGGTGTACCAAGCATTGCAAGAACCAATATGTGAAAACGGGAGTGGGATAAGCGATGTGCCTCCTTGCTTCTGATGTCCAGGCAACATCCCACATACCCAGCAGTTAGAAGTGTTCGTCATATTGTGAGTGTGATGCAGAATCTGAATAAAACTATTGTTCAAATAAGTTTGTCGGTGTCGCTCTTCATGATAAGGCAGAGTGAAATGGAAATGTTCAGATGGAGCCGGGGTAGTTGGCAACAAATGTTCTCGCACAGGTACCACAAGTTCTACTACCCAGGCTATCACAGCTATCACAACAATTGTCAATACAAATAATACCGCAACAAGAATTTTCTTGTCTCCAACTGCGGAAGACGCCATAGTTCAAAGTTCAAAGTGTCTCAAAAACACAACTAAAACATAAAAATATGAGTGCTGAGCTCCGAGGTAGCCGTTGGTTTCTTCTCCGGGATTCAAGACGGGTGTCGCTACACTTGGCAGAACAGATCCCCCCCCTTGATATTCCCGGCTTCCGTTTCACAAACCCCAGAGTGGTAACTCAACCAGTCTCGCACCAAAAAAAAAACTGCTTATCGTGGTCGTCGATTGTATCTTTCTCGTCCAGAAACAGTGTGGTCCGGGTAGGATCCCTCTGATTCGGCAGACATTACAGCTGGGCTCTTCTCCTCATCCAAGATGTCTCGGTAGTCAGACAACACATTTGGGCTCACCAGATCCGGAGAGACACGGCGGCAGTGAGTAGAGTGCACCCACTGCTTCCTGTTAGTGACTCGCACAGCACGAGTTGCCAGCACACCTGTTCGGGACCACGCCACCTCGGTTCCAGGCTGCTTGTTCTCTCGAAGGACTTAATCATCACATGGTCCCCAGGACAAAGATTGTGAGCCTCTCCAATGGAATTGTCAGGGAGCGCTTCTCGAACCTGTTGGTGAATAGAAAGTAAATCATTTGTTAATTGTGCCAAATAATCGTTCATCATTATACAAGGCACATCATGTAACAATCGAGGCTTAGGAACTCCCCATATGTTCATAGGCCTTCCAAACACCACTTCATAAGGTGTGAGGCCTGTTCGGGAATGGGGCACTGATCTGATGGAGAGTAATGCCAAAGGCAAGGCATCCGGCCATTTCAAAGACGTGGATGCCACGATCTTTGCTAGCTTTAATTTCAGAGTAGCATTATACCGTTCAACAAGACCTGCTGACTGAGGATGGAACACAGCATGAAACTTCTGCTGAATTCCCAATCCCTTCATCACGTATTCCACAATTTTCACAACAAAATCAGGACCATTGTCTCTCCACAAAAATTTACAAACGCCGTATCGAGGGAAGTGCTCCTTGAGCAGAACCTTAGCTGTTGTCAACGCTGTATTATCCTTTGTGGGGAAGGCCTCAATCCATTTACTGAAAGCACATACCACCAATAAGACATACTTAAGGTTATTACAACGCTCAAGCTGGATGTAATCCATTTGCAGTACTTCAAATGTGCAGTAGGTGGAACAAACCCTCCTTTCGGAGTATGCGTCCCTTTTGCAGGATTGTGCTGTAAACATATCAGACAGGTCTGCACTACTCTCTTGGCCGTATTGGCAATCTCAGGGTGCTCCCAAACTCGCGTTAGCAATCGAGTAATTGCAAGAGCTCCAACATGTGCCAACCCATGTGTCATCTGGACCATCGCTTGCAAGTAAGCTGCAGGCAATTTCCATCGTTCCATATCTTTGCTCCTCCAACAACCCTCATCATCCAGCACTCCCTCTGCTGCCCAGGTTGCAAGTTCTGCTTCAGTCGCTGATTTCTGAATATCTATTATTTCCTCTCTAGCATCATGCCATCGCTCAGCCTGTGACTTCACCACATACATTGGAGAGTCATTTCGTGACATAGCCGCTTGTCTTGCTATACTGTCTGCAAAAGCATTGCCTTGTCCCACTTTGTCAGTGACCTTTTTATGTGCACTGCGTTTGATTATCGCCACTTTCTTTGGACAAAGCAACGCATTCAAGAGATCACGCACTAGTTCTCCATGCATAATGTGTACTCCATGCGAAGTCAAAAACCCACGCTCTCTCCAGAGTAGGCCGAAGTCATGCGCTACTCCGAAGGCGTACCGGCTGTCTGTGTAGATATTCACACATAAGCCAGCACTCAATTCACAGGCTCTTGTCAAAGCTATTAGCTCCGCTGCTTGGGCCGATTTCTGTGGTATTCGTGCTGTTTCTACCACTGTCTTAAGCGTCGTGATCGCATATGCTGCAAAAGTTGTGCCATCTGGCAGCCTTAAACACGATCCATCAACCCACAGTTCCCCATCCACATCTGGAACCGGATACGGCAATAAAGTGGCAGGGTTCAGGGTAGCACATCTCTTTAGTGTGATGTGTGGCGCCAAAAGTGTGAGCTCATATCCTGTTAAACGTGCACTCGTGAGATACTGGGTTTTCGTTTGATTTAGCAGAGCGTCTACTGCATGGGGAACTAACACCAACAGTTTGTGTGACAAGACTATTCCCTCACTCTGCCGTATAGCTACTGCTGTTGCTGCAACTGCACGGAAACACCCAGGTAATCCTCGTGCTACAGGATCAAGTATTGCCGAAAAGTATGCACAGGGCCTCTGCTTATCCCCGTGTGTCTGCACTAACACCGACAATGCACACCCATCTTTCTCGTGCACATACAACGTGAACATCTTTGTGTAATCTGGTGTACCTAACACTGGTGCAGAACAAAGGGCTTGTCTCAATTGTCTCAATTGTTCAAAAGCATTCTGACATTCATCTGTCCATTCAAGGGGCATTGGTGCAGTTTTCGACAATAACGCTAACAAAGGTTTTATAATGTGTGAAAACCCCATTATCCACTGTCTACAAAAAGACGTTAATCCTATAAAGGCACGCATATCTCTCTGAGTACGGGGGACTGGTGTGTCTAAAATTGCTTGAATTCGATCAGATGTTAATGCACGTCCCTCCTTAGACAAAAGATGACCGAGGTAGGTCACCTTTGGTCTACAATATTGTAACTTCTTCCTAGAAACTTTGTGATTGTTCTGAGCAAGAAAGGAGAGCAAAGCAAGAGTACTCTCCTCACACTGCGCATATGTGTCTGCAGCCAGTAAAAGATCGTCCATGTACTGGATAAGATCTACTCCAGACCGCAATTCAAAGGAATCAAGCAGTCTTTTTAAAGCCTGGCTATAAATGCTACGACTTTCTGTATAGCCTTGAGGAACACGACAAAATCTATATGATTTATTATTCAACGTGAAGCCAAATAGATATCTGCTGTCAGGATGGATGGGAATGGAAAAGAAGGCATTTTTAAGGTCAATAACAGAAAACGTGGTGGCAGTGGGGGGGACCAAAGTAAGTAAGGTGGTGATATCAGACACCACCGGGTACTGGGGCACTACAATTTTGTTTATTTCTCTCAAATCAATAATAAATCGATAGACTTTGTCGTCAGTATCTTTCTTTAAAATCGGAAGAATCGGGCTGTTACAAACATTGTAGGGAACTTCCTCCACAACTCCTGCAATAATCAAATCCTGAACAATGTGCGTCAGGGCAATTTCACCTTCTCTAGATATCTTATACTGGGGTACACGTGGCAAAGACACTCCCTCCTTAACAGTTATTCGAACAGGCGGGATGAGCATCTGTCCCACATCCGTATCTGATGTCGCCCATAACGTGTGTGGGAGAGAGGCTAGCGCTTCAATTTCCTGCATGGTACATAGTCTTCCAGCGTCCGGATAATTGTCATTCAAAATAACCCGCACTCCTTCAGGAGCGCAGTGTATTGTTGCTCGAAAATATTTAAGCAAATCTATGCCCATAATATTGTCTGGGGTATGAGGCAACAATAAGAATGGGCACAGACCAAAGAATTTATCAATGCAAAATGCAAGAGGTTGTGACAGTGGGCTTGGAGAGGGTGTGCCATCAAACCCTATACATGTAATCGTTTCGCCAGATAGGGGAGCCCTTGGAACTAGGTTTTTAGACAAAGCACTACGAGTAGCTCCTGTGTCAACTAAAAACTGATCAGTAGAACCCAAAACGCCCGCTGATACATATGGACCTCTTTGATCTACTGGCACTTCAACCGATTCCACACCCCATCCTACGCAATCCTATACGTGCACATAATCCTGACTCTCCACGTTCTCACCCTCCGATATCTAGTACTGATTCCGTCGATCAAAAGTATTACGTCATCCTGACCACGACCCCTCGCCTCAAACCTACCACGATCACCTGCTCCACCTCTCGCCCCCGAATAACTATTCCGTGTCCTCCACCTCCTCGACCACGCTGACTACGTTGCTGTCGAAGCACCGGACAATCTTCAGCCCAATGCCCAAACTCTTTACAATATGCACATTGGTCCTCAGCAATGTCGGTACGACCATACGACGTATTATACCCTCCTCGCCTGCCTCTATCATTCCCTCTAGGTTGTGTACCACGAACCTGAGCCAACATCAACTTCGTCTTTAACTCCTTCGCTTTCTTATCAGTACTTTCTTTAGCCTCTAATTCCTGCCGCTCATAATACTGAGCCATAGTTAACAAAGACGCAAGGGGTCGCCGTGGTCCAGGAACTTTACCTAGTTTTCAATCGCTTTGCAATCTCCGGTAGGAGATTAGCCACATACTTGTCGACAAACAGATGCCTACCCGTATCATCTGTTAATAATTGCCCACTGTAATCATGAAACGCTTCTTCAAAACGTGAGAAGAAGTCAGATACCGACTCATCCTGTTTCTGTTTGCAAGAGGCTAACATAGTCCAATCAATTTTTTTAGGGGGAACAAGCGTTTTTAATTTGTTCAGAATAGCTGTTGGGAGATCTAGAATTAACTGGCAAGGCTTACATGCGGGTTCCCTATCTAAATCAGCTTGACCTATAGCTTTCCAATCCGCTCCTAAAATTGTTTGATCATCAAACTTACGAATTGCTCTCCACATATCAGGGGGCAGTATTAACCCAAAGAAAAGATCGATATCAACTAGTGTCATAACACAGGAAGAAATCGCCCCCTCCACTCCTTCATAGAAGGCTGCCGGATTTTTACGGGGATCAGGTAAAGCGTTCTTCAATGCCATAACATCTGCTCTATTCCAAGGCGTATACACCCAATTATATATAAAATACCCTTTTGCATCCCCAGACAATTTATCATCACTGGTACATTGCCCTTTAGGGGGAATATACCAAGGTGCAGCTTCACGCATGGGCATAACATGAACTTTAGAACTTTTATCTGTTCCAAACATAGAACACTGTTTGGATGACTCCGTCGACCCTGGCGCAGGCACGTCTGCTGCTTTTCGTGCTTCCCGCTATCTGGACGCCTCATCCCCTAGCTGGACCAACCGTTGGAAAAACCCATCCGCATCTGTAATAACAAATAAACCTTTACGCATATTCTCACGATGAACTGATATGTCCTTAGGTTCTAGATCATCTGAATATTTCCGAAATCGTTCTACAACTTCATCTCCGAAAGCACTTAGAAAATACAACTGTTCTCACTCTGACCATTTATTCTTTTCAATAATAATCTCTGACATAGTTATTTTATTCAAATTGAGTTTCCGAGCAAAACTGCGCAACTCCGCAGCTTCACTAGCAGTTAACCTCTTACTCTTACTCCCTCGATCATCATCGCCCGAGTCCTCGTCCGGAGCCGTAGGCAAAACGTACGGAGGCGGGCATCGATCTAATAATGAAAAACCATCAATTTCATTAGTAACGACAGGATAAAGCGGACGGCAAATAGGAAATTGACCGCTCGTTTGCAAATTACGTTCCCGTGCCTCCCTCTCTGTCTTTTCCTGCAACTCCTTCTCCTCCAGCTGTAAAGCCTTATCTCGAGCAGCCTTGCGCTGCTCTATTTCCACCAAGGCAATCTCACGCTTCATTCGTTCACGCACTGCTTTCTCCCACATTCGTACACAATCAAACATATCTTGTCTAGACCTGCGCTGAAACAAACATTGCTCCACAAACTGAACCTTTCGTAAATCAAATGACCCATGTAGTGGCCATTGCAACTCGGGATCAGACTTGGTGTATTTATTCCATAATTTACTATACAATATAGGGGGAAGGCCAAATTTAATATACATTTCACGATTGGGTGTCCCCTCTGGGGGAGCCGGCTAAGATTCGTTTAGTCGATAAGTGGTACCATTCCCAAGACAGCACATTCCTCGGAGTGTGCTTAAAATAGGCATGTTCAAAAAGTATCACGAAAACGTGATACCGCAAAAATGGCACTTACTATACTTCACACAAAATGTGCCGCTCAAAACACAAACAAAGTTAGAGAAACATCTCTACATGCCTGCCTATGTGAAGTGCACTGCACATATAGTTCAAATCATAGAACCAAATGTTAGCTAACTCAAAACATATTCATAGAACCACAGTAAGCATCCACAGACTACCTTACCAATCACAAGCTTACCAAAATCTCAGATATCCAGGTTCCAACTGCCAAGGTCTTTAATCTAATCAGCCAAACCGGCACTGTACGACAACTCAGACGAGCAGGATCTCAGTCGGGGACCGGCGCCACCTGGAAGGTCAGATCAGAAGGAAAGGAAGAAAACACCGTGGGTGCCAAGACTCGGGTCACTCAGAGGCAGCGTACGCGTCCATGGCGAGTTTCCAATCCTTCGTCACGACCTCTCCTTTGGGCATCCGAGTCGCTGATGAGTCCCTTCGTGGTCGCCAATTTGTGGTATTGGGTTCTCCAGGCCTACATACTCAGCAGAATACCCTCTACACCATAAGAACTGTTGGCACGGAAACTAGAAAATGCAAAAGACAAGTTTATTAAGACCCCATGGGGTGGTGGTACATTCCTACAGCACCCTTCGGCAATGCAAGAAGTATCACACCGAACATCGGTGCAAGTCCTTCTTTTATACAGTTTTACAGACATTAAAAGGTAGGCGGTACACAGTTACAGTGTTTTAGGTACATATATGGTCATTTTTGGAACACAGCCAACTCATGGGAGGGGCTACAACACCACTGGTCAGTTTGGCGGAACATTCCTAAGTGATGACTGGTCAGTCTAAACTGCGCATGTGTGGGCTTGACCATTACTAAAAATAGCCTGTTGCTGGGCAAACTCGAGTGGTCAGTGGTACAGAGGAAGGACAAAAGGACATGCTGACCACGAGGCTACGCATTCTCTAAAATGGCCGCCGTTACATACAAAATGGCGTTTAACAACTATAGTCAAGATAAGGGAGTAATGTGTAGCAAAGCTTAACGCTAAACCGATCATTGTCAAATTACTACAGACGAACCTTTTAGCGTTTAGCTGAAGCTACCTCATAGTGGACATAATCGGGATACTCATCTTCTATATCGATAGACATAATCTGTGCCACTTCTTTATGAATCATTTGTTCATGTTTAGCAAAAGCTCGTTTGGATGGAATGCAAGCAGAGAGACACATAGAACATAATACAGGGCCACACTGAATACAAAGGCATAAGAAGAATAATATCCCAATTATTACACATAGAATCGTCAGTAACTTCCAGCCCCAGGTACTAAGCATTGACCAAAACCACCCCGAAAAGGTCCATGTACCATTATCAGGATGTATCTCAGCAGCAATTTTATATAATTAGGATATGGCATCATACACAGAAGGTGAATTATCTGGCACGTAAACACAGCAACTACTTCCGATAATGCGGCATGCCCCCCCTCGATCAGCTAGTACTACATCTAGCACCATCCGGTTCTGGAGCGTTACAATTCTAGATATCTGAAGCTCCTCAGTTAAATTTCCTAACGCAAAAGCAGTATCATTGGCAACAGCTTCTACAACACGAGTTAGCCTTCGTATTTTCCGGCTGTTCAGAGCAGCTCCAACAAAAGAAAACAGACCTAAATTAAAATCGACATATTGTTGCAACGCAGTGTCCGTTTGGTCCATATCATCAAGAACTACTGCTCTCTTTACCCTATTCAATATGAAATCATGGTAAAGAATGTAGTTGTTATGGTACATAGGCGGGGCAATAAACACAGGGGGCAATACAAAAGATATATAACATGTTCCTAACCATCCTATAGGGAGACGATGATAGCCTTTATTACCACATATAAAATACGTATTTCGGGAGGCCATAAATGAAATGCCATTTGGGGTATCAAAGGTGAGAGTGGTGTTACATTCACTTCTGCCAACTGGGATTGTACTGGAGTGAAATGGAAATGTTCAGATGGAGCCGGGTTAGTTGGCAACAAATGTTCTCGCACAGGTACCACAAGTTCTACTACCCAGGCTATCACAGCTATCACAACAATTGTCAATACAAATAATACAGCACCAAAAATTCTCTTGTCTCACACTGCGGAAGACGCCATAGTTCAAAGTTCAAAGTGTCTCAAAAACACAACTAAAAAATAAAAATATGAGTGCTGAGCTCCGAGGTAGCCGTTGGTTTCTTCTCTGGGTTTCAAGACGGGTGTCGCTACATTTGGCAGAACAGATCCCCCACCTTGATATTCCCGGCTTCCGTTTCACAAACCCCAGAGTGGTAACTCAACCAGTCTTGCACCAAAAAAAAAACTGCTTATCGTGGTCGTAGATTGTTTCTTTCTCGTCCAGAAACAGTGTGGTCCGGGAAGGCTCCCTCTGATTCGCAGACGTTACAGCTGGGCTCTTCTCCTCGTCCAAGATGTCTCGATAGTCAGACAACACATTCGGGCTCACCAGATCCGGAGAGACACGGCGGCAGTGAGTAGAGTGCACCCACTGCTTCCTGTTAGTGACTCGCACAGCCGTACGAGTTGCAAGCAACACCTCTTCGGGACCACGCCACCTCGGTTCCAGGCTGCCTATTCTCTTGAAGGACCTAATCATCACATGGTCCCCAGGACGAAGATTGTGAGCCTCTCCAATGGATTTGTCAGGGAGCGCTTCTCGAACCTGTTGGTGAATAGAAAGTAAATCATTTGTTAATCGTGCCAAATAATCGTTCATCATTATACAAGGCACATCATGTAACAATCGAGGCTTAGGAACTCCCCATATGTTCATAGGCCTTCCAAACACCACTTCATAAGGTGAGAGGCCTGTTCGGGAATGGGGCACTGATCTGATAGAGAGTAATGCCATAGGCAAGGCATCCGGCCATTTCAAAGACATGGATGCCACGATCTTTGCTAGCTTTAATTTCAGAGTAGCATTATACCGTTCAACAAGACCTGCTGACTGAGGATGGAACACAGCATGAAACTTCTGCTGAATTCCCAATCCCTTCATCACGTATTCCACAATTTTCACAACAAAATCAGGACCATTGTCGGTCCACAAAAATTTACAAACGCCGTATCAAGGGAAGTACTCCTTGAGCAGAACCTTAGCTGTTGTCAACGCTGTATTATCCTTCGTGGGGAAGGCCTCAATCCATTTACTGAAAGCACATACCCCCACTAAGACATACTTAAGGTTATTACAACGCTCAAGCTGGATGTAATCCATTTGCAGTACTTCAAACGGTGCAGTAGGTGGAACAAACCCTCCTTTCGGAGTATGCGTCCCTTTTGCAGGATTGTGCTGTAAACATATCAGACAGGTCTGCACTACTCTCTTGGCCATATTTGCAATCTCAGGATGCTCCCAAACTCGTGTTAGCAATCGAGTAATTGCAAGAGCGCCAACATGTGCAAACCCATGTGTCATCTGGACCATCGCTTGCAAGTAAGCTGCAGGCAATTTCCATCGTTCCATATCTTTGCTCCTCAAACAACCCCCATCATCCAGCACTCCCTCTGCTGCCCAGGTTGCAAGTTCTGCTTCAGTCGCTGATTTCTGAATATCTATTATTTCCTCTCTAGCATCATGCCATCCCTCAGCCTGTGACTTCACCACATACATTGGAGAGTCATTTCGTGACATATCCGTTTGTCTTGCTATACTGTCTGCAAAAGCATTGCCTTTTCCCACTTTGTCAGTGACCTTTTTATGTGCACTGCATTTGATTATTGCCACTTTCTTTGGACAAAGCAACGCATTCAAGAGATCACGCACTAGTTCTCCATGCATAATGTGTACTCCATGCGAAGTCAAAAACCCACGCTCTCTCCAGAGTAGGCCGAAGTCATGCGCTACTCCGAAGGCGTACCGGCTGTCTGTGTAGATATTCACACATAAGCCAGCACTCAATTCACAGGCTCTTGTCAAAGCTATTAGCTCCGCTGCTTGGGCCGATTTCTGTGGTATTCGTGCTGTTTCTACCACTGTCTTAAGCGTCGTGATCGCATATGCTGCAGAAGTTGTGCCATCTGGCAGCCTTAAACACAATCCATCAACCCACAGTTCCCCATCCACATCTGGAAGTGGCGTATCCTGTAAGTCGACACGACCCTTTGTTTGTTCTTCAGTCAGGAAAACACAATCATGGTGTTCTTCCTCCTGGCCCTCAGCAACCGGATACGGCAATAAAGTGGCAGGGTTCAGGGTAGCACATCTCTTTAGTGTGATGTGTGGCGCCAAAAGTGTGAGCTCATATCCTGTTAAACGTGCACTCGTGAGATACTGGGTTTTCGTTTGATTTAGCAGAGCGTCTACTGCATGGGGAACTAACACCAACAGTTTGTGTGACAAGACTATTCCCTCACTCTGCCGTATAGCTACTGCTGTTGCTGCAACTGCACGGAAACACCCAGGTAATCCTCGTGCTACAGGATCAAGTATTG
The DNA here is from genome assembly GCF_964263255.1 of Lissotriton vulgaris. NCBI lineage: Eukaryota > Metazoa > Chordata > Amphibia > Caudata > Salamandridae > Lissotriton > Lissotriton vulgaris. Next base: position 1,529,323,730 of record NC_141685.1, on the reverse strand, counting down.
CCGAAAAGTATGCACAGGGCCTCTGCTTATCCCCGTGTGTCTGCACTAACACCGACAATGCACACCCATCTTTCTCGTGCACATACAACGTGAACATCTTTGTGTAATCTGGTGTACCTAACACTGGTGCAGAACAAAGGGCTTGTCTCAATTGTTCAAAAGCATTCTGACATTCATCTGTCCATTCAAGGGGCATTGGTGTAGTTTTCGACAATAACGCTAACAAACGTTTTATAATGTGTGAAAACCCCATTATCCACTGTCTACAAAAAGACGTTAATCCTATAAAGGCACGCACATCTCTCTGAGTACGGGGGACTGGTGTGTCTAAAATTGCTTGAATTCGATCAGATGTTAATGCACGTCCCTCCTTAGACAAAAGATGACCGAGGTAGGTCACCTTTGGTCTACAATATTGTAACTTCTTCCTAGAAACTTTGTGATTGTTCTGAGCAAGAAAGGAGAGCAAAGCAAGAGTACTCTCCTCACACTGCGCATATGTGTCTGCAGCCAGTAAAAGATCGTCCACGTACTGGATAAGATCTACTCCAGACCGCAATTCAAAGGAATCAAGCTGTCTTTTTAAAGCCTGGCTATAAATGCTAGGACTTTCTGTATAGCCTTGAGGAACACGACAAAATCTATATGATTTATTATTCAACGTGAAGCCAAATAGATATCTGCTGTCAGGATGGATGGGAATGGAAAAGAAGGCATTTTTAAGGTCAATAACAGAAAACGTGGTGGCAGTGGGGGGGGACCAAAGTAAGTAAGGTGGTGATATCAGACACCACCGGGTACTGGGGCACTACAATTTTGTTTATTTCTCTCAAATCAATAATAAATCGATAGACTTTGTCGTCAGTATCTTTCTTTAAAATCGGAAGAATCGGGCTGTTACAAACATTGTAGGGAACTTCCTCCACAACTCCTGCAATAATCAAATCCTGAACAATGTGCGTCAGGGCAATTTCACCTTCTCTAGATATCTTATACTGGGGTACACGTGGCAAAGACACTCCCTCCTTAACAGTTATTCGAATAGGCGGGATGAGCATCTGCCCCACATCCGTATCTGATGTCGCCCATAACGTGTGTGGGAGAGAGGCTAGCGCTTCAATTTCCTGCATGGTACATAGTCTTCCTGCGTCCGGATAATTGTCATTCAAAATAACCTGCACTCCTTCAGGAGCGCAGCGTATTGTTGCTCGAAAATATTTAAGCAAATCTATGCCCATAATATTGTCTGGGGTATGAGGCGACAATAAGAATGGGCACAGACCAAAGAATTTATCAATGCAAAATGCAAGAGGTTGTGACAGTGGGCTTGGAGAGGGTGTGCCATCGAACCCTATACATGTAATCGTTTCGCCAGACAGGGGAGCCCTTGGAACCAGGTTTTTAGACAAAGCACTACAAGTAGCTCCTGTGTCAACTAAAAACTGATCAGTAGAACCCAAAACGCCCGCTGATACATATGGACCTCTTTGATCTACTGGCACTTCAACCGATTCCACACCCCATCCTACGCAATCCTTTTTTAATTTTTTTTTTTTTATTTTTTTTTTTTTTTTGCGTCCTCATATTCGCCCTTGGTGACCATGTAATGACGAGGAAATATAGAAGATGACTGAGGCACTGGCCCAGGTATACTGGGGGGGGATTTAGATGGTAGCTGCCGACATATCCCACAATGCCACGCATCCAAACTTTATCCTCCTCTAATGATACCAACAGGGATGGTGAACTGCTATGTACAACCCATTTCATGGCCGAAGTCGCATATATAGGGTATGTAAAGCGAAAAGGGATCAAATGATCCATCCAAGCAGCACAATCATAGAACTTGGGGGGAAAAAAAAACCATAATGTTCTGGGCTGTAGTTACCAGTTCAAAAGTAGCCAAAATCTTCTTTTGTGTTGGTTGCCTACTCTAGCCAAATCTATTTTGGACATCTGTAACATCGCTGCTCGCCACTCTGTAGAGAGAGGAGGTGTCTTGTCTTTCCACCGTTTACAAATTTCTCTTCTAGCTAATAAACAACTATAAAAGACCAGTTTTTTACTTATTTAATTTGCGTGTTTATATAGCGCTAGAATCACTCCCGGGGGAGTATCTCCGCGCTTCGACCGCTGCGAAACCCTTCCTGGCTTCCTGGCTTCCCTGAGAGATGGTCCCTTAATGGGTATCTCCAGGGTAAAACTTATACCTTCAATCTCAGGTTTAATACCAAAGAAAACTAACGTGGGGCAAGGACTGACTTGTAGATCAATTGCTAGTGAGAGGGAAGCACAGATTTCTTTCCAGAAAGATGTTATATAGGGACACTCTAAGAACATATGTGTATCTGAGGCTGCTGCCAAACTACATCTAGGACATGAGACCTGAGCATTATTAGTGAACTTTGATAAACGTTGCGGAGAATAGTACGCTCTATGTAGGGTGAACAAGTGGTTTCGACGAAGCCAAGATGGTTTTACAGTCTCCCCCAGAATCTTAAATGATTTAAGCCACAGGCCCTCTACATCAGTGTTAGGTATATATGTTTCCCGGAGGGAATGGGGTAGCAGGAATTCACCATCAATCTCGTCTAATATAAGATTATACCAGAATGTTACCTCTTTTTTAAAAGGAAGTTTGTCCATCAGATAGGAGACAAGATTATTGTCAACACCTAGTTTATGCCTACCTCTTCCGAGACTGTATGCTTGGGACCAACTCTGAATTTGTAGGTATTTAAATCATGAAAAGCGAGTACCTATTATTGAGCTCAAGGACTCCCATGAAAGTAATACTCCGTCAACGAACAGGTCCCCCCAAGCTGAGATCCCAGCCTCTCTAACCGGGAGGGCTAAACTATCCAAAAGCCAAGGTGGAGCACCTGGCGAGTCCCATAGCGGGGCCCGACTTTGATAGTAATCCAAATTGAGTGTACGTCTGAGATTTGTCCATGTTCTGGCTAAGTCCCTCAGCACCTTTAACTTGACCTTCTTAAAGTACTTGGGATCCCCAAATTTTAACAAAAAGTTTGTTGGCCCAATTTTTTCTCCTTTGAGGAGTGCTACAAATAGTTTTCCACTCCCTACGTTATTGGGAGTCTTTAAAAGCATCCTAATGTGGGAGAATTGGAAAGCCCAACCATATATCTGGAGGTCTGGTGCTGCGAGGCCTCCTTTTTCTCGGCGCCGTCTAATCTTCTTCCAGGATAACCTGGGCGTGCGGCTGTTCCAAATAAATCTATTTAGTTCCGTTTGGAGTTTGGCAGTCAAAGATGGGTCAAAAAAAAGAGGGATAGTATTAAACAAAAACATAATCTTGGGCAAAATGGTAATTTTAACCAAATTAGATCTACCTATCAGGGAAAGAGGAAGAGCTGACCATGATCTCAACAATCTTCGAGCTTCCTTAGCCACCCGGGCAAAATTTAAAGGGGCGATCTTATTAATATCCGTATAGATATTTAACCCAAGATACCTAAGGGTAGCACTTGACTGTACTCCTACAACCGGTGCAGGATGATTCCAAACCATAATGTCGGTTTTGGATGCATTCACTTCATAACCGGATATTACCCCAAACTCTTCTGCGATAGATATGACCATAGGGAAAGCTGAACTTAAATCAGATGAAAAGATAAGGACATCGTCCGCGTATAGTGCGACTTTCCGTTCCCAACCTTCAAAAATAAATGATTTTATATTGGTATTTTCCGAATCAATTGAGCAAAAGGCTCGATATATAAATCAAATAAAATTGGAGAGAGGGGACACCCTTGACGGGTTCCTCGTGTAATACCGAATGGCTCTGTAAGCTCCCCGTTAACCAATAGTGAAGCAGAAGGATTTTTATATAGTAGTTTTACTGCTCGTCTAAAGTTGTCTCCCAGATTGAACTTTTTTAACACTTCTTCTAAGTACACCCAGTTTACCCTGTCAAAGGCCTTTGTGGCATCAAGAGTGAAAACTGCTAAAGGAAGTGATGCTGAAGTAGCCATATCTATGGCACCAATGAGGTCATACGTCAGTTCGTACAGTTGCCTCTCTTTTACAAAACCCTTCTGATCCATATGCAAGATGTTATTTGCTACACCCCCCAGTCCATTCGCAAGTACGGCTGCAAAGATTTTATAATCTGTACTAAGAATTGAGATTGGTCTATATGACCCGCAATTGGTTGCAGGTTTACCAGGCTTTAAAATCAGGGTTATAGAGGCCCTATCCCAGGAGGCAGGGGGTAAGGCACCTTCTAACAAGATTTTGTTAAACAGATTTGTTAAGTAGGGAAGAATAGATGGACAGATTACTTTGTATAGTTCCGAAGGTAACCCGTCTGGACCCGCTGCTTTGCCTTTTTTACTTTTCGAGATGGCTAGGCTAACTTCCTCCGATGTCATAGGGCCGTCTAAAAATTCCATTTGTTCAGAGTCCAGAACCGGTAAAGCGATCCTGGATAAGCAGTCCCTTGCTTGAATAGGTTGTACGTCGCTATCTTCTTGATATATCTCACTAAAGAAACTTCTAAAGGCGCCACTGATTCCCTCATCTGTAGAGTGTAGTGCACCATCTTTGCTGATGGCACTGATGTTATTTCGGGCCCTATCAGTCTTCGACTTCCAGGCAAGGAGCTTACCGGCTCCTTCCCCATATTCGAAGTGGGCCAATCTGCTAGCCTTCCATCTCTCTAAGACCCGTGCACTCAAGACTGAAGAAAGATCTCCCTTTAGGACTGTTAGTTTATCTTGCAACCCATCTGGTGGAGACCCTGTTAATACTGATTTTGTGATAATCTCTTCTTGAAGTTTTGCTATCTCCAGTTCAATAGAGGCTACAGCTTCCCTATAGGTCTTATTTTTGTATGCAGAAATATTGGTTAAATAACCCCTTAGGGTTGTTTAAATGCGTCCCATGTTATTCCGGGTGGCGCAGACTCCTGGTTAAACTCCCAAAAGAATTTGACTTCCAGATTTAATGCCTCTGAGATGTCCGGAGTAGAGAGTATTGATCTGTCAAACGACCAGTATTTTGACGAGGGCCTGGATGAAACCTCGAGCTCAAGCAAGATGGCTGTATGGTCTGAGAGATGGAAAGGTAGATGAGCAACTGATTTTACGTATTTAACTATAGTGTGATTAATCAGAATGAAGTCTATCCGAGACTGGTGATGAAATTTGTAATTTTTAAAAGTGACCCCCTTTTGGGACCCATGTAGAGTCCTCCATATATCGACATAGTTCAATGTTTTCATAATGTTTAATAGAAACGTCCTAGTCTTGGATAAAGGTATAGCCCTGTTAGTGGATGACTTATCTAATAATGGATCTAGAACTATATTAAAGTCGCCTGCTAGAATAACCGGTTCTGAAAATGCATATAATTGTGAAAAGAGAGATACCAAAACCGATGGATCGTCTTGGTTAGGACCGTAATAACCTACTATGGTGAATGGTGAGCCCGAAATACTAACAGAAGCTATTGCCCATCGACCATACGGGTCTACCTGTTTAGCGACTAGCCTAGCCTTGATTGATTTTTTAAAAAGAATGGCCACCCCCCTAATATGTGAGCTTTGTGTTGTTATCACTCCAAAATCTATCCATTTATTCTTACTCAAGAGGTTTTGCATTTCCGTTTCTGCAAGATGTGTCTCCTGGAGCACTAATACCTGTGCAACCGAATCTCGTAAATATTGCATAATGTTATTCCTTCTTGGAGAAGTGCGAAGACCATTAGTGTTCCAGGACAAAACGCGTAGATTATGCATTACAGCAAAAAAAAAATGTTATAAAGCTCAAGGACCAATACTGCCAAACTCCAAAGGGTAAACTATAGAATTATCGACTCCTGTCATTTTTTTCTAGAAAGTGCTGCAAAGGACGTTTAAGAGGACTTTTTTTTTCATCCTACGCAATCCTATGCGTGCACATAATCCTGACTCTCCACGTTCTCACCCTCCGATATCTGGTACTGATTCCATCGATCAAAAGTATTACGTTCATCCTGACCACGACCCCTTGCCTCAAACCTACCACAATCACCTGCTCCACCTCTTGCCCCCGAATAACTATTCTGTGTCCTTCCAACTCCTCGACCACGCTGACTACATTGCTCACGAAGCACCGGACAATCATCAGCTCAATGCCCAAACTCTTTACAATATGCACATTGGTCCTCAGCAATGTCGGTACGACCATACGACGTATTATACCCTCCTCGCCTGCCTCTATCATTCCCTCTAGGTTGCGTACCACGAACCTGAGCCAACATCACCTTCGTCTTTAACTCCTTCGCTTTCTTATCAGTACTTTCTTTAGCCTCTAATTCCTGCCGCTCATAATACTGAGTCATAGTTAACAAAGACGCAGGGGTTAATTTGTTCAGAATAGCTGTTGGGAGATCTAGAATTAACTGGCAAGGCTTACATGCGGGTTCCCTATCTAAATCAGCTTGACCTATAGTTTTCCAATACGCTCCTAAAATCGTTTGATCATCAAACTTACGAATTGCTCTCCACATATCAGGGGGCAGTATTAACCCAAAGAAAAGATCGATATCAACTAGTGTCATAACACAGGAAGAAATAGCCCCCTCCACTCATTCATAGAAGGCTGCCGGATTTTTACGGGGATCAGGTAAAGCGTTCTTCAATGCCATAACATCTGCTCTATTCCAAGGCGTATACACCCAATTATATATAAAATACCCTTTTGCATCCCCAGACAATTTATCATCACTGGTACCTTGCCCTTTAGGGGGAACATACAAAGGTGCATCTTCACGCATGGGCATAACATGAACTTTAGAACTCTTATCTGTTCCAAACATAGAACACTGTTTGGATGACTCCGTCGACCCCGGCGCAGGCACGTCTGCTGCTTTTCGTGCTTCCCGCTATCTGGATGCCTCATCCCCTAGCTGGACCAACTGTTGGAAAAACCCATCCGCATCTGTAATAACAAATAAACCTTTACGCATATTCTCACGATGAACTGATATGTCCTTAGGTTCTAGATCAAATGAATATTTCCGAAATCGTTCTACAACTTCATCTCCAAAAGCACTTAGAAAATACAACTGTTCTCACTCTGACCATTTATTCTTTTCAATATTAATCTCTGACATAGTTATTTTATTCAAATTGAGTTTCCGAGCAAAACTGCGCAACTCCGCAGCTTCAATAGCAGTTAACCTCTTACTCTTACTCCCTCGATCATCGTCGCCCGAATCCTCGTCCGGAGCCGTTGGCAAAACGTACCGAGGCGGGCATCGATCTAATAATGAAAAATCATCAACTTCATTAGTAAGGACAGGATAAAGCGGACGCCGAATAAGAAATTGACCGCTCGTTTGCAAATTACATTCCCGTGCCTCCCTCTCTTTCTTTTCCTGCAACTCCTTCTCCTCCAACTGTAAAGCCTTATCTCGAGCAGCCTTGCGCTGCTCTTTTTCCACCAAGGCAATCTCACGCTTCATTCGTTCACGCACTGCTTTCTCCCACATTCGTACACAATCAAACATATCTTGTCTAGACCTGCGCTGAAACAAACATTGCTCCACAAACTGAACCTTTCGTAAATCAAACGACCCATGTAGTGGCCATTGCAACTCGGGATCAGACTTGGTGTATTTATTCCATAATTTACTATACAATATGGGGGAAGGCCAAATTTAATATACATTTCACGATTGGATGTCCCCTCTGGGGGAGCCGGCTGAGATTCGTTTAGTCGATAAGTGGTACCATTCCCAAGACAGCACATTCCTCGGAGTGTGCTTAAAACAGGCATGTTCAAAAAGTATCACGAAAATGTGATACCGCAAAAATGGCACTTACTATACTTCACACAAAATGTGCTGCTCAAAACACAAACAAAGTTAGAGAAACATCTCTACATGCCTGCCTATGTGAAGTGCACTGCACATATAGTTCAAATCATAGAACCAAATGTTAGCTAACTCAAAACATATACATAGAACCACAGTAAGCGTCCGCAGACTACCTTACCAATCACAAGCTTACCAAAATCTCAGATATCCAGGTTCCAACTGCCAAGGTCTTTAATCGAATCAGCCAAACCGGCACTGTACGACAACTCAGACAAGCAGGATCTCAGTCGGGGACCGGCGCCACCTGGAAGGTCAGATCAGAAGGAAAGGAAGAAAACACCGTGGGTGCCAAGACTCGGGTCACTCAGAGGCAGCGTACGCGTCCATGGCGAGTTTCCAATCCTTCGTCACGACCTCTCCTTCGGGCTTCCGAGTCGCCGATGAGTCCCTTCATGGTCACCAATTTGTGGTATTGGGTTCTCCAGGCCTACATACTCCGCAGAATACCCTCTACACCATAAGAACTGTTGGCACGGAAACTAGAAAATGCAAAAGACAAGTTTATTAAGACCCCATGGGGTGGTGGTACATTCCTACAGCACCCTTCGGCAATGCAAGAAGTATCACACCGAACATCGGTGCAAGTCCTTCTTTTATACAGTTTTACAGACATTAAAAGGTAGGCGGTACACAGTTACAGAGTTTTAGGTACATATATGGTCATTTTTGGAACACAGCCAACTCATGGGAGGGGCTACAACACCACTGGTCAGTTTGGCGGAACATTCCTAAGTGATGACTGGTCAGTCTAAACTGCGCATGTGTGGGCTTGACCATTACTAAAAATAGCCTGTTGCTGGGCAAACTCGAGTGGTCAGTGGTACAGAGGAAGGACAAAAGGACATGCTGACCACGAGGCAACGCATTCTCTAAAATGGCCGCCGTTACATACAAAATGGCGTTTAACAACTATAGTCAAGATAAGGGAGTAATGTGTAGCAAAGCTTAACGCTAACCCGATCATTGTCAAATTACGATATCAGAAGTCACTTCCAAGGGCTGTAAAGCCTTATCTCGAGCAGCCTTGCGCTGCTCTTTTTCCACCAAGGCAATCTCACGCTTCATTCGTTCACGCACTGCTTTCTCCCACATTCGTACACAATCAAACATATCTTGTCTAGACCTGCGCTGAAACAAACATTGCTCCACAAACTGAACCTTTCGTAAATCAAACGACCCATGTAGTGGCCATTGCAACTCGGGATCAGACTTGGTGTATTTATTCCATAATTTACTATACAATTTGGGGGAAGGCCAAATTTAATATACATTTCACGATTGGGTGTCCCCTCTGGGGGAGCCGGCTGAGATTCGTTTAGTCGATAAGTGGTACCATTCCCAAGACAGCACATTCCTCGGAGTGTGCTTAAAACAGGCATGTTCAAAAAGTATCACGAAAATGTGATACCGCAAAAATGGCACTTACTATACTTCACACAAAATGTGCTGCTCAAAACACAAACAAAGTTAGAGAAACATCTCTACATGCCTGCCTATGTGAAGTGCACTGCACATATAGTTCAAATCATAGAACCAAATGTTAGCTAACTCAAAACATATACATAGAACCACAGTAAGCGTCCGCAGACTACCTTACCAATCACAAGCTTACCAAAATCTCAGATATCCAGGTTCCAACTGCCAAGGTCTTTAATCGAATCAGCCAAACCGGCACTGTACGACAACTCAGACAAGCAGGATCTCAGTCGGGGACCGGCGCCACCTGGAAGGTCAGATCAGAAGGAAAGGAAGAAAACACCGTGGGTGCCAAGACTCGGGTCACTCAGAGGCAGCGTACGTGTCCATGGCGAGTTTCCAATCCTTCGTCACGACCTCTCCTTCGGGCATCCGAGTCGCCGATGAGTCCCTTCATGGTCACCAATTTGTGGTATTGGGTTCTCCAGGCCTACATACTCCGCAGAATACCCTCTACACCATAAGAACTGTTGGCACGGAAACTAGAAAATGCAAAAGACAAGTTTATTAAGACCCCATGGGGTGGTGGTACATTCCTACAGCACCCTTCGGCAATGCAAGAAGTATCACACCGAACATCGGTGCAAGTCCTTCTTTTATACAGTTTTACAGACATTAAAAGGTAGGCGGTACACAGTTACAGAGTTTTAGGTACATATATGGTCATTTTTGGAACACAGCCAACTCATGGGAGGGGCTACAACACCACTGGTCAGTTTGGCGGAACATTCCTAAGTGATGACTGGTCAGTCTAAACTGCGCATGTGTGGGCTTGACCATTACTAAAAATAGCCTGTTGCTGGGCAAACTCGAGTGGTCAGTGGTACAGAGGAAGGACAAAAGGACATGCTGACCACGAGGCAACGCATTCTCTAAAATGGCCGCCGTTACATACAAAATGGCGTTTAACAACTATAGTCAAGATAAGGGAGTAATGTGTAGCAAAGCTTAACGCTAACCCGATCATTGTCAAATTACGACATCAGAAGTCACTTCCAAGGGCCAAGAACTGGAATAGCACCACTTGGCAGAGCAGAGCTCTCAGCAGAGGAGCCCAGGGGCTGGCAGATGTGTCTTTGATGGCCCTAAGACTTCCAACTGGAAGCTCACTCAACTCAAGCCCTTGGAGAAACTTGGAAAGGAGGATGTAGAAAGCAGAGCCTAGTCCTTTCACTCCCAAGACAGAAGCAGCAAGCAGCAGGCCAGTAAAGCAAACAGCAAAGTAGCAGTCCCTCTTGGCAACAACATAGCTCTTCTTCCTGGCAGAATGTCCTCCGTCCAGACGTGCTCTGAATAGATGGTGTCAGAAGCCCAGTACTTGTCTCCATTTCAGCCTTTGAAGTAGGCTAACTTCAAGGTAAGGTCTTTGCAGTGCACAAGACACTGCATTGGTTGCAGACACACCGCATGGGGTGGAGACGTCTTTGCGTGGGAACAGACACAGGCCAATTCAGGTGTCAGGGTCAACTCCTCCCACTACTCTAGCACAGAAAGTCCCATCAGCCAGGTGATGGACCGTCAGGATATACATTGCACACCTCAGCTCCCTTTGTGTGACTGTCTAGAGTAAATGCACAAACAGCCCAACTGTCATCTGACCCATATGTGTATTCAGAGAAAGGCAGAGGCACAGAATGGTTAAAGTAAGAAAATGCCAACTTTCTAAAAGTGGCATTTTCAGACCTGCAATTGTAAACCCAACTTCACTAAAATATGTATTTTTAAGGAGTTCAGAGACACCAAACTCCAATTTTCTATTGGATCCCACTTGGAAGACACACTTGCAAGATGTTACAAAGCAGCTTCAATGGTACCTTATGGGAGAGATAGTCCTTGCTGTACTGAAAAACAAAATTAGCAGTATAGACAAGGTTCAGAGCCCCATTGATGTCAATGGGAGCCTGTTGTACGACGCGTACATAGGTTCCCATTGACGAAAAAGGTATGTTGCGCAAAAGGGCACCCCCTGTAGTGGGGATGCATCTGTTCCACCCGCACCGTACATGCACGTGTTGGGGGGATCCTTGGGTTCCCCCCTGTGACCGACTCCTAAGGCTACCGGTGAAGGATGGTCCGGCGCGACCGACCCCCGAAGTTCGCTTCCCAGAGCTTTTACGAGTCGGGAACTCCGTCTCGATCTGGCTGTCCAAATCGTGCATCGTACTGGCTCGGTCAGAAATCGCCTCTATTGCATGGCATGGTTCTCTTACGGCCGACATGTATGGATTGATACAGACCCGGAAACGTCTCGGTTGGCGATTTCACATTACCCGCATCATACTTGCTCGCTCGTACAGTTGTACGAGTCGGTCGAAAGACACGCATCCGGTTCGTATTTTTACTGGCCGGATCACGTTTGAAGCCAGTCAGAGCGAGATCAGACTGTTCTTTCATTGCATTTAAATGTTACGTTTTATTGTGCATGTAACAATTGCAAGTGTGTGTTATTTGTTAAATTCAATTAGTTGACATATTCAATTATTTAAGGAAAATGTATTTTCATCGCATATCTGAACATTTTGGAGAATACTTTCTTTTCAAATGCTGCAAATTATATACAGATGGGAAAAATAAAGCTACTTTTCATGCCAATCTTGGCTAGGATTGTATCATATTCTATTATATACTCTTAGGAGGACGCAAGTTGTAGTGAGCTCAGGAGAGCTACACCTTTCCAAGAGCTGTCATGGCTCAGGCAAGCAGTCATTGTGCCTCCAGATTTTACTTGTTGGATATGTACAAACACTCACACACACGTGCACACACACACATACTCACCCCCCCACACACACACCACACACAATCATACACACATGCTTAAATAGTTGATCTATCTTACAACTATACTTCCAAATAATAGTTGACAGTACAGTGAAGGGCAGATTCACAAGGAGCAAGTAGCAGCAATGGATCTTAATATCTTGTAATGATGGATCGCAATTTTAACCGTGCGAGTTTCATAGGAGGTGATGTCTTTTGTGACTCAGGGGAAGGTCTTTTTTTTAACTTTATTTTATTGCATTTTATACAAAAACAGCCAAATAGACATTGCACAATGAATGAAGAAATGTACAGTCCTGACTAAAATAATCAGAATATATGTCACACGCAAGTCATTTACAAAACAACATCGACATAGGAGCATGTTTAATCAATTGTACAATAGGAATCATCAGTGCATCTTCTACATCTCAATAGGCATTGTGTAAGAAATGTAAAGCTGTATTAAGTCTTACTGTTATGGGGCCAATTCCGATCACGTTGGTAAAGCCCTCAATCCGAGTCAGATCCGGAGTGCTTTCCGACCGACTCGCACTCCGGGGCTACGAATGCCCGAGTACAATGCGAGCAAGCGCTTATGGTCACGGGTCGCTCTGAGCCCCTTTGAAGTCAATGGGAGCCTGTTGTACGACGCTTACATAGGTTCCCATTGACAAAAAAGGTATGTTGCGCAAAAGGGTACCCCCTGTGATGGCGACGCATCTGTGCCACCTGCACTGTACATGCACTTGTTGGGGGGATCCTTGCGTTCCCCCCCTGTGACCGACTCGTAAGGCTATGGGTGAAGGATGGTCCAGCATGACCGACCCCCGAAGTCAGCTTCCCAGGGCTTTTCGAGTCGGGAACTCCATCTCGATCTGGCTGTCCGAATCGTGCATCGTACTGGCTCGATCGGGAATCACCTCTATTGCATGGCACGGTTCTCTTATGGAGGACACGCATGGAGTGATACGAACCCAGAAACGTCTCGGTTGGCGATTTCACGTTACCCGCATCGAACATGCTCGCTCATACAGTTGTACGAGTTGGTCGGAAAACACGCGTCCGGTTCGTGCTTTTACCTGGCCGGATCCCGTTGGAGAACTGGGCCTTATGGGCCGGGCGGCGCGGGGCACGCCTAAATCCCCGGATTCACCTGCCTTGTAACTAACAGACACACGAGACACTCCGTTGAGCGTGGAAGCCGGGTTTATTAGCTGCAGCAAAGCACAGTTATCCTAGAAGTTACACTTGAAGTGGGTTCTGAGGAGTCTGCCACTTCAATCCGCGGCGTACAATCTCTTATACTAAACACATTTACAATATCCCACTCCCCACACACACAAAACGAACCAATGAGAAAAGTTGGAAAACAAGCTATCAGGTGTCTCAAAATACGCCCCTTTCTCAGGCCCCGTGTGCCATCCCTCCCGACAAATTATTCGGTGATGCTGTTCACAATTCCCTCTCACAGGTGGCAGGACATGCTTGTGTGTCTCAAAGGATAGTTGTGTAATAGGAGCATACAAGGAGAGAATAGCAAAGGCCAGTCGGATAAGATAGTATAAGGGAAGAATAGGAGAGGGCAAATAGTCGGCTGAGACAGGGATCAATCGAACCAGACATGGATTAGCGAACTCGGCCAGACCCTGACATCGGGTTTCCTGAACAAGGACAATAGAGCTACTTTTTAACTGAAAGGACACGTAGCAGCTGGAAAAATCAAAAGCACATCGTTCGCCGTGCTGCCTGAATGAGGGCAACACAAAATGGCGACAGCTAGATATGGGACGAAATCTGAAATCGCAGAACCTCAGACCCTCCTTTTGCCATTACTCAGGCAATACATCAGGGACTCAAGTCAATCTGAGTCGCTGTCAATGGCCATGAGGACATCAAGCTGTTGCTGTAACATCATTCTAATATTCTCTGTTTTTCGTGATGCAGGCTTCAGGACACACATAGCGGCACAAAGACCACATATTGCAGGTCCACACTGCACACAAATGCAACAAGAAAAGATAATAGCTAAGACCATTCCAAGGAAAGTTAGTATCTTCCATCCCCATGTGGACAGTATTCCCCAAAACCATCCCATCACAGACCAATCTCCTGTGTCCTGATGTATAGACTTGAGATGGTATGTAACTTAGAGATAGCTTGGTATACTGTAGGGGCATTATCAGGAATGTAAACACAGCAAGTAGACCCGATCAATTTACAGACTCCACCCCTACCTGCAAGGATAATTTTTAAAACTATCCGATTTTGCAAAGTCATAAGACGATCCGCCTAAAGCTCAGCTGTCACAATACTCAAGGCTCCGGAAGTTTCATTTATGGTAGCCTCAACAACATGAGCTAGGTGTCTGATGTCTGTGCTATTGGCCATTGGGCCCCAGAAAGGAAGCAACCCTTTGATGAAGTCATCTGCCTCCTGTCCTGCCCTGTCCTTCTGATTAAAGACTCCCCTACCATGTCTCTTTTTGTGATGACCTGAAGGAGCAGTATATGTTGGGGGAAAAAGAAAAGCTACATAGCATGTTTCTGAGAAATTAGTAGGAAGCCATGTGTAGGCTCTATCATGACAGATGAAATATGTGCCTTGTGATGGCACTAGTGGTGAGGGAATCTGAGGCGTATAGACATAAGTATGATAACAGATACTCCTCTCTGGCTGATTCTTGACATTCTGACCATTAATTTGTAAACAAAAATTACCTCGATGAGGTACAGTCTAGATTGGCGGAGAGCTCCTTAGTTTAGCCTTTTCTGTAAGGCTAGTAACATATCGTGTTATGTTCCATCCATCATATGCTCTCTTCTCATCTACAGGAATCTTGCTAATCTGAGCAATCTTAGCCACAGTCACAATTCCCTTAATCAAAGTACTATGACTAAAGTCTGCTCCACCACCATATGGACTGCCAGGAGGATATCGCAGCTGATTTTGATAAAGATTAGAAAACATAGCCAGATAAGCCCAGGCGGAACCTTCATAGGAGAATGGAAAAACCAAATATGGCATGCCCCTCTCTGTATTATGAGGCATGAGCCCACAAACCCAACAATCAGTAGTATTCATTACTAACTGGTGTTAGTGTAATAACTGAACGAACGAATTGTTGAAGTATTTGGTCCTCCTAATCTGTTTGTGTGCTGAAAGTGTATAGAACCAGTGTGGGAAGGCAGTAGCAGAAAAAGATACGGGGCCAGAGGTAGGGACAGGTAACGGCTGTAGGACATAAACAATCCAACTTCCACACGCTAAGAAAATACATAAGCATATCAATTTACATAAGATTATCCCACATGGACTAACCCTCAATTTCTTAAATCGCTGTTTCATATTTACAGTTTGATCATTAATTTCCACTTTAACATCCAATACTCTAAAGGCGTTGCTCCCGATAATCTTCCTAGATCACTTAGCTGTGATTGTTAGCCGTCCTATGGCACTGCAAGTCCTGCAGATCCTAGGTCACTACTCAGGTCACAGCTTAAGACTCCTACCGTGACCCAGCAACTTGATGGCCAGTGGAAGAAAACACATAAACAAAATATCTTTTCAAAACAAAAAGGTATAACCAGAAAAATCGTTTAAAAAAAGGAAAAATTCAATTGTTCTTGATCATTCTCGGTCGGAAGTTATATCGAGTCTTATTGGGGATCGTCTGATCCTTAAACAAGGCTTCTGGATTAACGGTGTTCAAACGCAGATGTGTTGGGACGGCCTCCTGTAACACGTCGTCGTCTTCTTTCTCAGAGTTCATGTGGTCCAGGCGTGCACTACTAAATGGTACAAATCTAGGCACTGTTTCACATTCGTTGTCCACTATATGTTATGTTATGTTAATTATATTTTTATAGCGCACAGATGCCCCAGCCAAGGGGCGTCCTGGGGCTAGACAGGTACTATAACATAACACAAAAAGGGAAAAAGAAGAAAGTGGCGGCTACTCAGAGGCGGGAAACAAAAAAGTTTTGATAGCACGCCTGAAGGTGGACAAATCATTGGAGCGAGTTCCACAATCCCGCAGCAAGCACCCGGTATGAGCGGCCACCCATTCTGCTAAGTTTAAAACGGGGGCAGACTGCTAGGTGAAGAGCCTCAGATGTTAGAGATCTCGGAGGCATGTAGGGAGTGAGCAGGTTGGACAATGCCGGCGGTGAAGAAAATTTCATAATTTTAAAGGCCAGACAGAGTGCCTTAAACTTGATCCGCTCTCTGACTGGTAGCCAATGTAGGGCCGAGATGGTACCCAACACAGAGCAATGTCTGGGAAGACCCACAATGGGTCGCACCGCGGCATTTTGAACCCTTTGGAGCCTGGATGCCTCAGCCTGGTTTACCCCTATCATCAGCGAGCTACCGTAGTCCAGCCGGGATAGAATTGATGCCTGGACCACGAGCTGTCTGGTGGGGGGG
This sequence comes from Lissotriton vulgaris, assembly GCF_964263255.1. NCBI lineage: Eukaryota > Metazoa > Chordata > Amphibia > Caudata > Salamandridae > Lissotriton > Lissotriton vulgaris. Next base: position 1,529,307,182 of record NC_141685.1, on the reverse strand, counting down.
GTCAAAATATTTCAAGACCGGCCTTATGCCACGCAAGATACAGTAGCAGGTAGCTGCAACCCTCTTCGTATGGTCAGTGAAGGTGAGTGCAGGATCCAGCCAAATGCCTAGGTTTTTCACTCCAGAAGCTGGGATAGGGATAATGCCCAGCTCTGGAGGCCACCACTGGTTTCCCCATAGCTCGACATGTTTCCCCAAGACCAACACCTCAGTTTTGGTGGCATTCAACTGAAGGCAATTGGTACGAAGCCAACTCGCTACTGCCACAAGTCCAGCTCGGAATCTGGGGGCCTCCACTTCAGGGTCTCCACTAAGTGTCACCGCCAGCTGCGTATCGTCCGCATATGAGGTCATCGTCAGACCCCACTGTTTGATGACTGCAGCTAGCGGTTTCACATAGAGGTTGAACAATGTGGGGCTTAATAAAGAGCCCTGTGGGACCCCCAGGTCCAAGGGATAGATGGTGGATTGGCAGGGTGGTATTGCCACTTTAAAGGTTCGATCTGAGAGAAAGGATCGAAACCACTGGAGAGCGGTGCCTGCTACTCCAGCTTCCTCTAAGCGTTGAATCAGTATCTGGTGGGACACAGTATCGAAAGCAGCGCTCAGATCTAATAGCAGGAGCGCTGCTGTACGTCCGGAGTCAAGCACCAGGCGTAAATGCTCAATGATATAGAGCAAAGCGGTCTCGGTACTGTGTCCTGGCCGGAAGCCATTCTGGCTGGGGTCCAGTATCTGATTACGAGCCAGGTGTTCAGACAGGATCTAGTTTACGTGGGCTTCGGTGACTTTAGCCATCCAAGGCAATAAAGATATGGGGCAGTAGTTTTCTGGCAAAAGAGGGTCGGAATTTGCCTTTTTTAGGATAGGAGTGACTACCGCCTGCTTCCATGAAGATGGAACAGTTCCAGTTCACAATGACATGTTGATAAGATTTAGTATGGGAGCTAGGCACAGCGGAGAAAGAGTACTAATAAGAGCTGACTTCAGCGGGTCCAGAGGAGAGCCTGATTTAACGCTGAGGCTAAGTTTGTCAAAAGCCTCAGTGGACAAATCAGGTAGGAAGGTCAGAGTCTCATACCCTAAGAGATTAGGGTCAACTAACTCTGGATCCGGCCGACACATGTCAAAACCTCGGTATATTTTCTGCACTTTCTCCAAGAAGAAAGTTGCCAAATTCTCGCAATGGGAGTCAGCGCAGATCTCTGCCGAGGTAGCTCTTTTATTCATAAGGTCTTTCAATACCTTGAATATTAGTTTAGATGAATTTGTGCTGGATAGAAATTCCTGCGCAAAGAATGCGGCCCGTGTTCTGCAGATTGCCCTATGGTAGAGCTTAAGTTTGGCAGAATACAGGGTTTTCAGGGCAGGATCATAAGATTTTCTCCAGTCCCTCTCTGCTTTCCGGCAAGTATTTTTTAGCTCGGCAAGGGACTCATTATACCATGGGCTGGGTACCTTCAGATGACCTTTCGACCAGCGCATGGGTATAAGAGAGTCAAGAGCATCTGAAATCCATGTGCAGAACAGCTGGTAACCATGATCCACATCCAAAAAAGTGCTTAGGGGTTTCTGCTCCAGCAGCCTGTGGAACTCCTCAAGTTTAAGTTTGTGCCAGTACTTTTTAAGAATTGGCCTATCCACAGGTTTAAATGGCTTATCGTGGATAGGGCAAAAGGCTTCCACCAGCAGATGATCCGTCCATCCCATCAACAACGGTTCAGACACCTTCACCCTCACAAGAGTAGAAAAAAAGGGGTCAAGAATATGACCTCCAGTGTGGGTGGGAAGGGTAACAGGCTGGACGAGTTGAAGAGCTTCAAGATCCGCGAGCAAGGTGTTAACGGCTGTGGACAATCTGTTGTCAAAATGGATATTAAGGTCACCCATGATGTTGAAATTCGCACAGCCGAGCGCTAAGGGGCTTACCATATCGGCAAGAGCGGACTTGAAGGCAGAATCATTGCCAGGTGGGCGATAGATGCATACCGCTAAACGTAAAGTGGTGACTAAAAGCAACTTTGAAGAGGGCGCTTTCACACGTGGGCAGCCCGAGAGCTTTCCATTCAGCAGGAAAGCAGGATTTAACTGCCTTGGCGATGCCACCGCCTCTCGTAGTTCGATTTAGCGTAAAAAACGTATAATTCGGAGGGAAAGCAAGATTTAGAATAGCGGCATCTGAATCCTGAAGCCAGGTTTCAGTAAGTAAAAAAAGATCAGGATTATCTTTTTCAATGAGGTCATAAATAAACTGGTGATGTTTGACCAGTGACCTCACATTCAAACTCCAGATTCGGAGGCCCTGGTCTGCATTGATTTTGCGTTTAATCTGGTTGACGCCTTCCAGAGAGCGGATCATAGTCGGGCTTACTAAAGACCAAGCCATACAGGCGCAGACATATGGGCCGGATAGGGAGTCCACAGGATGACATGAGCAGACCCCAGACCTGTCCCTAATAGATATCAACTCTGCCCAGGAGTAATGAGGCATTAATAAGGCGTGCCAGATAACAGTAACAACAAACATGGAAAAACGAGCCCTACCACGTCTCGCGCTTCCTCGTCGCTGACGGGCGCAGACGAGCAGGACTCTGGCACGACTCAGGCTAAGCGAGGGCGTCCAACCTGCGCGTCCTGCTGCGCGGGAGAGGAAAGCTTTAAATAGGCCAACCAATCCCAGCGTGAGTGTGAGGACGCTCCAAGATGGCGCCCGTAGCTGGAAAACTGACCTCAACTCAAGATGGCGCCCACACAGGACCACCCTCGGGACCCGGACCCGCCAAAACGGCGGTGCAGCAACCTTTTAAATGCGGTGAGAGGGAGGGGGCGAAACCCACCCAAATCCCACTAAAAGCAGGGGAAAGTGACGAAATGAGCAGTCAAATAAAATACGAAAAACGAGGGTTATTTAAAATACAGAATATGAGTATAAAGGGGGAGGCCCTAAAAACTCAGGACCTGGGTCCGTGGGTCAGTACAAATAAGGTTTGGTCTGAGTTTAAGCAGTATCAAACAATTCCAAGTAAACACACACTCACCATTAAGTTTGAGAATGGGTCGGAATAATGGAACAACTTATTCATTTCATACATTTTGGCATTTTAATCATGCAAGGTCAGAGTGCGATCCAATTGCAGCCAAAGTTATGAGTAAACATATTGTAATATGTACATGTAATTGTAATGTCATTACATTCGGTATTCGAAAACGGTGCTCTCAGTGAAAAGGGGGAGGTAAGTGAGTGAGTGAAGGGGACAGGGTAAAGGTGTGGTGACAAAATTGTTACATCCAAATTGACGATTGAAAAACCTCTACAGTCAAATTAATGGGCAAAGGTTCCCAAAGTCACATCACACATAGATAGCAAGAATCCATCGCTTATTTAGCTCCTATGGTGTGTAAAATGAAGGCGTAGTTCTACGTTTCGACCCCTGGTTACGCTAAAGGGCACACTCGGATGCAGGACGCCGACGGAGATACAGCACGGCTGTGCGTTCCCGTTTCTAAGTCAAAAACCAATCGAGGATCTAACTACCTGTGCCCAACGGCTGTGTGTTGACCTGCACGCCAATACTCCTTGGAGCTCGAGGGAGCCCCCCTTTTTGCAGACGGAACATTCGATGACCGTTTGACGACGTAGGCTCTCCTTCTTCTTCCTGATGAAGACCCCACCATGAGGCCGCGAATTGCCCTTTAGCGTAACCAGGGGTCGAAACGTAGAACTACGCCTTCATTTTACACACCATAGGAGCTAAATAAGCGATGGATTCTTGCTATCTATGTGTGATGTGACTTTGGGAACCTTTGCCCATTAATTTGACTGTAGAGGTTTTTCAATCGTCAATTTGGATGTAACAATTTTGTCACCACACCTTTACCCTGTCCCCTTCACTCACTCACTTACCTCCCCCTTTTCACTGAGAGCACCGTTTTCGAATACCGAATGTAATGACATTACAATTACATGTACATATTACAATATGTTTACTCATAACTTTGGCTGCAATTGGATCGCACTCTGACCTTGCATGATTAAAATGCCAAAATGTATGAAATGAATAAGTTGTTCCATTATTCCGACCCATTCTCAAACTTAATGGTGAGTGTGTGTTTACTTGGAATTGTTTGATACTGCTTAAACTCAGACCAAACCTTATTTGTACTGATTTAAAATACAGAAGCGCCAGCAGCAGCGCGTGCGCAGCAGTGCTAGGACCTGTCAAGGCAGCTGGAAGGGTAGATCCGCCTTAAATAGGCCAACCAATCCCAGCGCAGCGCGAGGACGATCCAAGATGGCGCCCGTAGCTGGAAAACTGACCCCAACTCAAGATGGCGCCCACACAGGACCACCCTCGGGACCCGGACCCGCCAAAACGGCGGTGCAGCAACCTTTTAAATGCGGTGAGAGGAAGGGGGGCGAAACCCAGCCAAATCCCGCTAAAAGCAGGGGAAAGTGACGAAATGAGCAGTCAAATAAAATACAAAACGAGGGTTATTTAAAATACAGAAGCGCCAGCAGTAGCACGTGCGCAGCAGTGCTAGTACCTGTCAAGGCAGCTGGAAGGGTAGATCCGCCTTAAATAGGCCAACCAATCCCAGCACGAGTGCGAGGACGCTCCAAGATGGCGCCCGTAGCTGGAAAACTGACCCCAACTCAAGATGGCGCCCACACAGGACCACCCTCGGGACCCGGACCCGCCAAAACGGCGGCGCAGCAACCTTTTAAATGCGGTGAGAGGGAGGGGGGCGAAACCCAGCCAAATCCCGCTAAAAGCAGGGGAAGGTGATGAAATGAGCAGTCAAATAATAATAATAATACCCTCACGAACCCACTGATCAAAAGGCAAGGGCAGGGGTATCTTTTTACAGTGCATGCCATGGACCCAGTTCTTTTTCCAAACAACCTTTACTGCCGTCCGTGTAGGTAATAGCACTTGACATGGTGGGCCCCACCGAGGTTCCAGATTCCGCTTCCGCGGAAAGTTCTTCACGCAGACCCAGTCGCCAGGTTGGATGGAATGACCTGGGTCTGCGGAGGCCTCTGGCAAAGCGTTTTGAACCTATTGGTGAAGAACAGGTAATTTAGTGGTGAGGTCATGCAAGTAGTCAATCAGCATTGGGTATGGAATATCAGAATACTTTTTAGGTCGAGGCACTCCCCAGACATTTGCTGGTCGCCCAAAGACGACCTCATACGGACTCAAACCTAAACGGGAATGTGCAGTAGTTCTTGTAGACAGGAGTGCTAATGGTAAGGCATCAGGCCAGGCGAGACCTGTGCTCGCCTGAATCTTTGCCAATTTGAGCTTGAGAGTACCATTATAACACTATACCAATCCTGCTGACTGAGGGTGGTTTGCTGCATGGAATTTCTGGGCAGTATTGTCCTTTAGGGGTAGGCTTCTATCCATCTGGAGAAGGCACAAACCACCACCAGAACATACTTAAGGTTATTGCAACGATCCATATAAATGTAATCGATTTGCAATACCTCAAAAGTATACGTAGTGGGAGCAAAATGACCTGCTGGAGTTGGGGTTCCCTTTCCTGGATTATGCATTAGACAAACAATGCAATGCTTCACTATGTTTTCTGCACATTTAGGAATTCCCTCATTCTGCCATACTGGAGCCAATATTTTACAAATGCCTTTTGCACTAATATGGGCTGGACTATGCGCCATAGTGACTAGAGGTAGTACATAGGCGTCTGGTAACAGTCATCGTTGATGCTCTGACAATTCCGTCCAACACCCGGTCGCGTCCAACATTCCCGTACTTTCTCTCCACTTACTCAACTCTTTCTCAGTAGCCTCTTCTTGAATCATTCTTACACTTTCTATCATGTCCTCACACATTCCTAATTCTCTGATCCATCTTGCAGGGCCCTCAACGTACATGCGACTCATAACATCTCTCGCTGTCTCTTTTGCTACCTCGTCTGCAAAAGCATTCCCTCGACCCACATCATCGGTAATCTTTTTGCGAGCGCTACACTTAATTATTGCTATTTGTGTAAGCATATCAAGTGAGTGGAGAATATCAGTCACCAACTGGCCATGCTGTATTTTAGTCCCATGGGAAGTAAAGAATCCTCTTTCCTTCCACAAGCGACCGAAACTATGAGCCACACCGAAAGCATATTGGCTATCAGTGTAGACGTTTACTCTCCTTCCTTTCGCCAAAACACATGCTCTCGTTAAAGCAATTAACTCAGCTGCTTGGGCTGAATTCTGTGCAATATGTGCTGTCTCCACTACAGTATGCAAAGTAGTAACAGCATAAGCTGCAGTTGTCTCTCCATTCGGAAGCTTAAAACAAGATCCATCTACCCATAGGATCCCGTCCGGATCCACAAGTGGTGTATCTTTTAGATCTATTCTGCCTTTCGTTTCTCCTCTGTTCGAAGAAAGCAATCATGCTGTTCCTGAATGCCTTTCTCATGCGGTATGGACAACGATGTTGCTGGGTTCAGAGTATTACACCGCTTGATATGTATATGACTAGCCAAAAGCGTTAGCTCATATCCAGACAAGCGAGCACACGTAAGGCGTTGTGTCTTAATCCAATTCAAAAGAGTACTACTGTATGTGGTAGCATAACAACAAGGGTGTTATCCAATACCAATCCAGCAGACTGACAAATAGAAATTGCTGCCGCTGCTGTAGCTCTGAGACAACTAGGCAATACCTTGGCTACTGGATCCAACGTAGCCGAAAAATAGGCACATGGCCGTTGTTTGTCTCCAAATTGTTGTGTTAAAACTGACAATGCACAACCTTCTCTTTCATGCACATAGAGTGTAAAAGGTTTACTGTAATCCGGAGTACCTAACACAGGTGCAGAACACAAAGCATTACGTAAATCAGAAAAACTCTTTTGGCATTCATCAGTCCAAGGGAGAGGTTGTAGCGTATCTTTCAACGTAAGCACCAGCAAAGGTTTAGCTAACAAAGAAAAATTTGGAATCCATTGTCTACAATATGAGGTAATGCCCAAAAAGGCACGTACCTCCCTCTGTGTGGTTGGCTCAGACACTTGTGCAATTGCTTGAATTAGCTCTGGGGTCAATCGTCTTCCCTCCTTCAACAAGAGATGACCTAAGTAGGTAACCTCTTGGCGGCAATATTGCAACTTAGAAGGGGACACTTTATGATGTAAATCAGACAAATGACGCAACAAAGAAACCGTCACATCCTTACAAACATCCTCTGAATCAGCAGCAATCAGCAAATCATCAACGTATTGGATCAAAGTAGCACCTGAATGCAAAGTGAACGCGTCAAGCTGAGATTTCAAAGCTTGACTGTAGATAGAGGGACTTTCACAATAACCTTGAGGAGCACGCTTGAACCGGAGACTTCGGCCTCCAAGAGAGAAGCCAAAAATATCTCTACTTTCCTCAGCAATGAAAATACTAAAGAGAGCATTCATCAGATCGATAACCGAAAACCATGCCGCTGAGGCGGGTATGATAGTATGCAAAGCAGTGATATCTGGGACAACCGGAAACTGGGGGACAACAATCTTGTTGACCTCCCGAAGATCAATCACAAAGCGATACACAGGTGGTTGAGAAGGATTGCTGCGTTTAAGAACGGGGAGAACAGGACTGTTACAAACATTGCCTCTTGTTTCTTCAACCACGCCCTTCTGGACCAGATCATAGATAATAGCCATCAAGGCTCGCTCATCATCATTAGAAATCTTGTATTGCGGAATACGTGGCAGTTTAACATTAGTCTTGGTAGTAACCACATAAGGAGGAATCTGTAACAAACCAACATCGTTCAGACCTGTAGCCCAAAGCATAGCAGGAAGAGACTGCAACTCGGGTGGAAAACTATCCTTCGATAGATATATGGGAGAAACCAATTTCTTACCCAAAGTAAGACGCACACCAGAGGGGGAACAGTACAACGTTGCATGAAGACTTTTCAACAGATCCAGACCCAACAAATTCTCTCCGCAACCAGTCGTTAAAATAAGTGGAGCCTCCAGATCGTAAGGACCAATCGAAAGAGGCAAAGGACAAAAAACTGGGTTAGCAACTGGGGCACCAGAAAATACTACAGAAACATTCATTAAGCCAGACAAAGGTGCCCCAGGGAGTTTTGAATGGATCATAGAACCTCTCATTGCACCAGTATCCAAAAGAAATGGCTCTGCAACACCCAAAGCAACTACCTCAACATAAGGCCATTCTGATCGACTGGACCTGATACGACTCCCTTACTTTGTCCATGGCAATCCTAACTGTAATGAAAATCCTGAACCTCACCCTCAACACAATATTCATCATTGTAATATTGCGCAGACTGAGTATTCTGCTGATCAAAATAATTCGACGAGTTCTGAGGGGGAAAGGAATGCTGCCCCTGAGGCAACGCACCTCGCCCTCTAGCCCCTGGTTGCTTATTGAAAACTACCACGGCCTCGCTCTCCTTGAAATCCACCATTACGCTGCAATAAAACCGGACAACTATTCTTAAAATGGCCTTCCTCTTTACAATAGGCGCACTGATTAGGACCAAGGAAAGGTCGCGGAACAAAAGTCTCAGGTTTCTGCAGCAACCTTTAGGATTGAATAGGTTGCTGGAACTGACGCTGACCGGAACGAGGAGGATAAGCCTGCTGAAGAAGAACTTTCGTTTTTAAATCCTTAGTCTTCTTCTCAGCTTTATCTTTTCCTCCTAGTCCCTATTCTCATAATATTGAGCAGTAGCCAATATTTGGGCAGATGAAGAAACATCCCAAGAACATTCTGAATCTTTTAACTTATGAGACAATTCAGGAAGCAGATTGAAAACAAATGTATCCACAAATAATCGCTGTCCCCCTTCAGTGCTCAAACCCTGACCACTATGGTCAATAAACGTCTCTTCAAACCGAGTAAAGAAATCAGAAGCACTCTCATCCTTCTTCTGTTTACACGCAGCCAACTTATCCCAGTTAACGCGTAAGGCAGGCCTCATCGTCTTCATTAAAGTTATAATTCTACCAGGCAACTGTGTAATCAAATCATCTGGTTTAGCACCGCCCACTTGTGCTGTATCTGCGGCAACTATATCAGCCTAAGCACCACCTAAAGCTTGGTCGTGGTCCTCTCTACGAATCCGAGCCCACAATGCTTGTGGAACTACATTCCCCATCAGCATATCAACATCAGCCAAGTTCATAATACATGCATCAACAGTCTGGGACAACTCTTTATAATAACCAGCTGGATTTTTACGAGGGTCTGGCAAAGACTGCTTAAGTGCTGAAACTTCAGCTCGTTTCCAAGGAACATGTACCCATACACACTGAAAATGAGGAGGGACACCTTGAGCAGCACCTACTTGCGGAACCGCTTCCCTCAATACTGGAGGAACTTCTCTCATAGGATAATTCTTCGTTTTCTGTCTAACTGCAGGATCAGGTTCGAGAATAGTCCGGGAAGAATATAAGGGCCTAAAAGTAACAAGTGTCTGTATGGCATCCTTAACGTCAGGACCCACTATATGTCTTTTATCGAACTTATCCTGTATCTCCAATAGACCCTGAGGAGTTATATCCAATTCCATATCCTCCCATCCTTTAGTGAGTGCGTCACACATAACATTAAAACCGTATCTTTGTGTAGGCGCATTCCACTGGAGAAAGGTACTCAGTATATCGGGTACACCATATAATGGACCATTCATCATCCATCTTTGAGCAAGGGAGTCAAATACAACCCGTTCCTCGGAATCTGGGAGTTGACTACGGGATTGCGTTCGAGAAAAAGCAGGAGTCCTATTAAACGAACCAAAGAGGGGGGAGAAAAGACCAGAAACAGTATCAACTAACCGATTACGAATGGGAGAATAAGTAGGGAGTAAAACTGGAGATGAAGTATTAAGCAAAGGTAGAGAAGGGCTACCTGTTGCAAGAGACACAAAAGGCAAAGGAGACTGAGGTACAGAAGGTTGTGGCAAAGGAGGTGCAGGCGGTATTACTGGAAGAGTCAAGGGTGCAGGAGCCGGAGCTCCTGGCTGAACAACAGGTTGCTGCACAGGTGGCATTAAGACAGGTGCATTAGCGCCTGCGCATAAGGCGGAGGCAATTTCTGCAAATGAGACATTGAGGGATCTTCATCAAGATCTTTGCGTTGTGGGGGTAACACAGGATAGCACCTATCTATTTCCATCCGATGCTGTCTATCCGAGACCTCAATCGCTCGAACAGTCTCATCATCTTTAAATTGCTGGGCAGCCTGTATAACCGTCATATCTTTCATTTTCCTATCTCTTTTTGTTGTTTAATTTCTCTCTGTTTGGCTTCCTTACGCCAAAGGCAGAAAGAGTCAAACATTGCCGGCCGGGCTTTTCTTTTGAACAGAATTGACTCCAAATGATCTAATATGTCAGGCTCAAAGCTACCATTTTGTGGCCACCGTAAGACACCATCTTTCCTTGTGTATCGGATCCATGCATCATTAAAGGCAATGGGACCAACACCATGCTTGTAATAGAGCTCATAAGTGGGAGTTCCAACAGGAGGAATCGGACATGACTCCTCAAGCCGGAAATCCCTAGTACTGCCAAAACAACAGAGTTTCCTAAATCTGCTCAGACCAGGCATTTTAAGCACACTGATCCGTTTACTAACTTCGAGGAGTGAAAGCAAAGAACACAGAACAAACGTATTCACCTCTCGGCTTCGACTATTGCAACAGACGAATAACAAAAATCAAAAACAAAACAAAGAAGTGGGCGCTACCCACGAATACTTAACTAAATGGTCTTCTCACGCCAACGGAGGTCTGTCTAATGTCTCGAGATACCAATCATCACCAGAGGGTCCAAGGCAGGGCGGTAGTCAGGGCAGCAGTCATCAGCAGCCGTCAGAAAGGAGTAGCTGCACTGTAAAAACCTTCGGTCCACTTCGACATATAGGGGTCGCTTGGCGTGTCTCGCGAATCCTCCGGAATTTTCTTGCGGGGCTTCTCACGACCCTCGGGCTGAACCGCTACCACTGAAACCGCCCCACGTTGGGCGCCAGTTGGAGAACCGGGCCTTATGGGATGGGCGGCGCAGGGCACGCCTAAATCCCCAGATTCACCTGCCTTGTTGAGCGTGGAAGCCGGGTTTATTAGCTGCAGCTAAGCACAGTTATCCTAGAAGTTACACTTGAAGTGGGTTCTAAGGAGACTGCCACTTCAATCCGTGGCATACAATCTCTTATACTAAACACATTTAAAATATCCCACTCCCCACACACACAAAACGAACCAATGAGAAAAGTTGGAAAACAAGCTATCAGGTGTCTCAAAATACGCCCCTTACTCGGACCCCGTGTGCCACCCCTCCCGACAAATTAATCAGTGATGGTGTTCACAATCCCCTCTCGCAGGTGACAGGACATGCTTGTGTGTCTCAAAGGATAGTTGTGTAATAGGAGCATACAAGGAGAGAATAGCGAAGGCCAGTTGGATAAGATAGTATAAGGGAAGAATAGGAGAAGGCAAATAGTCAGCTGAGACAGGGATCAATCGAACCTGACATGGATTAGCGAACTCGGCCAGACCCTGACATCGGGTTTCATGAACAAGGACAATAGAGTTACTTTTTAACTGAAAGGACACGTAGCAGCTGGAAAAAGCAAAAGCACATAGTTCGCCGTGCTGCCTGAGTGAGGGCAACACAAAATGGCGACAGGACACAAAATGGCTGCTAGATACGGGACAAAATCTGAAATCGCAGAACCTCAACGTTCAAAGCCAGTCAGAGCGAGATCAGATTGTTCTTTCATTGGATTTAAATGTTAAGTGTTATTGTGCATGTAATAATTGCAAGTGTGTGTTGCTTGTTAAATACAATTAGTTGACATATTCAATTGTTTAAGAAACATGTCTTTTTATCGCATATCTGAAAATATTGGAGAATATTTTCTTTTCAAATGCTGCAAATTATATACAGATGGGAAAAATAAAGCCACCTTTCATATCAATCTTGGCTAGGATTGCATCATATTCTATTATATACTCTCTGGAGGGAGCAAGTTGTAGTGAGCTCAGAAGAGCTACACCTTTCCAAGAGCCATCATGGCTCAGGCAAGCAGTTATTGTGCCTCCAGATTATACTTGTTGTATAAGTATATACACTCACACACATGTGCACACACACACATACTCACACCCCACAGACACACACCACACACAATCATACACACATGCTTAAATAGTTGATCTATCTTACAACTATACTTCCAAATAGTAGTTGACAGTTCTGTGCAGGGCAGGTTCACAAGGAGCAGCAATAGACCTTAGTATCTGGTAATGACTTATCGCAAATTTAACAGTGCAAGTTTCATAGTAGGTGATGTCTTGTGTGACTCAAGGTAACGTCTTTTTTAAAACTTTAATTTATTGCATTTTATACAAAAAACAGCCAAATAGATATTGCACAATGAATGAAGAAATGTACAGTCTTGACTAAAATAGTCAGAATATATGTCACACGCAAGTCATTTACAAAACAACATCGAAATAGGAGCATGTTAAATCGATTGTACAATAGGAACCAACAGTGCATCTTCTACATCTCAATAGAATAGACACAAATCAATGGGTCAATAATATTCATTCCGGTGTATGCAACAACCATATATCAAGTAGAGTGTTTTCTGCCCAGGAAAATTACCCGGGAAAATATCTCTCTAGATTCCCCACCTATTTCACCCTGGTACCTCATCTATAGGGTGTAGCTGTGAATAATCCTTAAGTGGCTGCCAATTGTCACAAGGGCGAGAGGTCACAGGTAGTAGTGTGGCGTAGACATCACTGGTAGTATTGCAGTAAATAGGGTCATGGAGACATTCTTTTTTTGTGGGTGATATTGATTTACCCCAATGCAAAGAGAATTGGGGCTTCGTCAAGAGGAGGACAATCACAGAGAACCTCCAAATGCTCCGCTTAATAGGTTTGACATAGCCCAGCAAGGTCGTTAGTGGTGTAGGCAGCATGGTATGCTCGACCATAATGGACAGGTGTTGAAAAACCTCCTTCCAATATGCCTGAATTAGAGTGCAGTTCCAGGCCAAATGCGCAGAATCAGCCTCCAGTGCTGCACATCTAGCACATGAACTAGTGACAGTTGGACTAATCTTGGATAGCAGTTTCGGAGTGATTTATGCTCTGTGGAGGTACTTAAAATCGAATAATTTGTGCTTGTAATTGGTCAAGATATATTGTGTCTGTGAACAGCAGTATGACCATATTGCATCCGTTAATGTTTCCCCCAGGTCTTTCTTCCAGGCTGCCTTTGCTTTAAGACCCAGTGAGGGACGTATTGATCATCAGCGACGGCTCGTGGAGGGAGTTACGGTGGGGCAGGAGGGTGGGGAGGGGGAGGGGCAGGGTGGAGGTTGCTAAAAACCGGCATATGGATAATTGCAGGTAAGTAAACAATTTAATTAATAAAACGAATTCCGTAGTGCGCCTTGCATCGCAAAATGCAATGCAGTGCGAGCTACGAAATTCGTTTTATTAATTAAATTGTTTACTTACCTGCAATTATCCATATGCCGGTTTTTAGCAACCTCCACCCTGCCCCTCCCCCTCCCCACCCTCCTGCCCCACCGTAACTCCCTCCACGAGCCGTCGCTGTTGATCATGATAGATGATATAGGTGGGAGACCCGATGAGTGCTATCTGAAGATCTAATCACTAGTGTGAAAAGTGGGAACTCTTCCGGTTCTGTTGTAGCATCCGGTAAAATGCTCAACAGTGCACCTCGCACCCTGTGAAGGACAAACCTTGTATGTGGCTGCCCCGCCAGTTGTCAAGTCGGTGACTGTGCTAGGTTGTGAGTATTTAAACAGATCACCAACTGTGTGTAGTCTAAATTTGTCTAATGTCTTTTTAGTGAGAGTTTCTGTAGCCGGAGATATCCACAAATTGTCTATTAGTGGTATATGTGGAGAGAATAGAGAGTCACACAATAGATAATGCCGTAATTTGGTCAATGCCCAGCAGGTTGAAGATAGTGTTTGTATTTCAGTGGGGCAGCCTGGGCGACAAGGTGGGAGGATTGTTAGGAATGAACTTGGGTACACCTGGGATCTTTCAGGTCGGAGGTATTGTATTCATGCGTCTGGGGGGTACCAATAATATGTGAAGTGGACCTGCGCTACGAGGTAATACAGTTAGAAGTCAGGGACTCCAAAACCACCCGTTCATATGGCATTGTCAGTGTAGTCCACCTAATGCGTTGTTGTTTGACCGCTCAGATGAGAAGTGTCAGCAGATAGCGCAAGGTGTCAAAAAAGGACCTGGATAGTGCAATAGGTATGTTTAGGAATAGAGATAACAGTCGTGGTAAGACAACCATTTTGATGATAGCAATCCTGCCGGCTATAGAGAGAGGGAGATTGGTACATCTCTCGATTTGTGTGGTAAGCTGATCAATCGCTGGCCCATTATTGAGCAAGATGTTTTCAGCGGCGCAGCAATGTAGATAGATGTAAATGTAAATGTAAATGTAGTCAATTTATATAGTGCTGTATCACCGACCGGTTTCTAAGCGCTCGCCTAGGGAACCCGTCCTGGTATTCCCCTGCGAGATAACCCATTACTGGGCATCCCCAAGGTGAAAACCAGGAATCCGCTGCGAGGGGCCGTCGTGGAGATTAAGCAAGCTATTGCCCAGAGTTACATAGTGGGACTCCATGATTGGAATAGGCACCGAGGCGAGAATTGTCAGTTCCGGGGAAAATTTGAGCCCAAGACCCGCCGAGGCAGGGAATTGAACCCTGGTCCGGGCCAGACCTCTGCATCAGGGTCTGCCGTTCCAACCACTTGAGCCACATACCTAAATACTCAGGGTCAGTACACCATTGCAGAGGAAATTCTACGTCGATGTGGGCTGTAGCTGGGGTTAGTGAAAAAAATTTGACTTTGACCAATTAATGACCAGTCCCGAATGCACCCAAAGCGAGTCACCTCTCTCAAAAGTGGGGGAAGATTCTCGGATGGCTGTCGGATGAATAACATGATATCATCTGCATAAAAGGAAGCAGCAAGTGGGCCGGTATGTAGTTGCAAGCATTGATGTAGATGCAGCTACTTTATATGACTAGAAAGGGGATCCATCGCCACTATGAACAATAGAGGGGATAGTGGGCACCCCTGCCTCGTGCCACGTGAGAGGTGGAACTGTGTTGTAATCAGATCTGGGAGAATAATGCCTGCTCCTCCGAAATTCCCCTCCAATGTGGCGTGCCTCAGGGTTCCTCCCTGAGCCCTACATTATTCAATATCTATATGTCCACATTGGAGGAGGTCATTACCCCATTCGGAGTGAGCGTCGTCAGCTACGCTGACGACACGCAACTAGTTGTATCACTATCCCACCCCAGACAACAACCAGCAGATCTATTTAACTTTCTTACGCAGGTCCAACGCTGGATGAACAGTTCGGCCTTAAAACTAAACGGGACGAAACCTGAGGTTCTGCTCCTCGGCCAGAAAGGACTCACACTCTCCCCGAATATCTGGCCAGCCTGTCTGGGTCCCCCCCCCCGACCCAAAAAAAGAAGTAAAAAGCTTGGGTGTGTGGCTCGACACCGACCTTTCGTTCACCGTGCAGGCACAGAAAGTAGCCGGGTTCTGCTTTGGGCTCTTGAAATCGCTGAGGAAAATCCTGCCCCTCTTGCCCCCCAACTCCCAAAAACTGTTAATTCAAGGCCTAATACTCTCGAGGCTTGATTACAGCAATGTGATCTACCTGGGCGCCCCCGAAGCGACGGTGAACAAGCTCCAGAGAATTCAGAACATCGCGGCCCGGATCCTCACAAATACCCCTGCCAGAGCTTCGGCCAAACCCGCACTAAAACTCCTCCACTGGCTTCCTATAAGGGAGCGGGTCAAATTCAAGGCCTTGTGCCTAGCCCACAAACTGCTACAAAATCAAGGCCCCCCTGTTCTTAGGAAATTCATCAAACCCTACAAATCCCTAAGACCCCTCCATTCGGACATGGAAAATTTCATCACTACCCCCAGATTTAAGAAAGCCCGCTCAGGAGGAAGACGTTTCTCAGTCCACACCGCACGTCTCTGGAACTCACTCCCCCGCGACCTGAGACACGAACCACAATACCTTCGCTTCAGGAAGCGGCTTAAAACCCACCTTTTTCCTTAATGAATCATGCTTGTCCGGAACCCCGATCTTCTGTCCCCCCCCCTTCACTCTTCCCTCCCCCTCCCTCTTTTCCCTTATCCCACTGACCTGAAGAGATAGGATCTTTTTAGCGCTGGGATACCTCCGGGTGACTACGCGCTCTATAAAAATAAATAATAATAATAATAATAATAATAATAATAACTATCCCATTCACCCTTAGCCCGGCTACTGGGTTGAAGTACAGAAGACAGATTAGATTTAAATAACCGTTGGATATACCAAGTTTTTGCATCACTGCATATAAAAAGGACCATTCTAATGAATCATATGCCTTTTCGGCATCAATTAGTACCACAGCCGCTGGGAGTGTGGGCTCCATCTGATTCATTACAGAACATACTGCACGTAAATTAAGTGTCTTAGTCCTGCCGGGGACAAAACCAGTTTGGAAAGGGCATAAGGTAGTGTTAACTAATAATGAAAGGCGGGTGGCTAACATTTTAGCTAGGATTTTGTAGTCATGATTGAGTAATGGGAACGGTCTACACGACTGACACCGGGCTGGGGGCTCGCCAGGCTTGAGTAGAAGAGTAATTATGTCTTCTCGCATGATCGGCGAGAAGGAACCATATTCTAGTGCTTCAGAATAAACCTCTTCTAGCTGGGGGGGCGAGTATGTCTTGGTAGCCTTTATAAAAATCTCCGGTAGGCTGTTGGAGTCAGGGGCCCGACTGTTTGCTCGATCCTTTATTGCCTGCTTGACCTCATCGCCATCAATAGGTAATGCTAGGAATTCACGCTGTCTATCTTCGAGCCACACCATTGCAATTTCTTGGAAGTAATCCATCAAGTGGTATACAATTATGTATAATAGGCTAGTAAATCATCAGAGATGGCCGTGGTGGCCGTCAATGACACACCAGCATTTTTGTCTAATTGTGTAATGTACCTCGATTGGTTTTGCGGATAGAGGTGCCGGGAGAGTGTCCTGCCGGGCCTCTCGCCTTTGCCATACACACGGGCCATGGCATATTTATTTATTTATTTATTTATTTATTAAGCAATTTGTATTGCGCAGACTAAACCCGAAGGTATCAAGGCGCCTATCAAAATCAATAAACAGAAAAGATACTGAATAAAGAGTCACTAATGCAGAATGCCACTAGGGGTATGCAAGTATGAAAAGATGAGTCTTGAGTGCAGATCTAAAAGTTTGCAGAGAGGGACTGGATTTTACATCGAGAGGGAGGTCATTCCACCACTTAGGTGCCAGAAAGGAGAAGGCCTTACCTCCCCATCTTACTTTTCTGACACGAGGTACAGAGAGGAGGAGTTTGTGACCGGAGCGAAGGTTTCTACTGGGGTTGTGCCGAGAAAGAATGGAACCCATACTTGTGGGGTTGGGTTTAGCAAGAGCTTTGTACACCAGGCACAGAGATTTGAAACGGATCCGGTATTCAACGGGGAGCCAGTGCAGTTGTTTTCGGGCTTCAGTGGCAGAGGCACGCTTAGGTAGGTCAAGTGCAAATCTCGCTGCCGCGTTCTGGACCACCTGCAAGCGCTGTAGATGACTCTTGTTCAACCCTGCATACAGCGCATTGCAGTAGTCAAGACGCGAGCCCAGAAAAGCGACAGCGAGTTGCTTTCTTGCCTGGGGTGACAGGAAGTGCCTAATTTTCCTCAGTGTGTGGATAATCCCCCAGCAGGTCGAAACAGTCCTGTTGACCTGTAGGCACATACTGAGGTTGGGGTCAATCATAACTCCCAGGTTTTTAGCTGACTGAGTGGGCTCTGGACATGCACCCAGCGAATCCGGCCACCACTCCGCCGACCAGATCGATTCCTTACCACCAAAAACCATCACCTCTGTCTTCTCTCCATTCAGCTTTAGTGAATTGTGGATCATCCACTGGCCAACTGCCTCCATGCAGGATCTAAAATTGGTGGCAGTTGACGTGGCTGGCTGGGAGAGAGAGACAAGGATCTGGGTGTCGTCCGCATAGGACACTACCTCCATCCCAAAAGATCTAATAAGTCTGGCAAGGGGGGTCACGTAGATATTAAAAAGGGTAGGGCTAAGAGCTGACCCTTGGGGGACCCCACATTGCACAGACAGGGATGGAGATAGGAATGAGCCCAGCATTATCCTTTGTTCTCTGTGGTCGAGAAAAGAGGAAAGAAGTCCCAGAGCAGACCCGCAGACACCAATTTCCCTTAGGCGAGATGTTAATACCGCAGGAGAGAGGGTGTCGAAGGCCGCCGTAAGGTCTAACAGGATCAGGAGGGAGGTCTGGCCCTCATCAACTCTGGTGCGGATGGTATCCAGCACTATGGTGAGGGCAGACTCGGTGCTATGTTCCCTCCTGAACCCATGCTGGGAAAGATCCAGACAGCCCGAGCTCTCCACAAATGCCGCCAGATGTTTGTTTAAATAGGCTTCAAGCATCTTTGCGGGAGCCGGGAGCAGTGAGATGGGGCGAAAGTTCTTTAACACCCCGGGGTCCAGAGAAGGCTTTTTAAGCAAGGGTTTTACAACAGCATTTTTCCACTGTTGGGGAAAAATGCCTTCCTTCATCGCTCTGTTCATGATATCAACCAGAGGAGGAAGGAGAGATTCTCTGCACTGCTTGAGGATCTTTAACGGGCAGGCGTCCAGCGGAGAACCAGATTTGGTTTTATCAAGCAGGATTTCCAGATCCTGTCTGGAAAGAGGAGGAAAGGAATTCAATTCCTGAGGCGGAGAGGGTACCGCAACACTGGGTTCAGGGAGGGCAGGCAACAGAGGGACGGTGGTGAGAGATTTTTGGACCTCCAGAGCAGCGTAGATGTCAGCTATTTTAGACTGGAAAAAGGCCGCTATCTTGTTGCACAGGTCCTGGGAGGCAACCACAGGATCCGGTGTCTGGAGTGTCGTGAGGGAATCGACAATCCTGAAGAGATCTCTAGGAGATGACACTGAGGAGGTGAGTGCCGTGAAGTATTCCTGCTTGGTCTTAATGACTTCGGATTTATAATTTTTAAGCAAGACCCTATGGGCTTCTCTGTCTTTAGAGGCCCCGCTAGAGTGCCATGCGCGCTCCTGTCTTCTTACCTCCTGTCTCCGCAGCCGGAGTTGTTCGGAGAACCAGGGGGCGGAGGGTCTTTTCCTTGCAGAGTAGCAGGGCCTTGCAGGAGCAAGCTCCTCCATGGCTTCCGCAATGGTACTTTCAAATAGAGAGACCGCAGTGGAAGTATCTGCTTCCCGAGGAATGGACAGCCTGGTTGTCCATGGGAGGAAGGAGTCATCCCTGATCTTTTTAAGGTTCCTTCGCACTTCTGTGGTGCTAGAGGCCCTTCTAATATATCCCTGTGCGGGGAACAGCAGGTTGAAGGGAACGGCCAGATGGTCCGACCAGGAGAGGTGAAAAGGGCTGGCAACTGTCAACCTAGAATCGTTGGAAAAGATGCCATCAAGCGTGTGGCCCGCTCGGTGGGTGGGACCGTTCACCAGCTGGGTGAGTCCACAGGCTGACATAATTTCTACCAGGGAGATCGTGTCGTGAGCCTCCCGTAGCTCCAGGTGAAAATTAAAATCACCTAGGATGGTCAGATTTTGTAGACCAAAATAGGGTTCCAGAACCTGCATTAGTTTCAACCCAAAACCTGCTCTAGGACCAGGGGGGCGGTATATCAAGATTCCATTGAATGCTGGGTTAGCAGAATCCGAGAGGGAGAAATATAGCACCTGAAAAGTGTCCTTAGTATTAGAAAGGGGTATAGTGTGACAGTGAAATGTGTCCCGATAAAGGATGGCCAGTCCACCGCCCACACGGCCTGATCTGTCCAAGCGAGTAAGGCAGTAGCCCTCAGGAACCGCTTCAACTAGATCAGGACCGGAAGAGTCTTTAGCCCAGGTCTCGGTGATAAAGACCCAGGAAGGAGTCCTATCTAAGACCAATTCCTTAAATGCGACGTTGTTTTTAATAAGCGAGCGGGCGTTGAGGAGGATACCGGCCTCGCTAGGGTTTTTAGATGCAAGTAGCGGGCAGGGTTCTGAAGGGCCAGAGGCAGGAGTGAGTAAAGGCTCATCCGCCGGAATCGTGAAGCATGCACACCTAGTACAAGTCAAATAATCCTCAGGTCTATAGCGATGAGAGCACAGGGCAGGGGCGGGCTTCAGCCGCAACATCTCACCTACAGAGTATTTCAGGACAGGGGCACCTGTATTATGGCGGCCAGTGGTCCAGCCGTCCAGCCCGTCCTCAGCGCGGACGGGCGCAGACGGGCTGGACTCTGGCGTGACTCCGGCGGGCATCCGGCGCATCCGCTGCCGCGTCCGCTGCGCGGAGCCGCTGAGTACTCTTTTATAGAGACTAGAGCGCGAGGTCGCGCCTACCCTCAATATGGCCGCCAAACAGCCCTCGCCTCCCCGGGACCAGCTCTCAGCGTCAATACTCAGCTGAGAGCGGCCCAGGAGGTGGAGGGGGGAGAGAATAAGTGTGCTGGTAATATCCGCTTTGAAAAAAGCAGAAGCAGGTAAAATGCACGCGTTACACAAGACGCGCTAAAAATGTGCCAGGCGATCTAAAAGTAGGTCACAATTCAAGGGTAATAAAGGAAAGTAGAGAGATCCCTCCGGCTTCCGCCTCAGAGGGAGAAAAGCGATCGTTTGAACTACTCGATCTTAGCCCCCTTTATAGAGACTAGAGCGCGAGGTCGCGCCTACCCTCAATATGGCCGCCAAACAGCCCTCGCCTCCCCGGGACCAGCTCTCAGCGTCAATACTCAGCTGAGAGCGGCCCAGGAGGTGGAGGGGGGAGAGAATAAGTGTGCTGGTAATATCCGCTTTGAAAAAAGCAGAAGCAGGTAAAATGCACGCGTTACACAAGACGCGCTAAAAATGTGCCAGGCGATCTAAAAGTAGGTCACAATTCAAGGGTAATAAAGGAAAGTAGAGAGATCCCTCCGGCTTCCGCCTCAGAGGGAGAAAAGCGATCGTTTGCCAAGATACTTAACCTCGCTGGCTGCTGCATCAGTGAATTCCACCATTAATGCTGCACAAGTGCGGAAAGACTCAGACGATGGATCTGTGAGTATCGTCTTATCAGCGTCTTTTAGTTTCTGCTCCAATTCATGCAGCTCTCCCCAAATGGATTGAAGCACACCAGCATGCTTGGAGATATTTACTCCTTGCACCACTGCCTTCAAAGGCATCCCAAAGGGTAAGCTGTGATGCCACTGTGCCTTCGTTTAAGTTGAAATATTCTCTAATCGCATCTACAATCTTACTACGGAATACTGGGTCCAAGAGGGCAGATGAGGGGAACCTCCATAACGATGGTTGTTGGGGAAGTAGAGAGAAGCCTAAAAGGAGGAGGACCAGTGAATGGTCCAATAACGTGCGGTGTAAATATGCAATACTGCGAACATCTAATAGTAATTGTGGTGTAAGATACCAGTGATCTATCCAGGACCAGGAACTGTGCGGGGCAGAATAAAAGGAGTATGTACAGATCACTGTACAGATAAATCACTTTCAACTTCAACTTCAACTTGGATGGTGTGAGTGCCAGGGGTCCGCTAGCAAGGAGGCCTGTAGGAGATTTAGAAGACCCTGAGTGGAGTGGGGCTTTGTGATACGCCCCGGTCCAGTGGTGTCAGTAGCAGGATCAAGCGTGAGGTTGAAGTCGCCCTTCATCAATATGATGTCAGTACCCAATCTATCGATACCCACTGCTATTGTGACAAAAAAGTCAAGGGGGTCAATTTTAGGTGCATACATGTTAATGAGCAGTACTGATTCACCTCCCGGCATCCCCCTCACCATGACACATCTACCCTCTGGGTCCACAACCACCTCTGCAGGTCGAAAGGGGAGAGAACGGTGCACTAAGATGCACACTCCACGTGAGTATGAGCTGTAACAGGAGAAAGAACTATTCTCACCCCAAGTGGATGCAAACCTGTGTGAAGGGAGAGGAGCGTTGTGAGTTTCCTGCAGAAAGGCAATCTGTCTAGAGGGCCTAGCTAGATATACTAACACTTGTCTGCTTTTTTGGGGGTTTTCTATTCCTCTAACATTCTTAGAAAGACGCTTGAGGCTAAGCCCGGAGTTTCCATCACCGGTAACAATCATCCTACCATCTGTAGTATCAGTATTGTGACCCCGAGATCAGCAATATAGACCGCATGCTCTGCAAGTAGAAAAGGTGCTCCACTCCAACAATGAACATACCCATCACTTTCTACAAATGAAAACTCCAAGACCTCCCACCCCCATTGGATACACAAGAATTAGGCACCGGGTGAATCCCGGCACTGGAACAATCAACTGGGAACAAAGGGGAGTGTGGAAGGAGAAAAGAAAGGGAAAAGTAGGTAATCATCCTGTAGGGGATGGCAACGCTCCAACGGAGCCATCAGAATGTAGGAGTGTTGATATCAGTATTATCCACAAGTTCAGTGTATGGCTCAGCAATGTACCAATCAGGCCTGCCGCCCTAACAGTACTGTAGTACTTCCATTCCCGGATATGCGGACAATATTAAAAAAGGAGCATAGGTCAGTGCTGCAAGGATCCCTTTCAAAGCCAATAATGGTATCCAATAACTGGTTCAGGCATGACATGCCGGGTTGGAAGGCAGCAGGAAGTCACGAAACAGGGCCAGAGTATTTATCATGGTGCTGTGATGTCGCAGATGACTTGTGTTTTTTCCAGACTGTATCTGCTTCTTCGAGTAAAACATTTGTGCCTTACCATCCATTTGTATATTGAGCCTGGCTGGATAAAGCATGGCGTACTTGATATTTGCCTTTTGGAGGGTGCGTTTCACATTAGCGTATTTGCGTTGTGCCTCTTGTACTAGCGGTGTGAAGTCCGGGAAGAGGAATATATAGAGCCCTGAAAGTTAAGTGTAACTTTCTCCCTGGATAATCAGAGGGCAACATCACGGTTGCTATAGTTCAGGAGTTTGGCGATTATTATCCTCAGAGGGGTTCCGGGCATGAGGGGGGGCCCCAGCGATCGGTGGGCCCACTCTACCGCAAAGTATGCTGAGAAAGCTTCTCTCCCGAACAGTTCCACCAGTACAGTCTCCACAAATTTAGCCATGGGACCAGTATTCGTGGACTCAGCAATTCCTGTGATGCGAATGTTGTTTCTGCGAGAGCGTGCCTCCAAATCTTCGGCTTTTACGGCTAGTTGTTTGAGTAGGGACTCTGATCGTTCCAAGTGCTTCTGGAGAGAGGGCTGTGTGTCTTCTAAATCGGAAATGCACTGTTCCACCCCACTGAGTTGAGTGTATTGAGCCTCTAGGTGGCCATGAATGTCTTCCAAACGGCTATTGAGCGTGTCCAATCGTGTGTCAATGGATTGGAAGCCTGCCCAGAGTTCAGCCATGATGGCGGCCGCACCTTTGAGTTGATTGGGATCCTCACTGGCAACACTCTCCTCCTAGTGGTCTGTCCCCACTCTCCAAGGTGTCTTCCCCCCTCAAAGCTAAGCTGGCGTCTTTTTGGGTCGTTGCGGCCCATTGTTGCTGCACCAAGCATAAACAGTCCCCTAATAGCAGGAGGGGGGGCTCCCACCACCTTTTCAGTTAATTTGCGGTAAGTATCAGTTCATGGGGTACCCACTAACTGTTGGTGCCCCCAGGAAGACAGGGCCAGTTCAGGGATTGCAGGCCTCCATGCCGTCAGGGGAGCACAGGCCTTCCCAGCAACATGGTGAAGCTGGTGGCTGGCTGCAATTCACAGCATTGAAAAGAGGGAGGTCGAGTGGATGACCAGACTATTAGCGAGTGATGGTATCTAGCAGGTCAAATGAGAGTTGGGGTCCCAGCGTAGCCAGAAGCAAAGCGGATCTGTGGAAAGAACCTATGCGTTTTATTTTACGGCTACAAGAAGTAGCACAGTCAGCGTTAGGTGGTGGAGCTTCCACATCCCAATACGGTATGCAAAATAAAGCAGCGTCTCTCACCCTGGAGGCAGGCACAGCAGGGCTATGGAGCTAACGGCCCTCAGAAAGTCATCTGTCGCTTTATCCAATGAGTGTGGCAGCAAGAGAAAAGGGCACGGTCGCGCGCACTCTGGGCCCCGCCCTTAGGCTCACCTGAGTCCCCTGTTGACTTGGGGCCTCCGAGGGTCGCGTCAGGCCCAGGCGCATCGCGTCTCAGATGTCGGCATTCTTGGCATTCCGACACGTTACCAGCAGTTCGATCAGCTCACCGGGGCATCAGGACCTCATAGCATGGCAGCAGAGCTGGGTTTTCAACGGCATTACGCGGCCAGGTGGAGAAAGTTATCAGTTGGCTCTGGAGCTCCTGATTCATGTGCCCATCGTGGTCGCGATCTCAGCCACGCCCCCGACTCAAGAGAATGTCTTTACAAAATGTCTTTACAAATTGGTCTATGTTTTCCATTAAATCACAACAACATTTGCAAGGCTGAGAGGCGAGATTGATTTGTTGAAGATGCTACTGGGATGATGACAACTTGAAATCATACAGCGCGGACCTGTTTATTAACACTATGTACAAAATGAAGCACGATTTTCAAAATAAGTCATTTAAGTGTGATAATATAAATCTCAAGTTTTTTCTGCCTTTCTGTTTCTTTAATCGCCTCTGCAAACAAATGCTACATTATTTGCAATATTATCAAAAACGTTTAATCTTTGAAGTTCAAACATATCTACAGTATAGATTCTGCATGCCCTTCAAATCCTCACTTTCCTGGTCTAAAAATGTTAAAGAATTGAAAGAACAAGGACTATTTGTGAATCGTTGAAACAATTCTGTTTATTTGCAATTAGAAGCAAAGCTGCACTATACTAGACTTTTAAACGTAAAGAACAGTTGGAGAGACAAGTATTTAAGGCACTCTAAAATGTAATTTGAAATGAAAAAGTTACAGATATTGTGAAAGCAGGCAGAACACCGATATTTCAGCATTTTGGACCAATGTTTTATTTCTATCAATCTTTTCATGGTTTTTAGAAAGGTTGGGATGGTGCCTACAGCTAAGAGTAGAGTCATTCAGATTAACATTCCATGCCTTGTGAAGCTAGAAGATATCTCAACATGATATCTTGAAAAGCTTCCAATAAACTAATGTTTTATTTTTAAACTTTTTCCCAACTTTTTCGGATGATATTGCTGCTTTGAAAAGCGTTTGCAATTTCTGATTGAAAATAGAATGCCTAGATGTGAGACACCTGCACAGCTTTTCTTGTATCCCTGATAATCTCGTACAGTAATGCCCCGGTTACTTACCAGTAATCTACATTACTCCAAGTATAGTATTCCTCACCACATGATAAACAAAGTAAGCTTCAGCTCCACACCAAAACCCTCCAAAGCAAAAGTTAGCCTCCCATCCTATCCCAACACGGCCGACCCATATCACCCTTGACCTTTATAAGAAGAGGGCCGACCCAACCCACAGCCTGAGAACTACCAAGCATACACATGAAGCTGATAGCAACACAGGGAGGGAGGGATGGGAACTCATGAGGCAAGGAAGACTATACTCAGAGTAATGAAGATTCCATGTAAGTAACCAGGGCATAACTTCCTCGTAAGTCTTTCTCGCCACATGATAAACGAAGTGAGCACAAACCCAAGCCAATCGGCTTCATGGAAAACTCACAAGAAACCAACGGACCAGAAGGGGATGCCAAAGAAGCAGGGCAAAGCAAAAAAACACAAATGAGTGGAAGGAACCACACAAGAGAGAGGCAAACTTGAGCAAGAAAAACCAGCCCAGGACAGAGAGACATCGGAAAGACCAAAAGACAGGACCCCTGAGACCCGGAAGGCAGCCGGAAAGCAAGCTCGAACCAATGACAGAAGGTGGACAGGGAAGGCATAGGATGAAATCGCACGGAGCCAAAAGCAAAACCAAACAGGCCCCAGAAAAGAAACAGCAAGCCGGCCCAAACACACAAAGACTGTCCTACGGACAGCCAACAGCAAGACGTAAGTAAAAGCCCAGACCTCGGAACTGAAG
This sequence comes from Lissotriton vulgaris, assembly GCF_964263255.1. Lineage (NCBI taxonomy): Eukaryota > Metazoa > Chordata > Amphibia > Caudata > Salamandridae > Lissotriton > Lissotriton vulgaris. Next base: position 1,529,281,051 of record NC_141685.1, on the reverse strand, counting down.
AAACTGAGGGCACCCCCACCACAGTGACACAACAAGATGCAACAGTAGGATAGAGACGCAGTCCGCCTGAAACACAGCAATACCACAAGGCAGACCACCAACAGCGAGAGAGCTGAACCACCCCAAATCCAACAACCGGAGGGGAAGGAGGAAAAAAAAACCACCAGGACAGGTGACAACCGAGAACCCAAGCAGAGGAACGAGACGGAAACCACACAGACCGGCAGGAGGCGCAAGAAAGGATAGAGGCGCAAAAAGGAACCCAGCACCCCAACCGAATAACAAAAATGAAGGTCACCAAAATCCCCCCAGCAAGGAGCGAAACAGGTGGGACACGGACCCCAGTCGCACAAAGGACCCCCAGAAGGGAGCGCAACACCAAAGAGAGAATCCAGTCAGGCATGGGGCAAAAAGACTCCAAAGAGACCTGGCCACCTAGGCAACCCACCAGTGAAGCCTAAAGAACCAGGTATTCCCAGGTCATCACCATCCAGGTTCAAACCGGGACAAACCCCGCTTAACTGCCAAGACCAGAGGAGAGCAGGTGCATTCAGGATGGAATGGCTGCAGGCCGGAAAGCTCACAAGGCCGCCCCGGAGGTCGAAGAGCGGAAGGGACCAGGCCCCAGGCTAAGCCACCAGAAGAAATGCGAACACCCACAAGGGGAAACCACGCATAAGAAAGCGGCAGGAAGAAAAACACAGCATGAAAGAGCGAGACAGCCCCGGTCAGGGGCCAAGCTGACTGACCCCGCAACATCCGACAAGCAACAAAGGAGCCGCTGAAGTGAGCACCCAGGTGTCCAATCAAACAACCAACAATCAGGCCCAACCCAGCCAAAACACGAAGAACTGACTGGAACAGGAGTGTATACAGAGGCAAGGTCAAAGGCAGAAATACACCAAAGGCGAGACACAGGAAGGAAGCGCAGGGCCCCGCACGGTGAAGGAGAACAGGGAAAACCAGCACCACTGTACACCGAAAATCCCTGCGCGAACAAACACCACCATGGGACAGCTAGAAAGCAGTGACAGGCAACAAACCCATGGCCAGTGCGAGCCTGTGCCCCCAAAAGTACCACATGGACTAACGAGCAACAGCTCAGAGGTCTAACACCCGCAGCAGCAGAAACGAAGGGAGAAGCACCCATGCAAGCACCATCATCAGGCTAAATGCCCCGTCCATGCCAAACAAGCCCAGAACCCACGTAAGCTAAGTGACCAGAGGAAAGCACAAGCCGGGAGACAGAGCCAACACAGGGAACTCAAACCAAAGCCTGAACAAAAGCAACCCAGCCAAGGACATCACAAACACCTGACAACAAGGCACAAAGATACCCAAAAACATTCCCCGAAGAAGGCCCCCACCAAGCAAGCAGACAGCCCTGACACGAACTGCTGGGGTGCCACACAAAAACCAGCCAGCCTACAGTACCTGCGATTCACAGGCAGATGCCCATCCTGGCACCAACCAGTCATGACCCTGCCGCAATTCTGAGATCGGAGGAGACCAGGCGAGGACAGGGTGATTAGGCTGTAGCGAAGGGGGACTGGCCCAAGGAGGAAGGCACCCAAACAAACTGTAAAACCAGAAACAGGAAGGGGAAAACAACAAGACCCCACTGGCAGACCGGAACCGGATGAACAGGACCTGCAGGAGAAGGACCAGAGAAAGACAAAAAACAACCCAGCAAGAACAGACCAAAACGCACACCTAAGAAAAGGCGGGCACCAAACCCCTGGCTTGACCAAGCCGTCAACACCCAAGGGCAGCAGACCAACCAAAGAGCCACAGCACCGCGGAAACGGGCAGGGAAGCCCAACAACCAACCACCGGAGCGGAACAGCAGTAGGCAGAACCCAAGAAACCGCGACAGAGGCCCCCCAGGATAGGAGGAGAGGCAGCAGAGCCCCCAATCTCCAGACATGAAAAGGCGAGCCCTACCGGGGCAAAAGCAGGAGCATACAGCCCCCACAGAGGCCGCAGAGGCAGCACAGAGAAAGAAGGACTGGCGCAAACAACAGCAGCCCACCCCAGCAGCCCACCCCAGCAGACACGCAGCAGCCCATAGACCCCGGAATCCCCAGGGACCAACCAGGCCAGACCCCGCACCACAATAGAGAGCAGCGGGAACAGGAGTCTACAGGGTGAAAGGACCGCAGGCCCAAAGCCCGGAGGGGAGGAAGAAGCCAGGGATACACCGCCAACAAAAAGAAGCTGTGGCCCCACGATAACCCCCAAAACGCCAGGAAAACACCAGGACATGAACACACAACACATAGAAAATAGGCAAGGAATGTGTATCTAACAGTACCAGCATTAAGCCAAATTATATAGCCCTTCTAATAAGCGGACATAACAACCCAATGGGACCTGCGTAGCCTGGAAGGCCCTAACGCTGAGTCTTGCAGTGAACGAGACAGCGCACAAATGGCTCCTAGATGCTATATCCAAATAAACACCAATCTGCATCACAAAAACAGACAGTAATGACCAGCAGGGAAGAGAACAAAGATGTCCCGCAACAAAAGTAGCATGTAGAGGACCATTTCCCAAATCTCTAACCTGCCTTCCAAACCCTGCGCAAAGAAGTAAGGCCCACGAACACCAGTCACAATGGGGGAAACCAATGACCAAAGTGAACACAGTCCCCTTAGAACCGTAACTGCATCAGAAGAGCCAAGCAGTCGGGAGAGACCCTCATAGTACTTCTGTACATACCCAGCCAGCTGCAAACCAGGTTTTAAGCATCCCTGCGGGAGAATAGCGAAGCACGCATGCGTAGGAGCAAGACAACTCAAAAAAACCACAAACACAATGAAAGCCCTGTATTAAAGGTGACAGTACCACCACACATTAAGGAAGGAAAAGAAAACCCCCCAGAAACATCCACATGAAGGACCTGTGCCATCCAAGTACCCATGTAAATCTATAAGCTGCACGCCGCCGGGGCAACGAATGGGATAGAATGCGGCCACTTAGGGGACCGAGTCCGTCGGAGGCTACAGCAGGAGCGAGCGGCTCCTGGCTGCACCCGTGCCTACTCCGGCCCTGGAGAGGGCCCTGCTTGACCTGAGGGGGGAAAAGGAGCACCGCCACCCGCTCATGCTGTGGTCAGGAAGAGCACAGATGGAAAGACACAAAGGTGGCGAGGATGATAGCAACCAAGAGAAACCAGCCACGCAGGAACCTGGACAAGCCTGGCCCCACCCCCGGAGGCTGGACCCCAGACATGCGTACACAAGCGGCACTCCGCCCAGTAGGGGGCCGTTGAAGCCAGAGAACCGGGTATGCCATCCATGCAGCGAGCGGGAGGGGCCAGAAAAGCGCGCCAGAGCTGGGATTGTATTGTGGATCCCAGCCGTAGATGGCCCGACCGTCTGCCACCAGGACATGCCAACATGGGGAAGGGCGTGCACCACTGCCCTAAAATCAAGTGAAACATCTGGGCCCTCATTTATGAAAAGTGACGCATCCCTGCGCCTGCGCAAGGATGCGTCACTTTTCCGTACGACGCGCTTCGTCAGAGAGTTGCGGCGCGGATGCGTCAGATAAATGGAATGGCGCACCGTGCCGCAAGGGGAGGCGCATGGCGGGGAAAAGTGACGCAGACGCGGCCATCCTGACGCACCGAAAAGACATGCAAGTGCGGCAAAAATGCCGTAAGTCGCAATTGCGGAACTGACGCAAGTGTACGTGTCGCTGCGCCACTATCACGTTGCGTCAGAATCCGGAAAACGCCAAAAGCACGCGCATCCATCTCCTAATTCTCCCGCAAATGGAAAAAATTGCTACCATGGAGCCTGAAGGACACAGCAGCAGCCAAGGAAACCTTCCACATGGCAGCCAGGATGCCCAGCCTGCAACACAGGGAGAAACACTTGGAAAGAGGAAGCGCAAAATTAATTTCAGTGCTGAGGAGAACAATATACTCATAAATGAGGTAACAGAGCACCAGCTTTTTGCTAGTTCCAAGTTGCCACTATCCAAAAAAGAGGCTATTTGGCAGTCCATATTGACAAAGGTCAACTGTGTGGCCCAATCTAGGCGGACAGTTATTGACCTCAAAAAATGGTGGAATGACATAAAGCGCCGCACTAAAGAAAAAATGGCCAAAAACCGCAAAGAAGCTGGGGTTACAGGAGGAGGCACCCCATCACAACAGGAAGAGCTGGATGACCTTGAGGAGCGGGTTGCGGCGGTCATCCCAGAGGAGTTGGTTGTTGGAATTCCAGGGCAGGACAGTGCAGAGCATGAGGAACTGCAAGACACACAGGGTAAGTCCCTACAAGGGGAAATGTCCAAAGAAGGTAATGTTCTGCTGTGCATAAACTAAGGTGGCTGGCTCAATTACTGACGTGTTGTGGAAAGAGAAGCCATGCAATGTCATGAACTGTGAAGGGTCTACAAAAAGTATTGTACCAGGGACATGCACATGTTACATTTGGGAAACAGCTACCCCTGTGAAAGTAAACATACATGTCCAAAGTGAAGTCCCAGCCCACTGCTGCACCTGACAAGTGCCACACGCAGGTGCAAATATACAACTACCCTCCTGAAAGAAAATCACACAACATCCTGCAACAGACCGAGTTTCACACTTGTATAACTTGGACTGCTACCACTGTGCTGGCAGGATGTTATTTTGTTCATGTAGTGGTGCCACAATGTGCCACACCCACAATAATAGGCCACAGACAGCCATGTAACGTAGTACAACATATCATGTCATTGCATCATTCCCACATTAAAGTGTCAGAAAGCGCACTTCCAGGGCTGTTGCTGAGGGTATACCCAGAACATCTATGTCCAATTGGCAATGTACAATAGCAAAGTCAAAATGTAACTATCACGCTGCGCCACAAAGATATGCATACACAGGGTCTGTGTAAGGCATGCACAACCTGAATAAATACGTAATCTTCCCTCTATGATATACCCAACATATCGCTTTTGCATTCAAGTGGACACATAGAAAGGGGAAAAATCTTTTCATGACTGCATCGTGCAGGAATGTGTCCCTTCCATGCACACAAACACTGATCCCCTGCACCGCTGGACCCCCTGCAACATGGTGCAAGTCTGCCTGGGTCGGCGCATGCCAAGCATTGTGCACCTGTGTCGTTGTGAAGGACAGGTGACACCAATAAAGAGACCCTACTCATAGTCACCCCATGCAGGCCCAAAATCTGTCATTGTACGACTTTGTGCATGATGGTTTCAGCCACATTATCTGCATATTAAGGGAAAGTACTCAGGAATGTTACTCAGTATGTGAAGCCCTATGCCACATTACACAAGCATCATGCATAACATATGCATGGTAGGTCTGCACATCAAAAAAAAAATGTCAGTAGTGGTCATGTGCAATCCATCCCAAATTTGGAAATACATTAGCATCTGGCAATTGTGTCAGTACCTCACACCTGCATCATGGTAGGTATAGGGGTGAGGCAGTGTCACCGGGAGAGGCCTGAACCAAGGTTTGCTGTACTTGAATGATGCTCCTCACATGAATGCATGACTTAAGCACTGACCAGCTACATCTGGATGAATGACGTATATAACATGAATAACAACATGTATTGACATACAGTGAATACAGCACATCTATGTTGTCACGACCATGGGGATAACATAAGTGTCCCAATGGTGTTCTTGCAGTGAAAGAACATCCAACATCAATAGTGTGGAGGAATGCGCACCATCTCACTGAATGCCTACTTTCATGGTCTGTACGTATGCATGCACTGCTGCACACCTTTATTGCAAGGGCCGCAGTCCAGCTGCTAAACATCCAGCAAATATGCACCATAGTTAATTATACAAATGGATCATCAGCCAGTCTGCAGCGCTGTTTGTGTAGCTTAAGTGCCAAGAATGTTCAATCACATTAGTAAGCTGTTGCATACAGATGAGAGCAAATGCTCAGGAGTCATAGCAACTGCTATGCCAATGGCATTGCATCTCCCAACAAAACAATGGCAATGACATGCAAAGTAGGCGTGACGTATCCAAATAATGCCAACAAGTTCACTAACTGCACCTTGCAAGATTTGCAAGGCTGTCACAGACATGAGAGAAACAAGCAAAGTCATGCAAATGCACAACACGTCCCGGAATGTAAAGCCACAACATACATTTCTCTAAGGAAGGTGACAAATCCTGCCACAACATATATGCATGGGAGTGGTACTGGACAGCGCTGCAAACAAGTTTATAGGCTTGCCCTGTGACAAAGATACACTTGACAAATGTGCAACAACAACAATATTGTGTGCATTCTTATGGCGCAACCATGAAAATTGTTGCTGCAAGAAGACAGCGAGGCAACACTTCTCACCATGTCCCTCCTTGCAATAGCATGGATGTACAGTACCCACTGGACATTGCTCCATGATTCAAGCAGTGACAGTTTCATTACAAATCATCATGTCAGTGTATGCACAACCATGCCGCAACTCCACAAATGCATAGTGGCAGACGATGCCAATGGCACTGCCCACATACATGGCTGGCATGAGGTAGGGGGAAAGTAGGGATGCAAGTACATTCATGAGGGGTGCAGAAATGATGGTGTCATTCGAGATCCAAACAGTGCTATTTGTGTGTTGTAGTGTCAAAAGTATGTAAGCATTGGTGGACTGTCCTTGCACAAGGAGTGGATGAGATGTCATGCAGTGTCCTTGCTCCAGCTGCAAGAGGTTGCAAGGATGGCAGTGGGGATTGCTGGTCAAGTCACATATGTCATGCATTCAATGATGGGAGTGCCAGGAGAGTATGAAGTCAGACCTGAATCAGAAGTACCTGCAGCTGTACTACAGGTACTTAACCGTGTCCTGTTCAGTGGTATGTTGAGGTCCCTTGATGCTTGTGTCTGATGTCAGTGAATTTAACCCGGAGGTGTTGTTGGTCAGGTAACTTAACCTGCTGACGTGGAACTGGAGATCATCGATAGGGATGCTGTCTGTGGATGTCACACACAGGGGTGCAATGATGTTGGAGAATGGACCACATGGCCTGTGTGTCATGCACAGGAGTGTGCTGCTGAGTATGGCCATGGGCCTGGTCACGATAATGTAGTTGTCGTAGTACATGGTCAACCATGGCACATTAGAGTGCCTGCTCATTCTGAGTGTTCCAGTGTATGGGTTAACAATGCCTCTTCCATGATTGTCGTGCTGCCACATGCAGGTGACACAGAAGTTGTCAGTGACAGTGATGGTGATGTCTGTAGCAGAGTTACGTCCTGGCAGGTGAGGTGGCGTACAGGGTTGAAGGTGAGGAGGTACCTGACATTGTATTGTTGCAGTGTTCAAGAGGGATAAACCTTTGTTCACAGTGTGGACCTGAGCCAGTCAAATGCAAACAGCGTACAGTATGGTTGCCGTAGTCTCATGCGATGACCATTTCAATGTATGCTGCACACTGGTAGAGATAGACCTCTGAGGCGGAAGCCGGAGGTGCAATTTAATTGTGTTTTTAAAATTGTGTGAACTGTGATAAACTGTTTTTTTAAAATCACTGCACTTACCTGAGTCTAGCTGAGACTTTCCCCGCCAGCAGGCACCCACAAAACAGCGGATTTTAGCGCTGTTAGAAAGGGCAAACACCGGACGCCATCGCCGGTAACGCAAGGCCACGCCCACTTGCTAGGCCACGCCCACCTCCCTCCCTATGTAAGCGCTGATTGGAAGGCGCGACACACTGGTAGAGATAGACCTCTGAGGCGGAAGCCGGAGGTGCAATTTACTCGTGTTTTTAAAATTGTGTGAACTGTGATAAACTGCTTTTTTTTTTTAAATCACTGCACTTACCTGAGTCTAGCTGAGACTTTCCCCGCCAGCAGGCACCCACAAAACAGCGGATTTTAGCGCTGTTAGAAAGGGCAAACACCGGACGCCATCGCCGGTAACGCGAGGCCACGCCCACTTGCTAGGCCACGCCCACCTCCCTCCCTATGTAAGCGCTGATTGGAAGGCGCGACACACTGGTAGAGATAGACCTCTGAGGCGGAAGCCGGAGGTGCAATTTACTCGTGTTTTTAAAATTGTGTGAACTGTGATAAACTGCTTTTTTTAAAATCACTGCACTTACCTGAGTCTAGCTGAGACTTTCCCCGCCAGCAGGCACCCACAAAACAGCGGATTTTAGCGCTGTTAGAAAGGGCAAACACCGGACGCCATCGCCGGTAACGCGAGGCCACGCCAACCTCCCTCCCGCCATAAAATGTGCATCCCACACAAGCGCAGCGGACGAGCGCAGCGGGAGCGCCTAAGGCAAGCCCGTCTGCGCCCGTCCGCGCACGACCGGGCCCAGGGCCTGACTCTATGCCCGTCCCTGTCAGCACAAAGGTAAGCTACTCACGTAGAGAGCTTCTTAGCCCAAGACCCACTAAAAACAGTACATGTCATGTCAGGCATGATCCTAATGTTTCCTATTCTAGCTGCAACAACTGCAAACCGGGAAAGTTACTCCTTCCAAAACCCCCGGTTCCACCCCCTGTCCTCAAAATTTCGACACTCAATTGCAGATCGCTCCCTAAGCATGCCTTGCTTATCAATCACCTCATTGTCGATCTCAACTTGGACATACTCTTCCTGACAGAAACGTGGATCACTGAGCATTCCAATTCGGACATAGTACTGGCTCTTCCCCCGGGCTTCCTTATCATGTCTCAACCACGCCCCTTAGGTAGAGGAGGTGGACTAGCCATCATCCACAGGGACCACCTCGTTTGTCGAATCAATGAGATTGCGACCCAGGAATCAGAGAGCTGCCTCTTCACGATCCAGCTAGCCCCGACCAGCTCCCTGTCAGGCCTCTTGGTTTACCGGCCTCACGGCCACTTTGGCCCCTTTGCAGCGACCCTTTTGGAAACTGTTTCTTCCTCGACCCACCTGACATCTAACTTCCTAATAACAGGAGACCTAAACATTCACTTCGACGATCCTCTGGACACAGGAGCAGCTGACCTAATTTGCGACCTGGCGGCTCATGGCCTTCTTCTTGCCAACACCGGTCCAACACATATAAAAGGGCACCTACTCGACCCGGTGTTCTCTAACATCCCCTCTCTCCAATTCATCAATTCCCAACCTCTCCCATGGACGGACCATTTTCTGGTCACATTCCACCTTCCTGGGGCATTCAAGAAACCTCATAAACCCACTATCTTCACCAGAGATAGATCGTGGGCCAGACTCTCGGCGGAGGACTGGTCCAAAGCACTGGACTCCTCGACTCCGAGTCTTGTGGAGGACCCGTCCGAGGCTGACACCCAATTCAGAGATTGGATCTCCTCCTCCCTTGACAGTATCATTCCTATAAAAAATCGTGAGATCAAAAATAGGATAAAGGGCCATGCCCTATGGTACACCTCTGAACTCCGAGACCTCCGCAAAGAGTGCAAAAAGGCTGAGAGACAGTGGAGAAAAGACTGGCTCCACAGTAATAAGGACACCTACAACAGCTCGGTAAGACGCTACAAATCGGCCATAAAACTAGCCAAGGCCACATTCTATGATAATAGAATAAAAAATGCGACTAATTCTGCTAAAGAATCTTACCTGATAGTTAAGGAACTACTCAACATCCCTACAGCATCCGCTGCTCACCCCCCTCCCCCGGATAGAAGCAAGGACCTACCCACCTACTTCGATTCCAAAATCTCGCGGATATTGGACTCCCTCCCCTCTATCAGCCCGCTCAATCATGCTGATATAGACGCCTGCACTAACAGCCCGCGGCTGACCTCCTTCAGAGCAGTCTCCCTCATTGAGGTCACCGCCACGCTGGCCAAAATGAAAAGCGGATCCCCCCTTGACCCGGCCCCTGTCAGACTCTTAAAAACTGTGTCTCCCAGCATAGCCCCCACCATCAGGGATCTCATTAACACCTTTCTCTCCCAAGGCACAGTGCCTCCCAACTGGAAGAGCGCTGTCGTCAAGGCCCTGTTGAAAAAGCCCCAATTGAACCCGGACGACATGGCCAATTACAGACCCATATCGCTCCTTCCCTGTATCAGCAAGATGGCTGAGAAATTAGTTAACGTGCAACTTTCCCAATTCCTTGAGACTAACAAAATCCTGCGTCAATCTCAAACAGGATTCCGGCCGGGCCAGGGCACGGACACTGCCCTCCTCTCCGTCATCGAGGAGGCAAGATGCATCCTGGACTCAGGAGGATCAGTGGCAGTGATCCTCCTGGACCTCAGTGCCGCCTTTGATACGGTGGATCACCGTGTCCTCCTCCATCGCCTGGCCAGGGCAGGAATTGTGGGAACTGCATATGCATGGATCGACTCCTTCCTATCCGGTCGTTCATTTCAGGTGTGGGACGGCAACACTCGCTCAGACCCCCTCCCTCTCACATGCGGAGTGCCTCAGGGGTCCTCGCTTAGTCCCACCCTGTTTAATGTTTACATGGCCCCCCTGGAAGATGTTGTGACCCCTTACGGGATAAAAATAGTAAACTATGCAGACGACACGCAACTTGTCGTCTCTCTTTCTCACCTGGACAATCACCCAGAAAACCTGCTGAATTGTCTGCAGGATATTCACACCTGGATGTGCGAATCTTCCCTGAAGCTGAACGGTGCAAAAACCGAAATCATGCTTCTAGGCAATAAATGGTCCTCCATCCCTCCATCCGTTTGGCCGGACGCCTTTGGTGATATCCCCACGCCTAATAAAGAAATCAAAACACTAGGATTCTGGCTGGAGCAGGACCTCTCCATGAAGACCCAGGCAGCCAAGACCGCTGGAACATGCTTTGGCCTCCTGCGGTCAATTCGCAAGATTCTCCCTCTCCTTCCCCCCCTATCCAGGAAACTACTGGTTCAAGGGCTCATATTAGCTCGGCTTGACTATGGTAACGCCGCGTACCTCGGCGCTCCTGAATTCACCCTGGCCAAGCTCCAACGTGCACAAAACGCTGCGGCGAGGCTCATTTTGAACCTCCCTCCCAGAGCCTCTACCAAACCGGCCCTCAAAGCTCTGCACTGGCTTCCTGTGCGCCAGCGAGTAGAGTTTAAGGCCCTGTGCACCACCCATAAACTTATCAACGGGGCTGGCCCTGCCGCCCTTAAAGACATGGTCATCCCCTACAAAGCCGCCAGAAACCTTCGCTCTGACAGCGAACATCTGGCCATAGTTCCAAAATTTAAGAAGTCTCGCACCAGTGGCCGCCGCTTCTCGGTCAATGCCTCTTCAAAATGGAACGCACTTCCTCGCAATCTGCGTCTTGAACCCTGTCACGCCCTCTTCCGTAAAAAACTTAAAACCTTCCTCTTCCCCAAATAGTTCCCCCGGTCTCCCTCTTCTGGATCTCACAACTCTACAGCGCGGGGATGCCTTCGGGGCACCAGGCGCTCTATAAATCATAAAATAAATAAATAAATAAATGTCAACAATGCAATGCATGTGTACCAAAATAATATTTCAAAATTCTTCTTTGTGACCCCAATTATGTTGTGATGTAAGTACTACATGTGGTAATGTGTGTCAGTATGAATAAAAAGAAATAGTGACAAATCTTAAAGAGTAACAAAAAGGTTGTGCATTTATGTGTCAAATAATAACAATTGGTTGTGTCATGGGGGGACATATGTCTGAACTATTATTTGTATAGATGTACATCATGAGAAATAGGGGGTAACATTTCAGAATATGAACTAATGCTGTGTACATAATTTTTGGCTATGAAAAATGGTGTGTGCATCACTCACTAATCTGACTCCATTGTGTGTGTTGTGGTTGTTCATAAAGGTATTGAATGCTTCAGGTCTGGGTGTGTGGTGACAAGGATACTTTATCCATGTACTCACTGAACTTTGAACAGTGTATTTAAAGTCTCCGCTGTGCAACACCTACTCTACAGTTGCAACATGCCTAGTATGAACAATGAATGAAATGGAATGTGATGACATGGCATGTTTTGGTATTATGTATGTTCCTTTTTGTACAAGAGTGTCACACCTGCTCTCCATGGGGGCACAGTGTCAAACATTGGCAATTGGGGAGGGAGAGCTGTGAGTTAACAAATGCAGGACAGAACAATCAATGTCTCATGGTTGCAGGGATGTGTGTGTGAGTGTGTGCTGCAAAACATATTGTGGCCCATTCACAGAATGAACTCAAGACTCAATCCAAAACTTACTACTATATTGCTATTCACCGAATGCACTTACTAATTTTTCCATTCACAGAATGAACTTAATACTTTTGGTATTCACAGAAGTTAGGATTTTGCCTAAAGTTTCTCTGAAGACAGACTTAAGATAAACTAAAGGCAAAATCCAAACTTCTGTGAATACCAAAAGTACTAAGTTCATTCTGTGAATGCCAAAAGTAGTAAGTGCATTCTGTCAACACCAAAAATTTATCAAGTTTACAATTGAGTCTCAAGTTTGTTTTGTCAATCTGGAACACATTGAAGGAAGTCTCACCTCAAAGATGTGTCCCATTTCTCTTCAGCCTATGCAACCCTGCCTTTGTGTCACGTTAAAGGAATTAGCCAGCCAGGCTCACTACTCTGAGTCAATCACAACGCTGTGAAGTGCTGGTGTGACTTGTAATTGTAAATGGGATAATACATGCTGGAATGTTGGCCATGTTTGCCATGGAGGCTGAAATGCAGCCTGCATACCAAACATGGAAGTGGGTATTACTGCTCTGGTCATCATGGGTGGTACCTGAGTCATCTTGCCAATATGCACATGAGCCACATCATCTAAGATGTCCCCTACCCACCCTCCCATGCCATGATGACACATAGCATGATCACATCAGTCACTCATCCCTTGTGTCTCCATAATAAGTCATTTCAGTGCTCTCATCTGAGCCCACACTCCACATATGGTCTATGAACTACCACTAAGGCCCCCACCCCTGTGTTCATGTGTTCTGTCATCACTGAATATTGTAACTCACAATTAGCCTACTCAATGTCAGCCGCTGTGCAAGCCCACAGCAGACGCATGTACATGGTGTGCTGAAAGCACGCCTATGGGAAGTCTGAATGTGCACATCTGGGTCTCAAATGCAATCATTTCCAGCAGCAACTGATATACAGTCATTCACTGATGCAGCTCAGCCAGCCTCCATGCACTCATACATGGAAAACATTGGAGAATGACAACAGGCCTTTCCAAACATGACCCGCAGACATTTCACATGCCTACACTGCTGACAAACTTCAACCACCACCCTGGTCTCAAACACAGCCTACACCAGCGTTACTGCAAGTGAAAGTCACACCTGGATACACAACTGCATACCAGACCTCCACCCTCTGCAAGCCTAACAAACAGCACTACAGGGACACGGCATGGTAGAGCACTGATCTCTAAGAAGCAAGAGGCGCCAGTAGGTACCTTGGTAAGAACTGTATAAACACCAGACACCTGAAATGTAAAACACATACATGGACCCAATGAGGGAGAACCACAAATAAATAATCCTACATAATGGAAAGTCCTGCTAACTAGTCAAGGTCCTGAATTAATACAACAACCTATGCTGCAAACCTACAGACATCACCCTGGCACTACAGACCTGTGATAAGTGTCCAACAAAGTTCACCATAAACAACAAAATGTCACTACAACAACTTTGCCGTACACATGAGATGCCACAGGCAGCACCACGCAAACCTCTCCCAACACAACAGCCATACTACCATACCCACCGGGACACCAGTCACAGCTCAATTCACCCCCTCCAACATGAGATACAGCCACATGTGGGATCACTACAGTCCTGTCCTCATTACATCAACAACAGCACCAAGATCACCATATTCACAGCCACAGGTGACATCTGCACCCTCCGGGACCAGGAGGTGTGAGTGTGCTCTGACACAGACTAACACCACACAGATTTGCTACACTACAAAACGCAGGATTCAAAGGAACAATGCTTAACTGGGTCACTCACCCCAGCAAGAGGTTCAAGGATCAGACTGACAACCTTCGCCTTCAAATGCAGGTTATTCCAATGCTGAATGCAAGAGGGACCATCTATGTGTCTGACCCTTGTCAACATCAACAGGGCTGCCTCAGCACCATTTGAAACCAAACACAGCCTCAACATTGTATCCATTGCTGATGACAAACAGCTCATACTCTCTCACACCTAAGACTACACCAACTAAACACTTGAAATACATTGAGGAATGCAGTACGTCCCAGTCTGCATGAACCACAGCTGCATGAAATCAAAATCAGAGAATACAGAAGTCTGTGTCCTTGGAACAACTCCTTCAGCATGTGAAAACACATGTTGCATCTACCACTCTGATGGGAAGGGGCTGCCGCTAACGCTCAAAGAGATAGGTCTTGATGAGTCTTCTGAATGGGAGTAGGTCCTGGGTCTGCCGTAGATGGGCCGGGAGTGCAAGGTCTTGGCGGCGAGGTAGGACAAGAAACTGCTGCTGGAGGTTGGTCATACGATGTGGTGGACAGTGGTGAGGGGGAGGCCAGTGGAGCGGACGTGGAGTGTGGGGGTGTAGAAGCTGAGTCTGCTGCACATGTAGGCTGGTCCGGCCTACTGGAGTGCATTGTGTGTCTGGGTCTGGAGCTTCAAGCTGATCCACTTGCTGATGGGGAACCAGTGTAGGTCTCACATTTGGGGGATGATGTTGCTGCGGTGGGGGACGTTGACAATCAATGAGCCGTAAGTGTATTGGATGCGTTGCAGTAGTAGTAGGTCTTTGTCAGGGAATCCTGCGTACAGTGCGTTGCAGTAGTCCAGTCTGCTGGTGCTCAGGGCCTGCGTCACAGTTATTTTTGTCTGGGGTGGGGATCCACTTGTAGATCCTGCATAGCATGCGGAGGCAGTTGTAGCATGAGGAGGAGATGGCGTCAACCTGCTCAGACATGGAGAGGGAGGAGTACTGGAAGTATTGTAAGTTGCGTGTTGGTCAGTGGGTGTTGTTGCTGTTCCCAGTGTGGTTGCCCGACAGGAGTTGTCCCAGGCTCAGGGTGTGGGTCCGAGGATGAGGACCTGTGTCATATCCAAGTACAGTTTCAGACTGCTGCTCCTCATCCAGTTGGTGAGGGACTTCATTTCCTTGTGGAGGTTTGTTCAGGGTGTGTGTGGGTCCCTGGTGATGGAGAGGATGGCCTGGGTGTTGTTGGTGTAGGAGATGATGTAGAGGCTGTGATGGCGGCCCACGTGTACGAGGGGGACATGGACATGTTGAACAGTGTTGGGCTGAGGGATGACCCCTGGGGTACGCCGCAGATGATGTTGATGGAGTACAATTTGATGGATGCGTTCCGGACACTCTGGACGCTCTGGGTTCTGCCGGAGAGTAAGGACGTTGTTCAGTCTAGGGCCTTCAATTGGAATCATGATTCTCGGACGTGTGTCTTCAGAGTGTGATGGCATACTGTTAGACCTGGCACCTTGGCGTGAGTCTCCCTTCCACTTTTTGCTGATGTGCCTCCGATGTTTTGCTGGTTTTCCGATACTCAGGGCACTGCGCCACGGCTGACCCGTGCCGCAGTGCAAGTGCTCCCTACTGTAAATTGTACATACGATTGGTATCCATGATTGGTGCATTGGATTTACTGTTAGTCCCCAGTAAAGTGCACGAGAGAGTGCCGGGGCTGGTAGATGCCAATACTGCTGGTGGGCCTGCAGCGCTGGTTGCGCCACCCACCGAAGCAGCCGTAAAGATGTGTCTGGGAACTGCGACCGCAGAACCCGCGTGCGGTCTCGTACTGTCACGCTAGCTGGGCAAGTGTCCCCACTTGCCGGCACCGACCCTTCCCTTGACTGCATATTAGTCACCCCTATGGTAGGCCTGTGGGCAGGGTGCGTTGTAGGTGCAAGGTAGGACAAGCCCTGAGATGCGTGGCCTGTCCTAGTAGTGACTTACAAAGAAGACCGTATTTCACTATTGAAGGCTACCTGCTCCATTAGGCCAGACTGAGCTGCGAGGATTGTTACACCCTATAATCCCCGCAGGCTCAAGGAGCATGGTAGCGAGTCATGTTTAGTATGCCTGAACTCAGGGGAATAAAATATTTCTTGTAGTCAAGTTTATTTTAGTATCCTGGGTTTGCAAATGTTACTTTTAGAAAGTTAGCCTTTGCTTGCTTAACCATTTCAGCCGCCTCTGCTGGTATGTGTATCTGACTGTCTGGGATGTGTGAGTGACAGGGCTGGAGGGATGGCAGGTGGTGAATGCGCAGATTACACCTTAGTGGGAGGTAGGAGTGCCTCTTGACTCGAACTGTCACTGTGCTCGGCCACCACAATGCTGGCTCCACCCTCCTGGGGAGCGGCGGATGACTCTGCCGGCACCTGGCCCAGGAAGGGCGAAGCCCCCATCAACAAGGTACTCTGGCCACCCCTGTCCAGACAATGCTGGCTCCACCTCCTGTGGGGCGTCTGATGCGCCTGCCCCTCACACTGAGAGCAGAAGCCGGAGTACACCCGCCGGGGTACTCCAGAACTGAGAGTGGCTATGCAAAGGCCCCCCTGGCCTGCGAGAACAAAGGAATGGGCCTATAAAAGAAGGAGCCCTGCTCCTTGAAAATTAGATCCGGTTTGGGCCACAGAAAGACTCTGCCCTACGAGAAGGACCGTGAGAGACAAGGAAGGGTGCTGACTCTTGCCTGTGTCTGGTGCCTTGCTGCTGAAGGAGAGGAAGACAAAAAGACTACGAAAAGACTTTTGTGCTACTTGTGCCAAACTCTGCTAAAGAGATCTCCAAGGGCTCGCAACTGAACTTGCCCCCTGACCAGCGTCCCAGGACCAGTGGACGCTACCCCCTTGGAAGAAAGCGACTGCGGGTGCTGATCATCGCCGCAGCACCGACGGAGGAATCTCCCACAAGGCAACAACCTCCCGACCACCGTGACCGGGGCCCAAAGCAACAGCGGAAGCAAAGTAAGGACCGGCCGCTGCTGGTCCGAACACCGTGACTGCAACTGCACCGGGAGCCCGAGAGCAAAGCAAAGGAGGACCCGTCCGGTCCGAGCTCTCGAGGTGACTGCACAACGAGCAGTCACTCACCTGCAAAGACGGACTGAGGCCCTACGAGAATCCGCAAGGTCGGTAGCCTGCCCGACAGCCCAGCTGTGAGCCCACAGCTGCACCGACATTTGGCTGGGTACGTCCTGCACTTGAGGACCGTACTGCCACTTGTCACCACCGCACAGCCGCCGCCTCCAGGGTCGGAGCGGACAACATGAAAGGACCCTGCCGCCACAGAACACCGCTGCCCCGGACGACCAGTGACCTGCTCGGCCGAAGAGCCGCAACGATCAGCGACCCCGGGAAAGCAACACGACGTGGGACAGATCCCTTGGAAGCCGCCGGCTCCACAAGAACTTTGAGTAACACCGGCCTACGGGCCTCAAGAGAACTGCAACAAGAACTGTGGTAACCCGAATTAAGTAACCTGCAACCGTCTTCATAAAGTTATTGACTGTATTCACAAGCCTGCTTAAAATCTATATAAAGATATATATTTTTACAGAATACAGTCTGGTCTCGTTGTGTGGTGGGTTGGTTGTAAAGGTGTACTATTGCAAGTGTTTAACCTGTATGCCCCAAAGATTAGCCTGTGACTGCTTAAGCCACACTACCTAGAGGGTAAGCAGAGGTTGTCTGGAAGGTAACCCTTAGCCCTGACGAGGTAGAGGAGAGCCCCTGCTTGTCGCTAGTGTTGCACTGCGCCAACCAGAGACTCCCCCTTCCTACATTGGACGCAGCGGTGAGGATTTCAAATTTACACTTGCGATATCTATACCTGAGCTTCTGACCACTACACAAGGATTACGGTCCAGTTACTTAGCCACAGACTTTGCTTTTTGAATTTTGCCGAAAGAAGATTCCGAGCGCAGAAACCATGCCGGGCACAAAGAGCTTGGATGGAGCGGAGTCCACGACCTCCGAGGTGTTGGAGGTGGAGTGGGACCCCACCAAAGTGGATAAATATTCCAGGGACGAACTGAAATTCTTTTGCAAGAAACTCAAGGTCCCGCACGCTGGCTGCAAAAACAAGACCCAGCTCTCCAAGGCCCTGAAAGCCTGGATCGAGTCCCGGAAAACCCCGGAGGAGCAAGATGTCCTCGCCGAGCAGAATGCGACGGAGGAGCAGAATGCGCTGGGGGATCTGATCGATCTCGAGAGGCAAGACAGCGAGCACAGCTTTGGGAAAGGCCTGTCGCCAGAGGAGCTGGCAGACAGGAAGGAAACTCGGAATCACGAAAGAAAGTTGGCAGAAATGAAAATCCAGCTGGAGCTAGAAACCAAAAGAATAGCGCTGGAAGAGCGAAAGCACCAGATGGATTACGAAATCAAGATGAGGGAGATAAGTCTCAAGGAGAGAGACTTGGATCGACCTCCCTCTGGTGGCAGCACATCGCCAGTGCAGGTAGAGTCAAGAGTGCACATCCCGAAAGACGTAGTTAAAGAGTTCTTTAAGGGGGATGACATAGGACAGTGGTTTAGGGCATACGAGGTAGCCATGTCCTCCCACCGGGTCCCTGACAAGGATTGGGGAGCGGGGTTGTGGGGAAGGTTCCTTAGCGAAGGGAGAGATACCTTGCTAGATTTGCCCGTTGAAAATCAGAGATCCTATTCCCACATGAAAGAAGCTTTAATGAACAGGTACGGGCTTACCCCTGAAATGTATAGACAGAAGTTTAGGGGATGTACTAAGCGGCCTGGGAATACGTATGTGGAGTATGTGACGTTCTTTTGCAGAGCACTGGATGGTTGGGTAAAAGGTAACAAAGTTAATGATTTTCAAGGTCTCTTTGATTTAATTGCATGGGAGCACTTGTCTGATCACTGTTTTCCTGAGTTACGCCAACACCTGATCGATAGCAAGCTGTCCAACCCGAGGAAGCTTGCTGAGGAGGCGGACCGCTGGCTCAGCACCAGGGTCCACAAGGGTCCCGTGGGAGATTCCGCCAAAAGTGGGCAGGGTCCCCAGCAGAAGAGTGGGGGGGACAAGGGGGGAAAACAGAAAGGGTTCCAAAAAGGCCCCCAAAGTAGTTCCCAAGGGAGCCCGCAGCAGGGTTCCCAGCCTCCCCCACCTCCGAAGCAGAATGGGGCCCGACAGGTAAACCTGTTCCAAAGGGGCCCTTCAATTGTTTCAAATGTGGCGAGCCTGGGCACATATCCAGTGACCCCAAGTGTCGCCTATTTGGAAAACCTGCACCCACTGGTGCTCCGCCCCGACAAGTGACTAGCGTTCACCTGGGAGAAGAAATGATGGTCCCGGGGGGTGGAGATCCCGTTCACATGACCCTGGTCTCGTTAGGAGACAGCGAGATGATCCCTACGAACTACCTGCCCTCTAACACTAAGAAATATGGGCAGGTGGTGATCATCAATGGTAAGGAGGCCGAGGCTCTTAGAGACACAGGAGCCAGTGTGACTGCAGTGAGGCAGCACCTGGTGTCTCAAGAGCAGGTTGTACCCCATGCCTACTGTAGGGTTATCAACGCTGATAATTCTGAGAGTCAGTGTCCGATGGCTCAAGTTCCCTTCGAGTGGGGGGGGTCTCTGGTACTCTGCAGGTCTGTGTGAGAAAAACCATGCCTGTTGACTGTTTGCTAGGGAACGACTTGGAGCACTCCCCTTGGGAAAAGGTGGAGAAAACGACTCACCTACGGATGGTGGGTCTGCCTGAATGGGCGTGCGTGACCACCCGGTCGATGGCAGCCAGTAGGGGTGATCGAGAGGTCCTGGGGCCTGATGGAGAGGCCCAGGAACCGGCCTTAGGGAGAAGGCGCAGGGGGCGCGGGAAACCGGCCCCTGACGTTCCTACGGTCCAGGAGGAGGCAGACCTTGAGGGGGATGCCCTGGAGCCTACGGGGGAACAGATCGCCGAACTGGGGGACCTGCCTGAGCTGACCCATTGGCAGCAAGAGGGAGGACCCTCCAGGGAGGAATTCTGCAGGGAGCAGAAAGACTGCCCTTCTCTCATGGGTATGCGGCAACAGGCTGCAGACCAGGCCAATGGTGTTCAGGCCAAAACACATTACGTATACTGGGAGAACGACCTCCTGTATTCGGAGCCTAAGGCTGCTGAACCTGGGTCAGCCCGTGTGCTGGTGGTACCCCAGAAGTTCAGAGCCTTCCTACTGGGTCTGGCTCATGATGTGCCTTTAGCAGGACATTTGGGGATGGACAAGACCTATGACAGGCTTGTCACCCACTTTTACTGGCCCCAAATGCATAAAAGCTCAGACGCTTATTGCAGAACCTGTCCGACTTGCCAGGCAAGTGGGAAGACGGGAGGGAAGAACAAGGCTCCCCTCCAACCCTTCCCTGTGGTCGGTACGCCATTCCAGCGAGTGGGTATTGACATCGTTGGGCCTCTGGACCCCAAGACAGCCATGGGCAACAGGTTCATCCTGGTCTTGGTGGACCATGCCACCCGGTACCCTGAAGCCATCCCTCTGAGGACAGTGACGGCTCCCGTAGTGGGGCGTGCACTGATGGGAATTTTCTCACGAGTGGGATTCCCTCTAGAGGTGGTGAGCGACAGGGGGACCAATTTCATATCGAAATATATGAAGTCCCTTTGGCAGGAGTGTGGCGTAACGTACAAGTTCACCACCCCCTACCATCCCCAAGGTAATGGGTTGGTTGAAATATTCAACCGAACCCTCAAAGGCATGATCATGGGCCTAGAAGGTCCGATGAGGCGTAAGTGGGACGTCCTCTTGCCATGCCTGCTTTTTGCATATCGCGAGGTACCACAGAAGTCCCTAGGGTTCAGCCCCTTTGAACTGCTGTACGGTCACCCCGTGAGAGGACCACTGAGTTTGGTAAAGGAAGGCTGGGAGCAATCTCCCAGGAAACCTCCCCAGAATGTATATAGCTACATGCTGGCCTTCAGAAACCAAACCAGGCGCTTCAGACAACGTGCCGAGGCAAATCTGGAAGCGAGCCAGGAGGAGATGAAGCGGTGGTACGATCAGAATGCCACTCTGGTCGAGCTTCAGCCTGGACAGGAGGTGTATGTCTTGGCCCCAGTGGAGCCCTGTGCCCTTCAGGATAAGTGGACAGGACCATTTGAGGTTGTGGAGCGCAAGAGCCCCGTGACATACTTGGTGGACATGAAGACGCCTAGGAACCCTTTGCGGGTCCTACATGTCAACCGCCTTAAGCCCCACTTGCGAAGGTCCGAAGTGGGCATGTTGTTGGCAACCGATGACGGAATGGAGGAGGAGTCGGAGCCTCTTCCTGACCTCTTGGTAGCCTGTGAGAAGGATGGGTCAGTGGATGGAGTTAACCTCTCACCCTCCCTGACCGCCGAACAACAGGAGGACTGCCGCCAGTTGCTGGGGCAGTTTCCCGACCTGTTCTCCCTGGTTCCAAGTGTCACAGATTGGTGCACCCATGATGTGGACACTGGAGACAGCTTACCGGTGAAGCATAAGGCTTACCGGGTAACTGACAGGGTACGGGCCTGCATCAAGGAGGAGGTCTCCAAGATGCTTGTCCTCGGGGTGGTTGAGTCTTCCAGCAGTCCTTGGTCCAGCCCCGTGGTCTTGGTGCCGAAGGCTGCTGCGCCGGGAGCCACACCCGAACTACGGTTCTGTGTGGACTACAGAGGACTCAATTCAGTCACGAAGACTGACGCGCACCCCATCCCCAGAGCTGACGAGCTCATTGATCGGCTAGGGGCTGCCCGGTTTCTCAGCACGTTTGATTTAACGTCTGGGTACTGGCAGATCGCCTTGACCGATGGGGCAAAGGAGAGGTCGGCATTCTCTACACCAGATGGGCATTTCCAGTTCCGGGTTATGCCATTTGGAATGAAGAATGCCCCTGCCACCTTTCAGAGATTGGTCAACCAGGTGTTGGCTGGACTGGACGAGTTCAGTGCCGCCTACCTGGATGACATCGCGGTGTTCAGCGGCACCTGGCCCGAACACCTGCGACACCTCTGGGAAGTGTTGATGGCCCTGCGCAGAGCAGGCCTCACAATCAAGGCAAGCAAGTGCCAGATTGGGCAGGGTTCCGTGGTGTACTTAGGACACCAAGTTGGGAGTGGCAAGGTAGCCCCCTTGCAGCCCAAAATCGAAACCATCCTGGCTTGGGAACCCCCCAAGACCCAGACTGCAGTGAGAGCCTTCCTGGGGCTCACTGGGTATTACAGGAGGTTTGTCAAGGGCTATGGCACGATCGTGACCCCCTTGACAGAGCTGACTTCGAAAAAGCAGCCCAGGAATGTGATTTGGACTGACACCTGTCAGAAGGCTTTCGACACCCTGAAGACTGCCATGTGCACGGCGCCCGTGCTCCTGGCCCCCGATTTCTCCAAAGAGTTCATTGTGCAAACAGACGCTTCAGAGCATGGTGTAGGGGTTGTTCTCTCACAGATGACTGAGGAGGGCTTTGACCAACCCGTAGCCTTCATAAGTCGGAGGTTACTTCCACGGGAAAGTAGGTGGAGTGCAATAGAGCGTGAAGCATTTGCTGTGGTCTGGGCGCTGAAGAAGCTAAGACCCTACTTGTTTGGGTCTCACTTCCGAGTTCAGACGGACCACAGGCCCCTCAGATGGTTAATGCAAATGAGGGGTGAGAACCCGAAACTGTTGAGGTGGTCCATTTCTCTACAGAGTATGGACTTTACGGTGGAACACCGCCCTGGCACCGATCACGCCAACGCTGACGGTCTGTCCAGATTTTTCCGCCTTAGTGATGTGGAACTCCCTGGGGAAGGGTAGTTCCCCCCACATTTCAGCTGGAGGGGACACATGTTAGACCTGGCACCTTGGCGTGAGTCTCCCTTCCACTTTTTGCTGATGTGCCTCCGATGTTTTGCTGGTTTTCTGATACTCAGGGCACTGCGCCACGGCTGACCCGTGCCGCAGTGCAAGTGCTCCCTACTGTAAATTGTACATACGATTGGTATCCATGATTGGTGCATTGGATTTACTGTTAGTCCCCAGTAAAGTGCACGAGAGAGTGCCGGGGCTGGTAGATGCCAATACTGCTGGTGGGCCTGCAGCGCTGGTTGCGCCACCCACCGAAGCAGCCGTAAAGATGTGTCTGGGAACTGCGACCGCAGAACCCGCGTGCGGTCTCGTACTGTCACGCTAGCTGGGCAAGTGTCCCCACTTGCCGGCACCGACCCTTCCCTTGACTGCATATTAGTCACCCCTATGGTAGGCCTGCGGGCAGGGTGTGTTGTAGGTGCAAGGTAGGACAAGCCCTGAGATGCGTGGCCTGTCCTAGTAGTGACTTACAACGAAGACCGTATTTCACTATTGAAGGCTACCTGCTCCATTAGGCCAGACTGAGCTGCGAGGATTGTTACACCCTATAATCCCCGCAGGCTCAAGGAGCATGGTAGCGAGTCATGTTTAGTATGCCTGAACTCAGGGGAATAAAATATTTCTTGTAGTCAAGTTTATTTTAGTATCCTGGGTTTGCAAATGCTACTTTTAGAAAGTTAGCCTTTGCTTGCTTAACCATTTCAGCCGCCTCTGCTGGTATGTGTATCTGACTGTCTGGGATGTGTGAGTGACAGGGCTGGAGGGATGGCAGGTGGTGAATGCGCAGATTACACCTTAGTGGGAGGTAGGAGTGCCTCTTGACTCGAACTGTCACTGTGCTCGGCCACCACAATGCTGGCTCCACCCTCCTGGGGAGCGGCGGATGACTCTGCCGGCACCTGGCCCAGGAAGGGCGAAGCCCCCATCAACAAGGTACTCTGGCCACCCCTGTCCAGACAATGCTGGCTCCACCTCCTGTGGGGCGTCTGATGCGCCTGCCCCTCACACTGAGAGCAGAAGCCGGAGTACACCCGCCGGGGTACTCCAGAACTGAGAGTGGCTATGCAAAGGCCCCCCTGGCCTGCGAGAACAAAGGAATGGGCCTATAAAAGAAGGAGCCCTGCTCCTTGAAAATTAGATCCGGTTTGGGCCACAGAAAGACTCTGCCCTACGAGAAGGACCGTGAGAGACAAGGAAGGGTGCTGACTCTTGCCTGTGTCTGGTGCCTTGCTGCTGAAGGAGAGGAAGACAAAAAGACTACGAAAAGACTTTTGTGCTACTTGTGCCAAACTCTGCTAAAGAGATCTCCAAGGGCTCGCAACTGAACTTGCCCCCTGACCAGCGTCCCAGGACCAGTGGACGCTACCCCCTTGGAAGAAAGCGACTGCGGGTGCTGATCATCGCCGCAGCACCGACGGAGGAATCTCCCACAAGGCAACAACCTCCCGACCACCGTGACCGGGGCCCAAAGCAACAGCGGAAGCAAAGTAAGGACCGGCCGCTGCTGGTCCGAACACCGTGACTGCAACTGCACCGGGAGCCCGAGAGCAAAGCAAAGGAGGACCCGTCCGGTCCGAGCTCTCGAGGTGACTGCACAACGAGCAGTCACTCACCTGCAAAGACGGACGAGGCCCTACGAGAATCCGCAAGGTCGGTAGCCTGCCCGACAGCCCAGCTGTGAGCCCACAGCTGCACCGACATTTGGCTGGGTACGTCCTGCACTTGAGGACCGTACTGCCACTTGTCACCACCGCACAGCCGCCGCCTCCAGGGTCGGAGCGGACGACACGAAAGGACCCTGCCGCCACAGAACACCGCTGCCCCGGACGACCAGTGACCTGCTCGGCCGAAGAGCCGCAACGATCAGCGACCCCGGGAAAGCAACGCGACGTGGGACAGATCCCTTGGAAGCCGCCGGCTCCACAAGAACTTTGAGTAACACCGGCCTACGGGCCTCAAGAGAACTGCAACAAGAACTGTGGTAACCCGAATTAAGTAACCTGCAACCGTCTTCATAAAGTTATTGACTGTATTCACAAGCCTGCTTAAAATCTATATAAAGATATATATTTTTACAGAATACAGTCTGGTCTCGTTGTGTGGTGGGTTGGTTGTAAAGGTGTACTATTGCAAGTGTTTAACCTGTATGCCCCAAAGATTAGCCTGCGACTGCTTAAGCCACACTACCTAGAGGGTAAGCAGAGGTTGTCTGGAAGGTAACCCTCAGCCCTGACGAGGAAGAGGAGAGCCCCTGCTTGTCGCTAGTGTTGCACTGCGCCAACCAGAGACTCCCCCTTCCTACACATACCATGTCAAAGGTGGTTGACTGGTCCAGGAGGAAGAGGGCTGTTGTCTTGGTGCTGGCTAGTTGCTGCATGATGGTGTCTGTGCCGGGCATGTGGAAATTCTTGCTGCTGTATTTACGTATGAATCCGGACTGGGATGGCTCAAACAGGTTGGGGTCTACCAGCTCGCGGCCCAATTGCATGTTGATGATTACCTAGATGACCTTCGTTGGGAATGTGAGCAGGGTGATGGGCCGTGACTCCTCGAGGGCATTGGGGTGTGCCTTGTGCCTCTTGAGGAGGGCATTGCTTGTGGCGTGCTTCCATATGTCATGGAATGTTGCTGCATTGAAGAAGATGTAGATCAACATGTGTAGTTGTGGTATGATTGCTTCCTCTGCTTTGAACAATAAGTGGTGTGGTGATGGTACTGCTGGTGATCTAGAGTGTATGGAGTTCATGACCCTGTGTGTTGGGTCCTTGTCGAAGTAGTACCATGAGGTGCTGCGGTTGGCGCTGGTGGTTCTCGCCAGGACGGTGGAGTCTGGCATAGTTGGGGTGGTTGTGGTGGTGAAGCTGTCATCGATGTCACCAAATGTGCGCTGTGAGAAGATGGACAGTGAGTCCCAAACTTCTTTTGAGGGTGTCATGTTAATAACGTTTGCGCATGGGTTTCTCTGTTCAATAACAATGCAGAATACCTCATTGCTGTCGTGTGCATTGGTATCCAGACAGGCTTTGAAGGAGGAGCTCTTTGCCAATCTGTTGAGGTGGTGATGTATACACGTGGCGTCCTTGTGAACTGTGTGGTTGTGCAGTGTGTGTCCATGGAGCCAAGTTCACTCCATCTTCCGGCATGTGCGTTGGTAGGTCTGGAGGTAGTCGGTGAAGCGGGTGGCTCTGTTGCAGGTTTGGCTGTTGGAGGGTAACATGAGTGGGGCAAAGGTGTTGGTGCAGTCCTACATACACTGTCAGAGTGTTTGGGCACTGGCGACTGGGTTTGTGGGGTTGTAGTTCGGGCTGTGGCTGAGGGGTGTGACCAGCTGGTCTACGTTTACTTTTATCCAGCATTGGTATGCAGTTGTCTGCGGTGGTGTGTGGTTGATTAATAGAAGGTACAATTGATGCTGCTGTGGTCGGTCGAGTGCAGTTCAGTAGTGTGGTTGGAGGTGACGTGGGTGCCTGTTGAGAAGACTGGGTACAGCTTGTGGCTGGCGGCGTGGGTTTAGTCCTGAGTTGTCTGCAGCTGGGTCTGGTGAGGTTGTTGTTCAGTATGGTGGAGTTGTCGTTGTTGTTGTCCTTGAGGTGTAAGGTCAGGTCCCACAGGATGATGTACTGCATGGAGGGGAGTGCTTGGGTGCTGGCGAGGTCATTGATGGAGCAGCAGAACTGAGCACTGGGTCGGTGTGCTGTACATGAGGGTTCCCTGAGGGTGGTGTTGGGTGTCGGTGTGGATGTTCATGTGCAGGTGGTTGGCGGTGTTGATGGTGTTGTCTGCATGGGTGCCGACCTTGAGGGTAGACTTGTGGTTGATGGTGACCCATCCACCAAATCAGTCTGCGCAATCCCTGCGGTTGAACATGTAGCTGTCTGGGATGTCTATGGTGATGTTGGTCGCAGAGGAGTAGTTCCACCAGGTCAAGTTCATTAATTACACATCTGGGGCAGAGGTGGCAAGCAGATCCCAGAGCCACATGGGCTGGGTTTGTGTGGAGTGGGTGTTGTGGATAATGCATCGGAGGTGGCTGGGTCCACTCCATGGGGGTTTGGTGGCTCAGTTGCATGTGAAGCTGCATGTGCGGCAGGAGAAGGGTCCCGTGTGTATGTTATTGTGGTGGCCTGGAAGCTAGTGTTGTATTGGCCGGCATTGAGTGCATGGAGGGTACAGGCGTAGTACTGGAGTCTGGTGTAGTTGCGTTAGTGGCCACAAGGGGTCCTGGCGCTGGGCATGGTCCAGGCGCAGATGGGTGCAGCCTGGCCTGCTTAAGGTGTGCCTCTGGTGCGCAAGTAGCACAGTCGAGCAAAGTTTTGCACATATGGGGATGTGGGAGGGAGGAGCAGCTGGTATGCGGGAGCATCAAGTGTGCATGGGGTGGTGGAGCAGTCGCACTGAAAAAAAAATGGTGTGCAAACAGGGTGAAAACTAGTTGCACTGAGGCCACTAACGGGACACTAATATGGTGGTTCTTCACACCTGCCAGTGTGGACTCAGCAGTGGCAGCAGGGGCACACAGGGGGAGCTGGGAGTAGGTTGAGCAACATACCAGGAGCATATATAACGTAATTAGCATGAAGACACAGGAAATGGCCCACACACAAAAAACACAGATGTGATGGCTATGACAGGTGGGATGATGTGAGATGGTAAGAAATCCATGTCCCACATCCTCAGTAATTGTGGCCTGATACCTGTTGCACACATATAGAGTGCAAAATGCCACATTGACTTCCTACTGTGCTGGAATGTGTCCCCAATACACACCAACAAAACAGACATCAGGACATGCACTCAAGTTGAATGTTGCAAGTGTGCAAGCACTGTCTGACCATGTGCCATGTTTTTTGGTAAACATTTTGTATCCATCAAATGATTAATGCCATGTCATTTTTGTTAACATGAGTGATGATGTGTAGCTTGAACTTTGACATGTTGAAACACATCAAAGTCAAAAAGGGTAGATGACTCTAAATTGTGCATCTGTACACCATATGTCAGACATGATCATAAACATACATCTATTTTTGATTTCAGGGCATGGTACACCTACTCAGGAGCAGGAACCTATGTTTGAATCCGATGATGAGGGCGGTGAAAGTGTAACAAGTCTGGGCACAGGAATCATCCAGGACCTGTTACAATCACTACAAACTCCCTCTCCCCCCACAAGAAGGCAAAGCAGCACAGTGGGATCTCCGCTTGGCCAACAGGGAAGCACTCCTATGCCCCCTCCCACAACATCTGTGCCTCACCAGTCACCAAACACGCTAAATTCCTTTGAACAACGTGTAGTGGATGTGCAGGGTCAGTTGGCACAGGAGGTGCGTATAGGGATCGAGAGCATGGCAGGGACCCTAGAGGGAGTGCTCCGTTGCCTAACATCAAATACTGGCAGTGCGGAAACTGGTAGCAGCAACAAAGCACCACCACATACTTTGTTTCACACCATGAATGAAATTTCCGAAGTCATGCAGCAAAGGCACAGACAAATGCCTATCACAAGTGCCAGCCTTGAAGTGGCCAACACGCTGAGGGAAATACAGGACACCCTCAAAGAAATGACTGCAAAACAGGATGCATACCTGACAAAATTGGCTGACTACCAATGGGATGTGACAGCTGTGCTTGAAAACCAGCAAATCATGCTGAATGCATTTATGCGGTACCTGATGGGCATCGAACATGATGCAGGTCCAATCCATCAACATTTGCAGACCCTGATGTGGCTATGCCTCCTGTGTCGACTGCCCCACTGGTCACACCATCAGCTGTGACAACAAACACATCTGATGAAGATGAATCTGAAGATTTCCCAGTCCTCCGCAGAACCATGCGTTAGCAGTACATATAGTACCAGGACAATAAATAAACACTGTCTGGTGCTCATAATACTGACATTGTACCCCAGTAATGACGATAAACAAATTACTGCTAGGCAAAGGATGAACAATAAATGATCTGTGGCCTCCCTCCATGAGGTGAACGTATGATGTTGACATTCCCTTATCACACAATAAAAAACTACTCACTCATGCATGTCACAAATGTCATGTTTATGTGTGGACTGTGCATGTACATCCTCAACCCTACTGTATGTGTCCCTTCATTATTAGAGTCCTGTCATACCTTGCTACTTGCTAAGTTGTCACTTACATTAATTTGCAAACACAACATGCAATGTCCAACTGGCAACGTTCATAAAGTGACTAGGAACGTGTGTACTACAGCATTGCTAATGTGCAACATAACGAATGATGGAATAAGTTAGAATGACTAACACTACAAGTTTGTACAAGGAGGGGGTGAGTGTTAAAATCAGATCTGCTTGCACACTACCATAAATGTGGGTGTGTCCAAGGTGTATGTATGTGATGATGAAATATCTGACATACCACATGTATATATGAAAGCAAAACATCAGTACGTGGCTGGCATCAAAGGCACATCCTAAGGTAAGATAAGTAGCAGACAATTCTATTAACTTAAGCATAGGAATAGGGACATGCTTCACACCAGTGATTGGAACAACATCACACAACACTCAAATGGTGTCTCATGTATGAAATTCTACAAACACTTCAGTGCTGCTGCAAAGACTGTGGCCCTCATGCCTTAACCCCTTCCGTGCGGCCGCGATTTCCCCCGTGTGCGGCCGCTGGATGAACAGGGGCGGGCCGTGACGAACCCCAGCCGTCATCAGCACACGAGCACCGTGGAGCGTGACGGCTGGGGTTCGTCACCAGCATGGAAGGGGTTAATGCCTTGTGGCACTGAAGCATATTGATTCTCACTTTTCTAATGTGATTCAAGGCTGTCATTGATGTGGCTCAGTGTGCCAGATGTATGTTGACACACTGATGGAAAAACTGAGCTGCGGAATTAGCCAAAGCAAGATGACTTACATGACATGTCAGAATAGAGATGTCCTGACACATATGTGAATCTGAGCAAATGGCAAAGCCTTGCCACACCACTGATCCTTGATCACGGTTACACCTTTCATGTGGAGAAGTGAGAACGTGACCAATTTCAAGCTTGGAGTGTGTTAGAAATTCCACTAAATGGCTTTGTGAAAAATAGTCAGCCACCATACTTCCACAATAAGTACTTATGTACAGGCCTGTCACACAGATAATTGTGCTACTACACACAAGAAATTTCTTTCCCCAATTGAAATGGCCCAATACACTCGTGGTACAATCTGTACCACTAGTACAATGTTGATTTTCAATGAGGCCATTTCCCAGTGGCACCATGGTGTGTCTGTGCCTTGTTCACTGTATTGTGGCCTTGGTGTGTGTGTCTGCTGCTCCCGATAGGACTAATTTGGCCTGTCTGTTGTGTATCCCCTGTATTTGCTCTGTTTTCACACTGCCTTTTACTTGCCACTGCAGTTACCTGTCAATCCAGCACCCACACACGTCCATGCTCCAGCTACAAGCTGCTCACCCTGCACACGACCCCAGCTGAATGGTGGATTATGTATATAGGTACCATTGTTGTGCAGAGTTCAAGCACATCTGTGAACATACACAACATGCGCAAGACCAGCTGAAGTTAGCCTGGATGTTAAAACCACCCCCACTACAAATGCAGCACTCCATGTATGCAACCTTGTGAGATAATACAACTGTCTGCTCAGGAAACCGTGTAAATACCAAGCAACAGTCTCATGTTGACACTGCTGAAGCACCTTACCCCGTCAGCTGACAATTACAGCTATGAACACCCAGCTGTATGCCAATGCACAGTGTTGCCTGAGCTGCATCCTCCTACACACATGTCCTGCGCACAGATAAATGTGTGAGGCCAACTACAGCCGCTGGCACTAGTTACGTTGCCTGGGTCACATCTGCAACTGGCATTGCATACGCAATCCACAACTTGTACAAGATCATGCAGACATACGGGCACAAACACCATGGAGGGATGCCTTGCCATCATCTTCAGGAACTGCCTCCAACAGACTAATGCCATTATGATCAAGTGATTGCACAGTCCTGAACATGTCCACTCCTATATCAAAGTCAACTACAGGACAACTCCTTGTTTTACCCTTGCATACAGACATCCTTGATGTGCCACAACATTTGCCAACTACAATGCAGATCACAGACCGCACAACTACCTACAATACGTGGACTATGTACAGCTTAGACACCAGTGTCACTCATTGACAAACTCAGCCTATTCAACCTCACCGCACTCCTACACAACATCCCCGACATCAGATATACCCAGGTTGTCATCAATACAACTCACAAGGTGGAACACACCCGGGCACACATTGTCATCCAAGGTAACTACTTTTTCCTTGGCCATCCCTCACATCCTCCCTGATCCAAGCCCCAATGCATCCTCTCATCATTCTGAAAACATACCATACACATGTCAAGGGCACAGTCCCTGTGCAGACACTGGTGCAAGATCAACACAGAGCCCCTTGTCTCAGGACTGATACACACCCCTCCATCCACCATGTGCCACACTAACTCAGATCATTCCAAATTACAGATGTTGTACTACATATGCACATACATGGCTGCAGACTCACTTGAAGCACAACATACAACACACCAACAATGTCACCTGTGTATCCACTGGCATACAACGAACAATGCTCATGTGCAGGCTGCTGGATTTAGCTTTGAGGCTCAACCAGACCCCAGGATTTGCACTCCGCCTACAGGGATAACATCACAGCTACATGTCCAACTCATCTGATCCACACAAATGCAACATCATGAAGGGCACAATCCTCTACACATCATGCCAATCCATGGCAAGCATAAACTCCATACCAAATTAAACAACATGACCGAGCTCAGCCCTCACTCACTTCACAGGAATATCATAAACACTTGGTACAGTCTCCTACCACTAGATCAGCAAAGTGAATGTCAACTTAGATGAACATAAGCAAGGCATACCACACAACACCTTAGCCCAAGTAAGCCACACTACACAACATCCTCTGGAGGCCACATGTCTACATGTTTCACACCACAAACACCGTGATGGACATACATTAAGGAGCACCCGCACACACCAGCCCACAGCACTTCTTCCACAGGGCTGCATCCCCCATTGCACACGAACAGTGACAGTACATGGCCTCCACAATTGGAACATGCACCTCCACAGTAATTGCAAATGTTGACAGCTAAATGACATTAGCAGTTACACCCCTGCTGACCAAACAGACGTCAAGACCCACAGGCACATCTTTCTACACACTTTTGCAGTCAAAGTCATTAACCAGAGGGTCATCATGCACCCAGTGATGTTCATAGGAACATACAACATCCCCAATCCTGCTCCATGACAAACAACAGCTTCAAGAGGTCCCTCCTACACGCCACAGCAAAATCCACACAATCCTCAAAGTCGGTCACACTGCCAATCCATAGACAATATACATTGCTTCATTTCAAGAAACAATGTTCCACAACACAGTAGCAGCCACACTCCACTATGGCATGAGGCAAGGTAATACACCACACTGGATTGTCTCCTCCCTTGCAGACCAGAGCAGATGATTCCGCATAATACATTTCACAGTACAACACACAGAGTACTGATGCTGAGTTCCTCAGTGACTGTCCCTCAGTACCTTTGTCTACTATGTGTACATGGCCCCACTTGCTGAGAACATCAGTGGACATGGACTCTGCATAGTACCCTACGCCTAATACACCCAGCTCTGCCTCTCCCTCACCAAGGTACACAACATCACAGGACACAACTAACCACAATGGATGCAAGATGTGTCAACAAGTATGTGCCTCAGCTGGACAAATCTCCATTTGTTGTCAAAACAGGTCATCACCCTCACAACAACCACTACCACATGGGACTATACCTGGGGGTACCCTGGGCTGGATAAACAGTTCACCACTCATATGTGCCACACAAACTATACATTGTACAGAACACATCCCTCACCCTGTCAGTACGGATAATAGTAGTATCCTCACCATAGTTCTTCACCCTCTGCAAACTCTGCAAGAGCATCAAAATTATTGTCAACTGATGCATTGATTAGATCTGCCACACATCCATCATCCTGAACCTATGAATTACAGTTTTTTGAACAAATCAAGAGTGAATCAATATTTGAGTATGAAAGCAACAATGGTCTGTCTGCTAATTGTAAGGACTGTATTGTCTATGAAGGAAACCTTGCACCACGGTTAGATAAAATATATTCCCTATTTAATTTTTATATTCATATTTTGCAATACTTTTTATATCAATAAAAAACACACAAAAGGTTGCCCCAAAACAGGAGCGTGCAAAGGAAAGATATGATCCAGAAAATGAAATAAGTGAAAGGAGAGATGAGTAAAGAAATGGTGATTAAGAAGAAGTTCGCATTATTTTACAGTCAATACTAAACAAAACATTTATCATAGTATTGAGCACCTGGCCAACAACATAGTTTTTTACATTCTAATCAACAACATTGTCGTACATAAGCCTACATATCATCAATTTTGCACTGTGTACAGTGTTAACAAATAATTGGTCCAAGGTGTATATATATTGGAGATGTCGACGTTTCGACTCAACTTATTCCCAAGCGGCAAGTTGAACCTGGGGATTGCGAGTCTTCATCAGGACTAGAGATAAAATGAGGCAACCAGGGCAAATGAATGACCCTAAAAGAAAAAGGGAGTGTGGGAATTACTCTCCGTGGTGAAGGTGATAGCCTATCCTATCAGTAGGGTATGGCAATTTATCTTACCCTTGATAATAGAGCAAGTGATGTGGGGAGATCCAAATTTACCACAACTCAACAGGAACCCTGTAGAGACAAATTGAAATCCCGAATATATCTGGATCAAGTAATAAGCGATTCGTCAATGATTATTATGCCCAAGTCATCATATTACCTTGAGTTCATGTTCTTTGTCCATGTCAAAAGGACATTACTTCAAGCATGACATGGGGTGAGGAACCTAAAATTAATTGAATAACATCAGTATACCATGAACTAGATCACTGGTGGGCACCTAGTGATATTATATGCCTAGAGGTATAGATTACCTTATTTGTAGAAGAATCAATCAATGTACCCAAGTCGGTAATTTTTGCGCACTTTCACTCCAAACTTCAATGACCGCTATAAAATGACAATGAAACCTTGTTCATTATGTGCCATTCGACCCACATAAGCATACATTAAAAGTGCATTAGGTAGGAGGCTAAAAAACTTTATAGAGCTTACCTGAATTAAATATGTACAATTTTCAGGTAAGCCATGTGCAGAAATGCTCCTATTCAGTTTGGGAGGAGCTGTGTGGGGAGGACAGAGATCAATAAGTTTAAAGTGTCACTCGGGGTACTAGCGTGATGATGTGTGAATAGTCCAAGCATATTAAAAGGTTCACACATACCCGTTGTTTTTTACATGGTCATCCTAAACGTCCGAGCCTCACAAGTGCCATCGGATGTCCTGGCCAATTAGGGTGAAAATGCTGCTCTTGTTGTAGATGCTGTTTTAAAAAAACACATGTAGAACTAAATTCGGGTGTTGCCCGGGAGTCGAGCAATTTGCATAGATCAATCGGTGCAAAGCGCTTTCCACCTACCCGTTCATTTATTCAACAGGACACCGTCTGAATCCGAGCTTCCCATTCAATGCGGACGCCGTCAGTGGACACCGCGGTGCTTCCGCGTAAATAAATATCCAGAGTTCCAAGCGTAGTCCGCATAGAAAGCGGACTAATTGTGATGTATTATTGTATTAGTTACATTTTTGGTTACCAAGGGGAAGGGCGAATTATCGAAACCGTTTTAAACTACAAACTACGTCTAAAAAATTAAAAGCCAATATTAGGAATTGTTAAGACGCTATGTTAGAGCGCAAGGAAAAACGGATCACTACCCTTGTTTAAATGTTAATTTTCACAGAAGGTGAATAGAAGCGCCCTCAAAATTAGTTGTTTGCAAATAAAAGCTCATATTTAATTAGAGAACTGACGATTGTCTGCAAGAATGCCACTGTGTAGAAATAAATGAAGGACTAAGGGAGTGTCATCGGTGCAACCGAGTTGGCGCGAGAGTTGCACCATCACTATCAATCAATTATTTATGAAACCGTGAGACCTTCGGTACTATCAGTTGGGAGTCGAATGAGCTAGAAATAGGGATCAAATACTTAATGGCAAGGTTACATAGAATACCATGTTGCTCCATAGAATTTCTGCAACATCGCTATATTCAGACTAAGGGTAAAATGTCTCGAGTATTACCAGTTAACAAACGAGTGGTACAAGGGCTAAACAGATACATCAACAGATATGGGTAATCACTAAGTGACATTAAAAACCCTGATAAGCTGTCAAATAATATTTGAGGCTGATGACACAGTTGTACCCCCGGTTGCTTTATCCTAAGCTCTCAAGTACCCAGGTGTTACAACAATTTATAGGTTATTGGTAGCTGATGACATAGTTACCTTATCCTAACTTCTAAATTCAAACATCCAAACGTTACAAAGTTCTATCATGGACCACATAGGTAATGTGTTTTTTTATACAAAGACAGTATTGACAACATAATACATTCATAGTACAGTCTGTAATGCACATGTTAGACAGTTCAAAGTATAACAGAACATATTCCCACCCACTTGGGTGTACTCATATTCCCAACAGTGCCACCTGTTTGTTCATTTCTTCAAGCTCATTCAACCCCTTGTTAACAGTGTTGAGAGTGTGTATCCATTTACACTCTCTTCTATTTAAGATGTTATGTAGGTCACCTCCTCTGGGATTGGCTGTTATTTTTTCGATGACCCACCACCGTAAGCTATTCTCGGGGTGTTCAAATCTGCTGAAATGGTCGACCAACGGCGCACCCTGAACTTTGCACCTTAACCGGCTCATGTGTTGCAGGATCCTGCATTTGACTTTCTTTGTGGTCTGACCCACGTATAGAAACCCGCATGGACATGCAATCGCATAAACTACCCAAGAGGTGTTACAGTTTGTATGTTGGGTGAGTTTGTATGTTCGTTCATTATGGTCAAAAGTTTTGCATTCTAGTGTGAGGGGGCAAGCCTTGCAACTTCCACACTTTCTGTGGCCTTCAACAGGTGTTGCTCCCCAGATGGTCGGTTGGCTCAACGATGGTTTTTGTGGTAATAGTGCTTTTACCAGGTGGTCTCGAATATTCCTACCCTTACGGAATGCATGTAGGGGTGGCGGCATCCCACCCAATTCACCACTAATTAAATGCCAATGTCGATTTATACATTTTTTAATGATGTTACTTTTGGTGTTAAATGTCGTAACACAAACCAGCTTGTCTTCCTTAGGTTTTTCAGTGGTGTAAAGTAAATGTTCTCGATGGTTATGCCAAGCTTGCTTTCTAGCTTTTTTGAGGAGCCTGATAGGATAACCACGCTCACTCAATCTCAACAGCAGGGTGGCAGACTCCTCCAGGTAATCGTCCTTTTTATAACATTTGAGCGTGGTTATCCTATCAGGCTCCTCAAAAAAGCTAGAAAGCGAGCTTGGCATAACCATCGAGAACATTTACTTTACACCACTGAAAAACCTAAGGAAGACAAACTGGTTTGTGTTACGACATTTAACACCAAAAGTAACATCATTAAAAAATGTATAAATCGACATTGGCATTTAATTAGTGGTGAATTGGGTGGGATGCCGCCACCCCGACATGCATTCCGTAAGGGTAGGAATATTCGAGACCACCTGGTAAAAGCACTATTACCACAAAAACCATCGTTGAGCCAACCGACCATCTGGGGAGCAACACCTGTTGAAGGCCACAGAAAGTGTGGAAGTTGCAAGGCTTGCCCCCTCACACTAAAATGCAAAACTTTTGACCATAATGAACGAACATACAAACTCACCCAACATACAAACTGTAACACCTCTTGGGTAGTTTATGCGATTGCATGTCCATGCGGGTTTCTATACGTGGGTCAGACCACACAGAAAGTCAAATGCAGGATCCTGCAACACATGAGCCGGTTAAGGTGCAAAGTTCAGGGTGCGCCGTTGGTCGACCATTTCAGCAGATTTGAACACCCCGAGAATAGCTTACGGTGGTGGGTCATCGAAAAAATAACAGCCAATCCCAGAGGAGGTGACCTACATAACATCTTAAATAGAAGAGAGTGTAAATGGATACACACTCTCAACACTGTTAACAAGGGGTTGAATGAGCTTGAAGAAATGAACAAACAGGTGGCACTGTTGGGAATATGAGTACACCCAAGTGGGTGGGAATATGTTCTGTTATACTTTGAACTGTCTAACATATGCATTACAGACTGTACTATGAATGTATTATGTTGTCAATACTGTCTTTGTATAAAAAAACACATTACCTATGTGGTCCATGATAGAACTTTGTAACGTTTGGATGTTTGAATTTAGAAGTTAGGATAAGGTAACTATGTCATCAGCTACCAATAACTTATAAATTGTTGTAACACCTGGGTACTTGAGAGCTTAGGATAAAGCAACCGGGGGTACAACTGTGTCATCAGCCTCAAATATTATTTGACAGCTTATCAGGGTTTTTAATGTCACTTAGTGATTACCCATATCTGTTGATGTATCTGTTTAGCCCTTGTACCACTCGTTTGTTAACTGGTAATACTCTAGACATTTTACCCTTAGTCTGAATATAGCGATGTTGCAGAAATTCTATGGAGCATCATGGTATTCTATGTAACCTTGCCATTAAGTATTTGATCCCTATTTCTAGCTCATTCGACTCCCAACTGATAGTACCGAAGGTCTCACGGTTTCATAAATAATTGATTAATAGTGATGGTGCAACTCTCGCGCCAACTCGGTTGCACCGATGACACTCCCTTAGTCCTTCATTTATTTCTACACAGTGGCATTCTTGCAGACAATCGTCAGTTCTCTAATTAAATATGAGCTTTTATTTGTAAACAACTAATTTTGAGGGCGCTTCTATTCACCTTCTGTGAAAATTAACATTTAAACAAGGGTAGTGATCCGTTTTTCCTTGCGCTCGAACATAGCGTCTTAACAATTCCTAATATCGGCTTTTAATTTTTTAGACGTAGTTTGTAGTTTAAAACGGTTTCGATAATTCGCCCTTCCCCTTGGTAACCAAAAATGTAACTAATACAATAATACATCACAATTAGTCCGCTTTCTATGCGGACTACGCTTGGAACTCTGGGTATTTATTTACGCGGAAGCACCGCGGTGTCCACTGACGGCGTCCGCATTGAATGGGAAGCTCGGATTCAGACGGTGTCCTGTTGAATAAATGAACGGGTAGGTGGAAAGCGCTTTGCACCGATTGATCTATGCAATTGCTCGACTCCCGGGCAACACCCGAATTTAGTTCTACATGTGTTTTTTTAAAACAGCATCTACAACAAGAGCAGCATTTTCACCCTAATTGGCCAGGACATCCGATGGCACTTGTGAGGCTCGGACGTTTAGGCTGACCATGTAAAAAACAACGGGTATGTGTGAACCTTTTAATATGCTTGGACTATTCACACATCATCACGCTAGTACCCCGAGTG
The DNA here is from genome assembly GCF_964263255.1 of Lissotriton vulgaris. Classification (NCBI taxonomy): domain Eukaryota; kingdom Metazoa; phylum Chordata; class Amphibia; order Caudata; family Salamandridae; genus Lissotriton; species Lissotriton vulgaris. The sequence goes on along the minus strand of NC_141685.1, from coordinate 1,529,242,733 downwards.
ACACTTTAAACTTATTGATCTCTGTCCTCCCCACACAGCTCCTCCCAAACTGAATAGGAGCATTTCTGCACATGGCTTACCTGAAAATTGTACATATTTAATTCAGGTAAGCTCTATAAAATTTTTTAGCCTCCTACCTAATGCACTTTTAATGTATGCTTATGTGGGTCGAATGGCACATAATGAACAAGGTTTCATTGTCATTTTATAGCGGTCATTGAAGTTTGGAGTGAAAGTGCGCAAAAATTACCGACTTGGGTACATTGATTGATTCTTCTACAAATAAGGTAATCTATACCTCTAGGCATATAATATCACTAGGTGCCCACCAGTGATCTAGTTCATGGTATACTGATGTTATTCAATTAATTTTAGGTTCCTCACCCCATGTCATGCTTGAAGTAATGTCCTTTTGACATGGACAAAGAACATGAACTCAAGGTAATATGATGACTTGGCCATAATAATCATTGACGAATCGCTTATTACTTGATCCAGATATATTCAGGATTTCAATTTGTCTCTACAGGGTTCCTGTTGAGTTGTGGTAAATTTGGATCTCCCCACATCACTTGCTCTATTATCAAGGGTAAGATAAATTGCCATACCCTACTGATAGGATAGGCTATCACCTTCACCACGGAGAGTAATTCCCACACTTCCTTTTTCTTTTAGGGTCATTCATTTGCCCTGGTTGCCTCATTTTATCTCTAGTCCTGATGAAGACTCGCAATCCCCAGGTTCAACTTGCCGCTTGGGAATAAGTCGAGTCGAAACGTCGACATCTCCAATATATATACACCTTGGACCAATTATTTGTTAACACTGTACACAGTGCAAAATTGATGATATGTAGGCTTATGTACGACAATGTTGTTGATTAGAATGTAAAAAACTATGTTGTTGGCCAGGTGCTCAATACTATGATAAATGTTTTGTTTAGTATTGACTGTAAAATAATGCGAACTTCTTCTTAATCACCATTTCTTTACTCATCTCTCCTTTCACTTATTTCATTTTCTGGATCATATCTTTCCTTTGCACGCTCCTGTTTTGGGGCAACCTTTTGTGTGTTTTTTATCGATATAAAAAGTATTGCAAAATATGAATATAAAAATTAAATAAGGAATATATTTTCTCTAACCGTGGTGCAAGGTTTCCTTCATAGACAATACAGTCCTTACAATTAGCAGACAGACCATTGTTGCTTTCATACTCAAATATTGATTCACTCTTGATTTGTTCAAAAAACTGTAATTCATAGGTTCAGGACCATTGTTTGTTTATAATTATATTCACCCAGGTCCATACCTTATGGGCTACCCCATTTTCATAATGGCCACACATCCATCATCATCAGCCAGTTCAATGTGAATGCCCTCAATATCAGTATCAAAAATACCCTCAGGACAAAAATGATGAATGTCCAGACAACCGTAGGTAGACGTTCCCGGTGGCTCCCATGATTATACCACTACCGCCAGCACATACAGGATAACTACTACATCCACACCCATACAGATATACTGACACTCAAGGAGTTCACACACGCCTACACAGTCAGCCACAACCCTGGGCAAGCAAACCTCTACCAATGAATCTGCTTCGAGGCCCACAAGACATACGTCTGCAATACAGACCTAGCCATGGTCACATTTCCCTGCATCTACATAGCCAGTTTATGAACCAGCTTTCTTTTCCACTTGCAGGAAAGACGTGGGTCATACTGGCCCTCAGCATTGTGAAACACTGCAAACATTGAGCTACAGTCTCAATACCAGGTGGGCCAATTAATGACGGCCATTGTGCCATCTGACCCTCACTTGTTGTGATGTTGTGTGACGCCTAACCCTGCCTAATAGTCATCATCCATCACCAAGGCACATGTTCATGCGATAATGCTGCATGCAACAAATCCGACCCTTAAACGCCTTGATCTGCGTTACAGGCACGTGCAATGGGTGTTGCTGTGTGCCTTACCAACAACATCCATTGGCTTTTGACACTGCCCCAGATGTAATAGGAACATGAAATGGGAGGCTCTGTCCAGAAATTACACAGACCCAGGGCAGGCTTGAGGAAGCCTCAATGTTGACAATTATGATGAAGTCTCCTTGTCTCCCCTTTTTCACACAATACAGTACATATAGTGAGAGGAAGAGGCCGTTGTGATGATTGATTAACTGAGAGGTGTCCATTCCTGTACAAGTCTGATGGTCCCTGCAAGGCAGACACACTTGCCCAATTGTGCAAAGGTGACTGCGTTAGCGATGAACAGGACATTGTGCAACAGTGATGGTGAGAACAACAGGACTGCGCTGTATCTTGCAGACACGGCACGGTCCTGCCCTCCATCTTGCAAAAGGGTAGCGCAACAGGAAGGCCTGCTGTGCTTCACTACGGAAAAACTTCATGAAAGAGGTCCCACAATCTTTACACATGATTGTTGATCACATGGGCTCACCTGAGACGCATTACCTAAAGTCCCTCAAGGGTGAGTATTGGCCTGTATGAATTAGTGATAGTGTAATGAACATCTGGCTTACAATAGCTAACATGTAATGGTAATCTCAGATATGAGATCATTGTTGACATTCCTTGGCCAGCGAGGATAACGCTCACCCAGAGCTTATTTCACAACTTCATATGCCTACAAGTCAGACTTATTGTAAAAGAAAAACATATTTTATTTACAAAAAAAGTTCACACTAATTAAAATCTATGCTAAACTACACTACACTTATCAAAACTTGAAATAAAATCCCACACTAAGCTAATCTAAGGTGCTAACATCTACACTTATCTTGTCTAACTGTTCTTATACTTACCTCACACATACTACACAACACACAGATGACCCCCCACCCCCTATTCACCAATCACACATCAGGCACACATACACTTAATCTAAACACATACTAATTAAACTACCTAACTAAACAAGGATATATATATATTTTTTTTTAGATCTTAAAAAACATTTAACATACACTATACATCAACCCACCACCCACTCCTAATAACTTAACACTTATCCTAACACTATTCCTAAGTACTACAACTATCCTAAAAACTATCTGACTATTTAAAAATGTAAACAATAACAAGGTCTGTAACTTGACAGGTGCAATTCCATGTCATGGACAACCACCACAGTTGTTCACTGTGTTCATTCCTGCTCTTCCATTTGATCAATGGTGGCCTTCATGTCCGCAACCATGGACAGCAGGGTGGCCAGCTGCAGTTGCATGCCCGCAACCTTCAATGTCAGCTCCTTTTGGGCCTTTTCAACAGTTTCCATTTTGGCCTCAATATTGTCAATTTTGGCCATCAGGAGCACACCGTCTATCTCTGCTTGCACACAAGCCTGTTTAGGTGGCGCTACTGCAGCTCCACCTGTCTTTGTCTCAAGGGCCTGTGCAGTGGTGGTTCCAGATTTTGGATCAGTGGTTGTCACTGGGGTCAGATTTGAGGGATGTCCAGAAGTGGAACAACTTGCAGATCCTGGAGATTGAGTGTCCATTTGGGGGTCTAGATCTACATATGATCCAGTTGCTGGTCCTGAGTCCATGTGTGAGCTTTTCCCCTTTTGCTTCCTGCTCCGCATGTTGCATGGGGGAGTGGGAGTTGGTGATCTCCAGGCTCCATCAGCATGTGATTGTTCATGTCGGCGTCCCATCTGCTTGAATGAACGACCAACATTCCGTATGTTTCGGTATCTTTCAAGACGGATGCAATACTGCCTCTCCTCATATTGTGACATGTTGTCTGTAATGGAGCAATGACATCCACATCAGTCTGCACTTACACATTGACACCTGTACACATGCACATTATGTAATCTTCGGAACATTTTGGCAAGGGTCTATCGTTAACAGGGCATCTATTTCAAAGCATGGGGTTATCATCATCGATGGTCATACACAGGGATGCTAAGTGATGTTGCGTAATACCTGAGATGATAATTACTGTAGATGACATGTAAGGCCTCAATACATATGAGATGGTACATTCAAATGCATTTGTCCTGGGCATGAACCCAATGCCCGCCATTCACATATGCAGGCTCCTTCTCAACATGATGCAAGAGCATCTGTGTGCAGGCAAGGTTTGTATAGGCATTGTAATTTGACACTTCATACGCAAATACAAAGCAAGGTATATGGACCATCAGCCCTGTATGCTGCACAAGGCAACACACATGTGAAAAGCACCATGTAAACGAAACATGGGCAAATTAGGATTGTGTTGCAAGGAGAAACACAGGTGTGCACTGCAATAGGTTTGGGGACCGACTCCTATCATGTAACTCTTGTACATGGGGTGCTGCTTGGGAGTAAATATGTGGTGTGTTTTCACACAAGGCAACACACACTGCACAACACTTCCATGGTAGACACATCTTGACAGGGGACAACATATGGACAGCATTAAGGGCTGGTATGTGGATTGACTATGCATGATAATTGATGCAATGGCCATTTAAGCACATGTACATCATAGCATATTAACTACTGATGTCAATAGGGAATTGTGCCGGTGACCCTTTTAGTTGCATAGGTAAGTGCATGATTGTTGTGCTAATTAATGATGGACTTGCAGCACTGTTCCATCCCTCTAACAATGGCAAGTACTGACACACGTGGGGCACAAGGAAATTGAACTTGTAGGAGGTGTATCTATGTTGTACTACAATGAGCATGTCTCATGTAGCCATGGTATTAATACACTGACTGTCACGTACCCCAAGGGTCCTTGCTCAGCACAACAGTCTTCAACATCTCCATGAGCACACTTGCCACCATTGCATGCACACACCACCACAACATAATATCCTATGCCAATGACACCCATCTGGTACTGTCCCTCACCCAAGACCCAGCCACAACCAAACACAACCTCCATGAAGGAAAGATAGACACTGCAGAATGGAAGAAGGTCAGTCAGCAGATACTGTAGACACACAATACAGAGGTTATCATCCTTGGCAAATCAACAACTGCCAGGGACGACGCCTATTGGTCCACAACAATGGTCACTGCAACAACACCCACGGACCATACACCCCACTTGGGATTCTTCCAGGTCTACTCACTCACAACTAACAAACAAGTGGACGTCATGTCATCCTTATGATTTTACACCCTGCGCATGCTCCAATAGATATTCTGGTGGATCACCACGGGAACGTGTGAGACGGTCACCCAGGCCCTCATCAACAGCCAACTGTACAAGGGGAATGCCCCATACACAGGAACCACTGCCAGACTTCACTTAGAACTACTACCCATAGTAAATGCATCGGCACAACTCATCTTCGACAGCCCTCACCACAGCAGCATTTCTACAGGCCATAATGACCAACACTGGGTCACCGTCAACACAAGGATCACGTGGAGGCTCCTCACCCACACACACACACACACAGACACATGACATGGGCCCAGAATGGCTCCTCAACCACCTCTCGTTCTCTGATCCTACCGGCCACCTCTGCTCCACCAGCCTCCCACTAGCCACCATACCAAGGATTGACTGCTCCACCACTGGAGGTAGATCACCCTCCTACCTGGCCACCAAGACATGAAACACCCTTGGTGCACAACTACGACTGACCAGGACCATCTTACCTTCATTTAATAACTGAAGACCTGACTATTTCATGAGTAGCAGCACACCCCCTCCCTTCAGTGACTTGAGACCCTCACACCTGAGTATGGTGCTCTATGGAGGTCTAGATGTATTGTTTGAGTGTGGTCTATTTTTATGTGATGGATACTTACAGCAGCACAAGAAGTGTTACTGTGTTCCTTGCACACTGTAACACCTCATACATGTGACCCTTATATTTGTGTTCATGCATTTCCACATGGTGCCATTGAGTCCTTGACACTTCCATGCACATGTGATGTGTAAACATGATGCATGCAAGAATGATGCTTTTGGACTGTCTGCATACATGGCATGCATGAGGAGACATTGTAAGCATACAGACAAAGATAGTAATGATTTCACACTCACCAGTGGCCTTAGGATTCTTGAAGGACTCCACCTCATCCCTTGTGTATGGTGGTGGACCACCTACAAGTGAAAGACAATATACCAGAATGTCAGCGTATGTAGCATATTTCAACACAGTACAGAGATTATATGAGAGTCAGTGGTATCTTCAAGATTGGCTTACGTTGCGTCCCATGAGGCAACGTGAATCATACAACAGTCTATGGCTAACTGCTTCACATGTGAAGCACACTCTTGCACTGCATGTATTACACACATGTGATCCCTTGTTTGTGGTGTCATATTGAGATGGCATTTGCAAAATACCTGCACACGTGTTCCATTTAGAAAATATGTTTTCATGATGTAGATGTATGTGATTGTGCTTTTATGGAGGACTTTGGTACAATGGTGAATGTGAACATCTGAGTATTCACAGATGTGCCAGCAGATTAATGCGTCACACACCAAAAAATCAACTATCCGCCATATGTATTCAAACAATTCTAGAATTTACGTTGCCTTTTTGAGAATTATGTCCTCCCCAATACACACATGGCTTATCATTTGCTTATTCACCATTTACAGATGTACTGGCACCCTTAGATGTGTCAGTGTGTCAGCTTCGTTCATAGGTGCAATGTGACAAGAATTGCAAGCAACATGCATTTACACACATACACGTTGATGTGTGTGCAGGTACACCATTTACACGATATTCACATTACATGCAATTTTCCAGGCCTTGTAGATGTGTGCCTATTGCCCACGTGACTAAGCACAAGAGTGGGGTAAAATTATGATTGATGTTGTTGTTTCAGCACAACAAACATGTCACCGGACGTAATCCCAGCTGTATGATGTATCCTATGTTTGGGTATGCTAACAAACCTTACTCAGCCCATGGTATGCCATCATGTATGCACATTGTTGCATAAGTGTATTGTTATTATCATGTTGTTTTCCATTCTGCACTGCATTTCACATCACAAGTAGTTAGTGTACATCCAGTCATTGTGTAGAATCCAAGTAATTAAATGTGATACTTCCTGCACACAGTCATGTAGAAGGGTTGAAGGCATTGCATGTTTTGCACTCAATCGACACTTGTGCATCTTCGCTGCACACAGATGGTACTGTAGCACATTGTGTATTTTGAAAAACACATAAAAAAACGTGTGTGGATAGATTTAGAACCACTACAAGGTTACTTGTGATGGTGGCAGACATATGCCCCACTGAGGTGATGTCCCTGTAGATTATTACTCTATGTACAGGGCCTACAATGTGTGATGGAGGGTGGAGCATGAAGTTTGCATCCAAGTAGCTGTTGATGTTATGCAATACTTAGGATGTTTAGACCCATTGTTAATAGGATATTGTCACTGCGTGACATATTGTATCAAGAATCCTTCATGCATACATATGATATACCAGGATGGAACATGTTGTTCCCTTAAGCTAGCATATTTGTGCCTTTCCCTGGCCTTGACCACAAAGTGCTGTCATGCAGTAGGACAATACCTTTTGCACCATGATGCAAGGGTGGCTGTGTTGCTTTGAAGAATTTATTTGTACCGTATGGGATACCTTCCTGTACGTCAATGGTCAGAAACTGCATAGACATTTTTCGTTGTGTGCTGCACAATGCAGCTGCACACAGGGAAATATGACATACATGGATACATGTAAACTTCACTCCCTGTTGCGCCTCACTTACACCTTCCCAGGGCAGGCATGTGCTTTTTGCGCTGCCTCACACTCGTACATCTCTGGCCTTATTTTCATAGGGCTTGCGCCGCCAGAGCGTCACTTTACCACATGTTAATGAGTGATGCTGCGGCGGCACAAGGCCTTCATTACAAAGGCCCCTGGAGCAGTGACTAAAGTCCATGGATGTTGGTGTGAACATGCCAAACAACACCCATTGCACGCCCATTTGACACATAACAATGCATTGAAAGTGCAGACCTTTATCATGCATGATTATGCCTCAATGAGCGGCATAGTCCAGCATGATGAAGATCAATCTTGCTTGTGCGTTACCACAACGTCAGTAGAGGCCATATGTATCAAGCCTTTTGTGAATTGCTAAGTCAGAAAATTGCTGGATTTTGCCGTTGACGAATTTCAAACGGCCTACTTCCATGGCTTAGGATGTATGAAACATTTGCCAATTAAGGAATAGCAAAATTTATAAAATCCTTACTTTGCCATGGCATTTTGGTACTTGCAATTTTGCTATTACTTAAGTGCTATGTATGTAGTATTTTTGTGTATCAAATTATGTTTCAGATTTAGGTAATTGACAACAACCTGTAGTTGATGGTAAGTAGCTATTTTTGACAAATATGCACCATTGCACATTTTTGAAGGTGCCAGGTGATGCACACACATGCCCATAGTGCATGTATGTGCACCATATGCACACACATACTGTTGATGGGTCCAGCAGGGTGTCTTTGAGACACCCCTGCACCCTTTGGATAAATCACAAATTGCAATTAGCTAATAGCTGATTTGCTATTACAGTATTTTTTGAAAAGTGATTCCTATGGCCCTCCTGGGCCATGGGAATGCTTTTTGATTGATCCCTTAATTACAAATTAGAAAAATGCAAAGTAGCAACTACGGAAGATTAAGGAATCCCTACAAATTAGCGAATTATCATCATACATACCATTTTGCTATTCATAAATAGCGATTCCATAAGAATCTCAATTTTTTGTTGAGAAAGGGTTTGTTGATAGATATGGCCCTATGTCTGAGGTTACAGGGGCACAAGGGGATCATCAGTGAGGCCCCTGCGGTTTGACATTTGATTAGCTTTACCTTAGAATACGGTGGTTAATACATGAAATAAATGTATTTTGACTTACCAATTGTTCCATCAACCTCAATTCCAAGGTGGTCCAGGAGATCCTGCTCACGGTTGATGAGATCTGCCCACCGATGCTTGTACTGTCTCAGGGTCCGGTCCACTCCAAAGATTCGTAACATCTGGTACCGGACCCTCTCCCACCGCAGCTTCCTTTCTTGGGTTGGGTAACCCAGCAGTACCCTGCCTCCACTCCCAATCATGTTTGGGAGGTAGTTGACTATCAGCCACAGTAGCCCCCCATACTCCTTCTCAGTTAGGTTCCTAGACCTGGGTGGCATTGTGACAAAGCACAAGCCACGCTGTGTGAATGCCACAAAAAAACATTTGCTGACACAGGAATCCTCCTAATACTATTTCTCCACTAAACAGAACACTAATCCCCCTATTACTAACTATGAAAAACCCCTAAACAGAACACTAATCCCCCTATGAAAAAGTATTAAAACCTCTAAACAGACAGACACCCCTTGACACACAACACACAGTTAGACAATACGCAACACTACAGAGACTATTTGGACACAGTTAGTAAGACACACACTGTAAAACAACTGCAGGACAGGACAAAACTCTCAAGCACTTGGCAAACACACTCCTACACCTCTCAGAGACTACAACAAGCATTTACAATGCAATGGTTTTGCCTTTGTTAAAGTTAGAGCTATTGGCATTGCTCTTGACATTTTTATTTATGTTTTTTTTTAACATAAATAAATGGCATTGTCATTTACAATGCCACTAGCTTTATCTCTCGCAAATGACACACACAAACACACACAGAGCCCCCACACGCACACACCGAGCCCCCCACACACACACAGCCCCCCACACACACAGCCACAAAGAGCCCCCCACACACACACAGCCACACAAAGCCCCCCACACACACAGCCACACAAAGCCCCCCACACACCCACACAGAGCCTTCCACACACACCCACACAGCACAAGCAGGCAACAGGGGCACGAAAACGGAGGCACAAGCAGGCAACAGGGGCACGAAAACGGAGGCACAAGCAGGCAACAGGGGCACACGGAGGCACAAGCAGGCAACAGGGGCACACGGAGGCACAAGCAGGCAACAGGGGCACACGGAGGCACAAGCAGGCAACAGGGTCACGAAAACAAGCACAAGCAGGCAAAAGGGTCACAAGCAGGAATTGTAATTTAGACGGGCTGAAGTGGAGAACGGTCAGTAGGGAAGTAGTGCGGCTGGTGCAGTGGTACCAGGCCGAAAGGTGAGAGGGGCTGTCTGCACCCCAGTTTGGACAGTTTCCACTACCTAACAGGGATTGGTGGGAGGGGGGCGTACTTCTTGCTTGCTTTAGGGCTGTTACTTCGGGGACGCAGTGCACGCTCTTGCCTGCTGCCTGCTGCCACCGGGACACGACAACAGGCAGGGAGAGGACAGAGAAGCCAGAGGAACATGTGTAGCCTCAAAAAACAATGCACCAGGCTTATACGACGGCGGAGCAGCATGTGTGGCATCAAAAAACAATGCAGCAGTCTTACAAGACAGCAGAGCAGCCAGAGGAACACGAGTAGCCTCTAAAACAATGCACCAGACTTACAAGACAGCAGAGCAGCATGTGTGGCATCAAAAAACAATGCAGCAGTCTTACAAGACAGCAGAGCAGCCAGAGGAACACGAGTAGCCTCTAAAACAATGCACCAGACTTACAAGACAGCAGAGCAGCATGTGTGGCATCAAAAAACAATGCAGCAGTCTTACAAGACAGCAGAGCAGCATGTGTGGCATCAAAAAACAATGCAGCAGTCTTACAAGACAGCAGAGCAGCCAGAGGAACACGAGTAGCCTCTAAAACAATGCACCAGACTTACAAGACAGCAGAGCAGCATGTGTGGCATCAACAAACAATGCAGCAGTCTTACAAGACAGCAGAGCAGCCAGAGGAACACGAGTAGCCTCTAAAACAATGCACCAGAGCAGCCACAGGAACATGTGTGCCTCAAACACAAAGGGCTTATTGCCACTAATTACAAACATTTTAATGAAAGATTTTGGCAGTATGGATGCAACAAATAAATAAACAAAAACTTTGTTTTAGACAGACATCAGATCAAGCAGTGGGTCAAAGAATTTGCTTTACAAACTACTATTATACAGTAGGGTCCGCAGGTCTGCGCACATTCACTACAATTATCACGTAGTCCAAGTGGCCCTGACCCGGAGTCAACTGAATTTCTTGAAGTTAAAAAAATCTCAATACTTGAATCACCCACTATTGGAATGTACAAATAACTGTTTACTTTTGTGCAACAATATATTCAATGCAACTCAAAGATCACCATATTTGCAGCATCTATTGTATTTTTAACTCTTGACAATCACTTAAGCTAGCACATAATGTGTATTTGCAGCTCTTAAGCAGTGGCAAAATCAATATGCCTCGGCTCTGTGACTGAGATCCATCAGCTTGGTCACTGGCTTTTTGTAATGCCGTACAGTGGGGTAATTTCCCCTCAATGCTGTGCAATATGGTTACAAAACAATAAGTGTGATGACACGACTGACATGTCATTCTGGTGATATGTGTATCACGACCCATGCAGGTACCTTGTCAAAGTATAGAGATTCGGCTTTAGGCAGACTCCTATTGTTGTGTTCTATGTCTGGAAGGAATAACAGAAAACGCACACAGGTACCTAAATACTGGTCAGGTCATGTCACATGATGGGTGAGGCCTACAATATTAGTTTACATGTTTTAAGCCACCCTTAATTACATAGGCCATGCCTCTTGGATAGGATTCCTTGCAGGTCACCCAAAGCACTGCTCCAAAGAGTGACCGAGGGCTTACCTGACCAGGCCTCCATGTTGCTGCATGTAGATGCTTTCCTTGCCTTCACCCGCACAGATCTCCGAAGCAGAGGTATCCACAGTGCAAAGAACCAGACGCAAGTCTGAGGAGGTTGTCGCCTCGCCTGCTCCTATTATGTGCGGCTTTAGCAGTGCTGCATAGACAACGCTGTCACTGTTACTTCACTCTGAACACCCACCTGCTGCAGCGCGCCGCTGTCCTCTGCAGTGACTGATGCAAGGCACACTCAGCCTTCCATCCCTCCAAGGACGGTAAAGTGAGAGACCACATTGCATTTACACTGCTTGCTGCACGGTCGAAAACCCACCCACTGGCAAGATGCAGCCTGAACAAGGGACCTTTTGCCACCTTTATCTGTTTTAAGGTGGACTGTGAAGGAGGCTGGAATGTTCCAGAAAGGTGGACTGTCGCAGAAGGCCGGAATGTCGAACCCCGATGGCTGCCGGATGAGAGGGACAGAAGAAATTCGAGATGTGTTATTGCTCAGCGTGAAAGATCCACTCGGAAGGACACATGAAACACGTGTGTTAAAACGTGTTGCTCATCTTGCAGTCCAGCGCCTCGGGCCTCAGCCGTGGGGGTTCTGGGAGGCGCTAGAAATGTCACTGGGGTACGTGTGTGATGGCGCACTCACTGTCTTTACGGGTGGTTGTGAGGGGGGGGGGTGTCTATGGTCTTTGTGTGCCCAGATCGAGGTGCCTACGAGCTCTCCGGGGGGGGGGGTTGTTTCAGGAAACTCCTCTTCCGCGGATGGTGCATTTCACGCCTTTCAACATTTTGGAGGCGTCAAGAGGGGCAGCTTTCCGCGGACAACCGGAGGGTGGGGGTGTTAGGAAACCCCTGGGGAGGGGGGAGAGGGTGCAGGTGTGTGTGTGTGGGGGGGGGCACCTGCAGAGTGTGCTGATTGCTGGGAGGGGGCGGGGGGGGTCCTGCTGCAGGGGTCCCACCGGGGTGTGACGTGCCCAGGGAGGGTTCAGCAGTGGGAAAGTTGGGAGGCGCTAGAAATGTCACTGGGGTACGTGTGTGATGGCGCACTCACTGTCTTTACGGGTGGTTGTGAGGGGGGGGGGGTGTCTATGGTCTTTGTGGGCCCAGATCGAGGTGCCTACGAGCTCTCCGGGCCCCCCGGGGGGGGGTTGTTTCAGGAAACTCCTCTTCCGCGGATGGTGCATTTCACGCCTTTCAACATTTTGGAGGCGTCAAGAGGGGCAGCTTTCCGCGGACAACCGGAGGGTGGGGGTGTTAGGAAACCCCTGGGGAGGGGGGAGAGGGTGCAGGTGTGTGTGGGGGGGGGGGCACCTGCAGAGTGTGCTGATTGCTGGGAGGGGGCGGGGGGGTCCTGCTGCAGGGGTCCCACCGGGGTGTGACGTGCCCAGGGAGGGTTCAGCAGTGGGAAAGGTTGGAGAGGGGGAGGGCATTGAGGGGCTCGGAGTGCGGTGGGGGCGGGGCGAGGGCGGTGTCCTGCTGACAAAGATCGCCTCCATTCCGAGACCTATTGGCTTTGCCAATGCTTCCATCGGTTTGACATTAACCTCAGATGACTGCGTTAAAGTCTCATTATCCACCGCCAGGATGCTGCGTGGGCCCCGGGTGGTGGGGAGGGAGGGTCGGGAGGAGGGTTCCAGGAGGTTTGGCACTTTCAACGAGACGTATTCAACCAGGGGCTCCCGCAGAGGAAAATCACCGTCACGCTAACTTAACGAAACGCGAATAGAAAAAAAATCGTGAATTTGAGTGCAACGCGAAATACTTGAATTTCGTGGTGTGCGTAGTTACATTTCGCCCAGTCCTAAGAATGTCCCAGAATGCCCCGCACCTCGGTGACGTGGGGTGAGATGATACCCCAGCTCCAGTGACAGCAGGGCGGGGGGGGGGGGGGGGGGAGGAGACCACGGCAGGGAAAGTAAACAACGGCCGACCTAATCAGCGGGAGGAGGGCGGGAACAAACACGGACAGTGGGAGGGGGGCGGGAAAAAGACCACTGCAGGGAAAGAAAACAACGACCGACCTAATCCTATCCGGATGACGTGGCGGAGGCTCGGCCGGCTGGGCCAATCCCAGCGCGGCCCTGGCTGGAGACACACGGCTGCTTCATTGGGGCCGGATCTCGCATGGAGCTGGGGGGCCAGGGTCGAGTCTCGGCGGCAAACTGCACCAATCTAAATTACTGCCCATAAGGCCCCCTTGGATAGTCCTCAGCCAAGCCCCCTATTTACATTGCTGGCATCAAAGTGCGAGCGGGAGGGGCGACGGCGGGAGGAGGGACACGGAGAACTTTAAAACTCACCGACTGCTTAGGCTTTCATTACCAGGCTACGGGAGGAAGACAAGACCACACGGAGAGCGGGAGGGGGACGGCGGGAGGAGGGACACGGAGAACTTTGAAACTTGGGACTTCCGGCTTGCTTGCAGCCCGGCCGGACCAGATTCGGGGGCGTTCCCGGCTTTTGGCTGACGTCGCGTGACGTCGGCAAAAGCCAAAGAATCTCGGGAACGCCCCCGTGTCTGGTCCGGCATTGACGGACAGGCCCCTCGTCCAATGACTAGCCTCCATTTATGGAGCTAGCCAATCGGAGGAGGGGGCGTATCCCGACCCACACACACAACCGAAGAGGTTTTTTTGGCACATGCGCAAAGCGCATGGCCAGTCAAAACCTAAAAAGGTGAAATAGAAAGTGAAAGTATGATATAACTTCCTGTTTGTGAGCAGGGCAGGCTGGGTACATCATTTCCTGTTGCGATGCGACTCGTTTCCGGCGATGCGCCATTTTTTGGCATGCGAATATAACCGATTTATGTCGCATCGTTAATTTGAAGTATGGTACACTGATAATACATTTTCCCTTACGGTGCGACCTGTTATCGTGGAAGCGTCATTATTGTAATGCGATTAAATCATTATTATGTCGCATCGTTATTTGAAGCATGGGTGACTGATGTCATATTTTCCCCTGAAGGTGCGACCAGTTGTAGTAGAAGCGTCACTATTGGCATGCGCATAAAACCGAATTATGTCGCATCTTTAATTTGAAGCATGGGTGACTGATGACATTTTCCCATGAAGGTGCGACCAGTTGTAGGAGATGCGTCATTATGGGCATGCGAATAAAACGTAATTATGTCGCATCGTTAATTTGAAGCATGGGTGACTGATGTCATATTTTCCCCTGAAGGTGTGACCAGTTGTAGTAGAAGCGTCACTATTAGCATGCAAATAAAACCTAATTATGTCGCATCGCAGATTAGAAGCATGGTACAGTGATGAAATATTTTCCCTTACGGTGCGACCTGGTATCGTGGAAGCGTCATTATTGTAATGCGACTAAATCATTATTATGTCGCATCGTTATTTGAAGCATGGGTGACTGATGTCATATTTTCCCCTGAAGGTGCGACCAGTTGTAGAAGATGCGTGATTATTGGCATGCGCATAAAACCGAATTATGTCGCATCTTTAATTTGAAGCATGGGTGACTGATGACATTTTCCCATGAAGGTGCGACCAGTTGTAGGAGATGCGTCATTATGGGCATGCGAATAAAACGCAATTATGTCGCATCGTTAATTTGAAGCATGGGTGACTGATGACATTTTCCCCTGAAGGTGCGACCAGTTGTAGGAGATGCATAATTATTGGCATGCGAATAAAACCTAATTATGTTGCATCGTTGATTTGTTGCATGGTACGCTACTTCCATATTTCCCCTTACGGTGCGACCAGTTATTGTCAAAGCCGCATTATTGTCATGCGACCAAATCATTATTATGTGGCATTGTAAATTTGAAGCATGGCTGAGTGATGACATATTTTCTCCTCAAGGTGTGACCAGTTTTAGTACATGCGACATTATTGGCATGTGTCACAATCTTCATTAATGGCGCATTGCAGTTTTTATCTGACAATGTTGTTGCATATATATGCTGCTGTTTTTTTGATGCTGGGCAAAAGATGCATGTTTACCCTTAGCATGGAAGTGTCTCAACAGGGACAAACCATGTTAGCCTGCAAAAATTTTGTGTTTGTATATTCAGCTGAGTCAGACTATGACATATGTTGACCAAAGTCACTTTTGGGCCTTGTGTAATGCCACTTTTGTGCCTAGAGTCAGCGAAGCATGGGTCAGATTCAGACTTATGCAGACCTAACGTCTCCCATCTCCCTCTTCCCGTATTTCTCAACATTAATGGAGGACCATGTTACCCGATGTCTGTCACACTACATCGAATCCTCCTGTCACATGGAGCCCAATCAAGGCGGCTTCAGACCTGCCCACTCAACAGAGGCAGCTATCTTGCCACTCTTGTACACACTCAGGAGCAATGCGGACGCAGGGTCCCCCCAAGCCCTCTTACTCCTGGACCTGTCGTCCGTGTTTGACACGGTGGACGATAACATCCTTCTCCACCTTGTCAAACATGCAGGCATCCAGGGAACCGCTCTTGAGTGTGTCAAGTCCTTCCTAACTGGAAGAACTGAAACGGTCCGCCTAGGACCCTATACTGAAACAAATACCCCCACGTCCTGTGGAGTCCCACAGGGCTCCTCCCTTTCACCACTCCTGTCCATTCTATACCTCTGGCCGCTGATCCATTCCCTACAGAAATGGGACATTATTGTGTATTACTACGCTGACGACTTACAGATCATCCTCCGGCTCAATTCACCTCATGCCATCAACACGTTCCACGCTGTCATGATCCACATCCAACTATGGATGTACCAGAACCAATTGAAGCTTGACCCCGGGAAAACGGAGCTCCTCCTCCCTGGACTCAGTCATGGCCACTGTGGCCCTCAGTTCTGGCCCTCAGAGCAAGGTTTCCCCCCAGCCCCGGTAAAATCAGTAAAGGGTCTGGGAGTCATCATTGACGCTGAACTCTCCCTCAGGGCACAAGTGGGTGCGCTAGTTTCTTCCTCTATGTACCAGCTCCAGAAGATCGGTACAGTCTGTCACTTACTCCCTCCCACCGCACTTACCCAAGTGGTGTTCTCACTCGTGCTCTCCCGCCTGAACTTCTCTAAGTCCATCTACTACGGTCTCCCACAATCCCTGCCACACCGCCTCCAAGTTGTCCAGATTCAAGCAGCCCGTCTAATTCACATTACACCCAGATGGCAATCAGCCAAACCTCTACTCCACAGTCTTCACTGGCTCCCAATAGACCAGAGGGCATCTTTTAAGGTGGCCTGTCTCACATTCTAAGCCCTCAACTGGTCCCGCCCCACCTTTCTCAAATATCTTATCTGCCCTCACCTCACAACACAAACCCTCCAATCAGCTCACCGTCATCTGGTAGTCACTCCCAATACTAAAACCCAGAAATTTGGTGGTCGCACAATTTGTCATCTGACTCCTGGGCTTTGGGATCTCCTTCCTCTCTCCTTCAAATCCTCCCCTTCCCTTCTGAACTTCTGGGAATCGCTTCAAACACACCTTTTCCCTTCCATGGGCTAAATCTCCGCCACTCACGCTTCCTTCCTCACTCACTCTGTCTTATGGCGCCAGGAAGCCTATGGTGTCAGTGCACTCTATAAATTTCACCTAAGAGAAGATAAGATCAGATAACGTTACTTTTCTGCGTCGAGTCAGGAATGCATGGCTCAGATTCTGACGTTGGCAGACCTATCGTCACTTTTGTGCGTGGAGTCAGGAATGCATGGGTCAGATACTGAGGTAGGCAGACCCAACGTCACTTTTGTGTGTTGAGTCATGAATGCATGGATAAGATTATGAAGTAGGATACACTAACTTCAGTTATGTGCCTACCACAATTGTTGATTTATGCAAACTTGTGTGAGCACTGAAGGCTACTTTTTAATGGATGGTCATATTTTGACGCACATCCGTTGTGTAACATGTTGATGATTGTAATGTTTGTCCTATTACTTATTTACTTTCATCATGACTTTGCAACATACAAGTACTTTGTTATCATTTTTCCTGCTGTGTGATTTCATTATGTGGACTCATCTTCACCAGTGCTTTATTAAATTTCTGCACCACAACATATGGATGGTAAATGTTGCTTTTTGACAATTGTGAATTTAGACCCTAATTTATGATGTTTTTGCGTACAATATTACTGCATGCATTCCTGCGGCACTTCCCTACAGCAGGCAAATAGGGTGGGAAGGTGCTGTGTCTATGACATATGGGAGATTAATGTGCTTTTCATGTGCGCTGACGCACAATGGCCGGCCTGCCTACCTGCACTATGTATGCTGTGTTGCATGGAGGAATATTTTTGTACAGGAAGGGTCACCTTAGAAACATGTGCATTCATACCCTGCACACCGAGACACATGCACTATGGTGCCAGGGTACCTGTGTTGGCCAGACACTGGTGAGTGTGGCCATTGCAGGTGAAATTGCAAGGCAGTACAATGTAAATGGATGTGTGGCCTGATTTATGTCTGATGTCAGCCTCCAGACATGAGAGTAGGTGTCATGTATTAACTCCACATATGAGATTGTCATGCAAATTGTAGTGTAAATTATTGTAAAATAATCATGCACAAGGTACAAAAGGTTGTATGAAGTATTTTTATTAGTGCAAACACAAATCTAGATGCATAATGAGGATGTTATTTTTGACATTCTTAAAAAAAATTACGCACTATCTCAGCAAGTCTACGGATGCCTGCTGCTGTGCTTTGATTTACAGGAGCATGCCCATCCTCCTGGTCATCCTCGGGCATTTCTGGATTTAAATCAGGATCATCATCCCAGGGAACATGTGTGAGAACACAAATGTTGTGCAGTATTGCACAAGCCAAAATTATTTTGCACACTGTCTGTGGTGAATACAGCATGCGTCCACCAGACTTGTCCAGGCGCCGAAACCTGGCCTTGAGCAGACCAAATGTTCTTTCCACAATGTTCCTTGTCCTGCAATGTGCTTGGTTGTACGCTACTTCCTGTGGTGTCTGTGGGTTTCCATACGGTGTCATCACCGACGGCTGAATGCCATCCCCTGGTCAGCTGTAATGGAATAAATGAGACGGTACAATGAAAAGTTTGAAATGGTTGTGGTAAACTAGAGGCCATATGTTGTGGGTAATATTTCATTTGGCAGTGTCCATTGGGCATGGATGTTGCAGAGAACACACCCAGGGACTCACATGCAAGACACCTTTGGCACATAGTTATGCTGTGCAATGGACACATATTTGGAAGAGACAGGTAGTATATGCAACCCACTGATATTAACAGCATATCAATCCATAGCATAAATTCATTTCTTCAAGAAGATAAGTATGAACTCCTCCAATGCATTTCGGGCAGGAGGCCCTTTGTCATGGAGCGTTCATATCAACGCGTAGCAAGGACCGCTACTCGGCTGTTCTAAGACCGGTGTTCTGTAATGCTGGTCTTAGAACAGCCGAGTAGCGTTCCTTGCTACGCGTTGATATGAACGCTCCTTGACAAAGGGCCTTGAAGAAATGAATTTATGCTATGGATTGATATGCTGTTAATATCATCGATAACCCATTAACTTGAATACTTGTGAATAAAAAGCAGAACTTGGATTACAACTTCTTTGAATCATTTTCATGATCATATACGGAGTGCCTCGCCAAGGGGATGTATTTGCAGTGGTTTGCGTACACTACCTGTCTTGCACTTTTGGCGCTTTGACGGAAGCACCACCCTTGAGAGCACCCTAAGCTGAACAAGCTTCTACGAACTTCGTTTACTACCGCTGTGCACCACCCACATCCTTTTCTATTTTCACATATTTGGAAGGACATGCATTGACTCCCTATATGCCTCTACATGACCGTGGGCCTCATTTATGAGGGACTTGCACCACTGGTGCGTGACCTTTTGCCATTTTTGTTTTAACGCACCGGCAGCGCATGACCGTCATTAATTAGGGCCCTTCTATTAATGTCTATGTATATGCTAGTACAACATTATTACATCCAGAACCTCATTTATACGTCATTGCAGCTATATTAGCAGTATGGTAGCATGGATGGTGCATTGTATCATACTCTTTTGCTTACCTACAAGTAGTCCATTTCCATACTGGCCATTCTTGAAGCGATCATTTATGATGCAGTTTCTGAATATGAAGGCATCATGTACACTGCCAGGGTATTTTGCCAGCACATTTGTAAATAGTCCACGGTGATCCACAATGGCCTGTACATTGATTGAATATGTATGTTTGCGATTAATGTACAAATGTGCAGTTGCTGCTGGAGGTACTAATTGCACATGCATACAGTCCATGGCACCCAGCACATGGGGTAAGCCTGCTATGTCATAGAATCCTTGCTTTATCTCCATCTGCTGTTGTGGATTGTTGGGAAAACGGAGGTAGCGGGGTGTGAGATGGATGATGGCATCCAGGACAGTTGGCAGGAATGATGAGAAAGCTGGCTGGGATATTCCTGCCACTTTGGCAACTGTTGTCTGAAAGGAGCCCGACGCTAGCATGTGCAACACAGCCAGGAGCTTTGCCTGTGGCGGTATGTTGGTAGGCCTGTTGGTTCCTACCTCTAGCCTTGGTCCAATGAGTCGCAGTAGATGTTCAATGGTCTGCTTCTTCAGGCGGAATAGACATATGACTTCCTCATCCCTGAGGCCTCTCAGGATGCTCCTTGGACGGAATAACCGCTTCTTTCTGCGGCTTTGCCTTGGGGGGGGGAGTGGATTTTGTGGGGCAGGGGGGTGTGGTAGGATTCCTGCAGCTAGTCGTCTCCGTCTGGCAGCTACTCGCAGCATTACGACCTCCATGGTGTGGGGATGGTTGCAGCAATGTTCACTCTGGCCTCCTCTCCTCCTCTCCTCTTGCTATGTGCCAATGCATCATTTCCTGCACGTCCGTTTTGTAGGCGCACTAATTATGACGCATCCGCAATGCTGCGCCATTTCCGACACGGATGCGTCAAAAGCGGGAAAGTTTGTAAATGTGGATGCGTCACTTTTGCGCATGTTTTTCCGGGGTAACGCCCACATTGCATACATTAATATCTGCGTGTCGCAGGGCATTTTGACACAGTGTTTTTTTAGCGCAGTAAGCTAAAAGTGACGCATCGTCGGAGATGCGTCACTTCATTAATATGGCGCATGCGTTGCGCCGACGATGCGTCATTATTTTTGACGCATTGTCGGCGCAAGCTCTTCATAATTAAGGGCCCAGGATCTGTACACATGACCTTTGTGGATAAGAGTCTGCAACCCTATCCACTTAGGCTACAAAGACTCATACGTGACCCATTGCAAGGGGGTAATAAAGAATGCTGCCTAAGGATCGCACCCGAACACAGGGTAGCCCCGATCAGCCGAGGGACAGTACGTCACCCTCAAGTACAGAAACCCGCACACACGGCAGAGGCCGGGGTCAGAAAGGGCCACTAGACAGAGCCCCAGACCTCCACGGCTGCCCCCTTGTTAACCCTCGGCTCGCTATGGCAGAGCCTGACCAGCCCCAGCCAGGACTACGGGGAAAGGTAGGGGGAGGGTCAGGGCCAACAACCAGGGACCCATGCTCCTGCTACAGCAGGAACCACTTACTTGAACCACGCTTTGGAGAATCTGCAGCACAGAGCCAAACAAACAGGCTGTGGGTTGGGCCGGCCCTCCTCTAATAGAGGTCATGGGTGATATGGGTCGGCCATGATGGGATGGGAGGCATGGGAGGCTAACTTTTGCTTTGGAGGGTTCTGGTGTGAGCTGAAGCTCACTTCGTTTATCATGTGGCGAGGAAGACTTATGAGGAGGTAATATTGGTATTCACTTTTTTGTAATTGTGTAGACATTTTTATTAATTAATTCGAATAAACCAAATACCAATGTAACATAATTGTTTAATTCCTTCACATGATTGCCTCTGTTGTTTATTTTACATATCTGTATTGACCATTTTCTTTTTATGTTTACATTTTTCTGGTTCATCGTTTCTACCACTGTTAAATATCTTTTAGAATTAAACAACTAATATCATGGGGACATTCATAAGTTGTTATGTAGGTTTTCTTTTGTTGAATTATATTTCAATGAAACAAATAAAACATCTTTTGGTGCAAACTTGACATCGTTGTATGTAAATGAACAATGCTTGATCTGGTGATCAGTTTTAAAGGAAGGAGG
Source organism: Lissotriton vulgaris (assembly GCF_964263255.1). NCBI lineage: Eukaryota > Metazoa > Chordata > Amphibia > Caudata > Salamandridae > Lissotriton > Lissotriton vulgaris. Next base: position 1,529,220,905 of record NC_141685.1, on the reverse strand, counting down.
CGTCCTTTCTTTAAAAGGATTGTGGTCAAGTTGGTTTTTCACACATTTCAAAGCTGTCGAGGTAGGTTGTACAATGAAACACAAGAGTAGCGATTTCTAGCCTTAAGTAACCCTCCTGAGTCAGAACAGGCAGTGCATGTGCCATGCATCCATGATGTACCCTATCCTTGAAAAGTAGTCAATACATTGGGATTGCTTCAGATAGGTGATGATCCTGTAGCCATTTCAAGGACTCTTTATTCTTTGTGTCTTTTACCTCTCTGCTGTCCTTTTTATTGTTATGTATTCATCTGATCTCCAGTAGTTTATTATCTTTGTATATAAAACAAGATAGGGGGTTTTGATTTTTTTTTAAAGAATGCTCCCACCCCTAAGGATGTCAATACCCACTGATGTCCATCATTAAGAAAATATAGTAACAAGTCAGGAGGATAATAGTTGTTGTAATAGCGATAATGTTTAAGGAAATCAAAAAGTGGTAATTGTGAGTCCGTGTTGAATGCAACTGTTGACAGTGTACAGTAATAATTGTTTGACTTGTATGGAGGTGTTTGGAACAAGAGACATCTCAGTATTTGAAAACATTTATAAAGAGTAGGAAGAAAAAGAAGAAACTGTGTTTGTGTGAATGATTACTAGCTTTAACAAATGATATGTATGAGTCTCCCTGATTTTGCTACTAATATTTTTTATATATTCATGTAATCTACTACTTCTCTGATGAAGAGCATCACAATTCAAATTTTCAAATTCTGACATGAAATGCAGATTTCATGGTCATCTGTCATAATCATCACATTTCATGTTTAGACGTGCGGAGTTTAGTGCTTTAAATCATGGAAAGGAAAGTATTTTCCATAAGTGCGAAATACAGTGGCCCCTATAAGAGCACACTTTTAAAAACACAAATAAGATATTTCGGGGTTCAAATAACAAAAGGTATTTATAAGATCGCTCAATTAAATTTTGAGAAAACCCTCTGCAGCGTAGAACGGCAAATGCAGACATGGGAGAAATTTCCTTTGTCAATTATAGGCAGATCTAATCTATTAAAAATGTCGATCATACCAAGGTTTACCTCCTTTTCAACACTATCCCCTTAGAATTCCACAGAACCTGGTTTATGAAAGCACAAGGGATCTTCTCCTTATTTATTTGGGGAAGGAAGACCCTTAGAATTTCACAAAGAAAACTCAGGAGAAAGATATCTAATGGTGGCATAGCTACCCTGGATCTCTATCTCTACTACTGCGCTTTCCATCTTAAAAGCTTTCGCCAACTCCTTAACAACTCCCAGACATATTCCCCTCTTTTTGTAGCCTTAACTAAGCCTTTTAATCTTCAAGCCGATTTATTCCTTTTAAAATGTGGCCACCCAAAATTCTATAAAAAGGTGAGGCTGAAGACTCTCACTGCTGCTCTAAAAGTTTTGGTTCAAACAAGGTTGTTATTGGATATACCGTGCTACAATCAGGAATCACCTATATGGGACTCCCCGGGTACCCCGGCATGTTTGCAAGATACTTTGACTCTACCACTACGCAGAGCCGGGATATCTAAATAGGGAGAGCTGATAGTGGAAAAAGACTTACCCCTAGATGCATCAACGTTGTCATTTGCGATTCCTTATTTGCGAAAAATAAGGAATCGCAAATAAGGAATCGCAAATGGCAATGCATCATTAATTTCGCTATTTTATTGAGATTCAGTAAAAATCGCAATTTTTACCGAATCGCAATAAAATTGCAAATTTCAAATAGCGAATTTGCAATTCCCATTCATTCCTATGGGCTGAAATGCCCATAGGAATGAATGGGAATTGCAAATTCGCAATTTGAAATCGAAATGCAACAAAGCCTTTCAAGGGTGGAGAGGGGGGTCCAAAGGACCCCCCCTGCACCCATGAAATGCACTTTTACATGTGAGTTACATACACACATGTCCTAAGGACATGTGTGTCTGTAACTTAGAAGTTTAAAAAATGCATTTTTATGCGTTTTTAAACATTTATGCAAATTACCACGAAGTTCAACTTCGTGGTAATTTGCATTTGCAATTTGTAAAATCGCAAATGTTTTGAGGATGATGCATTGCATTTAAGGAATCGCAAATTTGCGATTCCTTAAAAGCAACCGCATTTTTGGAACTCGCAAAAAATAGTGATTTTCCAAAAATGCATGATGCATCCCAGAAACCAATTTAGGACGTGCAAAAGGCCGATTTTTGCGAATCGCACCGTTTGCACTTCCTAAAAAGGTTGATGCATCTAGGCATTAGTTCCATGGCAGTGTTTTTCTGCCTTAACAAATAACACAGTCTCAAGATTTAAGTGGATTGGTGTCACTACAACGCATGCTTTTACATCGCATGCCTTTACAACGCAGTTTTTACCACGCAGTCCATTACAACGCATAATGCTTTTAGGCGCTGGATAGTGAATTATTTCATTTACTATTCCAACTCCAGTCCCCGTGGATAGCAGAGAAGGTGTTGGATAGTAAATTAAATATATTCCCTATCCTAGAGCGCCCCCCAGCGCAATGCGTTGTAATGGTATGCGTTGTAATGGTTGCGATGTAATGGTAGTGCGTTGTAAAAAATGCGTTGTAAGTGATGTTCCCCGATTTAAGTACGTGCAAATCCTTGGCTGGTCAAGATCAATTAGAAAGGAATTGGAAGGAGATGGGGAGGTCATAAAACTAATCGCCACAAGATCAACGTGAAAGGAAGTGGCAGTATGGTATTGGCTTATGATTGAGATTGGAGACAACAAAGCGATCCCCTACACAGAAAGCTGGAAGAAGGACATACTGGATAAAGACCTCGACACTCTCGGGCAAGTATCCATGTCTACTCTTTGGTCATGTGTGAAAGCTGCCCCACTGAAAAGAAATCATCTTTTTACTGTTCATAAGGCTTATTGGACACCCTTGAAACTTTCAAAATTGGGGAGCGGATTGACAAGGAGGTGCCCGAAGTGTGGGTACATCAATGTAAACGAGGTACATATGTTTTGGAAATGTCCTTCGATCAAGCTCTTCTGGGATCATGTGAGTAGTATAATTTCTGAATTCTTGGATGGAATGGTGGGGTTAACCACATTAACAGTGATTGTTGGGGTATGTGTAAATGAGACGGAAAATCAGGTTTTTTCAAGGGACCAGAGGGCACTTCTTTTTGTTTTAATCCTCTTGGCACAACAAGAGCTCTGCATTAAATGGGTTGTTCCTATCCCATCCTCCAAATCAGAATGGATAAACTCAGTCCAACGTATTTCTACTCTTGACAGAGCAAGTAAAAGGGGTAAAAAAACAAGATATTGGTACCTATGGGATAGTTGGTTTATATCCTTTTCCTCTAGTTAGGCGTTTTTTTTATACTGCCTTATATTGTGCTCGGCTGTTTTCTTTCCTTTTATTGTGTGTTCTCTGTGCCAGGATATTTGTTTTCTTTCCGGTCCAATGATTACAAATGGCTCGCATAGCCGAAAGGACAGAAGACTAGCTACGGCTAGGTGGGAGTGGCCTATATAGTGGAGGAGAGTTGGTTTTTTCTACTATAAACTGCTGTTGTAGATAAATACCCGGGGGCTATTTTAACCCCCCTTCCTTGAGAAGTGACCGGGTGTTTTGTCCTTTTTTACTCCACTTTGAATAGTGGCTTGCAGTTTTGAATTTAAAAAAAAAAGAAATACAGTGCTGATCTGGATCTCTCCAGCGTTATGAGAAAAGCAGTATTTTTGGGACATTTGACTTTAAGAGACAGAAGTGGTGCCTCCCTACTTACAGCATTTTTTGTTTTGTCATTTTCTTGCTCCTACATTTTAACTATCCCTTCTCACCCAAACAATCTTCAACATCTTCAATTAATAAACAACAAATACAGTCACTAAAAATGCCCCTTGTATTTGTTCTACTACTACATTACTCATTTCATATCTAACAAACCCCAAAACATCTCCTTGGCCTTCATATTGCTGATCGATACACAGACAACACTACTGTTGCTGTAACCACTGCAGGAATATATGGTCAGCAGACTTGCATTCAAAATTAAAACGTCTAATCTAAAAGTCATTCCTATAAGACAGCATGCATCAAGGAGTTCTTTCTAACGCTGATCTTTGATATCTCAATGCTGTTGAGCAAATTATACATGAGAGTTACAGTTCAGGTCCCATGGAGCATGTCATCATTCTCCCTCTACAATGAACATAATGCAAATCCAAAGATCAAGGCCAGTTACAGACATTTAATAATTTGCTTCCATCACACTAAGATATTTGAAGTGCTGGGAAATCCTGGCTGGGTAGCCATGCACTCTATAAATCCCAGAAATAGAAATAAGATAGCCGGGTTTCCTAAAGAACACGTGCTATGACATAATCACCCACGCTATCAACAATCAGATTTACAATTGAGGAAAAGAGCAGAAGCAGCTTTGGCCCACATTAGAGAAAAAAGAACTCTGATACCGATTGTGAGGACATGGAGTGTATTATATGGTATGGTTGTGCAGCTTCATCGTGTAATACATTTACCAACCATTTTAGTGCTCTTAGATTTAATTTGACAAACCTTCAGCTCAACCCTGGGTAGCTGTGGCCCTGAGCAGTGAAGCTTACACAAAGCAACAAGTGTGAAGCATTTAAACAGCACCAAATCAATTGAAGAAGAAATCAACAGGCCACCAAATAAATCCAACAGCAATTTATAAGAAATAGACTGTTTTTATGTATTTTAAGGCAGCACATAGAAAAACATCCAAAGAGTTTTCTGGAGATATATAAACTTTACAAGATATAGTAAATCAAAGAATTTCACTCACCTACAAACAAGCGTTGACAAATTAAACAAATTTGACACTTAGAAAAGTTTTCATTAAAAGGTTTAGGCTAGCGGTAATGTGGTCACTAGGAGTCCATTAAGACTACCAACTACAGTAGAGGGTCAGTCAGGGGGACCAGCAAGCTCCTCAGAAACAGTTACATCAGCAGGTGAAGCAGTCCTCAGTCTTAATCAGGCACTTTTATCCCTTGTAGCACTTTCCTATGAAAGTGGTCCTGATGAAAGGGATGAAGGATCCTTAAGATGCTCAAGGATGTTGTGAATGCAATGCGGTCAACGAGTGTCTTATTGCAACTGCTCCTCGGTCCAAGAAGGGGGTGATGAGATCCTGGTCACAGGGTCGACATCCTGAAGTCCTGTGGAGATGGCAGAAGTCCAGTTGCCACTGGATTTCCAGTTGCCCAGTATCGCAGCCATTAGTCAATCCTTTCTGGGTCAATAACTCATCCTCTGGAGGTTCCAGCTGCACTCCGTGAGCACTCCTGGGTTCAGCAAAATCAGATGCAACTTTGTGTATTGAGTACGGTCCCTAGTAATGCACAGCAGAGATTGGCAATGGTGCTGAATACTTTGAGCTGCCAACTTCCCCCAGCCTGCTTCTTCAGCTGTCGTGTCCCTGTGCTGTGGACAGGAGGCCAGTTGGCTGGCGCTTGGAGTCTCTTGGCTTTTCCTGGGCTCTGACGATTAATTCTCCTTGAGTCATCATTCAGCAATGGAGTTTATTGCTGAAAAATCAGATCTCAAGTGAATCAGGCATGGTTATCACAGGACATGTCAGAGTTTCTAAAGTACTGGTGTAATATGATGTAATCTGTTAGCCAAGTTGCTCCTGTGCAAAATGATTGAACTGTTGGTGTCTCTATTTCTTCATATTTCTCTGTCAGGACACTTTCTGAAGGTATTGGAGCGCTTTACATTAGCACTAGTTACTTTTCACAAGGGCACCATAAACATAGGCAAATCACTAAATCTCCCTGTGGCAGCCCACATTTTCTGTTGGTTGGCCATCCACTTTCCGCCAAGTTGCTGCTTGCTCATGCTGAACTCCATTGCACAGATCCCCTCTTCCCCCAGATGACTTCTTTCCCTGACTCTGCTTTTCACATTTGTTTTTTTGTGCAGTTTTATGTAGCACCAACACCACCCAAAGGTGTTCAAGTGCTTTACATAAGCACCAGTTCCATTTGTTGTGCATTTGTATGTAGTGCTAATCACCGTCTGAAGGTATTGCAGTGCTTTATATAAGCATCAGTTACTTTCCACTTTCATTTTTGCAGGCACAGGGAAATTAAGTGATTCGCCCAGATTCAAGGATGTTAAACCAATGCTGAAACTCAAACTTCGTTTCCTAGCTCCATAGTTGACATCTCTTGCCCTTATGCGACATCCTCTCCCAAAAGAATGCCACATCATCTCCCTAACCTTTGCCTCACTTCCATATTTTGTGATTTTGGGCAAATCACTTAATCTCTCCTTGGCTGCTCGTATTTGCTGTTGGTTGCCTGCCCCTCTCCAGCTGCCTGTTACCACTGAACTCCGTTGCACTGATTCCCTCCTCCACTGACTCTGTTTTTCACATTTTTGGGGCAGTTTTATGCAGCGCCAAAACCACCCAGAGGTATTGGAGTGTTTTGCATTAGCATCAGTTACTTGGTTTTCTGTAGAATTATATAGCGCCAGCACTACAACAAGGTATTGAAAGACTTTACATTAGCAGGTGCTACTATTTTTTGTGAAGTTTTATATAGCGCCAACACCTCCCAAAAGTTACCCGAGAGCTTAACATTAGGCTCAGTTACTTTACAAAAGGACACATAAATTTTTGTAGGGACTGCAAGATGAATTGATTCGCCCAAAATCAAGGACGTTAAACCAGCTAAGAAACTCAAATCCAATTTCCTATCTCCATAGTCAGAAGCTCTAGCCCTTATGCCACATCCTCTCCCACAAGGATGATAGCATCTCCCTAGCCTCAGCCTCAGTCCCACATTTTGTGATTAGGGATGAATCTCTTAATCTCCCCGTTTCTAAACACAACACACATTGGCACTGCCAGTAGGTTTCTCCTGTGTGTAATCTATAGTTTTTAGATCTCAGCGAGACAGTGAATGCGCTGTCTTGAAGAGATGTGTTGTGTTCTATCTGTGGGCTTATAGGCCGGCCTTCTCCTACCGTTGGTGAGCTTCATCATCGCTCTCATTTTCTTTGATGCCATTTGTAATGGCATGTGGGCGTCATGCCCTCTTCTTCTGTTTGAACCTCCCATAGCGCATGGACAAAGTACATGTTTCCATACACTGCTTCCGGCTTGTGGAGTAATTTATTTCTTTGTTTTCAACTCCATAGGAGCATGTGTGTTTTCAGGCCATCTCCCTTGAACACATACACACAAACCACTTAATGCATAAAAATGTACATAAACACATTAATTTCTTAAAAAGTTGTAAAACATGAACAGCAGTTGTTTGTTTATTTTTTTGCATGATCCGATGGTAATGAAGCACTTGCTCCGTCCTACATCTTGCGATAGCATGAACACAAGCAGATGGTATCACCAGTTACATTCCACAATGACACATTTATTTTTGTGCTGACCCTGCTTCAATTAGGATTTTACCCCTTCATTGTTGCTTCCTTTTGCTCCCTACCGTCATCGCTTGCCCATCTCCATATCCCCTCCTGCTTCCCTGCTTGACCCGTCCCCCCACTACCTCTCTCATCACTTCAGCTTATATTTTTGTCTTTTTTTGCATGATCCGATGGTATTGGAGCGCTAGTTGCATCCTTCATCTTGTCATAGTACTTACACCAACTAATGGTATTGGAGCACTCTAAGTACTCACCAGTTACATTACACAATGACACATCCGTTGTCGTATGTAGGGGGAAGCATAAGTGATTTGCCCAAAATTACATACTGTTCAGCCGACCCCGAGATTAAAATTTGGTTTCCCTGTACCCCTATCAGCAGCTCCGACATTACACAACATCCCCACTTCCCTTCAGAGCTCCTCAACTATTTCCCACTATCACTTCCACATTTGTTCAGCAAGATCCTGTCAACACCGAACAAGAATAGGCAAAGCCAATAGATTCTGACAATACCCGAGCTATTGGTCTTGTCAGTATTAATGTATTTTAGCATTTTGTCTGGCAGCACACCTGCTGTTCAGCATGTCTGAAAGTCACTGAAAAAAGCGCTACGTTTCAGCCAGCGCAGACCACCTCATAGCAGCTGTTTGTGTTAGGAGGGACAGCACAATAAATCCAACATGGGGAGTGAAGAGACTTGGCGCTGGCTCAATATCCTGTGATTCTGGGCTTTCAGTGACTTTCAGCCATGCTGAACAACAGATGTATTGCTAGACAACATGGCTAAAAGACATTCACATTGACAAGGCCAATAGCTAGGGTATTTGGTGCAAAGTCATCCTGTGCACTGGGCACCCCCCAACTTTTTGCTGACTGGTACTGGTGGTAACTGACTTTGACTGACCCTGGGCTCTGCCTAACCAGGCCTAGGGCTAGTGCTATGCTGAAAGAGACACATTAGAATACTGTTAAAACACCTACATACACTAGGGTACACAATCGTATGGTTGGGTACTCCTGTGATTAGCATGACCTCTCCTGTAGGCCCTTAGTAAATAATAGGGCAGGGGGATTGAAACTACCTAGAAGGCCCCAGTACCCTGGTGCATGCCAGTTTAGAGGCCAGCAGCCTTTATCTGCACTTGCATGTGTACACTGCTGAAGCCTGAGGTCAGTTTAAAAACAGCCCTGGGTGCCAGGACTGCTATTAAAAAGTAAATTGTGCCCAAACTCGACTTTAGTGTTTGGGGCACTTAACAATGTTTTGGCATATTAGGAACCCCCAGGGTCTCTCCTAGGTATCCCAGGGGTGGAGGGTCGGGTATTTATAAGGTACACCCTTATAAAATGTGTTTTTATATGCTTGGGTAAAGTGAAATTTCACATTTCACTCCCCACATTGTGTTAAGGTACTGCTCAAATTCGACTTTGATGCTAGGAGCACTGTGGAGGGAGAATCTGCAATATTTCTACAGATACAGAACCCCAAAAGTATCCCCTAGTTGCACATGGGGTGGGGTTCCTGTAGATATAAGCAAAGTACTTATACATTATGTTTTTGTAAGTCCTGGTGCTGGAAAAATGACCCAAGTAATTTTTCCAATTGCAAATCCCCTGCTACACAGGTTAACATTGTAGGAAGTAATTGATTAATAACTCTTGATAGGAGAGGGCTGGAAATGCCATTCAAAGACTTCCCAGAATGGTATTAATAAATCCAACAATATCATATTGTTGAATGTCTCCTAAAGTGTACATACAAGAAGTTATAAGACGTTCTTGTTTATAAGTCCAAATTCAGACTTCCAGTGGTCTGCCCTGATTGGTCAGAGTTAAGTGGATTAGCCAGGCTGCCTTGAATAGGTGATTAGGCCAGATGTAGGTAATTCATATTTACCGACTCCTAAATACCGAATTTTACCGATTCGGTATTTAAGAGTCGGTAAATATGAAGGAGGGAGATGTAGGTATTACAGATTCTGTAAATACCGAATCGTTAAGATTCGGTATTTACCGAATCTGTAAATACCGAATCAGTATTGCCCATTGATTCCTATGGGCCTTAAAACCCATAGGAATCAATGAGCAATACCGATTCTGTAATTACAGAATCGGTAAATACCGAATTTTGCAAGGGTGCAGGGGGTGTCACTTTGACACCCTCTGGCACCCCAAAAATAGGCATGTGCGCCATGTGGCATACAGACATGCCCTAAGGGCATGTCTGTCTGTCACATGGCTAGGTGTGCATGCACACGTGTGCATGCTCACCTGAATTCGGTATTTTAACACCCAATTGCATTGGGTGGTAAAATACCGAATTTGTAGGGCCTTTGGGGCTGAGAAGAGTCCCACCTACATCTGGGAATTACTGAATCGGTAAAAATACCGATTCGGTATTTTACAGATTCTGTAAATTTACCGATTCGGTAAATTTACAGAATCTGTCAAATCTGGCCCCGTACATCTCAAGATGTCAAATACCGGTCGGAAACGGCCAAATTCGGCCGTTTCTGACCGGTATTTGCCACCTACATCGGGCCCAAAGAGCCCCTGGGGTCAACCAGCTCTGCTAGCAGGGCAGTGTGCTGTTCCATAGGGTTGTCAGGCCAGGGGGAGGAGTCGTAGACCATGGTCTTCAAAGAGGAAAGCAGAGACCATTGTCATATACAGCTCTGAACTTACCACCTCAGGCAGATGGTGGTATTCAGGAAGGTATGAGCAGAGGCAGTGGGGGGTAGTCTAAGTAAATTAGCCATCCTAGGGGTGTGTTTAGCCAGCTCTTACCTCCTTGTGGAGAATCAGCCATTATGGATTTGGAAGATTTGATGCACTCCGGGAAAAGATAATGCCACAATCTACAGGATGTGGTCATATCTTGGACTAGTTACCCTGCTCCCATTTGTCAGAACTGACCTCCTGCTTGACCCAGAGAACTTGGAATAAGAGGGGAAGAGCCCTCCAGATCTGCTGCTTTAAATTTACTGAAGCAAGAAGTGCCCTGTTGAGAAGTTTTGCTGTGCAAAGATTTCCAAAGCCTGATCTCTGAAGACTACACCATCTGAAACTACAGCCCTGTGGATTATCTTGCTGAAAATGAATTAAAGAGTGGGCTTCCTGAAAGCTACAGGTTACAAGAGCTCATCTGGAAGATCACCAACTACATCCGCACCTTGGAGAACCACCAGTAGATTTGTAAGTGTTTTGTACCAGTGGATTGTGGGAACTGAAGTCCTCAACTTTCAAGGACCATCCTGGAGCTTCCAGACCCTTGGAGTGCGTTTGAGACACTTTGGGACCACTTGGGGACCTTCAGGAAGAAGTTCAAGAAGTTTGGAGAACTTTGGGGCAACTTTGAAAAAAAGGTCCATAGAGGGACAGGCTCGACCTGGCCCACCCGGCCGCCTACCTTCACTGCGAGCTGGCCAAGCCAACCAGGTTCATCCTGCTAAAAGCTCCATCGCTCCACCTTACAGAGATTGACCGGTACTAGAAGAAAACTGAAGCCGGCGAACCCTCACCGGATTCGGCTACATGAGGAGCATCGAGAGACCCCGCGAGAAACAGCTCCAGAAAAGTTTCTAAGTCCGCTAGTAGAAAAGGTGACCGGAAGCAACCACAAGAGCCAAGCCGCCTGCCTTCCATTGCGTGCCGGCCAGGATTCCTGGGGTGGCCCGCTGAAGCAATCCTGAGAAATGTTCTAAGTCCACTCCAGGGAAGTTGACCGGGACCTCATCACAAGTCAAGCCGCGAACCCTCACCGAATCTAGACTGGCTGGGAGCTTCGAGGGGCCTCAAGAAGAAAAGCTCCAGAAAAGTTTTGAAGTTTTAAGGTAGAAACTGAGACCGGGACCTGCCGCGAGCTGTAGCCGATCAGGGCTCCATCACGCCCTGCCTGAAACTTTGACTTTGGCCCTGTCTATCGCAAGCAGGTATGACAATATGGTGCAATAATCTCCTAAGTGCTATATTTCATTAAATCTTTCAACATTCATAACTCTGGTTCCCTACATTGGATATTTGTCATTTTGGTGTCATTTTAAAGCTAAAAATATTTCCTATTTTTATAGATTGGTTTTGGATTTTTATTATGTGTTGTGTCTTAATTATGTCTGAAATTGTGTTTTTAAATGCTTTACATACCTATCTTTGAAGTGAAGTCTGCCTGCTCGCAGCCATGTTACCAAGGGTTGAGCATAGGAATAATTTTCTAAGACCTATACGGAGTCCTACCATGTGTTAGTGGCCTTATTGCCAGGGGCAGACCTACAGTTGCCCCTACCAATAACCCACTTTCCAACAGTATTGTTGCGATCTATTAGGTTTGCCAATGCTTATTTTACATTCAAGTTTGGTAAACTGTGCTAAAGATCATGGTGACCTTATGGTCAGTGTTGGGCAGGACAGGTGGAGAGTCAAGTGTAGGCAGTGGGCTTTAGGACACATTTAGTGCCAATTGCATGTCTATAATGCTAGTAACACTGTTTAAAATCTTTTGGAATCAATCAATCAATCAATCATGTAAAGAGTATTTTACAATGTGGATTCAGCATTACTCCTTACATAGTTTTATAAACATGTTCTGATGAGTGGTGCATTCAGTAACATATTAGGACATTAGCATTGGTCAAAACTTAATCTGACTTAAATGCTACTTCCGCAGGCGACTCAAGGATAGCTATTGGGGGCTGGTGCACAACGCCCATTGGACTCACAGGGATTCACCCCCCCCCCCTCCCTCTGTGTGTCAGCCCGAGAAGAGACAGCTTCCCGAGCACACACAGACGCACCCGAGCACTTCACAGGTCTTTAACCCCTTCACTGCGGCAGTAATTCTGCCTCAGTGCTAGGGGGGAGGGGTCCGCACGGCGCTCCCATGCTCGTGACGGAACCGCTCCGTCACGAGCCTCGGGCGCGCTGTGCTTGTGACGGAGCGCTAACGTCACTGCCCCGCCTGCTCAATGGACCGCGTAGCGCAGGCGCGGAATCCACGCCACTCAGGCATGCCAAGCGGGCCGTGACGGAACTGCTCCGTCACCAGCAGAGCGCGACCGAGGATGGTGACGGAGCGCTTCCTTCACCAGCATGGGAGGGGTTAAAAGACCATTTATGTGTTAATGAGGCTTTGTTGTGGTTCTACCCCTTCTAAGAGCCCCTGCATCTCCACTCTGCATACTGCTTAAAGATTCACCCCCCCCCCCCCCCGAAATTTTTTCTTAGCCCCCTCGAAATGTGGCTCTAGTTGCGCCTCTGATTGGGGGTTTGTGAAGTCATTTGCAGAATTTTCCTTCAAATGCCTCGTAGAGCTCATGTCCAGGTTTCTCATCACCAGGTGATTTTGGCGACCGTCACACTTTGCGAACAAGTGTGCAGTTCCCTGACTTCACAGAAGACGGGTATAGTTTCATTTCGCCCTGCAGCAATTGGTCCTGGCCAACATGCAGCAGGGAATTGTACTTCTATGCTGACTGGCTACAGAGAAAGACAGTTGTAGTCAGATTACTCTATCTCCATTACCCACTGCCAGAAGTCCTTCTTTTGGACTTCTGATAGTGGGGAAAAGAGGCACACTCAGAAAGCTAAAACATGGAAAATTAGTCGTCTCTCAAGTAATACAAACCCAGGCCTGTGCAGCACAGGGAAATGTGTCCCCTGTTTTTTTTTTGTTTACTTTAAACTTCACCTGTTCAGGTCTTTGCAAATGTAAAACAGTTTAGAAAACGCAATCAGAAAGTAGTCCGTTTACAGACCGCAAATTCATTGCACCTAGGTTGGTGATCACTCCTTATATTTAATATCTTGCTCATTTCAAAATTCTCAATCAAGCACATATGTAGGTTTAGAAGATCGAGTAACGTGCTTTGCCTCTAATGTATTTAAAAGTATGTCATATATTACGCTTGCACGAACTTTCTTTCCATTCATAAAAGTCTAACACGCAGACGTATTTATCATAGACTCTCCCCTGTTGGACAGACCCATGCTCAAACCCTTTCAAGACCAGCCTTTCTCTTCCAATGCTTGTTCTCTTCTAGTAGCAATAGAAGAGTGTGTCATAAACACTCATTTTCTTGCAGTATCGATTCAGGTGTCTAAATCACCCTTGTGGCATTGACGTCTCATTCTAGCGGCACTGAGTTCGCCCTGACCAGGCAATGAGATTCATGTCACTCTGCAACGAGAGGCTCTTGGCACAGGCGATCGAATTACAATCTGCTCCCGCCATTTTACAATCTCCGAGCAAAAAAACACTTATTTGGTTGATATAAAGAGGTCCTGCTCGATGGAAAGACATTAGATCAAATTGAGTGGTTACAATCTGACCCCTTGGAGATGCAACCAGCCGTGTTCCTAAACTGCCTTTGCGATGAAAAAAAGTCACAGAATGGGAGATGAGTCATTTAAGAGGGTCACTGGTCCTCGATTAATCTGACCAGACAACTGAATGTTACATACTAAAGAGGATTTGTGCGCAATGAAAAGTAAGTTAGCACCTTTGCAAGTCTCGCGCTTCCTTTGTCAGTGCACTGGAAGAATAAATATGAAGAGGTGCCTAAGGAAAGATATAATTATGTAACTGGGCAGAAGGGGAGCCCAGAATCCACCTCAAAATGCGCTGCGCCTGCTAGTGTGTATCAGCGGTGCCGCTGCGGCTACACATAACATTCACCAATTATGAAAGTGGCACTGGTAAAAAAGCACCTATGTATAATGACTGATTATCAGACATAAACCGAGGTGGACGGCGAAACGTGACATGTACAAAGGTAAGGCTGTCTAAACAAGTTTCAGAAGGTGTGGGGAAAGTGGAACTGCACAATACTCATTACATCAAAGCTGTATTGAACGCCATGGCGGGTCTAACTCTAGCTACAGCGATGACGCCTAAATCTTCCTGCACTGAGACGTCGAAGACAGGAGTGGAAAAGGCATGGGCATTTCAATTTTCGATATTTGGGAAGGGTGTTTATGGTAAACTGGATAAAGGCTACTACAGGTATAATGTCAGTAAGGGTGATGTGCTAATCACAAAGATCCGACTCCCCCGTGTGGAAATTAAATTCGATCCCATTGATTGGTTTGTTTATAATGGAAACACATAACACTATTAAAAAAAAAAACAGAGGCGCCTCGCATTGGCCCATGAAGACCGGATCCATGGCTGCTTTCAGGTTGGCCACTGACTGCTGATTATCAGTTTGGCCTGCTGTATGGAAATATAGCTCGTGTTGGTGATGTGATAATTTGACACGGTCCACCCCAACTCTAGTGCGTGGTTCACTTCCATTTGCAAATATTTGCTGGACCTGTCTTGTAACCTGCTGTCAAACATCTGTAAACGCTGGATTGGTGCTACTTTTTATAGGGTAGAAGCTCTTCGCCCACGAAAAAGGGTGTCGAGAATCTTTAGAAGGGCGAGGTTTCCTGACTTCTACCTCGGTGAAGTTTTACTTCAAGGAACCGTTCCTGGAAGCCGGATGTCTAGCCCAATATGGGCGGGAATTCAGCCCGCAGCAAATCGTGCTTTGCTGCTGTCGTGCAAGGCTGATCAGCAGGGAAGCACGACTTTCGCTCAACAACACGTCACCCCTTTTCACTTAAAAGTGCCACCTACGAGCTTGACAATGCGATCTGAGTCGCCTTGTTTGCTCAACCCTTTTTTACAAAATGTTTTCGAACTGGTTACGTTTTAAAAAAACAAGAGCGCCATTAATTTTATCAAGGCGTACGGAATATCAGTATATTTGAATTTTCTGAAAAATTACAGTTCGGGGATGGAAAAAGTAGTGATAAAAAATGCATTCAGTCAAAGATAATGTAAAAACCTGCACAACACGCATTTGTAAAGGCAATAAGTTTGATCTTTCTGTGGTGAAGGAGGCAAAGGAGGAAGTAGATGAACCAAAGAGGAGTGAAAGAAATAAAAGAAAATAAGAGAGGTATGGAAAGGAGAGGGGAAGGATAGGGAAGAAGGGACAGTATGATATACGCAGAAGAAATAGGTCGAGACTCGAGAGACAGAAAGAGAAGAAACTAAGGTAAGAGCAAACAAGTAGTGAATGTGGAAGAAAGCAGAGAGGAAAATTACGTACTTAAAATCAGAAAATCTTGGAGAAAGAAAAATGAAAGGGGAAAAGTGGAAAAGTGGAAAAAGAAATGCAACAAGCTAACAAAGGGGAGTGTGTGCTAAAAGTCATGCCCCGAGCCTGCTGTGCTTCCTTTAGAAGGCGTGTAAGTAACACAAGACTATATTTTCTTTGGTTGCGGAGCGCTGGCATAGTGCGTCCCAAGGGCATGCGGGAATATGGTTTTGAGAAAGCCAACCTTTTTCTACTGAAGATTTAAGAGAATGGGGTACATGAAGGGCGTGATTCTGCTGTGTGTCTTCCCATCAATATCTGTTGATCGCCTCCTTCGAATATACAGCACAGGGCTCTTGCATCACTATGACAACAGAGGCACGCCACAGGACACCACCTACAATACAAGTACAGGGTAATACAACTACCATAACATTACTACCACACCACAGCTCTACCACAACACTTTACCGCTATGGCACAGCTCAGCTCCACCTCAGCACATGAATACTAATCCACATCTTGACTCTCTCACGACAACATTCACAACACAGCATTGCCAAGCACAGCACTACTACATCACAATACTATCACTTCACAGATGTCCCCGTTCTGCATCACATCATTGCTACAGTACAACCCTAACACAAGGCAGACCTTTCATCCTGACCTCCCCCCGGTGCCCTTCACTTTCCCAACAAGAAAGTCGATTCCCTGATTCCCACTGTCTCAATAGAACATCATCTCTCCACAATAGAGGAGTAAACAGCAACAACTAAACACAAGTACCCCTATCCTCCCCGTCTCACAACATTCGTCCCAATGCCCCACTCTCTGGCCTCCTTTTTAACTGCTGTTCAGCTGTGAGACACGCCTCTGACATAGTCACCCTCATCCTACACCATAAAACTGAAGTAGCTATCCTAACCGAGTCTTGACTCAATTATTCCTCATCTCCTTACCTTGATTTACTGGTCTCACCAAATTACAACATTGTTAAACTGGATAGACAATAAAAAAAAGTGGGAGGCATTGCATGCATCTGTCGCTCAGACCCCTTGTCACAGAACTCCATGCAGACCCCACGGACACCTTCGAATATCTTGCTCGCTCCATTTGTAACATCCCTACTCAGTTGTGCAAATTGCACATCTTCTACCACCCCCCAGGCAAGAAAATCACCTTCATGGATCTCCTCATGGAAATCATCACGGCTAAGATCTTCCCCCACTCCAATCACATTTTCCTTGTGACTTTAATCTGCACTGGAATGACCCCAATGACTCCTAGGTCAACGCTGTCAAAGACTTCCTCACTGACCAATCACTCACCCAGGCTTGCACCCTTCCAACCCAAAGGAGCCACGTTTGATTGGATCATCTCTAAGGCATCGGCGGTCAGGCTGAATTCAATAGATCCATGCGACTGGTCAGACCACCATGCCAACACCTTCTTAATACTTGACTACTGCATGAAAAGACCTGTACAACCGGTTAAACTGAAAAACAGTCTCAGAGACACTAAATGCCCGATGTAGGTCACCAAATACTGGTCGGTAACGGCCGAATTTGGCCATTTCCGACCGGTATTTGGTGATTGAGATGTAGGGGGCTGTATTTTACAGAATCAGTAAATTTACCGATTCTGTAAAATACCGAATCGGTAATTTTACCGATTTGGAAAATTCCTGATGTAGGTAGCACTGTTTCCAGTGCTACAGACCTTTCAGATTCTGTATTTTACCACCCGATCCAATTGGTTGGTAAAATACCGAATCCAGGTGTGCATGCACATTTGTGCATGCACACCTATGCCATGTGACAGACAGACATGCCCTTAGGGCATGTCTGTGTGCCACATGGCACACATGCCTATATTTGGGGTGCTAGAGGGTGTCAAAGTGACACCCCCTGCACCCTTGCTGGAATCGATAGTATCGGTAAATACCAATTCGGTAATGCCCATTGATTCCTATGGGCTCCAATGCCCATTGGAATCAATGGGCATTACCGAATCGGTATTTACAGAATCAGTAAATACCGAATCTTAACGATTCGGTATTTACCGATTCTGTATTACCTACATCCCCCCCTCTATTTTACCACTTCTTAAATACCGATTCGGTATCATTCGGTATTTAAGAAGTGGTAAAATAAAATTACCTACATCGGGCCCTTAGAGCCTTAACCTCGGAAAACTGACTGCTAGCTGCGAGAATGACCTACACCCCCCCCCCAAATGTATCTAAGGTCGACGACCTCTCAGATCACTACAACTCAACTAGGTCACACATATTGGATGATTTGGCCCTGCTAAAGCTCAAAAGGTCCCAAGTCAAAAACATAAACCTCTGGTTCGGCGCACCCCTCAATAGCAAAAGGAGAGCTCTCAGACTTACAGAAAGAAATTGGAGACAGCACCTCTCAGCCTCCCAACTTAAACGTCTTCGTAAGGCCAAAAATACTTACAACAGGAACATCCTCATATCCCAAAAAAGTTCTTCAGATCAAAACTGGAAAACGGCAAGAACAGACCCCACAAACCCTTTGCAATAGTCACACTTCAATCAAACAGACTAGCTAAGTCATCCAAAGAAACCACAACATCCCTAATAACCTGTGATGAGTTTTCCTTCTTCACAACCAAAATTACCTCTCTCAGTAACAAACTTAATGCCACCTCAAACGTCCCTTCTCCTCCTACCGGGACCCATCTCTCCTCTCTTCTCCCCCAGGCAACTCCTAAAAACAAAGCTCACTGGTCCAATTTCGATCCATATGATGGCCATTCCATCTCGAAAATTCTATCCTCTTAAAACCGAATACCCACTTCAACGACCCTCTCCTTGCCAACTGCTTGGCAGCGACCTCCCTACTCATCATTCCATTTGGACGACAATCATCAACGCTTCGTTTCTTTAAGGGTCCAGACCTGACTCCCTGAAAACTGGGCAAGTCATCCCTATCCTAAAAAAACACTCTGAAACCAGCAGTTCCAGACAGCTTATGACCAATTTACAATATTCCTCTTCTTGCAAAAGTGTTGGAGAAATGTATGCAGCTACAACTAAGCCAACATATCGCCTATTTCAACTTGCTGGATGAATTCCAATCGGGGTTCAGGCCTGGGCGTGGCACTGAAACTACTAGTCTTCATATCGTATATGATGCTCTCCAAGCTCTTGACCAAAGCAAAACCTATCTCTTGATCCTTCTGGATCTTTCGCCAGCATTCAACACAGTCAACCCCGAGAAACGTCTTGAAGGCCTCAAACACAGGATGGGTCTAGGAGGTACTGTCATCAAATAGTTTGGTTCCTTCCTCCAGAACCACGACCAGAGATTCTTAGTTAACAGCAACCTATCTGTACTCTCCTTGATATCAATGGGTGTCCTTCAGGGCTCTAATTTGTCCCCTACCCTTTTTCAATCTCTACCTTGAACCATTAGCTGAAATTCTTCGTATGGCCAACATGTCCATCCACATGTACGCCGATGACACTCAGATCTACATCAAATCCCCTTCCCTAGAGGAGGTTACCCATCTGAATGATGCCCTGAAACTGACTGTTCAATGGCTCGCCAACAACCAGCTCAAACTGAATGCCCAAAAAACGGAGTTCCCTCTCATCTTCCCCCTAAAAACTCCAATGACATCCTGGAATAGATCAACCCGATCACAGCACTAAAGTTCACACCAACCATAGTGGATTCTGCTAAATCTCTCGGTACAACCTTGGACAGCAACCTGAATATGCGTGAACACATCAACTTAATGGCCAAAATTGCCAGGTTCCACCTGAGTTACTTGAAAAAACTAAAACCCTTCCTTGAAGCTGCAGACCTAAAAACCGCAGTTCAGGCGTTAGTTATGTCCAGAATTGAATACAGCTGCTCTACCCAATTTGGCCTAGCAAAGACTTCCACGGCCCCTCTAAAATCTTGCCTCAATGCAGCAGCTAGACTCTTATCTGGCTCAAAAAAATTTGACCCCATTTTACCACATCTGAAGGCCTTGATCTGGCCTCCTCTTAAAGCCAGAATCCAGCTCGAGCTGGCCTGTATCACACACAAAGCCCTGTTCACGAACTCCCTGGGATATCTCGCCCAGAAAATCGTGGTATCTGGGGGACTCAGAAACTCCCTGTCCTCCAGAGACCATGTGCTCCAGCCACCCTGCTTCTGCAAGGACAAAAATATAACCGAGCATTCTCTGGGGTTGCACCAAGAATCTGAAACTCGCTACCATCCTCCATCAGAAGAATACCTTCTCTGTCAATCTTCAAAAAGGAAGCGAAAACCTTCCTAATGAGCAAATTCCTCCAATAACTCTCCTTGTCAAGCATACCGCCTTTTGTCATGGCTTTTGATTCTGTGCATTATTTCCTGTACTGATTGGCTCTTTCCGTGTACCAATTCTCACTCCTTCAAATGTTCAGCTGGTTCTCTGCCTTTTTGCTATCTTATCTCCCCTCTTATACAATTGCCGGTTTTCTCTTTTTATTGCTGACTTGTCGCTCTGCTCAATTTGGTACTGTAGTGATTATTGTATATAACTCTGGCTTTGTCCTAATGTAGTCAATTCCCTATTCTCCATTCTTGTGTTTTGCCTGTGCCTAACACGTACGTAACATGTTATCCCTGTAAAGCGCTCTGATATCCTAACGGGTCAGTTTATAACAAGCATTGGCATAGCCAATAGGTCTTGCTTTTGGGACCTTATAAGTATTTAGTTATGCAATATCCTTGGTGCAACAACACCAACTGTTGCATTGCTAAACACTTTTAAGGTCCCAACAGTGAGACCTATTGGCTACGCCAATGCTTGTTTTTAGTATTACAACAGACAACCATGGTTTGGAAATCCTCAATCCCACTCTGTTTAACAGTGGTTAGCAGAGATGATGGAACTGGCGTTAGCGAAAAGCGACTTCCTGATCCCTACACAATGTCGGTCTAGATTACCCTTGGATGTGAGTGTGGGGGACGTGATGTTGCTGGCGCTACAGACCAAGGATGATGAGCTGCCCCTGTGGCTGTCAAAGTACTAATGGGACTGAGCTGCTCCTGCATTGTGTTGCTGGTAATGTGTCTCCCCACAATTCTGCTGGCTGAAAGTCTGGGTTGCAGCCAGGAGACCAAAGACAAGGCCTTCTGTGGGTGGCAGGACACTCCCTAAGCACAGACTGATAAATCTGTTACATGAAGTAGCATTTGAAAAACTACAGGGTAGTATTTGTAAAATGTGGGGACACACTTCGACCAGGGGTGTGTTTCACACGTTTATTGTAAATATGCCACCTTTGATGTATCAGTTAGGATGATATTGGAAGAATGCTACTGAAATGTGCCTACTGTTGTTTCTTTTTACAACCAAATCATTCAAAAAAACAAATCTGTTTCCAGTTTGATGTTTCTTTGCCGTAAGATGCTGCCTCTAACTCTTCATTTTAACAAGCAACACGAAGGGCTTAGGTTGGGGAGATGGGGGACAATGGCACCTCGGAGGAAGGGGCAGAGAAAATGCAGATTTCTATTAACACAGCGCCTGCTACATGGAGCATGAAGAGCGGCTGGCAAGGAGTGGAAGGAGAGTGCAGACTTCATATAAACAAACAAGAGGGGGAGAGAGACTGCATGGGAGACAAGCTGGGTCACGCTAATTAAGAACATATGGCCCCTGGCGCTGCTGCTTCCTAAAACCCTGTACTTCCACACGCCTATGGCCAATTACGTGCTGAAGCCAGATGCAAAGGCCAATGGTGTGTGAGCCCCACATGCACAAGCTTCTCCTGAAGCTGAAGCGATTCCAAGAGGCCGATTTCCTACAGCTGCGCATGCGCCGCTATAGGCTAAACCTAAAAAACAAAAAGCATGGTGAATGGGGTCATGCATAGCTGTAGGAGGCCTCACATCATTTGTGAGCTCAGACAGCACATAATTTGTTCATGAAAGTACATTCCATTCTCAGACTTGTGGGTAAAAACATCTGAAGGAACCTGCGAAATACAAGCCCACCATGCATACAGGTGTCACACATATATGCACTTATTGGCACTATATGTGGGCTGTTATCTGTCGCTGGGTCAAAACACGAAACAATACTGTGATCGGATGGAACATGAACCCTGTTAACAAAACAAGAAAAGTACACAAATCCTCACAGTAGGAGTGTTCTGTACCAATTGTGCGGGGCATCATGTGTGGTGACTTTTTCAATAGTGAATTATATTATGCCGGAAGAGAAAGATCTAGAGGTTAGGAAATAGGGAACAGGCTGGGATGGGCTAGTGGTACAAGCAAAGCTGGGAAGCAGCAGAGTGTATAATGGGCATAAAACAGAGAAGCGAAAAAAGTGTCAGCTGTCACAGTAGGAATCTCTGTGTCGGTTGTGAGACGGAAGCCATTCCCTGAGGGTTACATGGAAGGGGTAGTAGAAAATATACATCAGGCACAATGTAATAACTCAATTGTACTATTAGATGTAGAGATTGAAGAAGGACTAAGTGCTAAACGCAGTTCCTTCGACAAGCCAGCTACAGAGGGGGAATGTGAAGTTGAAAAATGCAAGAAATATGCTTGGCTGCGGGTGGCTTTTGGAAATAGTGTAATGGACTGACCCGAAGGTGGCCGCTTAAATGCAAAAGTCAATAAGGCAGTAATCATAAGCACAGGAATGCATGTACATTCTGACAAAAGCATAAAAAATATCAACGGAAAAAAACAATGATTGATTCCTGTATGTACATTGGTATGAGTTTAATAATACAATGCAAGTTGATATAGTGTGCTTTAAAAAGTGAACTAGCCAG
This sequence comes from Lissotriton vulgaris, assembly GCF_964263255.1. Classification (NCBI taxonomy): domain Eukaryota; kingdom Metazoa; phylum Chordata; class Amphibia; order Caudata; family Salamandridae; genus Lissotriton; species Lissotriton vulgaris. The sequence continues at coordinate 1,529,198,574 of NC_141685.1, read as the reverse complement.
AAGGATACACCCAAACAGCCAATAGACGGACAGTGAGATTAAAACACTGGTATAGGCGGATTCAATATGTCATCAATCAATCAATCAGACAATTTGTAAAGCGTGCTACCTACCCGTGAGGGTCTCAAGGCACTGAGGGGAAGGGGGTGCTGTTACTGCTCGAAGAGCCAGGTCTTGAGGAGTTTTCTGAAGGTGAGCAGGTCTTGGGTCAGTTGTAGGTGGGTGGGGAGGGTGTTCCAGGTCTTTGCGGCGAGGAAGGAGAAGGACATGCCACCAGATGTCACTCGTAGGCTGGCGGAGGCGAGCTGGCGGGTGGGGGTGTAGAAGCTGAGTTTGCTGTTGAGGTAGGCCAGTCCGGTGTTGTGGAGTGCTTTGTGTGCATGGATGAGGAGCTTGAATGTTATCCTCTTATTGACGGGGAGCCAGTGTAGGTTTCTCAGGTGGGGGGTGATGTGACTGCGGCAAGTGATGTTGAGGATCAGTCGGGCGGTGGTGTTTTGGATGCGTTGCAGACGACGTAGGTGTTTGGCCGGGATCCCTGTGTAGAGTGCGTTGCCGTAGTCTAGCCTGCTGCTGACGAGGGCTTGGTTCACCGTTCTTCTAGTTTCGTTCGGGATCCACTTGTAGATCCTGCGGAGCAGGCGGAGGGTGTTGCAGCAGGAGGAGGAGACAGCGTTGACCTGCTTTGCCATGGAGAGGGAGGAGTAGAGGATTAATCCTAGGTTGCGTGCGTGGTCCGTGGGTGTTGGTTCTGTTCCCAGTGCGGTCGGCCACCAGGATTGGACCCAGGCAGAGGGGGTGGGGCAGAGGATGAGGACCTCCGTCTTGTCCGAGTTCAATTTTAGACAGCTGCTCCTCATCCATTCAGTGACGGCCTTCATTCCCTCGTAGAGGTTGGTCTTGATGGTGTGCGGGTCTTTGGTGAGGGTGAAGATGAGCTGGGTATCGTCGGCGTAGGAGATGATGTTCAGGTCGTGCTGGTGGGCCACTTGTGCGAGGGGGGCCATGTAGATGTTGAACAGGGTCGGGGTGAGGAATGAGCTCTGGGGAATGCAGCAGATGATGTTTGTGGCTTCGGATAGAAAAGGTGGGAGGCAGACTCTCTGGGTTCTGCCGGTGAGGAATGACGTAGTCCAGTCTAGGGCCTTCTCCTGGATTCCAGCTTCTTGGAGGCATGTCACTAGTGTACGGTGGCAGACCATGTCGAAGTCGGCTGATAGGTCCAGGAGGGGGAGGACTGTTGTTTCGCCGTTGACTAGTTGGTGCCTTATGTCGTCTGTGGCGGCGATGAGAGCTGTCTCAGTGCTGTGGTTGCATCTGAATCCAGACTGGGACGAGTTTAGGGTGTTGTTGTGCTCAAGGTGGCAGGTCAGTTGCAGGTTGACGATTTTCTCGATGACCTTTGCCGCAAAAGGGAGCAGGGAGATGGGCCGGAAGTTTTTGAGGTCCTTAGGATCCGCCTTGGGCTTCTTGAGGAGGTGGTTGATTTCGGCGTGCTTCCAGTTTTCCGGGAATGTCGCCGTCTCGAAGGAGATGTTTATGACCTTCCATAGTTGGGGTGCGATGGTTGCGTCTGCTTTGTTGAATACGTGGTGTGGGCAGGGGTCTGATGGAGATCCTGAGTGGATGGAGTTCACGACCTTGCGTGTTTTGTCATCGTTGACGTGGTACCAGGAGGTCAGGCGGTCGGTGCAGGTGGTGTTCGCGGGGGGAGGGGTGGAAACAGTCATAGTTGGGGCAGTCGCGGTGTTGAAGCTGTCGTGGATGTCAGTGATCTTGTGGTGAAAGAAGGTGGCCAGTGAGTCGCACAGCTCTTGTGAGGGTGGGATGTCGTTGGTGTTGGCGCTGGGGTTGGAGAGTTCCTTCACCATGCTGAAAAGCTCTTTGCAGTCGTGTGCGTTGATGTCCAGGCGGGCTTTGAAGGAAGATCTCTTGGCTGTTCTGATGAGTTGGTGATGTCTGCGGGTGGCGTCCTTGTGGGCTGCATGGCTGTCTGCTGTACGATCGTGGAGCCATCCCTTCTCCAAGTTCCGGCAAGTACGTTTGGAGGTCTGGAGCTCTTCGGTGAACCAGGATGCTTTCTTGCTGGAGTGGCTGTTGGAGGGTTTCTTGAGCGGGGCGCAGTCGTTGATCCATTGTCTGAGGTTGTGGGCGTCGTCGTCCGGGTTGGTAGGGTCTGTGGGTGGGTTCTGGGTGAGGGTGGAGTTCAGCTGATTTTCTGAGATTTTGCTCCAGCGGCGGTGGGGCAGTTGTTGGGTGCGGTGGTGCGTGGTTGGTTTTTTGAAGGTGAAATGGATGCAGCGGTGGTCGGTCCAGTGGAGTTCGGTGGTGTGGTTGAAGATGACAGGGTCAAATGTGTGGGCGGCAGCAAGGGTTGGTGCGGTGACAAGCTGTCTGAAGCCGAGGTTGGCGAGGTTGTCGATCAGGGTGGCCGAGTTGGTGTTGTTGTAGTTCTCGAGGTGGAAGTTAAGGTCTCCAAGTAGGATGTAGTCCGTGGAGGCGAGTGCGTGGGTGCTGGCGAGATCGGCGATGGAGTTGCTAACCTGAGCCCGGGGTCCGGGGGGTCTGTAGATGAGTGTTCCTCTGAGGGTGGTGTTGGGGTCGGTGTGGATCCGGAAGTGCAGGTGTTCGGCGGTGTTGAGGGTGTTGTCTGCATGGGTGTGGAACTTGAGGGTGGACGATGGCTAAGCCTCCTCCGATTCCGTTGTCGCAATCCCGCTGGGTGATCTTGTAGCCGTGCGGGATGGCTATGGCGATGTCGGGCACCGATGAGTTGTTCCACCAGGTTTCGGTCAGGAAGGCGACGTCTGGGCCGGAGGTGTCGAGGAGGTCCCAGAGCTTGACGGCGTGTTTGCGTGCAGAGCGGTTGTTAAGGAGTATGCAGCGGAGGTGGTATGGTCCGGTCCCTGGAGGTTTGGTGGATCTGTTGCAGGTGAAGTCGCACGTGTGGCACGAGAAAGGTCTGTGTGTGTGCGTTTAGAGGTGGCTTGTAAGCAGCGGCGGTCTCGGCCGGTATTGAGTGCGAGGAGAGTGTTGATGTCATGTCAGAGTCTGGCGTCGTGGATTTTGCGTGGGCCAAGGGTTCTGGCACTGGGCACGGTCCAGGCGCGGACGGGCACAGACGGGCTTGCCTTTGGCGCACCAGCGGCGCGAACGCTGCACGCATCCGCAGCACGGACTCCATGAGAGGGGTAGAGGGAGGGAGGATCAGCTCGGAGGCGGGAGTGGGGTGGCCAATGGGGCTGCAGGTGGTTGGGGCTGCAGGGATGCAGTGGCGGCAATCGGGGAAAAAACGGCAGGAATACGGCGGTGGAGGACCTGGGGAGAAAGATAGGAGCAGACAGGCGGTGAGGTTTACAGAAGGAGTATCAGGCAGCTAAAAAGAAAACAACAGGATAATGAGGCAAGGAGCAGCAGCAGCCGTTCGGTGGTGTGGGGAGCGACCTGTCTGCATGCAGGGTCAAAGGTCAAGGGTGATGGAAAATGGCTCAGGTCAATAGCTTAAGGCGTAGGTCTTTAAACTGTGGTGTGCACCCCCCCTGGGGGGGGCGCAGCATCCCTTCAGGGGGGCGCACACTTTACCCCACCACTTCACCTTTGCGAGCCGTGTGTCTCAGCCCAGCTGCTGGGGGTTCAGCTGAGAGTGTCTGGAGTCACAGGTCAGTGGCCAGAGGCGCAACCGTTGTGGGGGGGGGGGTAATTCTTCCAGCAGTAGGAAGAGTAGACATTCAGGGGATCTAAGAAGGTGTGAAAAAAAACAAAAGTCTGGTTAACACGTTATGGTCTTTTAAAGACCTGTGAAGTACTCGGTGCAGCTGTTTTAAAGTGCTAAATTCAATTGAACAGATGTAAATTGCAATTTACGACTGCATTACATTATTAGAGTAACTCGATCCTGGTATATTTGGAAGCAAGTGCTTCATGCTGAAGTAGGTTGCGGTTGATATTTGTGTAGGTGGAATTATAGCAAGGTCGAAACTTGGGTATCTTATATTTCGGAGTCTATTTTTTGTGAATAATGCTTTTGCAGTTTATGTTTCCACATGCTACGAAGACCACTCCTCTCTGATTTGGCCATGCAGCAATCTAGGTTCTGGCCCATCTTTGGATCATGACTTTAAATCCCAGTCATAAAGGTAAAGCAAAATTTAATAACACAGAGTAAAACTTTGCTTTTATACTTTTAATAGAATGTCTCAAGATGAGGGGCACCATGACAGATAAGGATGGAAGCAGACCAGAATAATTAGCACAGGTAGATGTTGGGTACATAATTTATTGAAATGGAGATTTTTAAATTATTTGCTCAGCTTGAGTAGATGGCTTTCTGTCGGACCTTGGGTTAGTCTTACTATAGGATCCTGTTTTTCACAAAGTGTGTGATAACAGTACATGCATGTGGCTTAGCAGTGTACATCAAGATCTAAATAGCCTGTGCAAAATTTGTATAAACGCAGCTGTAATTTTATGCAACTTGAATTATTGAGTGCATATTATCTATTTTCTGTTTTTCCTACGCTTACACTGATCTCGCAATTTTCAATGGTAGGATACTTGTTTTGAGCAGAAAATGTCTTGCTAGAAGTGTGTAGCTGCATGTCTGCTGCATCCACATGTTCTGTGCTGGTAATGTTCATCATGTGAATTTACAATCTATACGGAAAATACATTAAGCAGGTTTCTCAGATGACTTCTGTTACGAATTACATACCTCAGGGCATATTTATGAAATTAGTGGTGCAGGGCAATGCAGCAAGCCACCTGGCTGCGCTGCCCCGCGTCACTGGGAAAATGCAGGAATGTGCCGTATTTAACCAGCATTGTGTATTTTTATCCTTTTCTGTGGTGCTGGTGCCAATTTGTCAGCCTAGTGCCAATACAGGTACCCGTATAAGGATTGTTTTTGTGTAGGAAGGCATTTGTATCCCCCAGGTCTTAGTCAGAACCCTCTTTATGAGCAGTACCCTTATTTGGTCAAAATACACCACTGGGCCCAGCAGCTACCTCATCCCTCTGGTCTTCGCAACTGAAACTTGGCAAAAGAGTATGCCTTTGTTCCGGATTACTCTTATCTCTGATCCACACATTGGGGACACTCCTGCGCCCACAGTGTGTGTCCGAACTGCGACCCTTTGCATGTCGAAACTGGTCAGACAGGAGGTCCTGTATGTTTTTCAAGGCCTTTGACATGGCTGCCGCCACAGATTCAGATACGGTCAATTCTCTGATAAAATCTGTGTCCATAACATATCTCACTGTTCTGACCTGCCTCATGTACCCATGCTCTTCAGCCATGTCTGTGTGGAGGTGAGTGATAAAGGGGGACGACGGATTATCAGTGTTTAGCAATGCAATCGGACCCCACAGCCCTAGCTGCTGTTGGAACTTGCAGGGATGGCAGAGATTGAAATGGGACAGCTCACAGGGGAGACTGCCCACTGGAGCTCTCCTTGAGCCATGTGACGCCTAAAACCGGAAGCATGGTAATACCTGACTGTGCTCCACTTATACAGTTTTTCAATTGTGTCACAAAGCATGTTATGTGGAACTTCTTTTTCTGATATCTTGTTTAGGCGCAAGGATGTGGCACAACAGCCAGAGCTGATGACTGTAGAGCTGGGAAACCAGGTTCAATTCTTGATGTCTGCTCAACATCCTGTGATTCTAGGCAAATCCCTTAATTTACCTGTGCTTACAAAAATGAATGTGTGCTTGTTTAATGCAAAATATGCTCCTGTAAAGCACTCCAATACCTTTGGGTCATGTTCACACTATATAAAACTGCAAAAAATATATTACAAAATTTTGTGAGCACTCCTGTTTAAAGGCACTGCTCAAGACTGGAAGTGGAGCTCAACCTAAGAATGGCAGAAGCAAGAATCCATCCACACATTGTCTCTGTGGAGAAAAACATGCACTCCCACACCTGTGTTTTGGGAGTGTTTTTGCTAATCTATTCTCAATTTTGTGTTTTATGTGAAAAATAAAGCACCAATGTAATTTTTTGTGCTAATTTTTTTCTTGGAGTCTTTTCATTTGAACTTTAGAATAAGCACATGGACTACCAAAACTTCAGTTTACTACACACTTTACCTTTATTTAATATTATATGCCTTTTACGACCTGGGCTCTGCAGGAGGGAATGGCCATCAATGATGCAGAGTGCCAGCTTCCAGAACTTTTTTGTCAGGTGGTGGTGGCGGTGGGGGGGCTCAACGTGTAAAAAAGTTTAGATTGGGGGGCTCGGCCGACAAAAGTTTGAAGACCTCTGGCTTAAGGGTACTGAACTATAGAAGCCAACGGCCAAAGAAACATAATCCAAATCCCCATTACCTCTAGGGCATTTCTAGAATACAAAATGTTTGCCATTAATAGTGCACAAGACATTACATGTTATGCCTAAAAGCACATAATATATTTTTGTTCCCTCATAGTGAAGGAGCTAGAGGAGGGGTGTCTGACCTGCGTTCAGAATAGCTGGATAAATGCCAAACATTTTGGGCCATCCTTACCTATATAAATTTAATTTAGATGTGTTTTTTTGTAAATTGCACTTTTTTGTGGTTTTCCAGAATATCTGGCTTGGGCTCTAGCTCTCATATTCCTATGTTGGACATCCCCAGGCTAGTGGATAATTAACAGCCTCTGCTGTCTTTACAGCCAGACCCATGTTGCTGAGCTCCCTTAGTTTCCCAATACCAATACCATGCATCAGCAACTCGTTCAGACCCTGCTTTTTCTTAGCATGCTAGCACTTGCGGTCTTGAATTAATCATTACTCCAAAAGCTCTATAAATAAAAGAATGTATAGAAAAAACAAGAATTTGATTAGTCACATCCAGACCGAAATTCTGAGAGTCTGACCTATAAAATAGAAAACATGTGAAATAGTGTACACATGAATACAAAATACTTTGAGTTTATTAAATCAAATCCATAGTTAATATTTAAGCATAAATATCTATATAGGTGTACATGGGAAGCAAACAAAATGATCAAGGTTTATAGAACATTCCTCCATTGACAACAATAAGGGTACAAAAAAGAGATTATATGAGTCAAAGCCTGCAGCAAGAATAGTTATACAATTTTAGTGTGAATACTAGAGTTTCAATTAAAAAGGAACATCTTTGTGAGGCAGGATTTGGTGGTGGTTACAGCAGGGTGAAGTAGGTTGCAACAATGTTGATGTATGTTTGTATCAATTGTCAGGAGACCTCTTTCATTGCTGCTGGGGTGGTAAATGTTTCTTGTGCAAGGCTGGGTTGTTCGATAGTTGGGAATTTGTAAAGGTTATACTGGATATCTAAGATAGAATTGGGAATGAGTTATCAGAGCTTTCTGCCTCAAAAGGTTTGAGAAGAGGTACATTGTCTTCCAGGATGTATTCACCTTATTGTTGCCAAGCAGGATGTTGCTGTCGTGTGATTGGGCATTCATCAGTGTTAACCTTTCTGTCTTGAGGCTAACAGGTAAGCCTTTTACTAAATATGTTCAATCCCTATGAACTCCCTTTCATTTGTTGATGATACTAAACAAAGGTAGGCAGATGCCTGAACAAACCATGGCTTTTCACCTAGATCATGTCTTCTTTTCCTTCATTGAATATATGTCTCTTCCTGTGTGATCTCTGCTATTGAATAATAATATGGCCAATGAAGAGCCCTGTTTTCTCCATCTACACTGTGGGATAGTGAAAAGGGAGTGCAAATACAATATAGATGGTGAAGTCTTAAAGAGAGGTGCGGAATCTAAATTGGTGCTTAGATAGTATGAAGAAGAAATGCCCAACTATGATATGTGGTTAGGCATTGAGGGACTATTGGCTTCCACATGGATTGGGGCCCATTAACAAAGCTACCACGCCGTCACTGCTTCAAATTTCTAACTGGTAGTTTGATATATTTGAGTGGGAAGGCGTGACTTCCTCTTCTTGCGAGCATCGGTTTAAACTTGGAATGCACACGAATCAGAAGGCAAATTATCAACCACCATGGACTACCTTACACAGACCTTGCCATTTTTGAGTTTTTCTTTTATCATACCTTCTGGACATCTTGACCGATGTTTATTTTACTTTGATTTCTGCTGTCTTAGGTTTCTTCCTTTTAATTAAAGTCTGCATAGGCCTTTAAATTCTCTATTTCTTAACTGTGGTGTTGGCTAATTATTTTGTTATGGGTAACACTTGATATATTTTCTCTGAGGACATTCATCGTTGCTCTGCCTAGCTAAAAATTAAATATTGTGCTCTCCCCTTTACTTTTCTGGGATTTGAAATCTGGGGCACATTCCAGCAAGTTCTTCCACACACCTGTCGAAATAGCACATTTCCTCTTCTCTGAAGCCATAAAATGTAATGGGTGACCAAATCATATAAACATAACATTAAAATGTACAAAATAACAAATGGCACATGCTTGGGAATAACTGGACAGAATGCAAATGAAGCGGCTGCTATTTTACAACCAGGCAAATGTTCCAAAACATGAGACAAATACGTAAATGCACTTTCTCCCCTAGTGTGAAGATAACAGATGGCACTAGTTTGCAAATAAAAAAAACAAGGAATGTCTCTTCTGTTTAGAGTGTTTGAAGTGTAAACCTGAGAGAAAAGCATGCCATGGTATACTTTAACATTGACGTCTTGCTTTAAGTCAGGTTAGAGATAAAGCTTTGACCAGCAGGTCCAGTCCTTATGATCTTGTTTTGATAGACGTAAAAAATAAAAGCATGTCTCTCAGGTCTTCTACCTAATAGTTCGAGTATTATTTTTGTTCATGCCTGCAGGGAGGTCTGCACGTGGTAGACACTATTCAATGGCAGGTGCAGCTTCATTTATTAATCAAGCTGTATTATGAAGCTGGATATCTTTCTGATGGTCATTACTAAATCTTTAGTGTCTGTAACATGGACTAATGAATAAAATACCCTCAGTGTGTGAGCACCTGTAGATGTCCAGAATTACAGGCACTGCCCATACTGGCAAAGGAGGGGTTTTGCTGCCTGTAGTCTTCCTAGACATGAACGATAAGGTGCCTACCGATTCTGTTTAGTGCAGACGTCTGCCTGGTATTCTATTGTTTATCACAGCATAAGTCGTGAGCAGTTCAGTGACGGGGTGATCCAATCTCCAGTAGGTTAGCTGAGCGAGCTAAGGACTTGCTGCTGACATCAGTTGTATCTGTACGTCATAAATTAAAATCCCACCGAGACCATCTTTGGCTTCTGTCCCCATGAGGTTGATAAATTGAGAACAATTTAATTTGGTAATAATAAAACCTATTGTTTACATACTATAGAGACTGCAAAAGCTACATTAAAACATGTTATTTGGATTAAATAGCACAGACTACAAATCAAGTTGTGTCTAGCCTTTGACACTTCATTGCTCTAGGGCATATAGAGACGGCTCATATGGAAGCTATAACTGAAATATGTAAATATAGGGGAAACAAAAAAAGCATGATATATTTTGTCATGCAGGCAGTGCTTATTCCGCTGTCAGGCTACATCACAATGGTTTTGTGGATGAAAGGGAGGTGACGTGGAGCATCAGTCAGAAAGCACCCTCTGCTATTTTCTACAGCAAATCAATTTAGATGTGTAACTTAGTAGTCTACCATAAATGATAAACAATATAAGTTATTTATGAACAAATGCCCCTAACACCTCTGCAACCTTGCAACAAACTCCGTCAGCACGAAACTCACCAGCATACTCAACACCTCCATCTCCACAGCAACCAAGATGGAAACATGCAGATGTCAGACCCCTCCTCAGTCGACCCCAGCAACCTAAAAAATTATCATCCGATCTCCTTGCTCCCCAACCCAGCCAAAGCACCTGAGAAAGCCATCAACAAAAAATTAGTGAATTCCTCGACCAAAACCACCTATTGGATGCCTCACAATCAGGATTCTATGCCAGCCACAGCACTGAGACCACTCTGATTGCCGCCACTGACTTCATCAGAACACTCCTTGGCAGCGGAGAAACTGGGGCCCTGATCCTCCTCGACCTTTCTGCGGCATTCAACACCATCTCCCACAATACCCTCATCAATAGACTCTACAACATAGCCATACAGCAATACAGCATCCTTCCTTACAGGATACACATAGAGCATCTGTCGGCCTCTCTTCACCTCCGCCCGAAAGACATCATATGCAGTATACCACAAGGATCGACCCTCAGCCCCACCCTCTTCAATATCCCCCCTCGCAGACATTGTCAGAACCCATAAACTCAACATAATCTCCTACACAAATGATACTCAACTGATTCTCTTGCTCACAGAGGACCCCTCCAGCGCAAAAAGCAGTTTTTGCAACGGCATGATAAGCATAGCCAAATGGTTGAGAGACAACTGCCTCCAACTTATCACTGACAAAACTCAAGCACTGATCTTCGGGAAGAACAGCTCTGCATGGGACCACAGTTGGTGGCCTGCAGTGCTTGAACTTACATCCACACCATGCACCCAACCTCAGCATCATCCTCAACAGTAAACTGACTAGGGAATGACAGGTCAATACAGTCGCCTCCTTTTGCTCCCACACACTTCGCATGCTCCGCAGGATCTTCACATGGATCCCAAACAATAACAGAAAGACCATCACTCAGGACCTCATTACCAGCTGCCTCGACTGAGGCAATGCCCTCTACGCCAGTATCTCCACCCAGCTCCTCAGAAGACTCCAGACCACAAAGAATGCAGCAGCAAGACTCATTCTGGACCTCTCCAAATGAACCTCCCCACCCGAGAGAACTCCACTTGCCCCCCCATCCAGAAAAGATGCCATTTCAAGATCTATACACACGACTAGAAAGCCCTCCATGGCCTAGGACCTGCCTGCATCAACCATTGACTGAACTTCCACCAACCCTCTAGACAACTGTGCTCTTCCTCACTCGCTCTCGCAGTCACCCCCTGAATTCATCACAGCGGTGGCCGCTCATTCTCCTACATTGCTGCCAAGACCTGGAACGACCTTTCCTCCAGTTCCGTACAGACCCCTCACTGGCAGACTTCAGAAACAGACTCAAGACCTGGCTCTTCAAATGAGACACAGCGCCCAGATACCCCTAGGGGTGACATTGTTGCACTTAAATGCTGTTGATTGATTACGTTTTGTTGCTACATAAACGTAGACTGTCATATAGTTAATGTTTAATTTTGGTTAAGCTATGTATCGATGAAATTGTATTTTCACAAAACATCATGCACAACAATAAAATCTGTTTAAACAGTACACACATAATTATTTCTAACGTTCAGTCTAAAATTTCACACACATACATTATTCTCCTTAGCCGTATGCGCGCTACGGGTTTTCCCGCTGTGCGCTGACATTTGAAAATCGCGCGGTTCGTGACAAAGCCAGCTCGTCATCCGCGCAGAGCAGGTAACGCCCATGACGAGCTGGCTTTGTCATCCGCAGCGAAGGGGTTAATACTATATATACTTGCTAAATGTGTACCACTAGATCGTCCCTAAATTATTTGCAAGCGAGACGTGCAGTTTATTTAGTATAGATGAGCATAGATCATACAGCTTAGACTATGTCAGCCTCAATGGATTTACGGATGAGTGAAGCAGATCATTTCCCTGCTGTTTGCAAACAGGCTGTATCTACAGGACTCCACTGGCCCTCCCCGAACAAGCATCAAGTCCAGGAGACCTGAACAGTCTTGGGAAATGAACTGTGCAAATAGGTGCTGAGGAACCTGTGGGGTCGAATCTATGGCTAATGGAGAGGGTGGGATACTGCCAACTCGGGTGGTAAAACGTGGGTCTCTCTAGCCACGAAAACCAGTGTTGGCAGTGGCTAATCATTGGGGGCGTTTTGTAGACATGATTATTTTTGTGTCTCATCATTTACCTATCAATCGCTCGTTTATTACGAAGAAACACAGAAGGGGAGCCCATCAATTATTGCACGGCTGAGCAGCCAAAAAATATGGTAATATATTTTTTTATCACTCTTTAATGTGTTCAGATCTGGGGAGCACTAGCATCAGGAAGTCACCTAATCTCCCTCCCATCCTCTCTGAGACATGTCTTCAACGCAAGCTATCAGATGCGGTGCCTTTATAATTACCATCCTATTTTTGTTTTTATTTTTTTATTTTTTTTATTTAATGCATTCTTATAAAGCGCTGACTTTACCCGAAGGTGTCTGAGCACTGTACTATAGAACCAGTTACGTTACATGAGAGAACTGTTACAGGAATGGAACAAATAAAAATAGCATGCCATAGAATCAAAGCGACGCAGGCATAGGGCACACAATCTCAAGCACAGAAAGCACAGACTGCACAAGCAAAAATATGAATATAAATGACAAATTTTACAATCACTAAATAACTTCCTGGCGAAACATTGCTGCGTTGGGTTGCACCCCAAAGAAATAGAGCAGGACGCTTTTCGATCCAAATTTCCTCTACTGATGCTATAAATGTATAGGTGCAGCATACGCGTTTCGAACGTTTCGCCAATAAATTTGTGGTTAACGGGGTAAACGTTCACGGAAATCACTGGATCGTCTCTGTCGGTTTCATCCGCCCTCTCTGTGCTTTGGGAAGTCTAACGTGCTCACATTGGTCATATAAAGTGCATGCAAGCCATTCCTGCGGCTGGTGAAAGTGAAATACGACCTTGTGGTATGAAATTACCCAAGACAACGAACACTTGGTGATGCTGTTAATTTTTTTTTTACATGCTATGTAAAATAAACACGTGCATCGGTTTAAATGATTTCTGTATCACTGCGATTCTGAAATTAACAAATGATGTATATGTGCCCCTCCTTATGAAATGTGACGTTATGAGATGTATGGTACCATCACTTTGTGAAATTAGGTGTGACCTCCTATGTATAGGTACCATTGGATACAATAACCTAAAAGTACATTGTGACAAAGCAAATGCACTCACGCATTCATTTTAATTTAATTACAATGCAAATGAGATGACTTTTAAGGGTGAGGTAAGATTTACAATATTTCAATTGGCTCTAACGCATGGATTGAATATATGCTCTACCTGCATGTCATTTTTTTCTTTCATTTTATTCCTTTAATCACACAACACACTCATTTCCTTTCTCAGCTGTATTCTATGGAGTCAATGCCAGTACAAAGTAATTATCAGGAATTTACAAATACGTATTTCAATGGAATTTCATTCCCGACTCTGGAATAATCACAGTGACTGTGCTCACTTAGGGCCTAATTTCAGCTTTTCTGGTCTTGGAGTGGAGCCGCCATGCTGCTGCCCCGCACCAAGACCACTTACTGACACCGCCAGATTACAACTTTTTTAGTCTCTGGTGGGCTGTGCTTTGATGGTCCCACGGCGGTGCCTATGAAAAAAGCACTGCAGTGGGGGTGTCAAAGGCAGTTCCTGCAAGGTATGGACTTGTGCAGTCCATGCCTTGAAAAAACTGGGTTGCATGCACACAGGGGGTGGGGCCACATGTGCCCCCTTCATTTAGCCCCCCCATAGCCCTGAGGCAAAAGGGGTCCATGTAGGCCCTCCATTGTTTCCTCACAGCCATGAAAACTGTGGCAGAGAGAAAAGTTGTAATATGCTTGGCGATGCCACAGCAGCACCTCCAAGCAAATTGCGGCCTCAAGACTGCCGCAACACGGCCAAGGATCTCTGATTGACACCATTGGGATGCAGCGGTTCCATGTCGTCTGATTGCTCAACTTGTGATAGGGCGATCGTACCGCCGGTGCAGCGGTGCCCGCAGCTCCACCATGACTATGGCGGTTCAACAGACCGTTGTAGTCATAATTAGGCCCTTAGACACCAGGGCCCAATTGTAGAGATGTGCATGGCAGCGCCAGTGCAAATGTAAACTCACATCCAGCACTTTTCCAAACCCATGAATGACTAGTTCAGAAGGGCGACTCTCATATTAGGGTAGGCATGGCTGCATTTTTTGGGTTGCTTATCAATGTCAGGTTTTGAAGGAGGTTCGCTGGAGCCAGACAACTTCCATGTTTTTGTTTCATCTGTTTATTGAGTTTTATAATAATATACTGTCACATCACAGAAATGATTAATGCATAAATACAGTGGTATCTTTACATATCCCTGCAGAAACTGAAAACTTTAGAGACTTTCATACATTTAAGTACCATATTACTGCTGCAGTGGCATGGTGTACACATTTGTAATCTTATACAGTCCACATTGGTTTCCTGTTATACATCAGCGTTCTCATATTCGTTAGAGAAACAGGAAGGAGGTTACCTTGTTAATTGACTTACAGTGCCCCAACAGCATCAATCATGCATGTGAGTTCCACGCCTCCGAGTGATAAAGTCAGTCAGATGTGAGCATAATAGAAGTATTTCTAATTCTGATCAATTATAAGAAAGCATTAAACTTCTAAACAAAAGTGTAAACTAAAAAGGAAATAGGCTCGCTTGTACTCAGAGCATCATCCCCGGGACCATCAGTAAGTGCCACTATTACATTGTAGCCCTGTATTTCCCCTTTCCTCTCTCCCTCCAGTTTATATGTCTCAGCACAGATAGAAACAGACAACTCTGTCATATAGTTACTGCTTACGTATGTACCGTGTTAAGTTAGCATGAGCTTATTAAATGTTTAAACGCCATTTTACCTTTTGCTGCTTCTGCACAGGACACATAATTGTTGCTTTAGCTTTCAGCCTAGAAGAGCGTTGTGATTTATACGAGAATAATATGTTATTGCTCTGATAACATTGCTTAGTAGACGGTGTCTGTACAGTGAGAGCTGAAACCTTGAAGGATGAGTAAACACAGTGTTATTGTAAGGTCTGATCTTCGCACTTTCCTAGACATAACATAAATGCAGCTGTTGGCAAATCTGGCTTTAGGCTCGTTTTATATTGCTTTGCACAAGAACAGATAAACACAATTGATGGTGCTTCGCATGCAGAGAGCGGCTGGAAGATGATGTGATCCTCTGCCACTGAGAGATTGAGGTATGGGGTCGCCCTGCTAAAGCCCAAAGAGACCTTCTTAGATATAATATAATATGCTAGTTAGGGAGGGTGAGAATTAGGTGTTGTTAACTCCTATTCATTTCAACATGTTAGCATGTTGTCACCTTTTGCACTTTATGGACTAGTAACTATGCTGATAACATTGCTTCTTATAATATGTTTGCTTGTATTATCTAAGATACTGCGTTTGAGAACCCGGCATTAGTAAATAAATATTTCAAATATGCACGAGTCCTCATTTGCTCCGCGTTCTGGTTTGAAATGATTATATAATGAAAGAGTGTCTATGTGTTCCACGTGACATGAGGTATTCTAAGATCATGTTCTGGTTTGTCTAAACATTGGGAGTTTGTTATGACCAATGAGACACTGTAACTAGCTCGGTAAGGGGATTTTGGGTACTAAGGTGAGTTTTGGGCCATCTTAATTCACTGAGGTTCCAAATCTCTATGCACAGTTCTGTAGGAGAATGGAATCCCTGCTACAACTCGTCCATTAAAAATACATTCGGACATCAGTCCCTACTGTTACCTATTAGAGGAATTATCTTTTTCTGCTACGGGGCGCATAGTATTTGAAGGGCTGTAAGAATCGCATCCCAGCTAGTTGGAATAAGGAATTTGCGCAGATCGAGCTTGTCTTCTCTACAAAGGGATACTCCTTCTGCTCATGCCCAATTGTAAGAACAAGTCAGTAGGGATGGTGGGTCACTGGATTTCCAGCGTTTGGTGATAAGACTTTTGGCTACCACTAGGCCAAGATTTAGGAATCGGTTTGTGGCTCTGTGTTTTTTATCTCATGTGAATAACCCCAGTACACGTCTCCCATGTATTTGAAAGTTGTCTATCAGTACATTCGGACAAGTGCTGCAATACCCCCTCCAACTAATGTTGCAGCTTGGGGCATGACCATAACATTTGTATAATGTAAACATCATGATGGGTGCATTACGAGGGACATTTGTAGGACTCAGCAGCATTATACTCCATTCTGCAGTTGTACACGGGCGGCCCAAGTCCATCTCCGACCGAGTTCGTAAGGTAGTCAAATCTGTTGCGGTGTGTAAACGGAGTGCATCCTCAAACCGAGTGAGATGATGACATTCCCCCATTGCGTGTATATATTGGAGTACAAGGTGTGTTTGCAGTTCTTGTGTTATATCTCCCCATCTGCATCGCAATAGGTTGACCCAGGAGGCATATTTAAGAAAGCGGCTGTTAGAAATGGGGTTCTCTAGTTGGCAAGGGCTTGCACCCATGCCCAAGTAGGGACCCTTCTTCTAGTCAGGATAAAGGAGTTACACTCCTAAAATAACCCCTGCTCACACCCTTGCTAGCTTGGCATGAGCAGTCAGGCTTACCTTAGAGGCAGTATGTAAAGCATTTGTACATAACCAACAGTAATACAGTGTAAGCACTACAAAAGGACACCACACCACACAAGTTTAGAAAAATAGCCAATATTTATATATAGAAGACCAAAAACGAGAAGAATCCACAATGCAGTACTTAAAAATCTACAGTTATCAAAATATGCTTTAAAAACAGTTCAGTTTATTTATTTTATTATTTTTTGGATTTGTAATGCGTTTGGCTGCCTCAGCGATGAGGCGTCCCAGCACAACAAGAGACCGGGAACAGGAGTCTGAGAGTGCAACATAAAGATTAAACAGTAAGATTAGGGAAAAGCCAGGTCTTTAAGGCTTTTTGAAATGCCGGATGGTTCAGAGTGGCTCTAATGGGAGCCGGGAGCGAGTTCCAAAGTTTGGCTGCCAAATAGCAAAAAGAGCGTCCCCCAGCCCTCGCTCGCCAGACTCGAGGGAAGCGGACCAGCGGAAGATCAGCAGATCTGAACGAGCGCCTAGGCACATAGGACTCCAGCAAACCCTGCTGAGGCCTGGTGTGTCAAGATCTTGTGTGAAATACACAGTGCCTTAAACTGAATGTGCTTTTCAAGATGCAGCCAGTAGAGTTTATGTAGCACATGCGCCACCGAGCAAGATTTAGGCAGTGCGACCAGAAGCCATGCCGCCAGGTTCTGGACCCTCTGCAGGTGGTTGATGCTCGCCTTATTTGCGCCCAAGTAGAGGGAATTATCATAGTCCAGTCTGGACAGAATGGATGCCTGGACAATGGTCTGGCGCACCTTGGGAGGGAGGAAACCCAGCAACGGTCTCAGGACTCAGTGATGTCGATAGCTCCGTCCGGGGCTATCACGGCATCGTGAGCAAAGAAATCCAAACAGTTCAGGCTGGTCACGGCGTCATGGACCAGCTACAGTGTCGGGAAGACCCGAAAACAGTACCTGTTAGAGATGCAGGGTGCAAAGGCCCTTGAAGTCACTCATGTTGCAGGTCGAACTCCTTTCTGTTGGGATCAGGAGCGCTGGCATTGGCAGGCGTCGGCTGCTGCAGTGGGAAGTGCAGCAGTGCCCTCAGGTCGCGGTGCGAGCAGCGGCTCCAAGGCGGCATTAGATGGCGTCGTGGGTGAGACCAGGGTCGCGGAGCGAGGTGAAGGTGGTGCTCGTCCTGGTGCTGGCAGGTTACAGAGCAAGCAGCTGCATCGTTATTGCTGAAGCACTGTCGTCGACTGACGAATGGGAGTCGATGGTGCCGGTGTCGGTAGGCCAAGGCAGCGGTGCAGGATGAGGGCGGTGCATCGTGTAACTTTACGAGCTGTGCCCTCGAACCACAGTGCAAATAGTGGCTTTGGTTTCGGCGTGGAGCGTCGTCGTCAGGGAGGCCAAGGCGTCGTCCTGAAGCGAGGCAGTGCAGACTGCGGTGCCCACAGGTCTTGGTGCGGGCAATGGCTCAGTGGTGGCACCAGCTGGCGTCGTCGGTGAGAACAGGGTCACGATGTGTCGGTGCTCTCTGCGGTGCCCAGCCTTCGGCGCGAAGCAAGGGGGTGCAGTGTGCGGTACCCATAGGTCACAGTGCGAGCAG
This sequence comes from Lissotriton vulgaris, assembly GCF_964263255.1. Classification (NCBI taxonomy): domain Eukaryota; kingdom Metazoa; phylum Chordata; class Amphibia; order Caudata; family Salamandridae; genus Lissotriton; species Lissotriton vulgaris. The sequence continues at coordinate 1,529,180,625 of NC_141685.1, read as the reverse complement.
GGGCACAGTGGCGGCGTCAGCAGCCATCGTCGGTGAGACCAGGGTCGCGGTGCAGAGTTGCAGCGGTGCCCTCTGTGGTGCCTTTAGGACACCAAGTCGGCAGCGGCATTGTAGACGTCGTCGAGTTGCTTTTCTTCTGTCCCAGCACAAAACACACGGTCCCCAGTGCTAAGGGCAGAAGAGCTGGACTTCTATGCTGTTCCTGAGACTTCTTGAACAGGAGCAAGCTCTACCTCAAGCCCTTGGAGAAACTCACAAAAGTAGATTGCAGAAAGTTCAGTCCTGTCCTTTCACTGCCCAAGACAGAAGCAGCCACTGTAGTCCAACCCAGAAAAGCACACAGCAAAGTGGTAGTACCCCCCCACAGCTTCTCCAGCTCTTCTTCTTGGCAGTCTTCTTGATCCAAAAGAGTTCTAAAGTTCAGGGGTCTGGGCCCTAGTATTTGTATCCAAAAATCAGTTGATCCTATAGGCAGAGGGTGTTTGTGCCCAGCCAGAACCAGTCCTGCCTTCTCTGGTGTGATTTTCCGGCAGGGGGTGGAGACGGTATTGTCAGAGGTAGACCAGGCCTTTTGAGGTGCAAGGAAATCTCCTACTCTTCCCCCATCGCAGCCCAGGTCAATTCAGCCTTTCCCTGACCAACCTAGACTATGGGGAGCCACCCTTGCTTCCTAGCCATCTGTCGTACAAAACCCAGACAGGCAATCCACATTCCAGCAGAGGCACACGGGATGACTGAGCAAGAAAATACCTACTTTATAAAAGTAGTATTTTCAAACACAGAATGTAAAAATCCCCTTTAGTATAAGGTGCATCGTTAGATCCTGAGTTCAGGCACTCTAAATTGTATTTTCCCACCTAGTTCCCATGGCCAGTTATGTTTATAAGATGTTATAAACAAACTTCCATTCTGTCCTATGGGGAACAGGTAGCCTTGCAATGGTGAAAAACGAAACGGGTTGTAATTCACTATCAGGACATGCCACACACACCAGGGCAGGTCCTTCCTTTCACATACACTGCAACCTGCCCACAGGGGTACTTTGGGCCTACCTTAGGGGTACCTGACATGTAAGAAAAGGGAAGGTTAGGGACTGGTCAGTGTGTGCACGGGCCAAGTCCACATGACAGTTACAAACTGCGCACAGACTCTGCAATGGTAGCTCTGAAGTCTCTTTTCCGGGCTACTCACGTGGGTGGCACAATCCGTGCTGCAGGCACACGCATAGCATTTGATTCCCAGGGGTGCCGCTCGTACACAGAGGTGTTTCCTGCATTTCTCCCTGCTTGACACTCGCTACTGGAGTAGCCAAACTTTCTGCTGCCAAAGTCCACTGCCGCCGAGGAAGGTGAAAAGAACAGCGAGGCCGCAGAGGAGGTGAGAGGCGCGGCCCCGGGACTGCGAGGGACAGCGTTATTGACACCAGCTGTCTCCTCTTCCCGAGGGTGCCGCGCCCCCTCCCAGTGCCCGCCCCCAGGCGTTCATAACCTCTCGCGGCCCCCGCTCCGCGGGTGCCGCTCGTACACAGAGGTGTTTCCTGCATTTCTCCCTGCTTGACACTCGCTACTGGAGTAGCCAAACTTTCTGCTGCCAAAGTCCACTGCCGCCGAGGAAGGTGAAAAGAACAGCGAGGCCGCAGAGGAGGTGAGAGGCGCGGCCCCGGGACTGCGAGGGACAGCGTTATTGACACCAGCTGTCTCCTCTTCCCGAGGGTGCCGCGCCCCCTCCCAGTGCCCGCCCCCAGGCGTTCATAACCTCTCGCGGCCCCCGCTCCGCGGGTGCCGCTCGTACACAGAGGTGTTTCCTGCATTTCTCCCTGCTTGACACTCGCTACTGGAGTAGCCAAACTTTCTGCTGCCAAAGTCCACTGCCGCCGAGGAAGGTGAAAAGAACAGCGAGGCCGCAGAGGAGGTGAGAGGCGCGGCCCCGGGACTGCGAGGGACAGCGTTATTGACACCAGCTGTCTCCTCTTCCCGAGGGTGCCGCGCCCCCTCCCAGTGCCCGCCCCCAGGCGTTCATAACCTCTCGCGGCCCCCGCTCCGCGGGGGCCGCTCGTACACAGAGGTGTTTCCTGCATTTCTCCCTGCTTGACACTCGCTACTGGAGTAGCCAAACTTTCTGCTGCCAAAGTCCACTGCCGCCGAGGAAGGTGAAAAGAACAGCGAGGCCGCAGAGGAGGTGAGAGGCGCGGCCCCGGGACTGCGAGGGACAGCGTTATTGACACCAGCTGTCTCCTCTTCCCGAGGGTGCCGCGCCCCCTCCCAGTGCCCGCCCCCAGGCATTCATAACCTCTCGCGGCCCCCGCTCCGCGGGAGCCGCTCGTACACAGAGGTGTTTCCTGCATTTTTCCCTGCTTGACACTCGCTACTGGAGTAGCCAAACTTTCTGCTGCCAAAGTCCACTGCCGCCGAGGAAGGTGAAAAGAACAGCGAGGCCGCAGAGGAGGTGAGAGGCGCGGCCCCGGGACTGCGAGGGACAGCGTTATTGACACCAGCTGTCTCCTCTTCCCGAGGGTGCCGCGCCCCCTCCCAGTGCCCCGCCCTCTCCTCATAGACTTAAAAGCAAGGGCTATAACGCGCACCGCGGGACGCGCGCGGGGCGCAGCCCGGGGCGAAGCCCGGGCCAAGGGCGGGCCCGTTGTTGCCCGTTAGTGCCCGATAGAGACCGGACCGGGCCACCCCCCTTTGAACATCGTCCCAGTAACAAACACACAACTATGCCGCCTAAAACAAGAAGTGCCTCCAAACCTAAATCCAAACACGCCCAGGAGGTAGCACAGGTAACAGGCCCTATTGACTTATTCATATCTCGGGTCCATGAGACGATAAACCAAAGTATAGCTCTAATGGAGAAGAGAGTTTCCATGGATCTTATCAGTGCCAACGCGAAGCGATCATCACTAGGTGCAATAGCAAATGCCGCCTCCCCAATTAATATAAATACCCAAAACTGTTCTCTTCCTGTGACCCTCCCCGTCTCAGATTTAAACACTGTTCCATCAGTAGTTGACCTGTCGGTCACTCACTCAGAGTCGGACCCCTCAATATCAATGGACGACCTGGAAGCAACTCCCGACCTAGCTGGTTGTCAAACCGAAGGAGATATCCGATCCATCGATAACTCAACCCAGCTAGGCGAGAGAGAAGGGGCAATACCGAAAACACGACCATCAATCAATGAAGGAACACACAGTTCTCATTGTCAGGAAGATAAAATGACTGATCCAAGCCCCTCAACCTCAAACAGTATATTACATATCTCTGACTTAAGTCTACCCCACAAGGCAACCTCAAATGATAGCGCACCGGAGCAATGTAAAACCTGTAGAATCACCTCACAAGTTCTTACTACAACCAAGGACTTACTCTACCAGTATTTAAAGCCTATTCAATTAAGTATTAGAAATCTTGAAGCTCAATTAACAATAATCTCGGCCACTCTCCTAGATACGAATACTCGGATTGACGTAAGGGGTCAACATAACATCTCGCACCCACCAAAAAAGCAAAACCAAACGCACGCACAGAAAACAGTTAGTCATTCAAACACAACATCTTCAGTACAAAAGACTCTAAAACAACCGTCTACCATATCCAAATCCACCGCAAGCACGACCCTTTCCCAGCAGGGGAAACCACCCCATCCAAAAGTACAGCAATTAATAACTGCAGGCAAGGCCACGGCAAGCACCCCAGGTCCTTTAGCCAAACCAGACCCTAGTAGATCCACCACAGAAAAGCCTGACCCCCAGCCATCGACCCCATCGCTTTCCCAAAAAATACCCAAGAACACACCCAAGAACTCACCCAAAATCACGCCGAAAAAACCTCCCACAGCCAGACGTCCCGCTCACATGCCTCCGGAAGCCACTCCCTACACAATAGTTTTAACAGGAGTACCCGAGCTAACAGACGACACCCCAGAAACTGCATGGTCACTTAAGAACAAGACCATGCAGTGGCTTAGCATAAACAGACCCCTTGAATCCCATCTCTCGGGAGGGATCACTACAGCCCGTAGGGTAGCCTGGATAGGCAAAACTAAAAAGACAATACGCGGTGATTGCATCATCGTAACCTGTAGAGATCCTGCAACCGTAGATCACATTTGTGCTTGGCCCCAACTTGATAAAAAAGGGGGAATAGACGCCCGTCACCTCTCCTTTTTCTATCCCCCAGCGAAACAACATCGCAACTATCCATCTTGGGAATGGCACCACTACCCCAAAGATCACTCTAAAGACCTACGGAATCAGGACCCTTGGTGTCAAACACCATGGAGCCAGAGGGAGTACCCATGCGACTATCTAGATAGGGGAGGACCAAGAGGTAGATATGTCGAACGCCAAATACCTTATTGGCAGGACAGACCTTATCAACCATATGAAGGATGGCAGGGCTTCCCGACCCAAAACCGTTTTGAGTGCCTTGAAATGGTCGATTGACCATCTACGGTCAAATCTAACCATCATAACGTAGACTCCATACACCAACCTGTTATTGATAAGTATCCGACGCCACAACTAGAGTCATCTTATACATCAGAATCAACATTGCCTCAATTAAATAAATTCTTGACCCGCTCCCACCCAGCAGAAGCAGATACCAGCCAAAGAATAAACATCGAGCCTGATACAATTATCGAAACTCACACCACCAAGACAACTATAACTGATATCAAGGGAATTAAAGAGGTCATGAGCATAGGTATAGCCTACTGGAACGTTGCAGGCCTAAGAGAAAAAATATCATGTCCCCTATGGCTGAACACAGCAAGGACCCACCAAATCTTGTGCCTCCAAGAGACTTGGTGTACATCCCCTCTCCACCTAGCGGGCTACAAGACATTTTTTACTAAAGCTACGCCAAGCACCATGGGAAGACCAAAAGGCGGGCTCATGATCTACTTTTCCAACACCTTACCTCTTACAGTAAAACTAACAAAAGAAACACCCACTTACCAAATCATCCAATTCACCCATCAGACGGCAGCATCAAGAAACCTATTTATAATCATAAACTATTATAATAACACAGGCACCCAGGAATGCTGCTCCTATCTAGATGAAATGGTAGCACACGTATCCTCAATACAAGATGCGAACTCAACTATGACAATAAACTGTATCTGGGGAGGCGATTTTAATCAAACAATATGCCCAAATCATGAAAGTGGAATCTGCGGTCTACAGACCGAATCCGGAAATCCCATCCCACACTTTTCACATACTCCGAGTGGAAACAAGCTCAACGAAACTCTCTTCACCCTGGACCTAGATTTTGCCAATGAACTAGTTGACCCGGCTCAGAAATTCCAACCTACTTTCCATGGACGCGGTTGTATGTCAACTATTGACTTCATCTTAGCCTCAAATACCTGTAAAGGATCACTAAAAAACTATAAAGTAGGGTCTAGCCCGATTAGCGACCACTACCCCCTGAGCATGGACCTCCTCATGGGAAAAGCGGGTTCCTCTACAACAAAAGTTAGCTCTCTTGACCAACAATCACTAACATTAAAGAGGAAGAATGGGTATGTCATTAAATGGTCAAAGATTGACCCTGAAATTTCCTCACAAAGGATACTTGCAAAAACGCAACCATGGATAAGAGACTGCTTGTCCGCAGAGGCCTCCCCTGAATTAATCATCAACTCCTTTCACAACATTCAAGGAGCAATAAGGGACGAGCTATTTAAACACACTACAAACAAACCAAAACCTCCAACGAGGAGATGGTTTGATTCTGACTGCAGAAAGGCACTCACGTCCCTTAAAAAAGCCCTTCGGCAGAAACCCAGAGACGCCCAAGAAATCTCACACCGAAGGAAAGAGTATAACAATGCCCGGAAAACACGAAGGCGCCAGATAAAGCATGATCTATGGTGTCAACTACATGAGAGTGCACTAAAAAAAGACAGCACCACATTCTGGCAGACCATCAGATCACCCCTTCTAGACAATACCGCAGATCCACATCAGCTAGACGTGGCAATAACTGAGAACGACTGGGTTCATCATTTTACGAAAATCTTTGGCTTACCAATCGACCTCCCTCAAACCGAAGATCAAGCACAAGCAGAGAACAATTTCCACCCCATTAATCTACGCTTTACTGTAAGTGAGGTTAGAAAGGCTCTCAAAGCGTCAAAAACTGGCAAGGCTCCCGGGCCAGACGGGGTACCCATGGACTTGTTTTTATACAATAGCGAGCACTGGTCACTAATAATTACCCGGTTAATGACAGCAGTTACTGAAATTGGTCTTCTTCCATCGTGGTCTACCTCCACCCTCCTACCAATATTTAAGAAAGGAGACCGTAATGATCCCGCGTGCTACCGGCCGATCTCCCTCCTGGATTCCACGGGCAAGATTGCAGGTCGACTACTCCTGGACCGACTACAATCTTGGGCCCAGGAGAACAGTATCATCACAGACCTGCAATATGGTTTCCAGAAGGGGCTCGGGACGGTGGATCAGGCCTTAAACCTGACCCTCCTGGCCGGAAAATACGCCCGTGCGAAAGGAGGAAAAATCTATCTGGTCTACGTAGACATGAGCGCGGCTTTCGACTGCGTTCAGCATGCCAAGTTGTGGGAGATTATGACAAACCTTGGAGTGGATCCATCTATATTAGCTTTCCTTAGGGAACTCTACACCAATGCGGAAGGCCGAGTTCGTTACGGTATAGCAGGCGAACTATCACGCCCCTTTAAAATAACACGAGGAGTAAGACAAGGGTGCGTACTGGCTCCCTTCCTGTTCAACTTATACACCAATGGAATTGAACAAGCAATGCTGGAAGGGAGCCAGGACCTTCCGCAGATAGCACGCCGCCCAATACCCATCCTCCTGTATGCCGACGACTCAGTCATTCTGGCCCGGACAGCTAACCAACTCCAGCGGCAGCTGAACAAATACGTGGCATTTATGGATTCCCTAGGACTAAAAGTAAATATTAAAAAGACATTTACAATGACCATCGGACCAAAACATGGATCCTCCAAATCCATGTATATCAACAAAAACAGGCTGGAAATAACAACGGTATACCCCTACTTGGGTATACTTGTGGATGATACAATGACTTGGCGTAAGGCAATCGAAACCAGAAATCTCAACTTCCGCCGAGCAGTGTCGGCATTAAGTGCCTTCTCCAGAAAACTTGGCAAACCAGCTCCATCGGAATTGCTAACAATATACTACGCAAAATGCCACAGCGTGGCCACCTACGGAGCAGGCATTTGGGGTTACGGAAATATAGACCAACTCCAGGTAACGGAGAACGCTTTTATTAAATATGTTCTAGCCCTTCCCCAAAGCTCCCCGATCTTTGCAGCCCATCGGGAGCTAGGGATGGAATATGTGACAGACACCATACGATGCCAGCCTCTTATGCTCTGGCACCGTATATGGTGCAATCCTGAAAGTCACATAACGCGTTCCCTCATCACAGAATGCCTTGGCCTAGCCCACTGGAGGAAAATACCCTGGCTTAATTACATCCACAAATTTCTCCAAGACCTTGATCGGGAGCAATACTTTTCTGATCCACCATCAATAGAGGACATCTCAAAGAAAAAGCTGAAAGAACTCTGCATGGGCCACCTAAGAGAACTTCGCCTCCAGGCCGAGATAGTCAAAATACAAAATGAAAAAATTTGCTCACTACAGTCAGAGAAGTTATTGCAGCCCTATTTGTTGTTCTTTCTCTCGAACTATGAAAAGTTTCTACTAACAAGGTTACGGTTCGACCTTTTTTTCCGAATGGTCTCATTTCCAGAACCGAATAACTGGTCCCGGAACCTGACTTGTTGTCCTTGTGACGGGGCTTCCAACCAATCAACTGTCCATGTTGTACTGTTCTGCAAGTACTATAGAGCAGCTAGGAAAAAGTGGATCCTTCCCCCTCTTCGTCTAAGTGGACTCAGATGTACATATCCCGCTCTCGCTTACCTTCAGTCACCGAAAAATCCGCATGAAGCTAAAATGATAGTGACTTTCTTAAAACTAGTAAAAAAAACTCGTCGCGAAACTGTTTTTTAACCTATAAACATGTATTTTAAAGCATTAACTCTTGAATTTTTATAAAACTGTACTTTTTGTGATTATGCAATTTTATAATCGAATAAAAGTTTATGAAACTGAAACTGATTCCCAGGCCCTGCCACACTCAGTACACTTTACTAGGGGCTGACAAGAACACCAAACAGCCAATCATGGAAACACCAATCCATAACATACTTTACCACAGTAGCACTTACACTTTACCACTGATCAGCAGTGCGAAAAGCAAAAACAGAGTCAAAACCGGGAGGGCCGAAAGCAAAAACTCAGGTGAAACACAACAAAAGATGCCAAGTCTAACACATGTCCCCTCCAGCTGAAAGTAGAAAGTACTAACCAACCTCCTTGGAGTTCTCTTCACTAAGGTGGAAGAACCTGGACAGGCCATCTGCATTGGCGTGTTCTGTGCCAAGACGGTGTTCCACCGTAAAGTCCATTCCCTGTAGGGAGATAGACCACCTCAGCAGTTTTGAATTTTCACCCCTCATTTACATTAACAACCTGAGGGGCCTGTGGTCTGTCTGAATCCGGAAGAGAGTCCGAAACAGGTAGGGCCTTAGCTTCTTCAGTGCCAAGACCACAGAAAAAGCTTCCCTTTCTATGGCACTCCACCTCTGTTCCCTGGGGAGTAGTCTCCTGCTAAGGAAGACTACAGGCTGGTCTAGGCCCTCTTCGTTCAACTGTGAGAACACCACTACCACACCATGCTCTGAAGCATCAGTCTGCATTACGAATTCCTTGGAGAAGTCGGGTTCCTTGAGCACGGGTGACGTGCACATGGTGGCCTTGAGGGCATCAAAAGCCTTCTGGCAGGACTCAGTCCAGACTGTCTTCGGCTGCTTCCTTGAAGTCAGCTCTGTTAAGAGGGCATCAATGATGCCATAACCCTTAACGATTATCCAGTGTTACCCGGTGAGTCCTAAAAAGGCCCTCACATCTGTCTGGATCTTGGGGGGCTCCCAGGCCAGAATGGTGTCAGTCTTGGGTTGTAGGGGCGCCACCTGGCGCTCCCTACCTAGTGTCCCAAGTACACCACAGAACCCTGCCTGATATGGAACTTACTGGCCTTGATCATGAGGCCTGCCCTCTCCAGCGCCTTCAACACTTCATCGAGGTTCTGCAAGTGTTCTTCCCAGCTGGAACTGAACACTGCAATGTCATCCAGGTAGGCGGAACTGAAATCCTCCAGCCAACACCTATTTGACCAACCTCTGAAAGGTGGCAGGGGCATTTTTCAACCCAAAGGGCATCACGCGGAACTGGTAATGTCCTTGTGGGGATGAAAATGCTGACCTCTTCTTGGCCCCATCGGTTAAGGCAATCTGCCAGTACCCAGACGTTAAATCAAAGGTGCTGAGGAACTTGCCAGCTCCCATCGATCAATGAGCTCATCAGCTCTGGGGATGGGGTGTGCGTCAGTCCTGGAGATGGAATCAAGCCCACGGAGTCCATACAAAACCGCAGTTCTGGAGTGACCCAAAGGTGCAGCAGTCTTTGGGACCAAGACTACTTGGCTGGCCAAGGACTGCTGGACAGCTCAACTACCCTTAATGCAAAAATCTTAGAGACCTCCTCCTTGATGCTGGCCTTGACCCGGTCAGCCAACCTGTAAATATTGTGCTTCACAGGGGGGCTGTCACCGGTGTCTATGTCATGGGTACACCAGTGAGTAACACCTGGGTTCAGGGAGAACAGCGGGGCAAACTGTCCCAGCAACTCGTGACAGTCGGTCCGTTGCTCGTTGGTCAGTGTCGGGGATAGGATCACACATTCCACTGACCCATAACCTTCCTTAGCCGACAGGAGGTTGGGGAGAGGCTCATTCTCCTCTTCCGCCCCGGAATCTGTCACCAAGAGCATGCTCACTTCGGACCTCTCGAAGTGGGGTTAGAGGTGGTTCATGAGGAGGACCCGCAAAGGGTTCCTGGGAGCCTGCAAAGCCACCAGGTTGGAGACCTCGCTTTTAAGCTCCATTACCTCAAACGACCCAGTCCACTTGTCCTGTAAGGCGCAAGGTTCCACTGGGGCCATGGCCCACATTTTTGTCAAGGTTGAAACTGCACCAGAGTGGCATTCTGGTCATACCACTTCTTCATTTCTTCCTGGCTGGCCTCGAGGTTTGCCTAAGTGAGTTTCCTGCTAAACACGTCCTGGGGACTTTTCCTGGGAGCTGCCTCCCAGCCTTCCTTCACCAAACTCAGAGATCCTCTCACAGGGTGACCATACAGAAGCTTAAAGGGACTGAACCAAAGAGACTTCTGAGGTACCTCCCTGTAGGCAAAAGAGAAAGGACAGAAAGAGGACATCTTACTTATGCCTAATGGATTCTGTTAGACCCTTAATCATGCCCTTCAAGGTATGGTTGAATCTCTCTACCAGACCATCCAGACCATTACCTTGGGGGTGGTAAGGAGTGGTGAACTTGTATGTGACACCACACTTCTTCCACAGGGATGTCATATACTTAGATATGAAGTTGGTCCCCCTGTCGGTAACCACCTCTCTGGGGAACCTCATGCGGGAAAATATCCCCTTTAACGCCTGGCCCACCACTGGTGCCATCTTTATCCTGAAATGGATTGCTTCGGGGTACCGGGTGGCATGGTCCAGCAAGACCAGGATGTACCTGTTGCCCATGGCTGTCTTGGGTTCAAGTAGCCCCACAATGTCCATCCCTACTGTTAGACCTGGCATCATTGGCATGAGTCTATCCTCCATTTTTTGTCTGTTTGCCTCCTCTGTTTACGATGTTTTGCTGGAATATTGCTTTGGGCACTGTGCCACTGCTGATCAGCGCCACAGTGCAAGTGCTCCCTATCCTAAATTGGTACATTAATTGGATTCCATATTTGGCTTATTTGGTTTACTGTCAGTCCCTAGTATAGTGCACCAGGAGTGCCAGGGCTTGTAAATACAAATGCTGCTGGTGGGCTTGCAGCACTGGTTGTGCCACCCACAGAAGCGGCCTAGTAAAATATGTCTAAGGTCTGCCATTGCAGAACCTGCGTGCAGTCTGGTACTGCCATGCTGACTGCGCAAGTACACCTACTTCCCATTCCCTAAAACCTTCCCTTAACTTCATGTTAGTCACCCCTATGGTAGGCCCCAGGGCAGGGTGCATTGTAAGCATAAGGTAGGACAAGCCCTGATGTGTGTGGCATGTCCTAATATTGAATGACAGCCCTTTTCGTTGTTCACTATTGTAAGGCTACCTGCTCTCCTTAGGCCAGACTGGGCTGCTGGAATTAGTACACTATATAATCCTAACAGACTCAGAGAGCATGGTGGAAAGTCGAGTTTAGTATCCCAGAACTCAGAATTTGATAACACATCCTTTAGGATGGATGGTTTTTAGATTCTGAGTTTGAAACTAGCACTTTTAGAAAGTGACTAGTTTCTTGTCTAACTATTTACTGGTCTCTGCTGGTTTGGTGTGTGTGTGACAGGGGCTGGGTGGCTCCAGAAGTCTGAATGAGTCAGTGTGGGGTGAATGAGGCATTTGCGTTTATAGTGGGGGAAGAGTAGTTCCTGATAGCCTGCCCTGCCTGACACAATGCTGGCTCTACCTCCTGCCGGGCGACTGATGGCTCTGCCCCTGCCAGTGACAATGCTGGCTCCACCTCCTGCCGGGCGTCTGAGGACACTGCCCTGCACAGTGAATAGGCCAGGTGCCTCGGCCTGGCAACACCCACAACAAACCCAGGATGGGGGAAATCTCCCTGCATGGACAAAGGGATCAAAGCAGAAAAGGGGTATAAGAGAAGGACCCCTGAACCAAGGAATTTAGATCACTTCTGACAAGGATACCTACACCAAGGACAAGAAGCCTGCTGATCTAAGGACTTGCCTACCCCTTTTGCCAGAGTGTTGTTTGCTGGGGAGAATCATGCAGTTGCTTCTTTATTTTTGACAAGGAACAAGGAGAGAAGAACTGAGTGTGTACTCTCAAGCTTTGCCAAGAAAATCTCCAATGGCTGGAAGAGTGCCAGTCTCCTGTTGAAGTCACAGGGCTAAAGGACTTTACCATCTGCTAAAATTGCCTGTTGCTGGAACGTGGGAGTCCAGCACATCTAAAGAAACCAGCAATCCTGGCAGCAAGAAGGGGGCCCTGGTGGGGCCCCCTTCTTGCTGCCAATGGATCAGCTCAGAGATGTCCCCCAGTTCATCTAACTGCTTCCCTGTAGGCAGGGGGCGTCCCCCTTAAGGTTCGCCTCCTCGAGGGCCGTGGGCACTTCAGGCCTCTTGTCCTTTCTCTTGGCAGGGACCTGGGCCACTGTTTCAGGCTCTAAGTCCTCTGACCACCCCCTCTGGCCACCATTGACCGAGTGGACATGCATGCCCACTCTGGCAACCCAAGCAGCTCCAAGTGAGACTTGAGCTCAACATCCTTCCCGAAGGACTGCTCCAGGTTGTTACCTAGCAGACAATCTACAGGCATAGAAGGGTTCACAACCACCCTCAAGGGACCTGAGACCCCCCCACTCGAAGGAAACCTATGCCACCAGACACTGGCATTCTGAATTGTCTACCGCAATTACTTGGTGGAATGCCCCTGGGACTACCTGCTTCTCAGAGACCAGGTGACACCGGATCTAGGTCACACTGTCTCCAGTTTTTCTGAGAGCCTCTACCCTTTTCCAATTGATGGTCACCCATGTGCTGTATTTCTTTGTGTTAGGGGGCACTTGGTTTCCTGGGACCATCTCACTGTCCCCTAGTAAGACGAGGGTCATTTCTGCGGGGTCCCCATCCTCCTGTGGGTACTCCTCCTCCTCCCCAAGCGCTGCACTAGCCAACACCTTAGACTGCCCACCGGTGTGTGGCTGTGCCCCTTTGTAACACCTGGGGTCTCCCTTAATGTGCCCCACCTGGTCACATGCAAAACATTTGCGGGGGCCGGTCTCAGCAGGCCTTTCTGATGAAACCCCTTGTTTCTTATATCCGGGGGGATGGTAACCTTTACCCTGGGTGTTAGTTTGGTGCCCTTTAGAGAACTCCTGTGCTTTAGCCTTGTCTCCCCACTTTTCTGATAGGAACCCTGCCCACATTCGGCTGAGTCTCCCCCAAATACTTTCTTGTGGACCAGTGTACTCACCCAGCGGTCCGTCTCCATAGCAAGCTTCCTGGGGTCAGTCAGCTTACTATCAACTAGGTGCTGGCGCAAATCTGGAGAACATAGACTAGACAAGTGTTCCCACACAATCAAATTGTAATTGTAGAGCCCCTGAAAATCTGTCACATTACTGCCCTTCACTCAGCCATCCAGTGACCTGGAAAACACATCCAAACATTCCAACCAAGTGCTGGCATCAGACTTCTTACGGGACCTGAACTGATCCCTGTACTTTTCAGGAGAAAGACCATACTTAGTGAGAAGGGCATGTCTGGATAGGGGAGGTGATACCCCATACCAAAAGGTATTAAAGTATCCCTCTCTTCCTCCGGGAGGAGAGGCCACAATCCTGCTCCCCAATTATCTTCAGGGACCCCATTCTTGTGGATTGCTGCCTTGTACCCCTGAAACCACCTTTGTATGTCACCCCCCTTCTGGAGTTCCTTACCTACATTCCTAGGGATGTGCACAATTCTGTCTGCCTGTCTTGATGAATTGCTGCCACCATATGAGCTGGGCTTACTTCTTATCACCAGCTCCTTAATACCTTGTTCATGGTCTAATATCATCTTCCTCTCCTCCATTTATATCCTGAGTATTTCCAACTCGAACTTCCTTGCTTCCCGCCTGTCCTCCAGTTCTTCTGGGGACAGGCTACTGCTGCCTGGCCAGAAGGGTTCCCCCCACCCAAAAGCACATTCACCCTAGGAGTAGGCCCCTCCTCCTCTCCACTAAGATCACCAGATTTCCCACTTATGTCTCTGGCTGCTACCCAGGCCCTCAGCGCCTTTTGTAGCTTGTCCTTCCTAGTGAGGCCTCTGACTAAGACATTTATGCTCTTGTAATTGGATTTCAATTCCCTAACATTGTAGAGATCCAACCCATCCTCCTCAAAGGCAATTTCCAGGGATGCAATGGATGATGCTCTTGATTCCGGCATGATGAAGTAGCAAGTTCAAACTGGCAAAATAAATATTTTTATATACAAGACAAAAACGATAAGAATCCACAATACAGTACTTAAAAATCTACCATTATCACAGTAGTGATACGCTTTGAAAACAGTTTCTTGATGTCGATAGTTCCGTCCGGGGCAATCACGGCGTCGTGAGCAAACTAATCCAAACAGTTCAGGCTGGTCGCGGCATTGCGGACCTGCTACATTGTCGGGAAGACCCGCGAACAGTACCTGTTAGAGATGCAGGTCGCAGAGGCCCTTGAAGTCACTCGTGTTGCAGGTGAAACTCCTTTCTGTTGGCATCAGGAGCACTGGCATCGGCAGGCGTCGGGTGCTGCAGTGCAAAGTGCAGCGGTGCAGCGTGAAGTACCCTCAGGTCGCGGTGCAAGCAGCGGCTCTCTGGCGGTGGCAGATAGCGTCGTCAGTTAGACCAGGGTCGCAGTGCCCGATGAAGGCGGTGTTCATCGCGGTGCTGGCAGGTCATGGTGTAAGCAGCGTCGTCGTCGTTGCTGAAGCGATGTTATCATCTGACAAACAGGAGTGGATGGTGCCTGCGTAGGTAGGGCAAGGCTGCGGTGTGGGATGCCTTTGCTGTTCCTGAGACTTCTTGAACAGGGGGCAAGCTCTACCTCAAGCCCTTGGAGAAACTCACAAAAGTATATAGCAGAAAGTTCAGTCCAGTCCTTTAACTGCCTAAGACAGAAACAGCCACTGTAGGCCAACACAGCAAAGCACACAGCAAAGTGGTAGTCCCTCCTCACAGCTTCTCCAGCTCTTCTTCTTGCCAGGCCTCTTGATCCAAGTGAGTTTTAATATTCAGGGGTCTGAACCCCAGTATTTGTATCCGAAAATCCTTTGATCCTCTAGGCAGAGGGTGTCTGTGTTCAGCCAGAACCAGGTCTGCCTTCTCTGATGTGATTTCCTGGCAGGAGGTCTATTCAACCCTTTCCTGACCTACCTAGACTATTGGGAGCCACCCTTGCTTCCTAGCCATCTGTTGTCCAAAACCCAGACAGGCAATCCACATTCCAGCAGAGGCACACTAGATGACTGAGCAAGAAAATACCTACTTCCTAAAAGTGGTATTTTCAAACACAGAATGTAAAAATCACCTTTACTAAAAGATGCATCGTTAGATCCTGAGTTCAGGCATACTAAATTGTATTTTCCCACCTAGTTCCGGGGCCAGCTATGTTCATAAGATATTATAAACAAACTTCCCATTCTATCCTATGGGGAACAGGTAGCCTTGCAATAGTGAAAAACAAAATGGGCTATAATTCACTATCAGGACATGCCACACACACGAGGGCAGGTCCTACTACATACCCTGCACCCTGCCCACAGAGTACTTTGGGCCTACCTTAAGGGTCCCTGACATGTAAGAAAAGGGAAGGTTAGAGACTGGCTAGTGTGTGCAAGGGCCAAGTCGACAAGACAGTGCAAACTGCGTGCAGACTCTGCAATGGCAGGTCTGAGGTACCTTTTCCGGACTACTCACATGGGTGGTACAATCCGTGCTACAGGCCAACGCATAGCATTTGATTCCCAGGCCCTGGCACACTCAGTGCACTTTATTAGGGGCTGACAAGAACACCAAACAGCCAATCAGGGAAACACCAATCCATAAAATACTTCACCACATGAGCACTTTACCACTAATCTGCAGTGCCAAAAGTGCGGAGAAACACTATGCCAGCAAAAACAGAGCCAAAACCAGTGGGGCAGAAAGCAAAAACTCAGGGGAAACACGCAAAAAGATGCCAAGTCTAACAACGTTCCAGTGGCATTCTCTCCTCCTGTGTTATCTTGTCATATGGTAGTTCAAAATATTCAGTTGTGGCAGTATGGAGAGACTCATGGAAGGGTGGGCCCTCCAGCATAGCATGCTGTAGGTACCAAGTCGGGATCAATGAGGGTTGTGTGCCACAAGCAATTTTGCCTGGGACACACTTCAAATTATGGTTTGAATGTGTGCAACCTAGATACTAAGCCTGTATCACACATGGTAATAAATTGGGCATACTCAAAATTCTGTCTGTATGAACATGTAGGGTTTGTAAGGCAGAATAAAAAGAATGCACCCAGGTCGCGGTTTTGCAATGTCTCAATATATCCACCAGCCCCCACTTTTGCATCCAGTCCCTTAATGTCGAGGCACCAGTATATGCTGCTGTACCTCTCAGTGGTGGGAATGAGCGATCCAAGCCTGTGTCTAGTATGCAAATAAAGTCTCCACCTATCACCCTGGGCAGTTCACTCCATTTAGAGAGTATTTGTGACACTAAACACCACAAGGGCCCCTGGTCCGTATTAGGTGCATATATATTGGCTAGTAGGAGGCCTCAGCCATCACGTCTACCTTTCAGAAAGACATATCTTCCTTCTGCATCTGTCATCACCTCCTCTTCCAAGAGAGGTGTGCCCGGTGGAACCCAGGCCAACACTCCACGAGCATATGCTGCATAACTCTTGCCAAACAAGTGTCCCCATTACCTACTTATTTATTTATTTTGAAAGTTTTATAGAGCACGAACATGACCACCGAGGGTATCAGAGCGCTTTGCAGATTGTGCAGTAGGACGAGTACATGCAAACACAAATAATCAACATATCGACAAGTACATAGACTTAGAATGTCCAACATTCTCAAGAGCCTAGCATCTAGGACACAAAACAGAGTTGAATGGCCCGGGAGTCAAGTGTGGAAGGAGGACTGAGGCAGATATGTTTTCATCAAGAGCTCTTTAACTTCTGATTTGAAGGGGACTGTGGAAGGGACCACCCTGACTTCGGGGGGAAGAAAGTTCCAGCTCCATGCCGCCATAACTGAAAATGTTTGATTATAGGTCTCTTTTTCCTTGATTTTTGTGGGTTGGGTAAGAGGGTGTCGGCACTTCTGGAGGCTCTTGAATCACATGAGAGCTCCAGTTTCTGAGCGAGGTACATCGGGGTCATGAGGTGGATGGCTTTGTGTGTCATGCATGCAATTTTCAGCTGTATCCGACCTTCATAAGGGAGCCATTTCAGAACTAGCAGGTCCGGAGAGATGTGGTTGCATTTTTTTGTGCCTGTTACGAGCCTGGCCACAGCATTAAAGGTCACCCTAAGGTGAGCCATTTTCACTCTGGGCAAGCCACACAGCGCAGCACTGCCATAGTCTAGGTATGTGATCACCAATGCTTGCACTGCAACCTTTAGGTAATGAGCAGGGAGATAGGGTTTGAGTTTCCTAAGGATGCTGAGTTGGAAGTTCGCCCCTTTGGTGAGGGAACTGATGTGTTTTTGCATGTTCAGACTCTTGTCTAGTATGAGACCAAGCGAGGATGCCAAGTCCACAAGGTGAGGTCTGCAGTTATTAGCCATAAGCTGATTCAACCATTGTTCAATGTCCGGTGAATGCTTATGGGGTGAGTTAAGGAGGAATTCTGTTTTAGAGCATTTAGTTTCAGGTGGTTAGGTGTCAGTCAGCTTTGTGTTTCCCTGAGAGAGGAGCGGTCTCCTTTGCTCCAGGCACCTCATCCCCTGCCCCTGTTAGCCTCACTGCCTGTGGGATAAGGCTATTGACCTCCTGAGGAGCATCTCTGTGGGTAAGAATGCAGTCCTGAATGACATCCAGGGATGAAACAACCAGCTGACTCAGATGGCTGCCTACCTGGAAGGCATTCACACTGCAATGTCTGCCCTACAGAGATCCTTTCAAGCTCTGGCCTCCTCGCTCACGGCATCCCTCTACCCATTCCAACCTTTCACCCCACCTATTCAGCATTTCCCAACCAAGTTCCCTATTCTCATTCCTATCCCAAACACACACACACCTAAGCATGCAAATACTTCATCAGACACAAGCACCCACACAAATACAAAACATCACAATATACTTGACAAGATATATGTATCACAATATTTGTATTCAACATTTTGTCTTTACACCCATCTGTCCACAGTTCTGTTTGTGCATAATGCCAGCAACCACTATTTGTACTCAAAACTTGATCAAAGTGACAGTAAACTTAGCCACTAAATAACATGTGCACATTATTACAGCAGTGTCAATCTCTTAATGGAAGCTTTAACTGGGGTGAGAGTGGTTATCACCATGTTCTTTATGGAAGAAAAAACACTTTCCTTATATAAAAAAGGATGTAACAAACTTGAGAATTCTGTAAACTCATAACGGGCCAAAACTCATAACGGTCCCAACCCAGCAAGTAGGATGCAACTGAACACTGTTCGGTCACTATTCTTTCCAATGGGAGCGTGCATTCCGGTCGGATGGCATGCTCTCATTGTAAAGAACTGAGGTACAGTTCATCCCTGCACCCGGTGGCAGGCACCTCAAGGTGCCTGCCACCGGGTGCAGGGATGAACAGGGGGGCACCATAGGTGCCCCCTAGGCCCTCATCCCTAGGGCCTGCACACATGGAGGCCCTGTTGGCGGTACTCAAAGCCAGATTCCCACAGCCATTCTGTGTCAGGAAGGCCGGCACAGAAAGGCTGTGGGAATCTTTCCTTGTAATTCCTAAGGTGGTAAGAGCCACCCTTGGGATTACATGCCCCTTTCCAACTGGCAGATGGGCTCTACGAGCACATCATAAGCCATTCGGCAATCCTGTTTGGATTCATTTCCGACCAACTCCATCAAAATGGGTTGGTTAGAAATTAATTCAAACAGATTATGATGCTGTAGGAACGGCTCCGACCGAGGGTCAGAGCCGTTTCTAATGGCATTGTAATGGGGTCCTTGGTATAAAAACCTGTCTCTAATATCTGTATTACAGTCAAATTGTGAGATTTATTGTCTCCTGTAAAAAGAAAATGCCTTAGCTATTCAACTGCAATAGCTTATTCTGAGCCTTAGCCTTGTTTAAAACTTATTTACTTGAAACTAATTCTAATGTTTTTTCAGCAATCCATTTACTGTTTTGTGGAGTGTTTGATTCATGCAACATATTATGCCTTATGTGTAAAACCATATTACTCCTTCAAATGAAGGGTAAGAGGTCAAAGAATAAGGCGGTTTGTGGGAAAGGCAATATTTTGACTGTGACTGTTTAGCACATTGAAACAATATTGCAAGTCCCTTCAGAACTCCATTATATTACAAAATAATTCGGCCTTGGCCTTCTCCCTCAATATGGTTGTGGAACTCTTTGATGACTTGTAATTACGGGTAGATTATAAATTCTCCTCTGTTGGTTGAGTTTATGCTACTCCACGTTTCACATGTAACGCAGAGTTCCGGCCAACTTTCACCAACCTCCTCGTAGTGGAGTTTTTTCTTGCGCACAGGAGAGCAAGAATTTGCATTCCTAGCATAATTTTCAAGTACTAGGAGGGCACCCAGCAAGATATTCCCTCTCGGACGGTCGCAACTGTTTGCGTGAGAAAGCTCAAAAATCAACTTATGGGGCAGCAAGACTAACTTGAGAAGTAGTGCCCTCTGGCGTTGCAAGTTGTGCAGTTCAGGCTGATTTTTCAGCGTGGAACAAGTTCCTAGTGCTGACATGCCGATAACCCTCGCACTCTGCCCCACTCTACATGCATACATCATCTTTACCCCTTCGGTTGTTTCCCCTCCCGCCAAGAATGCCACTACACTTCTTGTCTTGTGGTGGTCATTTGTTGGCCGCAGTTTATTAGGGTTACAAGGAAACAGTTATATTTTGTACTTTGCATGTTATATCATTCTACATTTCCTTGTGATAATCTCTTGGCCCTTTGGGCCGGTTCTTTGGTAGGTTGGAATTTTTTTTGCGCCTCATTTGCGCGGGGAAGGGGGTAGCCTTTGTCCCCAGAGTTAGGCCGCCTCGCTACCTTATCCGACTTTGTTGTGCCCTGCCATCCGGCGGGGGCTGGGCTGCGAGCGCCGTCTCTGCTCTTCTGTAGCACCGAATCCCAGCCATGAGGCATCCCAGGGTCGCTTTCCTTAGGCCTCCTCACCCAGCCGTGTGGCATCTGAAGGTGAGTGGACCTATTCTGGCGTACCGCCCTCCGGTGTGCCTCCGTACCAACCGTTCTCAGTGTAGCTCTTTGCCACACCGTCAGGGAGGCTGCCGTCTTCCTGCGGCTCCCCCTCCTACGTCCTGCTTTTTACTGACACCCCGCCAGTACCATGGCTCCCCACAGTTTGGCCCAGAAGATTCTCATGCCCTGCTGGGAGAGGTGCACCCCATCATTGGCGTAGTACTCTGGGCCGCCCATGTGTATCAACCCGTGCCTGACTGATCCCAGGCCGTTTGCCCTGCAAAACTTGCTCACTGTGAGGTTCAACTTTTTCCTTGAGTTTTCCACCCCTTTGTAAGATTCTGCTCCTCACCATTCCTTTCTACTGATTAGCTCGGACCATATTATTTCTATGCGCCCAAAAACCCTGGACGTCTCCGTTAGGTCTTTTTGTATCCTGAGAAGCAGCGCTCTCCGCCCCATCCCGGCTAGGTTGTTCCCTCCCAGGTGTATGATCAAGATGTCCGGGTGCCGGCCTGCGTCTTTGCGTAGGCCTTTGAGGGCTGCCGCCAATTGTTCCCAACGCATGCCTGACCGACCGAACCATCGGATGCATGTGTGTGTTGGTCTGTCCCCTAGTGAACGCCC
Source organism: Lissotriton vulgaris (assembly GCF_964263255.1). Taxonomy (NCBI): domain Eukaryota; kingdom Metazoa; phylum Chordata; class Amphibia; order Caudata; family Salamandridae; genus Lissotriton; species Lissotriton vulgaris. The sequence continues at coordinate 1,529,159,895 of NC_141685.1, read as the reverse complement.
CGCTGTTTTCCACCATGCCTCCATTCGTCTGACAAATGAGTGGCCCACCACCCAGACTAGGTGCGGTCTGTTGCCTGTTGGAGCAATGAAAACACGGCCGGTCACTACGAGGGTTGCCCCGCACACCCTTTGGTTATAGAAGCTGCGGGCGTACGTATGTTTTGTATGCTTGCGAGCGCCATCTTCCTACCGATTGTATTCCTGCCTCGGACATCCCGTGCTGCGCTGCAGTTGTGGCCGCCACTATCCTGAAGGAGTGGGACCCAAAGCCCCTTGGCGGCAGGCCCGCCCTGCTTAGTGCTAGGCGCATTACTGCTGTGAACTGGAAGTTGCTGAGCTGCGTGCCGTCCCTGTGTTTGAACAGTGGCCCCTCCCCCGCTGGGCGTACTGCCATGAATGCCAGCAGGCAGCACACCGCGCAGTGTCTCTGATCCTGAATACAATGTAATCTGATTAGGGCCCCTTTTCCTACCTGGTCCGTTTTTGACCGCCTTAGGACCATCTCTACTCCCTTCGCCCTGGGCGTCACATCGCTGACCGGAATGCAGTGCTCGGCAAGCCCTTCTCTGGCAGGAGCTACTAACTCACTGATGTGGAATGCCCCGAAGAAGGCCGTGGTAAACGCGGCCCGGAAGAGCAGCCTCTCGTACCCGTCCGTTGTTACACCCATCAGTGCCTCTAGTAGCGCTCCTAGCTTTTCAAAGTCTATTGGGCGTCTTGTGTCCACCTCCTTTCCTTCCTTCCCTCTCCACCCCTTCATTGCTGCCTTGATGTAATGAGATGCACTAGGATTGTGCCCTGTTTCTAGCTTTGCGTAGTGTGTCACGGCTGCTAGGTGGGCTTGTGCCCACGACCTAGATTTCCGTTCCCTGTAGGCCCAGCCAATGAACTGTTCCGCTGCCCTGCTGGTGTCATCGTTGTTAGCTAGGGATTGGATGCCCCCCACTTTCATAACTGTCTCTATGTATTTACTGTAGCGTTTGGCTGCCGCGGGGTCAAGAGCGTGTGTAATCAATTCCGACAGGTCTGCTCTGCCAGCTCCCGCAGCTGGTTCGGGAAGGGGGTCATGTTCCTCTCTGCTTTGGGTGCCAGCTCCCTGAATTTGCCCATCCTGTTTCTTGATAGTGCATCTGCAACGTCGTTCTCCACCCCTGGTATGTGCCTTGCTCGCAGCTCTATGTTGCCCTCCAGCTGTAATGTAACCAGACGCCGCATTAGTCTCAGTGTGTCTGGGCACCTGGCCGACCCTCTGTTAATCGCCTGTACTACGCCCTTGTTGTCTGACCACAGGGTCAGTTTCTTGTCCCAGAGCTCCCTTTTCCAAATTACTAACGCCACTACGATAGGGAAGAGCTCTAAGAATGTTATGTTGCCTGTTATGCCTTGCCTGTGCCAGCTGCTGGGCCACTGGCCTGCGCACCATTGTTCCCTCAAAATTGCCCCAAACCCCGTGCTTACTGATGCATTGGTGTATAGCTCAATTTGTTTACTGGTCAGCCAGCCCTCCCTCCAAATCAGCACCCCATTGAAGTCCGCCAAGAAGGTGTCCCACATCTGCAGGTCCCTCTTCACCTCGTCCACGAGCCGCACATGGTAGTGCCTGTGCTTGAGGCCCCGTGTCAGCTGTGTCAAACACCTTGCGAACACCTTGCCTGCTGGTATGACCCTTGTTGCGAAATTTAGTTTCCCTATGAGCTGCTGTATGTCCCTCAATGTGGCCTTGTCTCGCCCGCATAGTTTCCTTATGTCCTGTCTGAAGTCTTCTACTTTCTCGGGGGGTATCCTAGATGTCCCTGTGACCGAGTCAAGCTCGATCCCTAGGAACACGATCTTCGTGGTTGGCCCCTCAGTCTTGTCTTTGGACAGAGGTATTCCCAGTTTGCCCGCTAGCTTAATGAATGCCCCCAGTGTCTCCTCGCACACGGAGGACGCAGCTGGGCTTGTAAACAGGAAGTCGTCCAGGTAATGCAGCTTCCCACCTGCCGGGTGCCTATCGTGCAGTGCTCACTCTATGAATGTGCTGAACAGCTCAAAGTATGCGCATGACACTGAGCATCCCATGGGCATTGCCTTGTCGTGATAGTATTGTCCCTCTCACTGGAAACCTATTAAGTGGAAACTATCTGGATGGACTGGGAGCAGGCGGAATGCTGACTAGATATCTGCCTTTGCCATGAGAGTCCCGCTGCCTGTGGTCTTTATCAGGTCTATTGCGTCGTCAATCGTGAAATATGTTACTGAGCACACCTCAGCTTCAATTTCATCGTTCACTGACCTGCCTGCTGGGAACGAGAGGTGGTGGATCAACCAGAATTGCCCTTGCTCCTTTTTTGGTACCACTACCAGCGGTGATATGACCAGTACCCTCCCCCTTTTGGCCCGGAGGGGGCCCTCAATCCTGCCCAGTTGTCTCTCCTTCTCTATCTTATGTCCTGTCTGAAGTCTTCTACTTTCTCGGGGGGTATCCTAGATGTCCCTGTGACCGAGTCAAGCTCGATCCCTAGGAACACGATCTTCGTGGTTGGCCCCTCAGTCTTGTCTTTGGACAGAGGTATTCCCAGTTTGCCCGCTAGCTTAATGAATGCCCCCAGTGTCTTCTCGCACACGGAGGACGCAGCTGGGCTTGTAAACAGGAAGTCGTCCAGGTAATGCAGCTTCCCACCTGCCGGGTGCCTATCGTGCAGTGCTCACTCTATGAATGTGCTGAACAGCTCAAAGTATGCGCATGACACTGAGCATCCCATGGGCATTGCCTTGTCGTGATAGTATTGTCCCTCTCACTGGAAACCTATTAAGTGGAAACTATCTGGATGGACTGGGAGCAGGCGGAATGCTGACTAGATATCTGCCTTTGCCATGAGAGTCCCGCTGCCTGTGGTCTTTATCAGGTCTATTGCGTCGTCAATCGTGAAATATGTTACTGAGCACACCTCAGCTTCAATTTCATCGTTCACTGACCTGCCTGCTGGGAACGAGAGGTGGTGGATCAACCAGAATTGCCCTTGCTCCTTTTTTGGTACCACTACCAGCGGTGATATGACCAGTACCCTCCCCCTTTTGGCCCGGAGGGGGCCCTCAATCCTGCCCAGTTGTCTCTCCTTCTCTATCTTCTTAGCCACCACCCCTGGGTGTAACATTGCTGACTTCAGGTTTTTCTCGAAGGCGGCGGGCAGGGGGCCGCTGAAGGGGATGGGAAAGCCATTCTCAAAGCTGTGTACTAGTGTCTCTGCTTCTGATTTGTTGTGGTACCTATTGGCTAGTGTTCTTAATCTCTGTGTGTTAATGGGGGACCATGCTAGCGGGGGCTGTTATTTTCCTTCGCCCCCTCTCCGCCCCTTCCGCTTGCCTCATTGCGTCTTTTTCTCCCTTTTGTCGCGTTTGGGGTCGTCCTTGCGCCTACAGCTCGCTGTGGGGTGCCCTCCCCCGCACGTGGAACATGTGTGTTGGAATTTACATGCTGACCCATATGTACATTCCCCCGTCTCAAATTTCCAGCATATAGCTGGTGGCCCGTTAGCGTGTGCCCCTCTACCTGCCCTGGCGTGCTTATGCTTCTGAAATGACTGAAAAGGCCTCCATCTTCCCTTCTGAAAGGGGGGCCGAATGGAGTGATCGCTCCTCCCACCACCTGTCCTGACCTCTTTCGCCACCATCATCTTATGGATGAACCCGGATACGTCTTCCTAGTTCAATTCCATCTCAGGGTGTGTCTGCATTTTTAGCCTTAAGCACTTGTCATGTTCTAGCCATGCGTCGCCCTGGAACCGTCGCTGTGCGTTGTGTATGTTGGCTTCGTACAGCCATAGATCGGCCATGTAGCGCGGGAACTTTTCGACTATAATGCATGCCATGATCCTGAATGCGTCTAACCAATTGTCAAATGTCCGCTCCTTGCGCTCCTTCCTTCTCTCCCTTCTATCGTTCTCCTTCTTATCGCATGTTGTTAAATCCAGCCCTTCTAACTGAATCTCCAGCAAAGAGAATATATCTATAAACTCCTTCCTCCAGATCCTTTCTTTTACCGCTAGGGGTATAAGGCGAGCTAGCCCCGTGGCTCTGGTGGTCAAGGATGCCGGACCTGGCGAGGGCCGCACATATGTTTCTGGTGATGGACCTATTCCCAGGGGTAAGACTGCAGAAGGGGCGATACCCCATGCTACCGCGGGCGACCCTGTCTCCCCCTCCGTGGGTGCTGGCCCTAAGTGGTGCTGTCGTGCGGCCCCTGGGTTGACCAGGTGCCAGGGTAACCCTGTGGCCTCCCCCCCTTGTGGGTTTGTGGTTCCCCCCGTCAGCCCTGTCCCCTGTGCTGCGTTTGCTTGCACCCCCTGTGTCACTGTGCCTTGAACCCCCAATCCTTTCAGTAACATTGGCGCCATAGCCCCGCAACATTCCTGAATTAATGCGCTAATTTACTCACCGTCAGTAGCTGTGTCCTTGGGCCCCTGGAACGGTCCCTCCGCCGCCGTGGTGGCTGCAGGTGGCTGGATCCGTTTGCCAGGCGCTTTCGTGACTTTCGCCGCGTCTGCGAATTTCGCTGGCATCTTCCTCCTCCTTTTTTTGCTGGTGGTGCACCCACGCCGCGCTGTTGTCTGCTGGTCCACTCCCCTGGGTCGTGGTTGAGTTGTTGTTGCAACCAGTCTTCCCCATGAACTGCCGCGGCTGATCGCATCCTCCTCAGTAGGTCCTGCAGGTCCTCCTGCTCCTGCTGTTTGCCCCCTTTCCTTGCCATGTGTCCTGCACGGGGTGCTACCGCGGTATTATGCACCAAATAAACTTGTGGTGGGCGGGGTGCTGCCGCCAATGCCCCTGCACCAAACTTGGCTGTTGCTCCGTGTCGCTGCTCTTTGTCCAGCGCCCTGTAATTCACCAGGCCCGAGCAGCTTCTTTGTAGCAGCTCGTGCTTGTTTGGCTCTGACCTCGGGTGCAGCTCTGCGCCCTCCCGCTGCTCCTTACGCTGCAGGCACTCTTCTCTCCCTTTTGTCCGCCCACCACTCGCTACCTGCCGGGGCTTGGAGGGAGTCGGCCGCGCCGTGTCACCAGCCGGTAAGCCCGCTGCGAGGGTGTTGCACTAGCTGTGCGCGGTCGCTCTCAGTCCTGCGCTGGTCCGGGTGGGCGCCGGTCGCGTCAGGCTCCTACCTCGGTCTCAGCCATCGTCCACTCGCCACGTGGGCTCCGGTGGAGACGGGCTTTTTTGTCTGGCCGTCCCGCGCTGACCCGGGTGGGCTCCGGTCGCGTCGGGTTCTTTGTCTGGCAGTCCTGCGTTGACCCGGGTGCTCCAGTCACGTTGGGTGTTTGCCGCGGGCCGCTCCCTCGCCGGGTGGGCACCGGCCGGGTCGGGCGCTTCTCCTCGCACCACTCGCTGGCCAGGTGGGCTCCGGTCGCGCCGTGCAATCGCTGCAGGCTGTATGTTCCCCGGGTGGGCACCGGGTGAGCTTAGCACGATTTTTCAGTCGGTCTGGTGTTCGCCGGGTGGGTTCCGGTCGAGGCAGCTGGGCAGCTCGGCGGCGTTGTCAACGGGCTTCAGTTGTCGTCAGGTGCTCCTACGATGTCGAGGCACACGTCGTCACTTGCAACAAGTTCTTCGACCCAAGTTCTTCGTACCTCCATCACGCTGCTCCCCCGCTCCTGGATGCTAGGAGTTTACCTGGGGGAGCCGCGCTTTTAAGCCCCCCAACTGCCACTCTGAGGTTTGCGCCACTTTGGGGATTGGGGGGTTTGAATCCCGCACACCCTCCCAATTGGCCGTTGCCCTGCCCGGGGGGGGGGGCGAGAGTGGGACATTTTGCCCGGCGCCTACCTTTTCGCGCCAATCTGTGTCCCCACTCCCCCTTTCTTCCCGGGGGCTCACCGCCGGGTTATGGTGCCGGCTCCTGAGCCCCTTTGGGGGCTCGCCTCTGCGATTTCTACCCTTTCGCGGAACTCCACAAAATCTTGCAGACTTTTCATATAACTCTGCTGAATTTCGCAGAGTTCTACTCACCCCTTCTTGCAAAATTCTTATGTACATCAGAGAATATTTGATCCAATTTATAACAAATACTGGAGGTTCTTTAATGTATATACAATTTGTGTGTATTCTCCAAGACAAAAAAAGGAACCCTACCTTTGGGAATGTTCCTCAATGTGAGTATTTTACCACATTATTGTGTTTTATATCTCACCCTACTAAAATAAGGTAGACAGAATATTGAATGTCACATTATGATGAAGGGAAACATATATAAGAAAGTACAGATTTATTATACTTACGTGCACATTTTCGTCCTTTGACGATATATGTATATAGCTTCAAGGTACATTGATGTATAGTTTAGACTAGTAAATCTATATATTTCGATTTGCGATATTGATCTGTGGCTGCATTTTTATAGGATTATATTTTTGTACTCAACATTCTGACTAATAACCCTTCATATGGTCACAGAACCCCTCTCTGATTTGCACTATACTTATGCATACCAGCAGAAATGTTATTTGATTTAACATTGTTTGTATTTAATTTAACGAAAATTTCAGAATATGCTTCTACGTCTATGTGCAGTTTCCGCTTCTAATTTCCTTTACAGACAACCATTTCAAGGCCGAGCCAGTGCCCGCAGCCGGTCACCCTTATATATTCTCGAAACGTCTTATTTCCGAACCAAGCACTTTCTAATTTAACAGCATTCCAGGAAGTTGTTCATGGCCGAACCATTACAATTTCATATTTTCAAAAATGCATGCAGAACAAATGGACTATTATCTTTTCTCTCTATTGAATAAATCGTATTAAAAGACGTTCCCTTTATTCCGTAATTTCATATTCATGGATCTCACTAATCGGAACGCGCTGTTCTTGAATTAAAGGCTCTCATTTCCCTCCAGTGGCGGGATGGGGGCAATGAATGACGTGCATCGGGTGGCCGAGCAACTTCGCTTGCTGCTTATCAGTTCCCCCGTTATTCTTCTGACATCGTTTTAAACTGAAAGAGAGATTGGAGATTCCAGAAAAACATAAAAGAGGGCGCACGACGGCTTCAAAAAGTCAATAAGTGACTGACTGCCACCCTTAGTCGCCCTCTCTCATCGTGGATCCGCAAGGGACTTCACAACCGAAACTTGCAGCCCATGTCATCCTTTTAAAAGTCAATTAAACTTTTTTTTTTCTATCTAAATGGTATCTGCGTTCATCAAGTTGCTTTTTTCTTCTGTTGTTCTTCCTTTTACACACATTCTGGAAGAAAACTGTGTTTCAAAGACATTGTAATTCCTCACAGGCGAGTAAGGAACTAGAGTGGTTGGTAAATGATTAATGAAAGGCTGTTGTCTCTGCGAGTGACAGTAAAACACTTTACCGGCTCGGATTCTCGTCATAGAAGATACTCGGGCGTTTAAGGTAAAGGGTTTGTTTTAAGGCTTTGGTATTTGATGTGGTTTATTTTTAGGCACAAAAATAACACATGAGACGGGTACGGGGTTTAGCAGTAAAATAACACTTCAAGAAAAAAACGAGATGTGCATTTTGTGATCCCACTTGGTTAAATTTGTATAATCATTGACAAACCTTTTTTCTCCATAAACCTCAGTTGCCCTATCAGCATAAACCTTGAACTAGGTAGGAAGATTCTGAACTGGGCCGGCCTATGAAAAAGGAGATTCGATTTGTGTTGTGTTGTCAATCAAAACTTCTCATTCACTGGACAGAAAATGAAAAAATGTGTGAATGTTCGTAACATTTCTAATTTTTAGCTGAGCAGCCATATCCTGGGTAACATGTTGATCTACAAAAATAAAACACTCTAAATATCGAGTGCCAAAATATTGCCATAAGAGTTTTTTCAGTACCTATAGGTTTTATATGTATATGTATATATATATATATATATATATATATATATATATATATATATATATATATATATATATATATATATATATATATATATATATATATATATATATTCACTGAAAAAACCATAGGTTTCACACCAGTTATAGTTAGCTGAACATGTTACTCATACAAAACCATTGAAATTCCCACGTTATAGTTAGTTGGACTCACTATAACTTGCGCGCCCGCAATCCACTGCTGATGATGTCACATATTATATCAATCATTACATGGTCAGTGACATCACTGATTACATCACTGATGACATCTCAAATGACATCACTGATGACATCGCTGATGACATCATCCAGTGTCTGTGTTTCTGTAAAGTTTAAATATGTTTTACATATTGAAGAATGAGTGGATGTATAAGGGCCTGGATGAAGGATTTAGAAGGTGTGTGACTGACTGTATGAGTGAGTGATTAAATGTGTCTTACTGAATGCATGGGTTAGTGACTAAACTGTCTGAATGTGTGCATCATTATGTCTGTTGTTGTGTAAGCTGCTGCATGTGTTGATCAGTAGCTATATGAGTGGATATATGGGTTATTGATTGGTTGCCCAAGTATTTGTATGTGAGGCTCAGTGTGTGTGCGGGTGCCTGGGAGGTGTGTGACTCTGTGCATAGATGTGTGAGCAGTTGATTCACTTGGTGTATGAGTTCAAGAGTGCATGTGGAAACAGCTGTATGGGCGGTTGACTGTGTGCATGGTTGTGTTGGTGAGTGAATGGATATCTCAGTGCTACATGTCCAAGTAAGTACATATGTAAAACATAGTGCTTGGGAGAGTTGGCATATGTAAATGACTATACATGGGAGCCTGTGATTGCGTAAGAGGCTGTATGGATCAATGTGTACTTGTATCAGTGATTGTAAAAGAGAGTAATTATGTGTTAGTATTTGTTTCAATAAGTAAGGGTTGTGTGTATAACTGTATAGACGAGAAAATGGGAGTGTGATTGATTCTTTGTATGACTGACTAGGTGTGTGAGTAACTCCATGGATGAGTGGCAGTGTGTGAGTGTCTGTACAGATGTATGAGTGCATATGATAGTGTTGTATTGATGAGTGACTGTATGAATGAGTGATTTTATGGGTGAATGAGTGGATGTGTGTGCAGACCTAGGAATCAGTGAGAGCATATGTAGTAACTGGTATTGGTGTGTCAATGGTTTCAAGAATAGCAGTTTGTATTTAACACTAGGTGTATCAAAGGTTAGATTAGAGTGTGAGGAGGTGCATCGTATTATCACATGGATGATGTCATCAGGGATGTCATCAGTGATGTCATTTGAGATGTCATCCGTGATGTCATCAGCGATGTCATTTGAGATGTCATCAGTGATGTCATCAGTGATGTCACTGACCATGTCATGAATGATGTAATATGTGACATCATCAGCAGTGGATTGCGGTCGCGCAAGTTAAAGTGAGTCCAACTAACTATAACGTGGGAATTTCAATGGTTTTGTATGAGTAAAATGTTCAGCTAACTATAACTGGTGTGAAACCTATGTTTTTTTCAGTGAATTTCAAAGGTTTTTTAAATGCTAATTCCTAACTATACCGAGTGTGAAACCTATAGTTTTTTCAGTGAATTTCAAAGGTTTTTTAAAAGCTAATTCCTTACTATAATGAGTTTGTAACCTACGATTTTTAAAGTGAATTATTAAGTTTTTTTAAAAGCAGTTTTTTATAACTATTAATTATATATTTTATAATTTTTTTATATAATGTATATTTTTCTAAAATTAGTTTTTCAATGTATTTTTCATGTGTTTTTTTTTAATCATTTTACCTTGGAGCGCTCAGAGTTCTCGCACCCGTAAACGCACCCATACACGTAGCGAGAGCGCTATTTCCGCGTGCGAAAAAAAATATAAGTATGTATTTAAAGTAAATAATAATGCAAGACATTTAGTGGCATACTTGTAAAAGTAGTATTTTTGATTTTAAATAACAGTATTTTAACTTTAAACGCATTTCCGAAAATCTAGCAAAACGTCATTCAGACGCGCTGCGTAAGCGCCCCCGGAAGCGCTCCGGAGCGCGTAGCGTACGCACGTCAAGTCATGTCAGCAGACACAGGTGACATTATTGACAAATGTGAAAATGTAATTCCTTATTTCACACAGACACTCAGTGTGATCCTTGACCAACATTTAAAAAACAGACATTTTACCAGAAAACATTTACCAGAGTGACATGAGACACACACAAAGAGAGAAATGACACACAGAAAGAGAGAGATTGTGCAAGTGCAAAGTGACATGAGACACAGGCACAGAGTACCCTTTAACCTTAGCGATGCAAACAGTCAGCAGACACAGGTGACATTATTGACAAATGTGAAAATGTAATTATTTATTTCACACAGACACTCAGTGTGATCCTTGACCAAAATTTAAAAGCCAGACATTTTACCAGAAAACATTTACCAGAGTGACATGAGACACACACAAAGAGAGAAATGACACACAGAAAGAGAGAGATTGGGCAGGTACAAAGTAACATGAGACACAGGTCCAGAGTACCCTTTAACCTTAGCGATGCAAACTGTCAGCAGACACAAGTGACATTATTAAAAAATGTGAGAATATAATTCCTTATTTCACACAGACACTCAGTGTGATCCTTGACCAAAAGTTAAAAGCCAGACATTTCACCAGAAAACATTTTCCATAGTAAATCGTTTTTGACACCGAGCACAGCCCATTTAAATGACCACTACAAAACAAGGCAGAAACCAAACTCATTTCCAATATGCACCATTACATTTTTTAACAGCATTACAAAAAAAATGATACACAATGCAAGAATAAAGAAGCACAATATGCTTCGTAATCTTCCCCATAGTGCATACAGCAGTCTATCTTTATTAAATGAATCATTACTCCCCTTTAAAAATGCTTTAGAAGATTTAGAACAGTGCCAGTCACACACACCAGATTTTCTTAAGCAGAATCACTGAAATGCACCTCAAACACTGCAACAATAAATGGCCCTGATTCCCTGTAATTCTTCACACATATCACTGGACTTAACCAATTAAAAATCTTCTCACACTATTTCAAAACCAAAGTAACATTTTAATTGGTTCTACATTTCAACACTTTCAAACTCAAATATTATTCTCCCATCCCCCCAGTGCTCATTCACCCTGTTACCATGGTAACTCCCACCTAACTCAGCACTCAGTTGAAAAGTTACTATGTTGCAAAAGAATCCAGCAAGGGTGTTTGACCTCTCAATGTAGTAGCTAATCATATGCAATGTTTCTTTCAATGACTTTTTCTCAACCATTAGAATTACCTCTTTCTAAAAACAAAAGCATGCACCCTAATTTACAGTGGAGAATTTTAAGAAATCACCAATCATTTCTGCTTTTTCAAGTGCACTGAATCTCAACCACTTTTTTTCATAACTCCTACTTTCTAACTGCCATTTCATTTCCACAACTCATCTGAATACAACTACATCTACCTTGAAGATGCCAAAAGTCTGGATTATGGGTCATAGCTATGTTCACTCTAGTGAAAAATATGCAGCTACCAGCGGTATTCACAACCTTAATTTACCAAATGTGGATATTATGTGGATTGGACAGAGAGGATTGAAAAGTGACCAATTGATACCATTGGTAAAATCCTTTATGCATCTACCACACCCTGACCTCATAATTGTGCACAGTGGTGGCAATGACCTGGGCACTTTGACTGGGGTAGGTCTGGAAATGCTTTTAAAGGACATCTTTGGGCAATTGATGTCACTTTTTCCAAAAACTGCCTTGATATTTTCTAATATATGCCAAAGGCAAAAATGGAACTGGTCCAACCAATTTTGTCCACAGATTGAAAAAGCAAGGAAACATGTGAATAAATCTGTTTCTGCTTTCCTCAGAGACTATGGTATGGGTTCCATATACCACAACAACTTGCGTTACAACATGCAAGGCATCTATAGGAGAGATGGTGTACATTTTACAGATGGGGGAAAAGATTCTTCCTCTTGAATTTTAGACTCTGCATGGGTACCTACTTGTAGGTACAAAAACACCCACATAACACAACAGCCCTTTTCAGACCTACCCTACCACTAAGCACTCTAAATTATTTTTTTACTCTAGTTTTTTACACTGTTTTTCCCCGTGGTGCACTCAGGGTACGCGTACCTGGAAGCGCACACGGAAACGCACCCAGCGCTTACCCCGAGAAAATAAAAAAAAATAGTTTTTTCTAGGCCCTCCTCAGAAAACCTAGGGGGTCAGGGAGGGTCTACCCACCCCCCTTATAATCATTTCCCCCTTTATATTTTCACCTCTTGTGTCTCGATTCTACCGAGACACAAGATGGCGGACTCTCCGGACTGCTTAGAATGTTGACAGACACCCGAGAGCCACTCAGCTTTCTGCTCGCGCACTTCTGTGTCGCGCCGGGTGCGCTCCCCAGTACGCGTACCGGTAAGCGCTGGAAGCGCGCCTATAGATATATATGTGTTTTTTAACCTAATTTTCGTAAAAACCACTGGAGCAATTTTCACCAAATATAGAAAAGGCACTTCTGCGTATTAGTCCCTACAATTTTGAAAAGTTTGGTGTAATTCCATTCGGCGGTTCGGGCTGTAGCCATGTCTATTCGTCCTATGGAAATTAACATAGGAAAAACACATTTTGGGACCCCCCTTTTTTCTCGGTTCGCGCTTGACGAATCCCCCCGAAACTTCCAGGGAAGAAGTGGAGCAGAGCTGTCCTAAATTTTGAAAAATTACACGCAAATTCCTTCACCGGCACCAAAGTTATTCCCAATAGAATGTTGCGGATTTCCTATGGTAGCTAGGTCCAAACTATAACTACCTACTGGCGATATATATATATATATATATATATATATATATATATATATGAACAGAACAATCTTCAAGAAAACCACACTTCTGTGGAAACGAAGACACGGACCCAATGGCTGCAGTCAAGGTGATTTTATTTAAAACCCCTCTGGTTACGCGTTTCGAGCAACTAGTGCTCTTGGTCTATGGTAGACAAAGGCGGTAGCCGAAACGCGTCTGGTTCTCTGAGGGTTGCAATAAAGAATCTGAACCCTCCTCCCGTGAGTGCTGTGTCTTCTTCAAAGGTGAGGGAGAGGAAAGCTTCGATAAGAGCGGGGTGACGCCCCCCGCATACAAGCACCCGTGTTTGAGTGCTCGACCTGGCGGCACAAGGAAGCAGGAATATATATATATATATATAAATATATATATATTATCCGTTCGTTTCCACTCAGCCACACGCTCACCATCTGGAACCGCAGCAGAAGAAGAAACAGAAGACCCGGAGTGCAGGTGAGTTTTTTTATTTTAGGCACACCTCTTCAGCATAACGTTTTGGCCTACACAGAGGCCCTGGTCACATGATGCACTGAGGGAAGTGAGCAAAATTTAAAGTGCTAGTGCTAAAGTGACAGTACAATTGATTGGCTAATACACTGGGAGGGGGATGTCTTATGACAGTCAACATAGAAGACATCTTGTATAAAGTGCTGAAAGAGGGTAATCTCACAGTATTTTTAACATTCACTGTATAAATATATTGGAATACTGTTGCCTGCCAAACCTTTATCGTATATAGTAAAATACAACGATATAATGCAATAAATAGATAATTCATATTTTTATAAGAAAAAATATATATACATATGTTATATTAGATTTGATTAGGTTTGGCACATCAGACCTCAAAATACTGTGTTTAAATACACAATCACTCTTAATGTCTGTTTCTGCACTTTAGACCCATGGCGATAGTTATGCTGATGTTGTGCAATTATAATACCACCTGTACAAATCTCATACATTGAGTTTATACATTTCTCATTTTGTAAGCTCCTTAGCCAAATGTTTGTACTGGTGTGATAAACAAAACAAAAATGTAAGTAGAATTATGTGTGCAGACAAAACCAAATGTGGTTAAATCTTAAAATTCAGGTTATGTATAACCAGTGCTGCATGATACAGGTTCCGATAGAAGTAAACCAGGTGTAGTCGTTGTATGTGTACCACACTATGCAACCTAGCTGTTAATACATATATAGTTGTAATAGTGAAAAGGTACAACAGTTCTGGTAGTAAGCAATTGATACAGGCATCACATATGGATACAGAGGTGGCAGGTTATTGGATGACATTAAGAATTGATTAGAGACATGTATAGAAATCCTCTGTGGAATTGAGGCCATGCGGGGTCTTACTGTCCATTTCTAAAATGTATCTGGTCTCCAGCGCTCTTAAAATGCCTTCTCTGTTTCCACCTCTCCTCAGGGGACCTACAGCATCTATGGCATAATACCTAAGGAGTCCACTGTTGTTATTGTGGTATTCCTTGAAATGCCTCGCAACAGGATATGTGGCATCGTTAGTGTTGATGGCCCTTATGTGCTGGAGTATCCTCCTGTGGACCTGCAATTTGGTACTACCAATATTTTGCAGGCCACACGGACACTCCAGCACCAATACCACGTATTCACTTTTGCACGTAAGGTTGTTTTTTGATTTTGCGGGGCACTGTGGAAAATGCAGTAAGGAACTCGGTTTTATTGAGTCCATGTGAACAAGCCTTGCAGCTCGAGCATTTTCTAAATCCTTTGCTTGCGGCCATCCAGTTTTTAGAAGGGATCACCTCTGGAGTGGATTTAACCAAGGCATCCTGCAAGGAGTACGCCTTCCTGAAGGTGATCGCTGGCTTACTAGGCATATGTTCGCCAATTACTGGGTCTAACCTAATCAGGTTCCAGTGTTTATTGACTATTTTCCTTAGTGCACCGTGTTGCCTATTGTAGGTCCAAATGAGTCTTGTTGGTTGAGATGCCCTTGAATCTGTGAGTCTCTGGACTTTTTTGTGGGTCAATGCATCATTACGGGACAGGGCATTCGCTTTGTTAATAGCTATGTCAATTAGACTTTCTTTGTACCCTCTAGCCAGAAACCTTTGTTTACTGGCTGCCTGTGCTATTTTGCAATGGTTATCTGTGCTGCAAATGCGCCTAATTCTAAGCATCTCTCCGTAAGGGATGCTTCTAATTAGGTGCGGAGGGTGGTGGCTATCAGCATGCAGCACAGTATTGACCGCAGTGGGCTTTCTGTAAAGTTTAGTGTCCAACCTGACATATATATATACTGGCGACTGCCAGTAGGTAAGCGGGGGAGAAATGAGAATTGATATATATATATATATGATAAATCTTACCCAGTGGCTCGCCACTTCCAAGAACACCACAAGAGCAATGCCAACTTAGTAAAATTTGCTGTGATTGACTGCATCCCTCCAAATGTGCGAGGAGGGAATAGAGTGTTGGAGCTCAGGAAATTAGAGTCCAAATTCATTGTGAGATTTAATACCATGGTGCCCCATGGGTTAAATATGGACGAAGAACTATCTGTGCATCTTCATGGTGACTAAAATAACCAGTTAACCATTGCATGTTACTTGCTGCTTACCATTTCTGATTGCTGTTTTTAGAATTTGTGTGTTTTATACTTTACAACCACTAAATTTAGGCTGTAGAGATTTTAATAGACCTTTGTCTTTATTGTTTTATCTGTTGCAGGTACAATAACTTACCTTGGACTCCATCTATGATCAAGAATACAATAGCCCACTAGGGCATGACATGATTTTGGTTCCAATCTGCTACGATGAATTGTACTTAGAGATGATTATGCCTACATGGGAAATTCATGTTTGTTTATACAGACTATGCCCACTTGGGCAATACAGTTATGTTTTCTTATCCAGTGCTTGATGTTGGGTAGAGCCTTATATACCCAGGAAACATGCAGGGTGTAGACATTTATCAGTACCCTTATTGAGAGGTAGCTGCCTTTTACTAACAGTAAGGCCTTGGACACTGGCATATGACTATCCCCTCTCTCAGATCGGAGGGCTTTATTTGTTTATTTACCGTTTGGTTTGATTAAACCTCCAAGCAGTATCTCATTTATATAGCAGATGGACAATATTGTGTGTGTTCCCAAGAATGCAATTTAGTGTGGCACAGGGAATTCATGCTCTCGCCTACATGCTGGCATTGAAATCTAAGTATTGAAATTTATCGAATCTCACATTGCCGCCCAATCGGCACAATGCATTTTTCATGTATAATTAGTTTTGGGATGGCCGGTTCGAGCCTCTTGCCCGTGTATTTCATTTTTAATTTGGGATATGCAGTGCCAAATAATGGTCTGAGGCCTTTATTCAGTTAGTGTTTGGTTTGACCACACCTATAGAACATAAGTATGCCCACAATAATACTGTTTGTGTTCTCATTAATGCAATTTTCTGTGGCACAGTTAATGAATGTTCTCGCTAACATGCTGGTACAGAGTTTCAAGCATTGTATTTTTTCCGAATCTTACATTGCCGCCCAAATAGCACAATGCACTAATCATGTACAACTATCTTTTGGGATGGCCGGTTCGAGCCCTAAGCCCGTGTATTTCACTTTTATTTTGAATATGGGGTATGAAGTGCCAATTCGATTTGTAAATTGTGAATCTTGAATATAAATGAACTAATTTTGTATTCTTGAACAAAATGAACAACTACTATGAACTGGAGTGTTATATTGAATGTAAAACCACAGATAAGACGTACAAAGTCGAAGTACATTGTTTATTTTCATTATCACGTGTCACTTTACTTTACTTTATTAACACTATTGAAATGCACAATTCTTGCCCGTGAGGAAGGAGTGCTTTTACTCCGAAACGCGTACGTCCTTGTGCTCGCAATAAACTGCACTTTGAATCGTGGCCACAGCTTCTGTGTGGTTTCTTCCCGGGACTGGAGGAGGGAACCTGCTGGTGAAAACCGTGTTAATATACGGGGGTGGCTACCCCTGCCGTGTGCCCGCTGAACAAGAGGCTTGGGGAATAGCCACATTTGTGTGTTCATATATATATATACATATATATATATATTACCTATTGGCGGTCGCCAGTAGGTAGTTATAGTTAGGACCTAGTTTCCATAGGAATTCTGCAACATTCTATTTGGAATAACTTTGGCGCCGGTTGAGGAATCTTCACGAACTTCTCTAAGAAGATGGCCCGCTCCGCTCTGCTCCTTCCCTGAAAGTTTGGAGGTGACTCGTCAAGCAGGGGCTTAGAAAAAAGGGGGGTCCCAAAATGTTTTTTCCCCATGCAATTTTCCATAGGGACCGTTAGACACGGCTACAGCCCGAACTGCTGAACGGAATTACAGCAAATTTTGCAAAAATGTAGAGTTAGGTTCGCAGATCATGCTTTTTGTGAAATGGTGTAAATCCGTTCAGTAGTTCCTGAGAAAATAAAAAAGTAAAATCATAGAAATATCTATAGACGAAGTACGGTACGCGTAAAGTATGCGTACCTTCTCGAGCACAAGCTTTTTGCTAATTGGCTGTCAACACTCCAAACCAGGAAGTGTGGGAAGCCATCTTGTGCCTCAGTAGAACCGTGGCACAGGAAAACACAAAAGAAAATGGGAAAATGCGAAACACCCTGACCCTCTAGACCTGCTTAGGGGGTCCCAAAAGGACCCCGAAGGCCCAAAAATTAATATTATTTTTTTTTAAACGTGGGATACGCGTAGGGAACGCGTACCCTGCCGATAAAAAAAAAATTGCTTATTTTTTTTATCCCGGGGGCAATTGACTCTCTGTAAAGGGGGGCCCAGAGGGGCCCCCTAGCCCCGGGGAACACCACCCGGGGCTTATTTTAATAGGGTGGGGGGCTCTGAGGACCCCCAGCCCCGGGGACCACCATCCGCGGGGCTTCCTTTATTTGTAATATTGGGGAGCCCAGAGGGGCCCCCCAGCCCCGGGGACCGCCACCCCGGGGCTTCCATGAAATGTATGCAGGGGGCTCATGGCCCCCCTGCAGCCCAAGAGACCACCACCCGGGGCTTCTTTTTTTTAAAAATAGAAAAAAACTTGTGTGCGGGGCTCCCCGTGGCACTAATATTCAAAATAGGGGGGTCAGTGACGGACCTCCCAGCCCCTTGGGACCACCACCCCCGGGGCTTTTAACTGTTGGGAGTGGGGTCCCCCTCCTGGAGCCCTTGATGGCCCTGGGGACCGCCACCCCCCAGGGCCAGCTCCTGCTGTGTCCCGGGGTGCCTATCCCCGGGACAATGCTGTTTGCTATGGTAGGGCAGGAGATTCGCGGCTCCCGCCCTACCATAGCAAACTGCTTTGGTTTTTGAAAGAGAGAGCAGGAAAACTGCTTTCTCTTTCAAAAATCAAAGCGATTGCTTTTCTGCATGTGGAGCAGCATGTTAGCTGCTCCCCAAGAAGAAAAGCTATTCCGGCTCTCGCAGGATGCGGGGAGCTGGCAGAGACCGTGGGGGGCTTGGGGACCTGATGACTGTTGACATCATCCTTGTGAAAGAGTGGCAGACTTCTTCTCACCCTAATATAACCTTTGATATTTGGAATATTTGAATAAACTAACCATGCAAATTAAGTCAGGCTCTCCGGCTGATCCACTCAAGCCTGCCCAGGTTAGACATTCTTCACGGTTCTGTTTGGCCCCGCTACATCATCTAATTAACGCCTCCTTCTCATCGGCTACTATTCCAGCTAATTGGAAACAAGCATGGGGCTCTCCTATACTAAAAAACCCTAATTTAGACCCCCTGAAGCCTGAAAACTTCAGGCCTATCTCTCTCCTTCCCTGGGCTGCGAAGATTGCTGAACCTCATGTTAATACTATACTTTCCAATGTATTGTGCGCCAATAACATTATGGACAATACACAACATGAGTTCCGCGCCAGTCATAGTACCAAGACTGCTCTTCTGGCCATAACGGAGCATCTTCGATCCATCCTCGATCACGGTCAAACGGCGGCACTGATCCTATTGGATCTTAGTGCTGCCTTTGACACTCTATCCCATCAGATCTTGCTCCACTGGCTTCAGGAGGCAGGGATCACGGATATGGCCCTTGTGTGGTTTAGATCCTTCCTAACCGAGAGGTCATTTCGTGATTCCACCCCTCCCTATCTATCTCGAGCTCATGCTATTGAGCAGGGCGTCCCCCAGGGGTCGGCATTGAGCCCCACTTTGTTCAATCTCTGCGTCCAGCCACTAGCTGCTGTCGCCAAAGAGTGGGACTTTTCCATCGTCTCATATGCTGACGACACGCAGCTAGTAGTTGCTCTGACGGAAGGATCTACCCCTGACTCTGTTAGATTTAAAGCCGGCCTGACAGCTGTGGCAGACTGGATGACATCTAACTGTCTGCAGCTGAATACCAATAAGACAGAGGTGTTATTGGTCGGAAATAACATCCACTCATGGGGAGATCATTGGTGGCCCAACGCCCTGGTAAAGCTCCAGTACCTAAAACTGAAATTAAAAACTTGGGGGTCTGGTTAGACTCATCTCTTAGCTTTGGTAATCACACTAAAAAAGTTGCCGCCACCTGTTTTGGCATCTTGCTCAGTCTTAAACCGATCCTTAAATTCATTGACCCAGCCACGAGACAGCTAATTGCCCAGTCAACGGTACTGTCCAGATTGGACTATGTCTGTTTTTTGCTGCTAGGTGCAAGTCAAGTGGAAATTATTCAAATGCAGCGCATTCAAAATGCGGCTGCTAGAGCCTTAGTAGGCCTCTCTCTATTTAGTTCCATCTCTGAGACCATACGGAGGCTTCACTGGCTCCCTGTGGCCCAGCGAATTCTGTTTAAGACTTTGCGCATTTCCTCTAAAATCCTACGTTTGGCCACCCCTAAAATGCTTGGTAACCTGCTGACCTTGTATGTTCCTACTTGGGCCTTACGCCCTCCAGGCCAACACCTGGTCAGAGTACCTCGGATTAAGCGCTGCCGAGCGGGAGGACGCTCTTTCCAATTTTTTGCAGCAAAACTGTGGAATACTCTACCAGTCCACATCCGCGAATTGGAAGGTCTGTTAGACTTCAGGAAAGCAATTAAAACCTATCTCTTTCCCCTTAACTAATCTTCTCTAGAAGTCTGCCATGGTGAATCCCTCACAGTTGCTGCTATCTGCCAATCAGCGCCGGGACGCCCCTTTGCTGGGGCAGCTGAGCGCTATACAAGATAATTTAACATAACATAACGTACACACATTTAATAAATAGAAACTAACATTTTTCAAAAAAATGGAGATACCAATACCAGTTACAACAACCTATTCAGTAATTCCAACATCTACATACACATACACTCATTCACCAACAGTTCTATATAGTCACTCATACATGTACTCACTCATCACATGTACTCATACACCTATACATCCTGTTACACACTGAGACTCATCCATAGAGTTACTCACACACACTCACACATGCAAATAAACTATCAAACATCCATTTACTTGCATATACAGCTATACACACACCACTAAACCTACTTCTACAGAAACGTACACATACTTACTCTCTTATACACTCATTTATAGAAACACATACTTATTTAAACAGGAACTCTTCTAATCTTTCACTCTCCCATATACTCACTTATATACATCAATACTCACATATACTAGTTTAAAACATAAGTAGTTACTCATAAAGATACTATTGAGACAGTCATTAACTCACTAACACACCCATACACACACTCATCCACCCATACAGCCCTGCACACATGCTGTCTTCAAAACACATGCAAACAGTCAGTCATTGATGCATCTGTGCACTGAGTAATACCCACACCAAACCATACAGACACTCATTCTGATACTAAAATCCAACTAATAACCCATACAGACAGCATTGTAGTTACTCACCAACCCATGCAGCCACTTATACACAAAGTGAGACACTGATACAGATTTGTACATATTTAAACATTACTCGCTAATACATGTATTCACTAAGATACACTGAATAAGTCAGTTATACAATCAATTTTACAAAAAAAAACATCCATTTAGACACCTATTTACCCATTTATTCTTCCATCGACCTTTAGATATACATATATAAAAAATATTTATTTTTCAGAAAGACACACATTCACTGGATGATGTCATCAGTGATGTCATTTGAGATGTCATCAGTGATGTCATGAGTGATGTCATTTAAGATGTTATCAGTGATGTCATGAGTGATGTCACTGACCATGTCATGAGTGATGTAATATGTGACGTCATAAGCAGTGCATTGCGGGCGCGCAAGTTATAGTCAGCTGAACTAACTATAACGGGGGAATTTCTATGGTTTCGTACAAGTGAAATGTCCAGCTAACTATAACGCCCCTGAAACCTATGTTTTTTTCAGTGAATTTTTAAGGTTTTTTAAATGCTAATTCCTAACTATAACGTGCTGGAAACCTATGGTTTTTTCAGTGAAGTTCAAAGGTTTTTTAAATGCTAATTTCTAACTTTAACGTAAATGAAACCTATGTTTTTTTAAGTGAATTTCAGAGGTTTTTTAAACACTAGTTTATAACTATGCCTACAGAGGTAGGACATGTGAAGAAAGAAGAAAAACACACAGAAAGAAAAAAAAAGAAATGCAGAAAGAAGCAACAGAAGTCCTCAAAGATGAAGAAAAGTGCAGGAAGAAGGAAGACGTGCAGAAAGAACAAACAGAGGAGCAGAAAGAGGCCTTGTTGCAAAATCATCCTGTACCCTCAACTTTTTCAGATGGGTACTGGTGGTAAGTGACTCTGACTAACCAGTCCTAGAGTCAGTGCTATGCTAAGAGACACTTAGAATACAGTTAAAACACCTACATACACTAGGGAACACTATGAGTTGGGGTACCCTGTTATTAGCATGGCCTCCTCCGTAAGCCCCTAGTATATAATAGGGCAGGTGGATTAAAACGACCTCTTAAAATGTGTCACAGGGCGCGTTCGCACACTGGTGAAGGGGGGGCTAAGCTGTTGTGTGCAAAAGATCTCTGGCCGTTTTATTTGGTGGATAAAGTCCCCTTGAATCCTAAGTGTCCCTTGGGTACAACTAGCCCACCAGGTATCTCTAGTTAGCACCACAGAGCTGCGTTGCAGAGAGGTGTAATTAGGAGCAGGGCCTGGACCACCTCTTTGCAACACAGTGCAGTGGCACTTACTGGAAGCACCTGGTGGGCTAGTCGGACCCCACGGACCCCCAGTATTGAAGGGGAATTATTTCCCCAACTTAAAACGTGTCACAGGGCTTGTTTGCACATGTCACATCAGGCCCCGTCCCCTCCCTTCACCACTGTGTAAACACGTCCGGTGGCTGTTTTAAGTTGGCTGATTAAGTTCATTTGAATCCTGAGGGTCCCTAGGGTCCAACTAGCCCATTAAGTACCCATAGTAAGCGCCACAGAGCTGCGTTGCAGAGAGGTGTAAAAAGGAGCACAGCCAGGACCACATCTCTGCAAGGCAGCACAGTGGCGCTTACTGGAAGCACCTTGTGGGCTAGTTAGCCCCCAGGAGCCTTCAGGGTTTTTTTTTTTTTGAAAATCTGTTTATTAGCATAGTAGGTAAAGCAGTCACAAATACTTCCAATCCCGGAGGGATACAGAGTAATACACATATAAGGTTGCTTAGAACATATAATTGCATAGTTGTCTTAATTTTCCATTTTGTTGGTGACATTAACCGTCACATTTTATGCAAACCCCTGTCAAAAACTATCCCTCCCCCCACCCTCAACAAATCCATCCGACACTCACACAAAAACATATAATTGATTAATCATTAGACCAGGGCACTCAGAGAATCACAACATATGGCTCTATTCGAATGTCCACATAGATGGAACTAGACCAATACAGAAATTATAAAATGGGGGGTTCCCCCCTCACTTCTTCGTAGCGCACCACGGTTAGTGACAGTGCATGGCAGTCCGGCCAAGGACACATTTATCGTGCAATCGAAGAGGCACTTGTACCCTCGTCTTCCCCGTCTCCCCCAGTTTCAAACATACCTAATATGGTATACCAGTCCAGTGAAATTGGCTTTTTCCTCAGACCCCTGTATTCCTCCCTCTGTAGTGCAACTCCCTCCGCCTTACCCCATCTCACCACCTCCGTCCTCCACAACTCCGGGTCAGGAGGTCTAGCTGACTTCCATCTCATAGTGATGGCACGTTTTGCCAGCAACAGGGCCAGGTCCGCGAAACGTGTCGCCACGGTTCTAGTGCGCTGTGAGGGCCCCAACCCCAGTAACGTGCATTCCAGTGTTGGGGATCGGGTCAAAGCACCCGCTTCCTGGAGCGATGCATGGACCGTGGTCCAGTAGTATCCTAGTTTGGGGCATTGCCAAAGCATGTGTATTAGTGTTGCGTCCTCGGTATCACATCGGGGGCAATTACTGTTCGCATCAGGAAACATCATGTGTATGCGGCGTGGGGTTAGGTAGGCTCTGTGTAGAAGCATCGACTGAATGAACTTGAACTTGGGGTTCCTAGCTACTTTTTTGGGGAACTGAAGGATACGTTCCCACTCCTTATCCCTCAGGGGCCTACCAATGTCCACCTCCCATGCTGCCCGGAGTGGCGACAGATCAAAAGCCCTCCCCTTCTTAATACTAGCAGTGAGCCACTTAGTAAGGTGGGCACCCGTGCCCATCAGGTAGTGCATGGTGATGAGAGGATTCGTAGCTGGCTCCATACCCCTAGGGGACCACTTATGTGCGATATAGTGTCGAAGGCCAGAGTGTAGCAGGAAGGTGCCTCCAGGGACTCCGTGGGTAGTTCTAAAGTCTGCAAAGGACAGTAGGTGCTCTTCCGCGAACAGGTCACCCACGTGCGACACTCCGGCGTCATGCCATTGCTCCAGCGAGTCCGCCGACAGAGTCCCCGTAGCCAGTGGGATACCCAAGAGCGGGGAGCCTTCAGGGTTTAATGGGAATTATTTCTTCAACTTAAAACGTGCCACCGGGCGTGATTGCACACGTCACCTCAGGTCCCGTCCCATCCCGTCACCACTGTGTAAACACGCCTGTTGGCCGTTTTAAGTTGGGAAATTAAGTCCCCTTGAATTCTAAGGGTACCTAGGGTCAAACTAGACCACTAGGGACCTCCAGTAAGCGCCACAGAGCTGCATTGCAGAGAGGTGTAAAAAGGGGCGTGGGCTCTGAACACCTGTCTGCAACGTACTACTGCCAAGCCACCCTCATGTGAGATACATCAAGGCAACCCCATGTGAGAGAATGTACACCTGCTATGCTACCCTCATGCAAGAGAATCTACCCCTGTCAATGCACCTTCACACGAGAGAATGAACCTCTGCCATTACACACTCATGTGAGAAAATGTACCAGTGCCATTGCACCCTCACGTGAGACAATGTACCACTACCATTACAGCCTCATGTGAGAAAAACTCACACTTGCCTGCACATTGCTGTCCCCGGTGAGGGAGGCAGAATGCTCCTGCTGCCCCACGCTGTCCCGCTGTGGAGATATCGCGTCCATGAAGAGAGGGGCCCCAGGACAGGCCGTGGAGTCACTGCAGAGGCATGTTCAGGGGGTTCGAGGAGAGGACGGGGTTCCCTTAAGCGAGGCAGGCAGTCGAGCTTCATGCAGGTGGGAGTCCAGCAGCACAAGCACAGCGTGTACACACAGCACTGCAGTGACAAGCACACACGGGCACTGCAGCGGCGAGCACACGCGGGCACTGCAGCAGAAAGTACACTTGAGCACTGTAGCAGCAAGAACACACGGGCACTGCAGCAGCGAGCACACACGGGAACTGCAGCAACCAGTAATCTATGCAGTCCAGGTGCAGCCCTGTCGGAAGCGCTTCAGGACCGACCTACCTGCCCCATACTAGAGACCAAAATACGCAGGAGGAGGAAAATGCTTTGGGCCTGGAGTAGTTTGCAAACCCAAGGACTGAATGTACGCCTCTGGGTGGGAGAGGAGCGCAAGAGTACACATAGGTATGAGGGTTCATACGCACAAAGGTATGTTCTCTCAGATTAGAGTGGCTTGCAGGGATACATTCCCTCACCTGAGGGAGTAATGGGAGGGGTAAATTCTTTCACGCGAGGGTGTAATGGCATGGATATATTTTATCATATGAGAGTACACTGGCAGGTTGCACCCTCTCACATAAGGGAGTAATGAAAGAGGGACATTTTCACATGAGGGAGTAATGGCAGAGGGACATTTTCACATGAAGGTGTAATGGCAGAGGTACATTGTCTCGCATGAGGGTGTAATGACAGAGGCGCATTGCCTTGCTTGAGTGTGTAATGGCAGAGGTATATTGTCTCACATTAGGGTGTAATGGCTGAAGTGCATTGTCTCACATGAGGGTGTAATGGTGGGGTACATTGTCTCACATGAGGGTGTAATGGCAGAGGTACATTGTCTCACATGAGGGTGTAATGGCAGAGGTGCATTGTCTTACATGAGGGTGTAATGGCAGGGGTACAATCTCTCACATGAGGGTGTAATGGCAGAGGCGCGCTGTCTCACATGAGGTTGTAATGGAGGGTACATTGTCTCACATGAGGGTGTAATGGCAGAGGTACATTGTCTCACATGAGGGTGTAATGGAAGAGGTACATTATCTCACATGAGGGTGTAATGCCAGAGGTGCATTATCTCACATAACGGTGTAATGACAGGGGTACAGTCCCTTGCTTGGTAGTGCCCTGGCTGGCCTCGGTGTGAAAATGTTGCTAGTTGGTGACACCTGGCAGTAGGTACACTCTTGCAGACTGTGCCCTCTTGGGTGTTTGGCCCTTACTGTGCATACATTTTCAGCTAGCGATACGCTGTGCACGTGGTCTTGTTTAGCACACCCGGGTGTGTTCTTGGGTTTGCGTTGCTGTCAGAGTCTGCACTCTGACCCATTGACAAGGGTCCCCTGTATCGCGCTCTGCCACGCTGGGCTGGGCTCGGGATATTTCTGGGGCACACTTTGCTACAGGCTGTCCTGATTGGACCTGCGCTTGCGGTGAACCAAGATCCCTGCCATGCCTGAGATGAGCGCATTCTTGTCCCTGGCAGTGCCCTTACAGTGGCCAGTCTGCTCTTTGTCCTCGTGGGCAGTCATTGGTGTTCCTTAGAAGGGGTCACTTTGTACAGTCTGCCATTTAGAGCTGCCTTTAGAGTGGGCACAGGCTCGTCCATAGAACTGCTCTTATTGTGTGGGCACAGAGACCTCCAGTTAAAGCTCCAATTACACTGGGCACTATCTCCCGTTTAGAGCTGCCATCACTGCGGCGGAGACGTTCTCCACCTGCAGGGGACTGGCAGACTGATTCTCCTCTTCGGGCTGTTCCATAGCTTGGGCACTGCGCTGCTCGAGCCGGGTGTTGAAGTGTAGGTTCAAGAAGTTTTGCTGGAGCCGGGTGTTTGAGTGCAGCTCCCAGGTGTTCTGCTAGAGCCAGGTGACTGAGTGCGGCTCCGAGGTGTTCGCAGGAGCCGGGTGTCTGAGTGCAGCCCCGAGGTGTTCTGCTGGAGTCAGGTGACTGAGTGCAGCCAGAGGTGTTCTGCTGGGGCCGGGTGACTGAGTGCAGCTCGAGGTGTTCTGCTGGAGCCAGGTAACTGAGTGCAGCCTGAGGTGATCTGCTGGAGAAGGGTGTCTGAGTGCAGCTCCCAGGTGTTCTGCTGGAGCCGGGTGTCTGAATGCAGGTCCAAGTTGGTGTGCTGGAGCCGGGTGTCTAAGTGCAGGTACGAGGTGTTCTGCTGGAGCCGGGTCAGGGCCATAGTCACGGGGGGCACAGGTGTCTGGGTGCAGGTCCAAGGTGGTTTGCTGGAGCCGGGTGTCCGAGTGCAGGTCTGGGCTGCAGCGAATTGACAGTCTCGTGCGGGTGAGACATGCAGTTTTTCCAGCAGAGTGTGGCACTCACACATCTCGTACATTGTTATCTCAAATATATTGCGTATATTCATAGGTACTATCAAATCTTCTCCAGAATGAAGGGGGCAATTTTCATTTTGGGGAACCTATCACACCCCAAACGTCTTGGTGAAATCTTGTGTTATGGGCGTCCCACAGGCAGGCTGAAGGGGTCCATAGACGTATCTCCTTCCTCTGTGCAGTAGTTGTGGCTCCCCTGTGTGTGGTGTGGACTCTAGATTTGCTCGCGCTTTATGCCCAGCAGCAGAGCTCTGCTCTCTGCGCCATATGCATACCGTGTACTCCTGTGCAGCAGAACCTATAATGCATGTTTTATTTCAGTGTGTTCGATGTGCATTGTGTAGGTGTATTTCATGAAAACTTGGACACATCATTTCAGTGTGTTGTTAGGTGAACATTAAATAATTTTTTTAAAGTGCCCAATATTTGAAGGTGTGCAGCACAGTCATTGTTTTATTTCCAGGTGAGCGGTGTTACCCATTTACCGCAGCGAATATTTCGCCACAGTGCGGGTATTCCACTGAGTGGGCGGTGCTGCGTCGGCCGTTGGCCGTATGCAGCACCAGGGAGGTAGTGCTTGCGACGTCCAATGGCAGACGGTACCACAGAAGGGGTTAATGTATGCATAGTTGTATTGTCTGAGGCCAACAGCCGCATCACCTTATAAGTGGTGACGTCATGTCTTCGAAGACGAGCAGCCCGCACTCTAACGTTTATGTTTCTAATTGGAAATCAACCTTGCTTTTTGGGTGTTAGCCCGACGTTGATTGCGTTTCAACTCAAACAATGACTTGTTAACAGGCCACGGATGACGTGCCGGTATCAAAGGCTGTCGTGACATGCAGACGCTGTCAAGTCCTGTCAGAGGATTTTGTGGAAATAGATTACAAGGCAGCGGGCGCTCTGGGCACACCACGACCGTGTTGAAGGCACGTGACTTCCAGGGGCTGCACCTAGGCTGAGAGAAAATGTAGCAACCGTCTTCTGAAGGTTACTAAATATCAGTCAGTCAAATACACTTTATTCGATTTATAAAAGGCATAAAAACATTTCTGTGTACACGTATAAAGTTATTTGATACATTTGAAACATATTCATTTTCAGTATATGAGATACAATAGATCAGAAGAATAAAAACAAATAAATAAATAACATGATAAAAATTCATTGTGTCACTGACAGTGGGGCATTATGCAATTTAATCCTCGAGGCCGCCACTAAAAAATTAGCCACACAAAATGTGGTGCGAATGCTACTCAAAGGCTGAAGGAAAACCAATGCCGGTCTCACTTGCGTAAAGCCAGCCTCCTTCAAAATAGGCTGCAAGTATTTTTTTCTAATGTCCGAGAAGAGCCCGCAAAACATTACAAAGTGCATTGTGTCTTGGGTTGAAAATTGATCACAAGTGCAAGGGGTTGCTAGATCTGGTTTAACCGATGTTGGGTAATTACCCAAATAAAAATGGATCAAAACCTATGAAATATCTTAGTGACAGTTATAAGGTAATGCTCAAGTGAGTTTGAACCTAAGAGCATATAGTGGGATCGCACAGTGGGTTTCAACAGTTCCCTATCCTCTCTAGCTAGTCTGGCCCTTTCCATAAACAGTTTTTTGACCAAATTCACATCCGCCTTCCTGATACAGGATGGTGACAAGAAGAGATCCGGGCGTCCCAGATGTTCGAAAGATTTTCTCAGGTACTCCAACCAGTGCACTTTATGGGAATTATCTAAGGACATTACATCAGCTAGAATCACGTGGTTGAGGGTTAGTTCCTTATTAAGACAGATCTTAAGGCAGAATGTTAAAGGCGCCAGGTTGAGCCTGTCGGTGACATAATCCAGGCCCATCTCCGCGTGCGTAGAAAAAGTTGGAGTCGACTGGGGCACGGACAACACGGAACGCAGGAACCTGTTTTATACCCTCTGGATTGTTTCTAAATGTACATGTCCCCATAAGGCCGACCCATACATCACGATTGAAATGCATTTAGCGTTGTAGACCTTGAGCAAGGCCTCCATCGGCCTTGCCCCCAACCTTTTTGTAAAACCCATGATTGCCGCGGTTGATCTAGCCACGGATAGACTCTTTGCCCTTACCTGAGGGCCCCAAGAGCCTCTCTCGTCAAAGAGCACCCCCAGGTATGGGAAAAAAGCTACCCTTGTGACTACCTCTCCCTTACATTTAAAATTGTTTGATATGCCCCTATTTCTATGAAATCCGACCACCATGGTGTGAGATTTACTAGCATACTACATATCATTTGTGCAGCTGGTGAAGTGGCACCGGCCCTGGGGATGGAGGGGATCTGGCTGCCCCTCAGTTATGGTTGTCTTTCAATGCCCAACTGGTTGGCAGAGGTGGGCCTTCTGGTTGCCTGCTTTATGGCCCATGCCAACACCCGCTTGGTAGCCGCAACCCCTCTGTGTAAGTGATGGTTCTTGACAAAGTGTGTCAGGAAACCCACGGAACGGTTTGTCTCTGGTCACCAATCACACACAGTAGAAGGCCCCTGCATGGACTGTGTGCGTCATCAATGATTTAAAAATGCACAGCAATGCTCTGGAATGACTCAATCACTTACTTGTAACCCCTAGATACAGACTCTATGCCCTCGTTCCAGTCTTATGCCATGTGATAAAGACTAGGAGGAAGAAGTGCAAAGGATGTAATGCTTAGATTACTTCCCGGTACTCATGATACACTTTTTTACACTCACTTATGTATGGTGTGTGTTTGCTGTGCATTCTTGTGTGCATGATTATAGAGTATCTTGTGTTGTGGGTGTGTATGTAGTGTGTGTTAGTTATTTGTTGTGTTTTGGTACATATTACATGTGTTGCATACGTTTTGTATGCAATGGCTGTGTGCTATGTTCATTTGTGTGTGTTCAGTGTGTTTGTATGTATTTCTATTTGTATTTTGTGTATATTGTGAGTTTCGGTATATGCTCATTATGCATTTTTCAGATACTGCGTGTACAATTGTGTCTGGGGGTTTGCAGAGAGCTTGGGGTGTTTGTGTGCTGGGAGTGTGGTGGCTATGTATAAAGTCTTAGCTCTCTATGCGTCCTGTGTGCATTGGGTTTGGCTCTTGCATTTGTTTGTAGGGCACTTCATTGTGTGTTTGCTGTTGGTATGGCCAGGTTGGGTGAAGTTGCTCTGGGTATGACCAGTATTCTGGCAGATGGGGTCCCCGGGCGATGGGTGCCAAAGAAACCACAAACTGGCTCTGCAGCTGCCTCGTGGTGCTCCCTGCATGTCCCACAAGCTGCCGGATTGGTCGCTAACATGATTGCAGTAAGTTTGTGCAGATTGAGAAAAGACCCCTGTGTTTGGGGTGGGGGGGACGTCAGCCTATACACCGCAGCTTGTAGTCACACTGAGCCCTGGGACTGAGGACATTATGTGAGTGATTCTTTAGGACCCTGAGGCGCTATCTGAGCTGGGATTAGCACCTTCAGAGACAACCATGTTACAGCCTCATCCAGCTAGCTGTTGGGATTTCTTGGGTGCCTTATTGCTCTGGGTGGGAGTTCTTCTGGTGAACAGTGTCTGCTCCCCCTAACATTGTGGGGTGCTGCAGAGAAAGGCTCTGAGCTACTGCTGTCTGTCTTCATTAGCCCCACCCTACACCCCGCTGTCACCTGAGAGTGTGGGACTCTGAGCACAGATGCTACTGGTACTGCACCGTGCACTTGACATCGTAGCCTCTCACAGCTGGATGCAGTACCATCTTTTTTTTAAAACATCAGAAATTGCTCTCTGGACACCGTAGCTCCTTTACTCCGAGCATAAACCCGGCGCACACAAGAGGCGCATTCAGTGCTCAGCCTGTTCCACCAGAGTTTTTTAATTTTTTTTTTATCGGCAGGATCCGTGCACCCTGCGTGGATCTTGCTGTTTTTAAAAACAAAAAAATTAATTTTGGGCCTTGAGGGTCCTTGTGGGACCCATCTGAGCAGGCCTACGGCGTGAGGGTGTTTCTACCCTGCCCCCTTTTTGCGTTTTGCGTGTTTTTTCTTTTGTTTTCTTGTGCCTCGGTTCTACCGAGGCACAAGATGGCTGCCAACACTTCCTGATTTGGAGTGTTGACAGCCATATTAGCATACAGCTTGTCATCGGGAGGGTGCACAGATCCTGTGCGGCCATAGATATATATGTGATTTAACTTTTGATTTTCTCAGCAATTACCAAACGGATTTACACCATTTAACAAAAAGGCACAACTCTGAACCAAGGGCTACCTATTTGCCAAATTTGGTGTAATTCAGTTCAGCAGTTCGGGCTGTAGCTGCGACTAAAGGTTCCTATGGGCAACTGCATGAAAAAAAATGCATTTTGGGACCCCCCTTTATTCTCTGCCCCCCTTAACAAATCACCACCAATCTTTAAGGATAGGAGCAGACCGGAGCGACCCTCGAGTTTTGAAAAATTTGTTGATTCGTTGACCGGCACCAAAGTGATTGGAAATAGAATGTTGCGGATTTCCTATGGAAAATAGGTCCTAACTATAACTACCTATATATTCACTGAAAAAACCATAGGTTTCACACCAGTTATAGTTAGGAATTAGCATTTAAAAAATCTATGAAATTCACTGAAAAAACCATAGGTTTCACACCAGTTATAGTTAGGAAATAGCATTTAAAAAACCTATTAAATTCACTGAAAAAACCATAGGTTTCACACTAGTTATAGTTAGCTGGAAATTTTACTCACATAAAACCATTGAAATTCCACGTTATAGTTAGTTGGACTCACTATAACTTGCGCGTGTAATGCACTGCTGATGACGTCACATATTACATCACTCATGACATGGTCAGTGACATCACTCATGACATCACTGATGACACCATCCAGTGAATGTGTGCCTTTCTGAAAAATAAATATGTTTTATATATGTATATGTAAAGGTCAATGGAAGAATAAATGTTTAAATAAGTGTCTTAATGGATGTTTTTTAAAAAAAAATTGATTGGTTAATTGGCTTATTAAGTGTATTTTAGTGAATACATATATTGGCGAATATTGTTTAAATATTTAAATGTTTGTATCAGTGTTTCACTTTGTGTATAAGTGGCTGCATGGGTTGGTGAGTAGCTACATGTGTGTGTATATGGGTTATTAATGTTTTTTTAAGTATCAGTATGAGTGTCTGTATGGTTTGGTGGGGGTATTACTTAGCACAAAGATGCATCAATGACTGACTCACTGTGTGTATGTGTTTGGAAGACAGCATATGTGCAGGACTGTATGGATGGATGAGTGTGTATATGTGTGTGTTAGTGAGTGAAAGACTGTCTCACTAGTGTCTTTATCAGTAACTACATATGTTTTAATCTAGTATATGTGAGTATTGATGTATATAAGTGAGTATATGTGAGAGTGAGGGATTGTAACAGTTCCTGTTTAAATAAGTTTGTGTTTCTATAAGTGGGTGTTTAAGAGAGTAAGTATGTGTAAGTTTCCTTATAAGTAAGGTGGTAGTGTGTGTATAGCTGTATATGCAAATACATGGATGATCAATAGTTTATTTGCATGTGTGAGTATGTGTGTGAGCAACTTTTGGAAGACTGTTGATGTGTTACAGGATGTATAGATGTATCACTACAAATGATGAGTGAGTATATGTATGAGTTACTATATAGAACTGTTGGTGAATTAGTGGATGTGTATATAAATGGTGGAATTACTGAATTGGTTGTTGTAACTGGTATGGGTATCTCCTTTTTTTTGAAAATTTTAGTTTCTATTTTTGAATATGTGTTTCAAGGGTTACAGTGAAAGGAGGTCTGTCACTCTGTCACAAGGATGGTGTCATCAGTGATGTCATGAGTGATGTCACTGACCATGTCATGAGTGATGTAATATGTGACGTCATCAGCAGTGCATTACACGCGCAAGTTATAGTGAGTCCAACTAACTATAACGTGGAATTTCAATGGTTTTATGTCAGTAAAATTTCCAGCTAACTATAACTGGTGTGAAACCTATGGTTTTTTCAGTGAATTTAATAGGTTTTTTAAATGCTATTTCCTAACTATAACTGGTGTGAAACCTATGGTTTTTTCAGTGAATTTCATAGGTTTTTTAAATGCTAATTCCTAACTATAACTGGTGTGAAACCTATGGTTTTTTCAGGGAATTTCAAAGGTTTTATAATAGCAAATTCCTAACTATATAAGACCTGAAAGCCCACCAGGAATCTCCAGTATGCGCCAGGGGACTGCATTGCAGAGAGGTGTAATGAAGCCACGAACCTTTTTACACCTCTCTGCAACGCAGCCCCCGTGCATGTTTGAAGAGGGGGAACTAATTCCCCTTGCATACTGGGGGCACCTGGGGACCAACTAGCCCACCTGGAACCTCCAGTATGCACCAGTGGGCTGCATTACAGAGGTGTAATGAGGCTATGCCCCTTGTTACACCTCCCTGCAACGCAGCCCCCTGCCGCGTTTGCAGAGGGGGAACTAATTCCCCTTGCATACTGGGGGTCCCTGGGGGCCAACTAGCCCACCAGGAGCCTCCAGTATGCGCCAGGGGGCTGCATTGCAGAGAGGTGTAATGAGGCCATACCCTTTTTACACCTCTCTGCAATGCAGGCCACTGGCGCGTTTGCAGAGGGGGGACTAATTCCCCTTGCATACTGGGGGTCCTTGGGTCAAATCTGCCCAAACACCGATATTCCGAATGATTGAAAATGACTTTTCTTGAGAAACATTTGGATTTGGATTATCATGTCCTATACTTTGGAATTTTTGAAAGACTGACTTTGAGGATGCTATAAATTACTCAAGTCTGCCCGAATTGTGTGGGTAAAATTGATACCTAGTCACATTGAATAAGAATGTACTTACGTCTCGTCTAACATTTGGAAGAAATATCTAGTTATATGACAACAGGATACCGACATAACTTGAAGGAAATAAGAATGCCCTGAAGAAGTTCTGCTGTACAGAACGAAACATTTCGGCTGGCTGTGGTACATAAACTTGAGGAAAATAAAAGCATTTGAATATACACCAAGATTCAGTGCTTCAATAAGGACTCTAAGTGATATGATTTGATTGGACTCATTGTGCAAGTGGTGCTGTGCCAAACTTTGGAATATTCTCCACTACTCTCTACTACTTACTCTCTCTTACTCCACTACTCTCAAATACTCACTCTCTACTACTCATTCTCTACTACTCTACTACTCTCTACTACTCTCTCTCTACTACTCACTCCCTACTACTCCCTACTCACTACTCCCTACTACTCACTATCTACTACTCTCTACTACTCACTCTCTACTACTCACAGAGGCGGCCAGAGCAATAATGGATCAAGGTGGAAAAACTGCTATCATACTGTTGGACCTCAGTGCCGCGTTCGACACTGTTAACCATGCCACCCTATTACATCGTTTGAAAGGCATGGGGGTGTCGGGCGCGGCCCTGAAGTGGCTGACCTCTTTTTTAGAGGAACGCTTCTTCCAGGTCTTTGAGGGCGAGGTGGTATCATCTAAGCATCCGCTCAGCTGTGGGGTTCCTCAGGGCTCCTCCCTGAGCCCCACACTATTTAATGTTTATATGCAGCCTCTTGAGAAGATAGTTCTCCCTTATGGTGTGCGGATTGTCACCTACGCTGACGATACCCAACTTGTGGTCTCTTTGGACCACAAGGAGGGTTCGTCCAACACCTTGGGTCCGTGTCTAGAGGCTGTTGCTGAGTGGATGCAACTCTCCCATCGCAAACTCAACGGGGAGAAGACCGAGATCATGTTACTAGGCAACCCTTCTCCTACCTTCCTGTCGGTGAACTGGCCTTCATGTCTCGGCACCCCCCCTCCCCCAAAGGACCAGATAAAGAGTCTAGGAATTTGGCTGGACAGAGCACTGGACTTCTCGGTTAAAGCCACAAAAACAGCTTCCGTATGCGTAGGGCTAATGAAAATGCTCAGGAAAGTGCTCCCCCTACTTCCATTCCAGGCGAGAAGAGTCATGGTACAGGCCCTGATACTCTCTCGCCTGGATTATGGAAACGTTTTATATCTAGGGGCTCCGGCATCAGTGACAAAAAAAAAACTCCAAGTCACTCAAAACTGTGCCGCGCGCCTACTGTTTAACATTCCTCGTTGGCAGTCAGCCAGAACAGCCCTAAAGGAGCTTCATTGGCTTCCAGTGGCTGTAAGAACATTGTTCAAGGCCATGTGCATTCTGCACATATCCTTTCATCAAACTGGCCCGGCAGTGCTGTTTCCCCTAGTACTGCCTTATGTGCCGCCTAGAACTCTTTGCTCGGCTTCTTTGCACCTGGCAACCACGGCAAAAATCAAGAAAGCCCGCTGGGGTGGCCGTTCGTTTACTTGCTCAGC
This sequence comes from Lissotriton vulgaris, assembly GCF_964263255.1. Classification (NCBI taxonomy): domain Eukaryota; kingdom Metazoa; phylum Chordata; class Amphibia; order Caudata; family Salamandridae; genus Lissotriton; species Lissotriton vulgaris. Next base: position 1,529,124,845 of record NC_141685.1, on the reverse strand, counting down.
ATCGAAGGCATGGAATTCCCTGCCTTTATCCCTTAGACAAAATGACAATTTGATGTCATTTAGGAGAGATCTAAAAACTTACCTGTTTTCAAAAGCGTACTAACTTTGCCCTGCAGTCAAGCACAGTAATCAGTCACCAGCGCTGCGAGGCTTCCGGGCAGTTATGCGCTATATAAGTGGAATTTTTCATTTCATTTCATTTCATTACTACTCTCTCTCTACTACTCACTCTTTACTACTCACTACTACTCTCTACTAGTCACTCTCTACTTCTCACTCTCTACTACTCTCTACTACTCACTCTCTACTACTCTCTCTCTACTACTCACTCTCTACTACTCACTCTATTACTCACTCTCTATTACTCTCTACTACTCACTCTCTACTACTCTCTCTCTACTAGTCTCTACTACTCACTCTACTACTCTCTCTCTACTAGTCTCTACTACTCACTCTCTACTACTCTACTACTCACTCTCTACTACTCTCTACTACTCACTCTTTACTACTCTATACTACTCACTCTCTACTGCTCTCTACTACTCACTCTACTACTTACTCTCTACTACTCTCTACTACTCACTCTCTACTACTCTCTACTACTCACTCTACTATTCACTCTACTACTCTCTACTACTCACTCTCTGCTACTCTCTCTACTGCTCTCCATTACTCTCTATTACTCACTCTCTACTCTCTACCTCTCTACCTCTCTCTACTTCTCTCTCTACTAGTCTCTACCTCTCTTCCGCTACCTCTCTACCTCTACCTCTCTACCGCTACACCTCTACCTCTCTACCTCTCTCTACACTCACACATATACACATATATGCATATCCATTTATATATATGTATGTGTATGTATATATATATAAAAAAAACAACAAAAGATTTTTTTTTTAAACAGCTACTTTTTTTTAAAGCTGTCATTCTTTTTCCCCATGGTACGCTCCCCGGTACGCTCCCCGGTGCGCGTACCGGGCGCTCCCCCCGCGAAAATATATATATATTTTTTTTGTTTGCCCCGCGGTGGCCTTTTATGGCCCCCACATCAAACCTAGGGGGTCAGGGGGGGTCTACTCTGCCCCTTTATGCTCAATTCCCCCCTTTGTTTTTGCTACCTCTTGTGTCTCGATCCTACCGAGACACAAGATGGCGGCCGCTCCGGACTGTTTAGAATGTTTACAGACACCCAAAAGCCAATCAGCTTTCTGCGCGCAAGGCGCGTGGCGCGCCCGGTGTGCTCCCCGGTGCGCGTACCGGGGTGCGGCTTTAGACATATATATTTTTTTGAACCTAAATTACTCAAAATCCACTGGAGCACATATCTTGAGACATAGCACAGGCACATCGGGCTACCAGTCCCTACAATGTTGCCAAATTTGGTGGAAATCCATTCAGCCGTTCGGGCTAAAAGTGAAATCGACCGCCCTATGGAAATTAACATGGGGAAAACGCGTTTTGGGACCCCCCTTTTATCTCGGACCCCGATTCACGAATCCCCCCCAAACTTTCAGGGAAGGACCGGAGCTCCGCGAGGCCATTTTGAGGAAATTTTCAGTCACATTCATCAACCGGCGCCAAAGTTATTCCAAATAGAATTTTGAGATTTAACATTGAAAAAAATCCTAACTATAACTACATACTGGCGACCGCCAGTAGGTAATATATATATATATATATATATATATATATATATATATATATATTACCTACTGGCGGTCGCCAGTAGGTATATATAGTTATGATTTTTATCCTATGGGATTTCTGAAAATTCTATGTCGAATAACTTTGGTGTTTGTGCTTGGAATTGGCTGAAATTTTCAGGAAAATGGCACATTGTGTTTCTGAGCGGCCCCTGAAAATTTGGAAGGGGTTCGTCAAGGGTGGCCGAGAAAAAAGGGGGGTCCCAAAACGCGTTTTCCCCATTCATTTTTCCATAGGGCGGTTGGACTCACTTTTAGCTCGAACGGCTTAATGGATTTACACGAAACTTGGCAAAATTGTAGATATGGTTTGCCCGACATGCCTTTGCTAGGTCTCAAGATATTTGCTCCAGTGGATTTTGAGAAATTAAAGTTTAAAAAAATATATATATCTGTAACAGCGCTCCGGTTAGCGCCCCGGTTCGCGTAACTGACGCGTAACGGAACTTCGCGAGGAGAAGCGGATTGGCTCCCCGGTGACTGTCAACATTCTAAACAGTCCGGAGCGGCCGCTATCTTGTGTCTCGGTAGGATCAAGACACAAGAGGTGTCAAAAACAAAGGGGGAAATGAGCATAAGGGGGCAGAGTACATCCTCCCTGACCCCCTAGGTTTGATGAGGGGGCTTTAAAAGGGCCCCGCGGGGCGAAAAAAGAAAATATTTTATTATCGTTTTTTTGTGGGTTGAACGCCCGCTACGCGCACCGGGAAGCGGTCCGGGGAGCGTAATATACAGAAAAAAGAATGAAAGAATGTTCAAATATTGTATGTTTATTGATTGTTCTTTTTGTTGTATTTTTTTAATTTTTTTTTATTTAAGTACCAACATGTAGGTACCAACGCAGAGTCTAAAAATAAATATACACTGTTTCCTTTGTAGATATCTTGCATGTTGTTTCAGAAGTTATTGCGGTATATGGAATTTATAGCATAGTCTGTGAGGAAAGCAGAAAGAACATGGAGGCAGGAGATGATAAAGAGATGTTAAATACACATTGGAGATAATATAGTGGGAGAAAGGAAGTAACTATGAGCATACTTACTATGTAACACAAAAAAGTTGCACAGTATATTTTAAGTCTCAGTTTATATTTTATCTTTTTGGGTACTATTTCATAATTTTCATATTAAAAAGAATAATGTCTCAAACAATTTTAACTTTTAAAATTTAAATTTATTGTTCTGATTTTTCAAAATCTAAGAGAATTTGTAACATGAAATAATCAGGAATGTCCTCCTTTTCATTCCAAGAATCACATTCTTCAGCACATTTTAATAATTCTTGGTCTACTGATTCATCCATAAAGTCTAGTTCTTCTTTCTCTTGGTTTGGATTGCTTTCAATCTTAATTCCAAATGAAATTGTATTTTCTTTTTGCTGTGCTTCCATTTTCTTGCTGTAAATTGCATAAAAAAAATATCAGTGGAGATAGGGCACTGTTGGGTTTAAGTTCAGACAGGTACTTGTCAGTTTTTAACAGTGAAGTAATCTTTGGGCAGTGCATGGTTTCAGGCAGGAAGTAGAACTATTAAAAAGTGCCTGTGATGAAGCCTAAGTAAATTCATAATTATACCACAGAAGCCTAACTCAATCAATAATTTAAATAATTAAGTCTTTCTCAATGACTAACTCTTATAGAGGGACAGTATGTAACTATCTGAAAAAGTTTTCCTTATTTAATTTAAAGTGCATTACATAGTTCTCCTTTCAATTTTTTTTAATTATATCTTACCTTTGAAAAAGAAGTTAAAGTTGACAGTGAAAATGCTCTTGAAATGTACTTCAGGAAGTATTAGTCAAAATGGCTGTGTTTCTCTCTCTTTATATATATTCAGGTACATAACCAATCAAATGTCTTGAACTAATAGTAGAAAATGAAAGTAACATTTTAATTGGTTGTCAATTCTAACACTTCATATGTGTTTCTGTCATGTAATTTACCTCAGGATATTTAGTCAGGCCTACAGTATTATTTTCTCAATGGAATTCCATCAAATTTGGGTAAATGGTCAGGACTGCTATGTAGTAGGGCCTATTCTATATTTGATGAAAGGGTCTCCAGTGGGTTTTCTGTAAATTACTTTCCCACCTTTTTTAGCGAGCGCTCAACGGTGCGCGCCCCGGTACGCATACCGGCAGCGTTACGGGAGTCCTCCATTTTGTGTATCGGTAGAATTGAGACACAAGATGGAGGGGAAACAATGTTCGGAATGGGTAGAAGGGGGCACGGTAGACACTTTCTGACCCTCTAGGTTTTCTGAGGGGGGCTTAGGACGCTCTTATAGACAAAAAAAAAAAATTTGCGCGGGGAGCGCCCGGTATGCGCACCGGTAAGCGAACCAGGGAGCGTACTTTGGTCAAAAATAGTGAAAAAAGTTAGAAAAAGATAAACGTTTTGAATGATCAGAGGTAGGGTAGCTCTGAAAAGAGCTATTGGGTTCTGTGGCTGATTTAGGTACCTACAAGTAGGTTCCAATGATCAGTTTTAAATTCAGGAGGAATATTCTATTCCCCTCATCTGAGAAGTGCACACCATCTCCTCTGTAGATGTCTTGCATGTTGTAACGCAAGTTATTGTTGTATATTGAACCCATTATGAAGTCTCTCATGTAAGCAGAAACAGAATTATTCACATGTTTCCGTGCTTTCTCAAATTGTGGACAAAATTGGTTGGAACAGTTCCATTTCTGTCTTTGGCATATATTGGAATATACCAAGGCAGTTTGGGGAAAAAGTGTCATCAATTGATGAAAGGTGTCCTTTAAAAGCATTTGCAGACCAACCTCAGTCATAGTCCCAAAATCATTTCCACCACAGTGCACTATTAAGAGGTCAGGGTTTGGCAGATGCATAAAAAAATGATATTCAAAACATATAAAATATATTTTTCATTTAAAAGAAGAATACATTTTACAGCTTTTGATATTTGCTATTAAAAAACCATTGAAATTTACTGAAAAAACCATAGGTTATAGACCATATATAGTTAGGAATTAGCATTTACAAAACCTTGAAAATTCACTGAAAAAACCATAGGTTATAGACCATATATAATTAGGAATTAGCATTTACAAAACCTTATTTTACTCACACAAAACCATTGAAATTCGCATATATAGTTAGTTGCACTAACTATATATCGCGCACCCGCAATCCACTGCTGATGATGTCACATATTACATCATTCATGACATGGTCAGTGACATCACTGATGACATCACTAATGACATCTCAAATGACATCACTGATGACATCACTGATGACAACATCCAGTGACTGTATGTTTCTGTAAAGTTAAAATATGTCTTACATATTGAAGAATGAGTGGATGTATAAGTGTCTGGATGAAGCTAGCTGTTTTAATGGTCCATTCAATGCTTGAACGTTGTCATGTGATCAAGCCACTCCGGTGGTGAAACGCGTTATGGCCGACTGAACTGAATAAACTCTACTTTCTGCACTCAACTTGGGTTCGTTTCTGCTTATCGTTGCATGCTGGAGAAATCACGCTGCATCTGACTTTCCTGAGCGGCTCTTGGGATATATATATATATATATATATATATTACCTACTGGCGGTCGCCAGTAGGTAGTTATAGTTAGGATTTTTTTCAATGTTAAATCTCAAAATTCTATTTGGAATAACTTTGGCGCCGGTTGACGAATCTGCCTGAAAATTTCCTCAAAATGGCCTTGTCAAGCTCCGGTACTTTTCTGAAAGTTTGGGGGGGATGCGTCAAGCGGGGGCCGAGATAAAAGGGGGGTCCCAAAACGCGTTTTCCCCATGTTATTTTCCATAGGGCGGTCGACCTCACTTTTAGCCCGAACGGCTGAATGGATTTACACCAAACTTGGCAAAATTGTAGGGACTGGTAGCCCGATGTGCCTTTGCTATGTCTCAAGATATGTGCTCCAGTGGATTTTGAGTAATTTAGGTTCAAAAAAATATATAAATCTATAGGCGCGCCCCGGTACGCGCACCGGGGAGCGCACCGGGCGTGCTACGTGACTTGCGCATGGAAAGCTGATTGGCTCACGGGTGTCTGTAAACATTCGAAACAGTCCGGAGCGGCCGCCATCATGTGTCTCGGTAGGATCGAGACACAAGAGGTGGCATAAAAAATAGGGGGAAATTACTATAAGGGGGCAGGGTAGACCCACCCCTGACCCCCTAGGTTTGATGTGGGGGCTTAAATAGGGTCCCGCGGGCCATTTATAAAAAAAAAAAAATCGATTTGCGCGGGGGGAGCGCCCGGTACGCGCACCGGGGAGCGCACCGGGGAGCGAAGCATGGGGAAAATCCAGGGCCTTATTTATGAAGGCCTTGCGACAGTTTTGCGCCGCCGGTGCGTCACATTTTGTGATGCACCAGCTGTGTAAAAAATGCGCCTCGTTGCGCTATATTTAAAAAGTGACGCATCTAGGTAGATGGGTCACTTTTTAAAACCCTGAGCCACATTATACCTGCGTCAGGTATAATGTATGCAGAGGGGGCGTTCCCCCGCAAAAAGCCTCGTAATAGTGACGCAGTGAAATCTATTAAATTTCACTGCGTCACTTTTAGGACGCTGTTGCGTCAAAATCTTGCGCGTGCCTCACAGCAGGCGTAACACTGACGCAAGACCTTTCACATGGGGCTTTGCCCATGTGAAAGGACGCATTACTGGAGTTGCGTCACTTTTGTGACACACTCCAGCAATGCGTCACTTTTGCACTTACAGATACGTCAGAAATACTGACGTATCTGTAACTCCTTGCGACATGATTCGTCATACATTAAATATGACACATCAGAAATGTCATAAGGAGTGCGCACTGAAAAGTGACGCATCGCTGTTTTCACGCAGCGATGCGTCACTTTTCAGAAATGAGGCCCCCAGTTTATTCACTGTGTCACCTCTACGACCCTTTCTTGCGTCAATACGTCCCTTTTGCATACATTACACCTGACGTAGGAATAATGTGGCGCAGGGGCTTACAAAGTGACGCAACTACCTAGATGCGTCACTTTGTAAATATGACTGAATAAGGTGCATTTTTTACAGCACTGGTGCGTCACAAAAAGTGACGCTCCGGTGGCGTTAAAGTGACGCATGGCCTCATAAATGAGTCCTTCAGTCTTCTACTCATGCGTCATATTAAATTTATGACGTATTATGTTGGAAGTTCTTTTAGATGCGTTAGTATTTCAGACGTATCTGTAAGCGCAAAAGTGAAGCATTGCTGGAGTGTGTCACAAAAATGAAGCTACTCCAGCAATGCATCCTTTCACATGGGGCCAAGCCCCATGTGAAAGGGCCTGCACGCCTGCTGTGAAACAGGCGTAATATTTGGAAGCAACAGCGTCATAAAAGTGACGTGGTGATATGTCATAGATTTCACTGCGTCACTTCTACGACCCTTTCTTGTGTCAATACGTCCCTTTTGCATACATTACACCTGACATAGGAATAATGTGGCGCAGGGGCTTACAAAGTGACGCAACTACATAGATGTAGCACCCTGAGCACCTATGTGGAAACTAATCACTGCCTCTCCCCCCGGCAGGCGGGCTTTCGCCCCCTCCACTCTACGGAGAAGGTGGTGACCTCAGTGATGGACAGCCTACGCGAGGGCATTGACACCAACCTCCCGCAGGCCCTCAATCTCTTAGACCTGACATGGTGGACCATTCCATCCTCCTCACCCGTGTCAGGGCGGCGGGCATAGAGGGCCTGGCCCTCGCCTGGCTTGAGTCCTTCCTGAGTGATAGGGCTCAGGCGGTCCACCTAGCTGGTTTCACTGCCGCCTCTCGTAAGGTTGTATGTGGAGTCCCCCAAGGTTCCTCACTTCCCTCTTTTGTTTAATTTATACATCTACCCTCTTATTTTTATGTTACAGCAGCTTGAGGTCACGGTGTTCAATTACGCCGAAGACCTCCAGCTAATCTTTAACCTTTCCCACTCTTCCTCATCTTCCTTGAACGTCCAATACGTCATGTTGTTCATCCAGGATTGGATGAACTGCAACCACCTCAAACTCAACCCGGACAAGACGGAGTTAGTCTTGACCGGAGGTGGTTGCAGTCCCTGGTCCCCTTCCCACTGGCCTCCTTCACTTGGTGTCCCCCCGCTCCCTGTACCCGAGGTCAAAACCCTTGGCATATTCCTTAACTCTTCACTCTCTGTTCACTCACAGGTCAATTTGGTTGTTTCCTCCTGCTTTTTTTCCCTCAGAACCATCAGGAAGATCTCTCGCTTTTTCTCTCTACCTGCCCTAAAGATCATAGTGATGGCTATGGTGCTCTCGCGCCTTGACTATGGCAACATCATTTACAATGGCGCCCCAGCCTACGCCATTCACCGTCTGCAACTCGTGCAGAACCAGGCCGCCCGCCTGATTCACGGCCTGCCCAAATTCCACCGAGCCACTCCCTTACTGCAGGCTCTGCAATGGCTGCCGGTGAAAGAGCGAGCCTTGTTCAAGCTTGGCTGTACCACCTTTCAGGCCAAAATGGGCACCGCCCTGGAGTTCATTTGCTCCGCCATCAAACCCTACACGCCGGGTAGAGAGCTTCGATCCACCCATCAGGCCCTGCTAACTACCCCCCGTTTCAGAAAGAAAAAGGCGGGCGGAACAAAATTTGCAGTTCTCGCTCCTGCGTTCTGGAACTCCCTTCCGACGGAACTCCGTATGACATCCTCTTACATCGAGTTCCGGAAAGGTCTTAAAACTCTGCTCTTCTCCCGTGCCTACAATGTCTAGATTCCCTCTACTCCTGCTGTTTCCTCGCAAATCCAAAAGCGCCAAGAAACCGCGTGGTAGAAGTGCGCTATACAAATGTTTTTAAATTCAAATTTGTAAATATGACTGAATAAGGTGCATTTTTTACAGCACTGGTGCGTCACAAAAATTGACGCTCTGGTGGTGTTAAAGTGACGCATGGCCTCATAAATGAGACCTTCAGTCTTCTACTAATGCGTCATATTAAATTTATGACGTATTATGTTGGAAGTTCTTACAGATACATCAGTATTTTAGACGTATCTGTTAGCGCAAAAGTGATGCATTGCTGGAGTGTGTCTCAAAAACGAAGCAACTCCAGCAATGTATCCTTTCACATGGGGCCAAGCCCCAAATGAAAGGGCCTGCACGCCTGCTGTGAAACAGGTGTAAGATTTGGATGCAACAGCGTCATAAAAGTGACACAGTGATATCTCATAGATTTCACTGCATCACCTCTACGACCCTTTCTTGCGTCAATACGTCCCTTTTGCATACATTACACCTGACTAATGTGGCGCAGGGGCTTACAAAGTGACGCATCTAGCTAGATGCGCCACTTTGTAAATATGACTAAATAAGGTGCATTTTTTACTGGAATGATGCGTCACAAAAAGTGACGCTCTGGTGGCGATAAAGTGACGCATGGCTTCATAAATGAGGACTTCAGTCTTCAACTCCAGCAATGCATCTTTTCTTACCCTTCCACACCCCCGTTTCTTTTCAACATTTTGTTTGAATATCAACATTCCCCATATTCACTCTTCTTCTCCTTACTTTCCTTCCCAACACTCACCTTCTTTCAGACCCCCTACTTCACTTCCTTTCTCCTCTCATACCTTTCTGTTCTTTCTTACTCATTTTCCTTTCCATTATCAATGCACTCCATTTCACTTACTCTTTTTCATTTTTTTAAGTATATAACTCTTTGATGAGAATTGGAGGTAGTTCTGAAAATAACTTTTTGTTTTCTTCTTTTTTCAAAACAGGAACAAAAACAGGGAATGGAAACTGCTCAACAGGAGCAAAAAAAACAACAAAAAAATTAGGGGTGGGAACGGCAGTGATGGTTCTCCAATGCTCGAACCATGAGCTGGACACTTTGTTCCCCATTGGTAAGGAGTTGATTGCAGTATCTGCATCTCAGGACACCATTGTTAAAAGCAGGTTGAATATTTGGCACGAGCTCCTGCGATTGCCCCCTCCCAGAAGTAGTTGCTCCTCCGGTGGATGTAGAGGCCCCATCACTGGGAACCTCTTGTGCCAGAGCCCTGACACTTTCCCGGGCAAAATTCTGGGGGTGCCTCCTCTCCACATGCCGGATCATCGTAAAGTTCCCAAAAGAGTATTTTTTTGGGGGGGTCACCCCGTGACAGGACTTGTTTGCAGATCCTGCACTCCACTTTTGGAGCATTCACCTTTTTCTGGTTAGGTGGTATTTTAAAAAATTTCCAAATAAAATGCTCCTTCACCTTTGGCTGAGGAGGTTCTTCATTGATGAATTCAGGCTCTTCATCACTGCTGGATTCTCTGGCAGCCATGGTAAACCAAGAAAGATCCAGGAGCAAACAACAGGTCTTTCAGTCACAAAAGTGAAAGAAGAAGTGAAGGAAATGGGTGGGGATTTCATTCTTTGTAAAAAAAACTGTTAGCAACCAATGAAAAGTGTTATTTTAAGGTCACATTACTTGATGCGCTGACGTTGCACGCTCCGGAGCGCTTCCGGGTGCGCACACACGGCGCGAACGTAGGCGCTTCCGGGGCGCAAACGCGGCGCGAACGTAGGCGCTTCCGGGGCGCATACACGGCGCGAACGTAGGTGCTTCCGGGGGCGCTTACGCTGCGGGCCGAAGTGACGTCTTGATAGTTTCACGGAAATGCAAAATCATTTTCATTACCTTATAAAAAAAAACTGCTTTTATTTGTATCGTACGAAATGTTTTGCGTTATTAGTAACTTTTCATTCATATTTTTTTCACGAACGAAAGTAGCGCTCTGTGTGCGCTTTCCGGAGAGCTTACCGGAGCGCGCACCCAGAGCGCCCCAGGAAAAAATGATAAAAAAAAAAACGTACAAATTAATACTTACACAAAACAGATACATTATTAAAAAAACATAGGTTAGAAACTCAATATAGAAAGGAATTAGCATTTAAAAAACCTATGAAATTCACTGAAAAAACCATAGGTTTCACACCAGTTATAGTTAGGAATTAGCATTTAAAAAACCTTTTAAATTCACTGAAAAAACCATAGGTTTCACACCAGTTATAGTTAGCTGGAAATTTTACAGACATAAAACCATTGAAATTCCCACGTTATAGCTTCTGTTACACTTCGGCAGTCATCCAAAAGTTACTCACACACATATTCACACGTGCAAAAAAACTATTGAACATCCATTTATTTGCATATACAGCAATACACACACTACCACTTTACTTCTAAGGAAACTTACACATACTTACTCTCTTAAACAATCACTTATAGAAACACATACTTATTTAAACAGGAACTCTTACAATCTCTCACTCTCACATATACTCCCTTATATAAATCAATACTCACATATACTAGATTAAAACATATGTCATTACTGAAAAAGACAATAGTGAGACAGTTGTTTACTCACTAACATACACATATACACACTCATCCGTCCATACAGTTTTGTACACATGCTGTCTTCAAAACACATACAAACAGTGAGTCAGTCACCAACCCATACAGCCACTTATACACAAAGTGAAACACTGATACATACATTTCAATATTTAAAATTTACTTGCTAATATATGTATTCACTAAGATACACTTAATAAGGCAGTTAACCAATCAATTCTTATAAAAACAACCATCCATTTACACACTTATTTAACCATTTATTCTTCCATCATCCTTTACAAATACATATATAAAACATATATGTTTTTCAGAAAGACACACATTCACTGGATGGTGACATCAGTCATGTCATGAGTGATGTCACTGACCATGTCATGAGTGATGTAATATGTGACGTGATCAGCAGTGCATTGCAGGCGCGCAAGTTATAGTGAGTCCAACTAACTATAACGTGGGAATTTCAATGGTTTTATGTCTGGGGGGTTGCCGTAAACTAACTGTGAACTGGCGGTAGGAACGACTATACCGCGTGAATCAGAGAGAAGTGGTTAGTATCTACAGCACTCGCTTCCCTTCTATCTCTGAGTTCAAGTGAGCTCATAGTGTGCTTTTTGCTGCATATTATAATAGAATCTCTGCAGTAAATACAGTGGCACTAATAGACGCCCCAGGTCGGGACTCTAACAAAGCAGATTAGAAGCATGTCTGGGTTCTTATTAACACAAGTGTGATTCCCAGTGGGGTTTTCACACTAGAATGCATTTGAAAGGATAGTATAGTATTTCTAGCTATTTGCTTACATCTAACAAGAAGCCAACTATGGAACAAGATACAGAAGCACAGAGGATGCTAGGGGCTACAACTATGTTTGTCCTAACGTTTCTTCAATGGGTTCCCTTTTGGAAAAAATGTCACAAAACATTGATTTCTTTTTACGCCCTTTCATAGAGAGTTTGCCCTCCTACTCAAAAGACAGTAGAGATTTTCTTAATAAAATCATAGATATTACTTGGGAAGAAGGTTTTGTACTAATAAAGTTAGATGTATGTAGTCTTTATACATCCATCAAACATGAGAATGGTCTACAAGCTTGTAGACATTTTTTGAAATCCCGGTCGATCTAATTTTTGGAACATAATGAGATGCTCTTACAGATGATTCGTTTCGGTCTTGAAAATATTTTTTTTATCTTCAATGAGACTTTCTTCAAGCAGAAACAGGGCACCGCGGTGGGCGCCTGCTTTGCATCAAGTTATGCCAACCTCATTATGGGGTGGTGGGAGCGACAGGTTCCCCAGCTGTATGTCCAATACCACAGCCATGTAGTTGCATGGCTGCGGTATATAGATGATTTATTCATCATCTGGAAGGGTAGTCTTGAACAAGCGTCTGAATTCATTGCCATTCGTAATGACAATGAAGTAAATCTGCAATTTGAGAGTAAAATGAGTAAGTCCAAAATTGAATTTCTGGATTTAGAAATCAGAATGGTTGACAACAAATTAACATCGGGCATATACCACAAGGAAACAGCTTGCAATACTCAGCTACATGCAAAAAGCAGTCATCCCAAAGCGCTGTTCCTACCATCCCGTATGGGGAATTTCTCCGGGCACGGAGAAATTGTAGCAGCGAGGCAGGCTTTGAAAAGGAATGCCAGTGTATGAAACAGAGATTTCAAGAGAGGGTATATAGTTCTAACTCTATCAAAGACGCATATACCAAAGCCGCCAAGTTTACCCAGAGTGAGTTATTAACTCCCAAAGAAAGGGAAACTGGGGAGGATGAGAATGTTATCAGGTATATCACTACTTTTAATTCCAAGTCTGTAAATGAATGCAAATGTTTGAGAAAGCATTGGAACATCTTACGTACTGAATCAGCATTGGTGGAGGTGATCAATGTATCCCCTAATATAACATACAGAAAAGCCAATTCCTTCAAAGACAGGCTATGTAAAAATGAAGTTGTACAACCGAAGTTTAATCTGAGGGATATCAAGGGTTTTTACGTCTGCATGTCATGTAAAGCGTGCAAATATAGTTTGAATGTTAAAACTGTGTACTATCACTTAACTGATTCTGAAAGGAGTATTGAGAAACATCTAACATGCCTTTCTGACCATTGTGTTTATGTTTTAGTATGCCCATGTGCCAAGAAGTATGTGGGCAGCACCATGTTTGCTGCCAAAAAATGCCTCCTTGAACACATGGGGGCGATAGATAATAAGGATAGGCTGTCCCCAATAGCAAGACATTTCGAAGAAGTGCATTATAGTAATCAAAATCAATTATACATCTTTTTAATTGACCGAGTACCACTATCTAGTACGGGCAGCGATAGAATCCGTAAACTGCGCCAGCTGGAATCTAAATATATCTTAGAACTAGATACAAAAATCCCTGGTGGGCTTAATTCCGAGGAGGAACTGGCCTGGTTTCTGGGGGTACAAATCCTTTGCTTTAGCAAAGCTTGGACTCTCCTGATGATATAACTGTATGAATTGATGGTTTCTCTTAGCCTCTAAATGCTCTGTTTCTGCTGATTTTAACGTTTTTAATTCACTGTCACTTTACTTGTTGAGAGAAAAAATTACAGCCGCCTGTCTGAGCCACATATTGAATTTGTTTCCTATTGTAGATGAAGTCCAAATCAGCGAATGGGCAGCAAGCATGAATACTGATGTCTAAAAACAGATGTAAAAGCATTTGAGAAATTGGAATATACCCACTTGGGATTTACTACAGAAATTGTATTGAACTTTATTGATATCAGAGATTTAAATAGAGCTCATAGGCCCAGTTGGGAATAATGTTATATGGAATTTTGCAGCTATCAGAGAATTGAAGATAATTTATATTCTACCTGGTTATTATATGTTATATGTGAAATTATGAGAATATGTGAGAACAATGGAGTTCTAAGACACATTTTTCTCTGCATTCCCACTTGTTAATTAAATCTTTAATGAAATATCCCATACAGCATACAAGCTTGCACGGGAGTAATGTGGTATGGAATTTTGCAGTAATCAGAGTATTGAATATAATTTATATCCCACTTGGGAATTATATGTTATATGTGAAATGATAAATTATGACAAATATGGAGTTGGAAGATGGGTTCTTCTCTCTGTTTTTGCCTGTCAGTGAAAACGTTATTGAAACATCGAAGACGGGCTGTTGTTATTTGTAAATAGCATCAGACCTTAAGGGGTATGTTATTGACGTGGTATCAATTTATTGCCTGTTATACTCTTGAGGACACCGCCAGATATTCGGGATAATAACGAATGTCAGAATAATTGGTTCTCCTTCACTCTTGTAAATTGCGAGAATATTGTCATTTATTTGTTGTAAAACAGTATAGATTGTAAAATCGATTAGAATGCAGACTTGGAGTCACTAATGTATTGTGTTACTTTTGTTTAAATCTATTTAGGATACTGTTTTAAAAGTTAATAACAACGGATGCAATAATGTGGAATACTCGCGTTTTCACTATTCTAAGATGGTTGACAGAAATGCTGCAACTAGTCCACTTTCTTTGTTTATGAGCACATTGTTTATGTTACACATTATGATTTATCTGTATTTAAATGTGCGTATGCTAATTGAAAATTCACCCGTGACCAAGGCGATTTCTCGTCGAAAAGCGTAGGGTTTGCGCTGGCTAGATGTGGAAATAAATCTTTAGAGCATCTTGGATTCGTGAATTTATTAAGCGGAGTGCATTGGGTACTGGATTGTGTGGAGTAAAACGATTTGATACAGGTTAACCTTGGACCCTGGAATGCACCGGTTTGAACTGTTATTTGAGGAAGAGCGTAAAGGGATCCAAGGGGTTTCGTACTTTTATTCATGAAGCCTTTTGAAATACAAACACCCTCCTTTGCATGGCATACCAGCACTCATTGAGCAAAGGATTTTTGTGCCCCACACAGTACTCACCGCAACACGGGATGCTGGGAGCTGTAGTCCTGGACATTGGCAAGCAGCTGATATCGTTTTGGGTGGAGCCTGCTGACCTCCTACTACTGGGAGGGCCTAAGGAGTACAAAGGAGGTTGGAGAAGGAACTTCATTTTGGCTGGCGGCATCTGACGAAGGCATTGCGCCAAAATACATTGTGCCTTACAGCAAAGTAATTAAAGAAGCTCCTAATGGTTTCCTGCTGTGTCCCCTGGGTTTCTTTTACGGAGGAATCGTTCTGGTGATATATATATATATATACATATATATATATCAAACCATCCAAGTTTGCCTGCTGTAGAGGATGCACACAACAGGTAAGGATTTTGCCACATCAGCTTTAATGGTAGAAGCGTTGAACAAACAGCATCTCAGCCCAATCAATGTAAAGTCCGGTCCCAATGCGTTTCGTGTATTCACTTCATCAGGGGCTCTGGGCTAAAAGGCAACAGCAGAGTGTTTTGGCGGCAACTTGAATATTCACCCTTAGACACCGCCCCCATGGGCGTGGCCACTACTGCGGCCTGCTGGTCTTTGAAGTTCCGACCGTTTTAACTCAGTGAGTCTCTCTCCTGTTGGCTTCGCAAATAAAATGAAATTCATATCCAAGTGGATTATGGTGCTTGAGTACACTGTCCAAACTTTGCTTTGTATTCTTCCAAAAGCGGCACCTGTCCCATATGCAAATCCGTTAATATATATATCATGTACACAAACCCATTACAATAAGCATCTTCTAAGAACGAAAAAGAGGACTACACAACCCACCAAAAAAACTATAATTACACAAGCCTTTAGAAAGGAACATGTGTAAGAGTGGTTGCTTTACCTAATCTGGCTTCAAGACTATAGTAGCATGTAAGTTATAATCCTCATCAGCCCACTTGTGGTTATTAGGATGGGGCAATGTGCATGTTAACAACCACCAAAAGCAGTTCCTCCATGCCTATGTGAAGGGTACTTTGTATTCTTTGTGACATACTGCAGACCTCGAGGTTTAAGGATGCATCTAGTGACCATATTCCATGATCTATGCCCCTAAGGGAATTGCAAACTAGGTAGCTCTCAAAATGCTCAGGTGTTGAGGACAACATGCGCTGCCTGATGATGAGCTCTCTGTACATTACACATCATGGCATCAGGAACCTTCCAAACATCCGCTAGACACATCTTTAAGTATATCTAACTCATGTAACTCATGTAAGAATAACTTAGTTAACTTTGACCCTTTCTACAGGCTCATCCCCAAATTTGTCCCTTAATTCTCTGGTTTTCT
This sequence comes from Lissotriton vulgaris, assembly GCF_964263255.1. Classification (NCBI taxonomy): domain Eukaryota; kingdom Metazoa; phylum Chordata; class Amphibia; order Caudata; family Salamandridae; genus Lissotriton; species Lissotriton vulgaris. The sequence goes on along the minus strand of NC_141685.1, from coordinate 1,529,108,507 downwards.
AAACCCATTTGTGGAGTCTTTTAGGACTCTGCACACTTTAGCACTTTAGCACATGGTGAAATTGGCTTACACCCTATTGTCACTTTTAATTTACTTGTAAATCCCTCGTAAAGTGGTACTTCATATACCCAGGGTCCGCAAATTAAATGCTACTTGTGGGTCTGCAGCATATTGTGCCATCCGCCTACAAGTCTTAGGCCTACCATTGCAGTCTATGTGGGCAGTTTTGAACGGCAATTTTAGCCTGGCAAGATAAACCTCTTACCAGGCATGAACCTCCTTTTTTAATACATATGTCATGCCTAGAGAAGGTCCTATTCAACCCAGAGGGCTGGGTGCAGTTTATTTAAAAGGTTGGTCATGTACTTTTTAGTTTTCCATGTCCTGGTAGTGAAAAACTCCTTAATACATGTTTCACTACTGTAAGGCCTACTTCTCTCATAGGATAACATTGGAGTAACGCATTACATTTAATAAGTAATACATTTCAATTGGAAGCAGGTGGGAAAGTTGAGTCTGGTGTCAGAAGAATGGTCATTTAAAAATCTATTTAATGGTAAAGTCAGATTTTACGTCACAATTCTGAAAATGAAACTTTTAGAAAGCTAAAAGGACAAATGATGGACGGAATGCTGAGCAAGTCAAACATTCACCCTCAGTCACAGATCTGGGTTTAATCCATTTTTTTTTCTCATCACACCACCCCAGTTTGGACCCAGCCATATGCAAATCAGTCTTGACTCTGCTCCCCATGGGAAAATTAATTTCTAGCCAAAAAGGCCAGGCCAGGTCCTCCCTGGACCGGAAACAAGCATCCTGGGGATGGTTTTGGGTATCACCCCTCATCAACCAGGCTAGCTTGAATTCAGTAACACAGTGAGCATGAGACACAGGAATGAGCATACCCTTCCCACTGAGGGCAACAAAAGCAAAAAGAACAAATGATGGACGGAATGCTGAACAAATCAAACATTCACCCCCAATCATAAATCTTGGTATGATACATCATTTATTGCTTACCACGCAGCCCCAGTCTGGACACATCCATATGCAAATCAGTCTTTACCCTGTTCACAATGGCAACTGTCCAGCTCAAACTGCCAGGCCAGATCCTACCGGAACTAGAAAACAAGCATCCTGGAACCGGTTTCAGGGTATTCCCCCATATCAACCATGCTAGCTAGAATCCAGAGGCAAAATCAGCGCAGGACCTATGTCTGGGCATACAATTTCCACCTAGGGTGACAAAAGCAATAAAGAAAAATGATGGATGGAATTCTGCACCAATCAAGCATCAATCCCCAGTCACCAATCTTAGTATAATCCATTGTTTTTTGCACACCACAGCACCCGAGTTTGGACCCAGTGATATGCAAATGAGTCTTGACCCTGCTTCCCATGGGAACAGTCCAGCCCTAACTACCAGGCCTGGTCCTCCTTGGACTGGAAACAAGCATCCTGGGAACCGTTTCGGGGTATCACCTTTCATCAGCCCGGCTAGCTTTAATCCAGTGGCACAGTGAGATGAGACTCACGTCTGGGTATACCTTTCCCACTTAGGGTGACAAAAGCAAAAAGAACAAACAATGGATGGAGTGTTGAACAAATGAAACATTCACCCCAAGTCACAGATCTGGGTTTAATCCATAATTTTTTGGCTGGCCACAGCACCCCAGTTTGAACCCAGTCATATGCAAATCAATCTTGATCCTGCTCCCCATAGGAACAGTCCAGCCTGAACTGCTAGGGCAAGACATCCCTGGACCACAAACAAGCATCGAAGGACCGGTATCAGGGTATCAGCCCTCATCAGCCAGACTAGTTTGGATTCAGTGACAGCTTGGTCCCAGCCACATGCAAATTAGTCTTGACCCTGCTCCCCATGTGAACAAGCCCGAACTGCCATGCAACGTCTTCCCTGGACTGCAAACAAGCATCCTGGGACTGGTTTTGGGGCATCTCCCCTTATAAGACAGGCTAGCTTGAACCCAGTGGCACAGTGAGCATGTGACCCATGTCTTGGCATACCCTTCCTACTTTGTACAACAAAAGCAAAAAGATCAAATGATGGACGGAATGCTGAGCAAATCAAACATTCTCCGTCAGTCACCAATCTTGGTATAATCCATTGTTTTTTGCTCACCACGCCACCCCAGTTTGGTCCCAGCCATATGTAAATTAGTCTTGAACCTACTCCCTATGGGAAAAGTCCAGCCCGAACTGCAGGACCAGGTTCTCCCTGGGCCAGAGGCAAGCATCCTTGAACCGGTATCAGGGTATCACCCCATATCAGACAGGCTAGCTTGATTGCAGTGGCAAAGTGGGCACGGGACTCACGTCTGGAAATACCCTTCTAATTTAAGGAAATAAAAGTATAAAGAAGAAATGATGAATGGAATGCTGAACAAATGAAACATTCACCCCAGTCACAGATCTTGGTTTAGTCCTTCGTTTTTTTGCTCACCACGCCAACTCAGTTTGGGCCCAGCCAAATACAAATCAGTCTTGACCCTGCCCCCAACGGGAACAGTCCACCCTAAACTTCCAGGCCAGGTCCACCCTGGACCTGAAATAAGCATCATGGGACCAGTTTCATTGTATCATCTCTCATCAGCCAGACTAGCTTGAATCCAGTTAACAGTGAGCATAGGACTCACGTCTGGCCATGCACTCCCTCTAAGGGCGACAAAAGCAAAAAGAACACATGATGGAAGGAATGCTGAAACAAATTATCATTCACCCCATTCACAAATCTGGGTTAAATCAGTTGTTTTTTTGCTGACCACGCCACCCAAGTTTGGAACCATCCATATGAAAATCAATTCTGACCTGCTCCCCTGGGAACAGTACAGCCCGAACTGCCAAGCCAGTTCCTCCCTGGACCGCAAACAAGCATCCTGGTACTGCTTTCAGTGTTTCACCACAGGGGCAGCCGAAGTCGGTCGGAGTACCTGCAGGGCTTTGACGTGGGGAGGGGGAGGGGCAGGGTGGGGGTAGTAAACTATGGATTACGGAGGTGTACAGGTAAGTAAACATGTAAATAAATAAAACGAGTTTCGTTGCGTACACTGCATCCCCAAATGTGATGCAGTGCGCGCAACTAAATTTGTTTTATTTATTTATATTTTTACTTACCTGTAAACCTCCGTAATCCAAAGATTTCTACCCCCCACCCTGCCCCTCCCCCTCCCCACATCACTGCCCAGCAGGTACTCCCACTACCGACCGCGGCTGCCCAGAGGAACATTGAGCACGGATTTAGGTTTAACCATTCATTTGTTTGCCTCCAATGCCACCCCAGCTTAGACCCGGACATATGCAAATCAGTCTTGACCCTTTTCCTTATGGGAACAGCCCAGCCTGAATCACCAGACAAGTCCTCACTGGACTTCAAACAAGCATCCTGGGACTGGTCTTAGGATATAACCCCTCCTCAGCCAGGCTAGCTTGAATCCAGTGGCACAGTGAGCATCGGACCAATGTCTGGACATAACCCTCCGACTTAGGGTGACAAAGCAAAAAGAAAAAATGATGGATGGATTGCTGAACAAATCGAACATTCACCCACAGTTGCAGATCTGGTTTTAATCCATTGCTTTTTTGCTCACCACACCACCTCAGTTCGGACCCAGCCATGTCCAAACTAGTCTTGATACTTCTCCCCAACAGCTGAACCCGAACTGCCAAGCCAGGAGCTCATTGGACCAGAAACAAGCATCCTGGTACCATTTTCCAGGTATCAGCCCTTATCAGCCAGACTAGCTTGAATCTTGTGACACAATGAGCATTTGACCCACGTCTGGGCATACCTTTCCCACTTAAGGTGACAACACCATAAAGAACAAATGATGCACGGAATGATAAACAAATCAAATATTCACCCCCAGTCAGAGATCTGGGTTTAATCTATAATTTGTTTCACATTGCCACCTCAGTTAAGACCCAGCCATATGCAAATCAGTCTTGAACCTGTTCCCCATGGGAACCGTCAAGCCCGTATTTCCAGGCCTGGACCTTCCTGGACCAGAAACAAGCACCCTGGGACCGGTTTTGGGATATTAGTCCTTATCAGACAGGCTCGCCTGAATCCAGTGGCACAGAGAAGACATGTCCCACGTCTGGGCTTACCCTCCCAACTTAAAAAATTGTTTTGGTGCTTTCACCAAAAACATTTTATTTTCCAGTCCAACAGATGATCCATTGAAGTCCGCCGCACTGTGAAATTAGTATGGTGAACATCAATGGGTTGACTACTGTACTAAAGCAGTTAAGATACATACATGTGCATATGTACTTTCAACCAGCCCTCTTTATCCAATCACCTGTTGTAGCGTTATTTGCACATTGTTTCAGTCCACCACAGTGTACCGCATAAGACAATGGGTCATCCCATGTTGGTTCCCCTCACTGCTACTCCGATTTAATTTTGCTTGTGCACAAAGTGATGCTGCACTTTAATGCTAGGATTTATAGGATGTAAGAAATCTGGTTATTAGCTTAAGGGGATGGATGCCCCACTCAAATAATAAATACAATCCCTGCAATGAAGCACTATTTGTAGTTATCTGGTAAAGCATCTGGTAAAGCTGGACTGGATCAAAGTCACAAGTCCAGGACAACCGCAATGGAGCATGGAACAGATACACTGACTAGGTTCATCCAGCTGAACAGTTTACCTTCTTAAATTCCAACTCCATGTGAGGAGCCTTGGCTAGAGCTTCAAGTTGGCAGAGCTATGAGGAGGTTGATGTGTGTGCCAGGAGCAGTCGTCGCTGGAGCTTCAGGGTGGTGGTTGATGTGAGCCCTAACTGCTTGGTATAAAGAGCAGGTCAACATCGAAGCTTCGTCTTAACAAGTGATGTGGTTACTGTTGTTGATGGAAGGAATGCACTAAAATTCAAAAAGAGCCTCAAAATGTCTGATTTTTAGCTGGAGACCAGTTTTCTGCATATTTGAGGCAGAAGGAGTACACTCTGATGCCAACTAGGATCCATGACCTGAGAGGCACCTGTTGGGATCACGATTCATTCCAGCAGAAGCCAGCAACAGGGCTCAAGTATGTTGAGTTGGAGCTGGTAAGCTGTACAGTTGCAGTCCTCTGGAAGCTTGTTTGGTCCCTGTAGCTCAAGCAAGAGGTCGGCCTACTGACCCTTGGAGTCTCTTCTGGGGATCCTGGGTTCATGGCAAGCAGTTCCAGTCTTCCTTCTTCAGGGGCAGTCCTTCTTCTGAAACTTCCACAGTTCCAAAAGTGTTCTGATGCGAGGTTCTGAAGGTCCCACATTTATACCTAGTGCCATATTTGTGTGGGGGAAATCCTTGGCCTGTTCCCAAAATGGTTAAGGTAAATTCTGCCTCTTCCCCTGGGTTTAGCACCAAACACTGTAGGGTGACAAAGACAAGGGCAGGCCTGGTGTCAGATTCCTTTGTGTGGGCTGCAGGCAGGGTCTTCTGAAGGTTTAATCAGGGAAGGGCACATCTTTCCCCAGCCATTCTGTCAGGACAACCCACTCTCTCTACATTTATGGAAGGAATACGCAACCCACCACAGGAGGACCATTCACAGTCATGTGACCCTAGACACTGGCAGAAATGTGTATTTGATTTAGGTAGAAAAACGCAAATGTTTTAGAGTGGCATTTTCAGACTAGTAACTCAAAGTCCAACTTTACCCCTACAGAGGATTTTAAATTGCATTTCAAATAAGTGGAAGAAGCATTTCTTTATCTGTTACAAACTGAAGATATCATTTATTAAGTGTATGGCGGCAACCCTATGTTAGTCTATGGGAAAGATAGCATATCCACAGTGAAAAATTACTATTGGAGTTTTCACTGTCAAGGCAGGCAAAACTAAAGTGCACATGTCCTATTTTTTAAGTAAATGCACACTGTCCAAAGAGCCTTCAGGGCCTACTTTAGTGGTTACTTATAAGTAATAAATAAGGAAGGTTTAGGCCGGGCAAAAAGGTTTATTTTACCAGGGCAAAATAACAGTTTAAAACTTCACTTACAGATGTATTGGCAGGTCTGAGATATGTTTTACAGCTCTACTGTTCTTGGTCCATGTGATGATATATACTAGGGACCTGTAAGTAATTTAAATGTACCAATCAGGTGTGTACCAATTGTATTATGTTTCGAAAGGAAAACCTGGAAAGCCTGATAATCAGGAAATAAATGCCAAGAGCCACTAAAAACGGGATGAGCAAAGGAAGGCAAACATCATGGGGATCCTACAGAAAGGGCATGGTCCAACACAGGAAAAATGATACTTTATTAATATTTTATCTTTACCATTTTCTTTGGCAAAGGACAGACATTTCCTTGCAAACAGCTAGTAGGCTGATCACTCGTCTTATTGTGTACAGCAACCTTATTAATATTTTACTGTTCCAAAATGGCCATCAGCCATCTTAGAAAAGTAAAAAAATAATAAAGTATTCCAAAAGACATTCCAAGATGGTCAGCCACAATGCACCTGGTTGCCTATTCTTGGCTGACCACATTTGAATGGTTATTCACAAAGTATAACAAAAGCCAATAAAATTAACCATTCATGTGTCTGCATGCTTCTTTCTACAAGCATGGGAAGCCGTTCTTCAATACTTTTTTTTTGTACTTTAGCATTACTTTATTGTTTCAAGACTCCCAGGATATTGCTTATTTGGAGCAGCAAAGAAAAATATTGCAATCTAACAAATTAAATAAGCATTGACAAAGCCAATAGCTCTATAGCCAAAGCAATCTACTTGCTTTGCCATTACTTGTTTATGACATGGCATTATGCTAGCGCCTGCTTGCTTTGGCTCACTGACTTTAAGGCATGTTTTCTGTTTTGTCTTCTTTGACTAAGTCAATTTTGAAACTTTTGTGGTTAGTGCAAATGAACAATTTATTTGATAGTCCAAAACTAGCATTTGAGTCTTGCTTTTGCTCTTTATTCTACATGAGATGCACTGTCTTTCTCACACACAACCATTTTAAAATACACTATACCAGGACATGAGATTAAAATGAAAAATGCAAACACGATTTGTCTATCTTGTTTAACGGCCTTATTACGAGTACAGCGACCCATAGGAGCACTGTACTCGCGGAGGCTGTACAACCACTGCCACACTGCAGGCCAGCCCATATCATTACAAGTGGGAAGGTCCTGACCACCACAGGACTGCTGCTTCCAGCATAGAGCCAGCATCCCGCAGCAGTAACACAGTGGTTAGGGGCAAATATATGCTGGCAGTGCGCAGTTGCACCGCCGAGCAGATTATGAGTTTCCTTTCCACCGCCCATTTAAAACTGTGAGCTTGCCATGAAAGGAGTGGCAGAGAGGCAACTAAGAGGTCCTTGCAGGGCCCCCGTGCCACTCCTGGTCCTGGGGGTGCATGCAGGGGTGCACAAGTTGTGCCCCCCTGAAATTGCATCCCTGTTCTTTCATGTTGTAGCATGCATGCCACCCCATGCAGGAACGTACTGCAGCGCTGTCATGGCAGCGGGCTGCCTGTTAGGCTCTCCTGTGAGCCTAAGAGCCCATCACCGTGAGACCACCGCATCAACACCCACCCAACCAGAATTAAACTCATAATCCAGCAGGCAGGTCTCACCAAGGCTTTGGCAATCCTCCAGTCGAAGGCATAATGGCGGCGCCATTAGAGAACTGCTAAGGTCATAATAAGGCCCGAAGTCTCATACTAAAGAGCGATTCTAATCAACATTTAAGCCCCATGTGCCCTACCTTAGTTTCCAAATTGTGTTTGTCTGTTCCAAAGAAGGATATAAGGTACCATCAAATAAACTCTTCAGTCCTTGCTGGGCATAACAAGACAGATTCTTCTGATATAATGAGGGATGTTAGATTAGCAGATAATGTTAATACCACTCTGTAAGCACATCTAAAAATCCTTAGTAATTCACCTTTCCTAATTAAATCTGAGTGTAGAAAATGCAATCAAAGAAATGCCCATAGTTTTCCCTTTCAATAGAATGCTAATGTTAGCAGATTTCATTTTTCTTCCAGCAAATCAGTATAAAATCAGTCAGGTAATAAACATGACGTAGTTTCCTGCCCACTAAGGTTTAAACTGCTTTCCTGCTACAACACAATTCACTTCAACACCAACTCCCCTCCTTTAGAGGATACGAGCTCTCTAAATCCAATTTTGATAGGAATCTAGTCTGATGTTCTGATATGCCATGTGCCAACTTTCTTTTAGAAAGACTGCTCATTATCATGGTGAACCTTTGTGCAATAACAGGTTTGTCTTTGGTTTGATGCACTAAGGCAGTGTTCACAATCTGTGGTCTGGGGACCCCTCGGAGTCAGCAAAGCCTACTCAGGGGTTCCACGACTGCTTAGAAAATTAAACGATTTTATCAGAATATTAAGGTGAATATAAATAAAGAGGCAAAATGTCAACTGAAACATTTTAAACATTCTGTAAATGTGAAGGAATTTGAAATTGGAGGCTAAAAATTAAGGGACTGATTATGATGTCGGTTGGGCACTACCGCCAGGCTGTCGGTGCTGGTCCCACAGACAGACAGCTCTTCGGTCTAACTGATGCATAAGAATGCAGGTGGTTGGACCAAAATCATCAAGTGGAAGAGTGCTACCTCCTACAGGATCTACAATCAAGTCAGGGCGGTGGTCAGATTCGTATCCCTTGATGGTTGTGGTGCCGAGGCAGGCACTGCCATCGGGATTACAATTTCCCTTTCCGACAGCTTTTTCATGGGAGCCCAACTGCCATGAAAAGGCAGATGGAAAAGATGTTTCAGGGCCGGCAATAGGGTCTCCATCCCTTATGGGCCACTGCAAAGTGACCCTGGGGAAACGTGTAGTACCCCCACACACATCCATGCACCATGTGCTAGGTACCACATGATGCCTGGATGTGCACAAAGTGCACTTATACACTGTGGCTTGTGCTGCGGTCCTTTTCCTTTTTTTAAATATTTATTTGTGAATTTAAAAACAATATTTGTTAGTGTTTGATGATTTTTGTTTCTGTATTGTTTTGCAGTACAAATCCTTAGGCCACTATCCCCAGCTTCCATAAAGACTCAGTAGGGGTACCAAGATTCCAATAATTCAGTTGGGTTTTGTGTGTTCCAGTAATTATTACGCAGCCGCAGTCCATGCAGGTAACAGTGGTGGGGCAGTGTGGGGGGGATTTCGAGGGATGATACTAAGGGAAAATTGATTATTTATTTAATTTTTCCTCAGCAATGTTCCTCAAAATCCCCTCCCACGCGGCGCCACCGCCCGACCGCTGTTACCTGTACGGACCATGGCTGTGATTAGGGGAAGGTTAAGAGCCACTGAACTATGGTATACCGTTATCCTAGCTCTCTTCAAGATGAAGGCATAATTGGGTCAGATGTACGAACACATTTCCCCATAGACACAGAATGGGTTAAACTGTTTAATACATCTGGCCCAAGTTCTTTTTGTTTTTATCTTTGCAGCATTCAAGGCGGAAATATAACCGTCATTTGATATATCCATTTTACTAACAATGTTCTGGATATAAGAAATTAAACTTGAAGGGTGATTCTTTACTTGTACTTCGCATTTTTCTTCAATATAGCTTTCCTGCATTTGACATTGTTTTTGGAGCCTATTCGGCTAGGACTTCTGCTCAGGTCAGTCCTTATACTAATGTTTTTTGTTTGATAGATTATTGGCCTGGCTGTACTTTTTATATTATCTCCTAACGTACCCTATGTACACAACATATTTTTAACATTCTTTCAGGATTTCCTGCATTAATATGCTAGTGCTGTGTGAAAAGGGCATAATTTGCTTTCATATAATGACACAATACCGTGGTAAAGTTATGAATTATTCACAAAAATAACATTTTTCACTTTGCTCTATATTTGAGCCTAAATGCGTCTTTGCATCAATTTTTGGTGCAACATGCATGTAACTAAAAGCACCACGAACAACAGCCACTCGCATCCTGTTGTTCCCATTAATTTTGATAAGTTTTTACTGTGAGTTGCATGTTCCCTGTACATTTTTCCAGTGAATGGTGCAAGAATGCAAATTGGCATCAATGCATAATTTCAGGAATTTTAATGCAAAAGTATTCAAATGATACCTGATTAAATTAAATTTGGCACATATTTAAAATTTACCCACTCCTGGAATATTTGAGTGTACAAAAAAATGAGGTTTTATTACTATGAATGCTATATAGTTAAGGTCTCATAAACAGATATCTAAAAAGGGTTGTTTTTGACAATTATAGACTTGCCATTTGAAGAGTTGCACTTGTTCTTATGCTAGCCATAAAGACAATTTGATTGTGGGATCAGTTTTTAAACAGAGAGCTAACATGCATTTCCTGTCTAAGGAGCACTGGGCCCTTTTCAAACAGGGTCTCTGCACTCGTGACGGTCGCTCTGTAGTCGTGGGGGTGTCTTTGCACCTAGAGCGGAATCTCTGCAATGAAAAGTCTCATTAGGGAGATTCCGCCCTAACCCTGGAGACTCCTCCTCTACTGTGGGGACTCCACCAGAAGCGCGGAGGCCCATTGTGAATCAGGCTCACAGATTGATATAAACGCTGCTGTGGTGCAGACCAGACCAAATTGGATCTTTCCCCAATTGTAAGTCTTCCCGAAAGATAACTACTTGCTGGTTGCAGTAGGATAACTCCTTGCTGGTTGCAGTTTGGAGTCATGTTTCTGTTACATGAAATGCAAATGCAGACAGTTTTCCTTACCCTACTAACTCAATCAATCAATCATGGGTTTGTTAAGCGTGACTACTCACCAGTAAGGGTCTCAAGGTGCTAGGGGGATAGAAGGTCAAGGCCCTGTCCATCAAGGAGGAGGTCTATCGAAGAGCCATGTTTTGGTCCCTCGTGAAATTGGGGAGTGCTGTCGTCTTTCTGAGGTGGAGTGGGAGGGAGTTCCAGGCTCTGGCCGCGAGGAAGTAGAAGGAGCAGCCTCCCAATCTGGACTTCCTGGTGCGAGGGACCACGGCGTAGGAGATATCTTGGAACTAACCTTTAAATAAAGGGCCTGAATATGATGGCGTTGAGACCGCCACCGCCAGGCCGCCATCAGGCCGTTGGTGACGGTCCAACAGCACTCCACCACATTGGATCCAACTGCCACATTAGGATGCAGGCAATCAGAGCTCAGCTGTCTAGGAAAAGACAGCCTTATCTGACAGGATCAAGAATCTCGTCAGGGCGGCTGTTACACTCCTATTGCCTGCAAAGACAGCGGCGCCTGCTCAGGCACTTCTGTAGAGATAAGATGTCTCTTTCCGTCTACACTTTAATGGCGGTTCACCCGCCATTGAACTGGCAGCTGGAAAGTACCTTTGGGGGGCCCTAGCCCTCTGCTATGGGGCCTGAGGGGCCCTAGGGTGCCTCCCTAAACATTCCTGCACTATGTGGCAGGCACAGAATGGTGCCTACCTCATAGCGCAAGGATGTTTTAAATGTGCATAATTTGTATTGCAGCATGTGCTGCAGCTAGCAGCACATGCTGCAATGCGGAAATATATGCATTTCGACCATCGTGAATGCGTCCACATAGTAATGTGGGCAGTGGGACCACCGACTTCTAGTTGGGTGGTCCTGTTTCCGCCACTTTGCTGGCCTGATGAGAGTTCGACTGGCATCGTAAATCAATCAGTCAGAGGTGGTAAAGTGCACCTACTCATCCGTGAGGATCTCAAGGCGCTAGCGGGGAGGGGGCAGCTCCGTTGAGTGCTGAGGTCAACCGAAGAGCCAGTTCTTGAGGTCCTTCCTGAACTGGAGCACTGTAGGCTCTTGCTGGAGGTGGAGGGGAAGGCCGTTCCAGTCCTTGGCTGTGGGATAGGAGAAGGACTTTCCTCCTGTTCTTGTTTTGTAGATGCATGGGAGGGTGGCTAGAGAGAGCTCAGCTGATCTGAGGTGTCTCTTGGGTGCGTGGAAGGAGAGGTGAAGGTTTAGGAATACTTGTTCGGAGTTGTGGAGGGCCTTGTATGCGTGAGTGAGGAGCTTAAAGGTAATTCCTATTTCGATGGGGAGCCAGTGAAGATAGCGGAGGTGTTGGGTAATGTGATTGTGAAGATGAATGTCTAGGATCAGTCTGGCTACGTTGTTCTGGAGTTTGCAAAGTAGTTTCTTTTTTTGATTACGGCATAGAGAGCATTGCTGGAGTCCAGTCTGCTACTGAAGTTGGTGTGCATGACGGTTTTTATGGATTGGAATGTGATACATCTGATCGCTTTTCGGAGTATGCTGAGGGTGTTGAAGCAGGCTGAGGATACAGCGTTGATCTGGTCGTTCATCATGATTGATGCGTCAATTATGATGCTGAGGTTTCCTGCGTGGTCTGTCAGCGTGAGGGGTTTTCTGAGGGCGAGGGAACACCAGGGGTCATCCCACATGGAGAGGGTGGAGCCAAGAATGAGGACTTCTGTTTTCTCAGAGTTAAGTTTCAGGCAGCTCTTCTTTGTCCAGGTGGTGACGGCTTCCATTCCTTCTTGGAAATTGTGCCTGGTAATACTATCTTTTCTGGTGAGGGAGAGGATGAGAAGGGTGTCTTTGCGGTAGGAGACAATATTGAGCCCATGGTTACTGACAATGGTTGCGGGGGCCATGTAGATGTTGGAGAGGGTGGGGATGAGGGAGGATCCCTGGGGCACTCCACATCTGGTCTTTGTTGGTTCTGAGAGGTAGGGTAGGAGTCTGACTTGCTGGGTTCTACCTGTGAGAAATGAGCATATACTTTCAGTGAATGTCAGCTCATCCACTCACTACAGGGCGGGGGCACACCATCTGGCGTAACCAGGCGCTTTACAAATTCCCTTATTATTATTATTATTATGATTATGGAGTCTAGTGGTTAGTGTGCAGTGGGAGACGTTGTCGAAGGCAGCTGGGAGGTCCAGTAGAATGAGGGTTGCCATCTGGCCCTGGTCGAGGAGGGAGCTGGTGTCATCGTTGGCGGAGAGTAGGGCAGTCTTAGTCCTGTGGCTGCTCCAGAATCCAGATTGAGATATGCCCAGGACGTTGTTGGCTTAAGTGAAGTTTTCTAGCTCAGTGTTGATGGCCTTTTCGTTTACCTTGGTTGCTAATGGAGCATACAGATGTGCCTGAAGTGCTTGATGTCTGCAGAGGGTTTCTTCAGGAGGGGGTTGACTTCCGCATGGTCCCAGTGATTGAGAATGTGGCTGTCTTGAGGGAGCAGTTGATTGTCTGGCGTAGTTTGGGTGCGAGGGCTGTGGTGGCTCTGTGGAAGATGTGGGGTGGGTAGGGGTCTGGAGGTGCTCTGCAGTGGATGCTCTTCATGGTATTTAGGGTGTCTTCTGGTGGAGAAGTGTGGCTCAATGGTTAGAGCGGCAGACCCTGATGCAGAATTCTAGCCCAGGACCAGGGTTCAATTCCCCACCTCAGCGGGTCTTGGGCTCAAAAATTCCACGGACCTGATAATTCTCGCCTCGGTGCCTATTCCAATCATAGAGTCCCACTCTGCAACTCTGGGCAACAGCTTGCTTAATCTCCACAACGGCCCCCACAATGCTAAGGATGCCTGGCCTCCATCTTGGGGGTGCCCAGAAGTGGACGCCTCACAGGGAAAGCCAGAATGGGTTCCACAGCGGTATTCGTACAAGTGCCTTGAGACCCTTGCGGGTGAGTAGTGCGCTATACAAGTATCAATTTACAATTTACAATTTCTGTTGTCAGGGGGGTCCAAGTAAGCAGGGTCTGTTGGGTGGCGTTGTTGGGGGTGGGAGATGGAGCTGTGCGGAGGTCTTGGTTGTCGAAGTTGTTGTAGATCATCTTATTCTTGAGGTGAAAAAAGGTGCTGCGTCTGTTGCAGAGGTCTTGGGAGGGTAGGACTTCTGTTGTTTCACTGTTGGGCTTGGCAAATTCCTTGATGATGGAGAAGAGTTCTTTAATGTTGTGGGTGTTGGTGAGGATTATGTCTTGGAAGAATTTCTTCTTTGTGGATTTGATGAGTTGGTGGTGTGCTGTGGAGGCTTATCTGTTGGTGGTGCGTGTTTCTGGGGTTCTGTTGTTCCGCCACATATTTTTGAGTTGTCAGCAGGAGAGCTTGGATTATTGGAGTGAAGGAGTGAATCAGCTTGCTTTCTTGATGTGTCATCCTGTGACTTTCTTGAGGGGGGTGAGTATGTCATTGCAGTTCCTGATCCATCGGTGGAGGTTGCTTGTCGTGGTGTTAGCATCTGGTGTCGTTGGTGGTAGGATGCTGATGAGGGCAGTGGTGAGCAGGTCTTCGCTGACTTTGTTCCAGCTTCTACGGGGAGGCTGTGCGCATGCTTATGTATGGTGGGTTTTCTGAAGGAGAAGTGGATGCAGTGGTGGTCTGTCCATAGGAGTTCCATGGTGTGGCTGTAGGAGATGATGTTTCCTTCTGTGAATACAGGGTTGAGTATGTGTCCTGCTGTGTGTATTGGGGCACTGACCAGTTGCTTCACTCCCATGTTGACAAGGTTCTCTAGGAGGGTGGTGATGTTGGGGTCATCGTAGTTGTCCAGGTGAAAGTTTTGGTCTCTGAGTAGGATGTAGTCACTGGAGGAAAGGGCATGGGTGTGATAAGGTCGGGGAAGGTGTTGGTAAAAGGAGTGCAGAGACTAGGTGGCCTGTAAATGAGGGTTCAGTGGAGAGTCATTTTAGGGTTGGTCTGGATGTGGAAGTGGTGATGTTCCATGAGGGTCATAGTGTCGTCCGGGTTGGTGGTTGTCATGTAGAGGGTGCTTTTTTGGACAAAGGCGATGCCTCCACCTGGGCGGGTGGGCCGGTCTATCTGCAGGATCTTCGGGAATGGTGGTGGCGATGTTGAGCATGGAGTTGGTGCTTGTTCAGGTTTCTGTGAGGAAGGCAACGTTGGGCGCGTGGGTGTTGAAGAGGTCCCAGATTTCTATGGCATGCTTGTGTAGGGAGTGCACGTTGAGGAGGATGAGTTGATTGGTTTGTGAGCAGTGATGTCCGGTAGGATGGGAGCTGCTGCTGGGATCAGGAGGTGGATGTAGGTGCAGTAGCAGTGTCGACAGGACATCAGGCCCTGGGTGTTGATAAGCGTTGAAAGTTGCTGCGGCGTCCGGGGTTGAAAGCGTGGATGGTGCTGTAGTCGTAGTCGAATAGGGTCGCTGGCACTGGTTGCGGTCAGGTAGCAGACAGGCTGAGATGGGCTTGCTTTTGGCATACTAGCAGCCACCATTAAGTAGGCGTTGGGGGAGTGCAGTTAGCTGGGAGGTGGGAGCAGGAAGAACACACTCGAGGGGGAGGGGCCGTGGTGGCAGCAGTGGCGTGGACAACACAGGGAGTGAGAAGAGAACAGAGATAAAAGAGGGCACAGAAAAAGCCACGAGAGGCATAACAGCAGAAGAACAAAGTGCTTTCCCACTGGACCACCAGGGAATAGGTGCAGGCAGGAGCATGAGGGTGGAGGAGGGCCTTGAACACCCAGCAAACGTAAAGCTCAGGGATGCTCAGAGGGCAGCACTTAGTGGTGAAGCTGAGCGGGGGAGAGCAGTCACACTTACCAGTGGTAATCAGGACCCATAGCTCATTGAGAAGCATGTAGCACCTTGTTGTTGACAAACTGGTTGTTTGAGTACAAAAAGTGATGTTACCTAGAGTTTCCTTTTATTTTCTGCATACTTTATGCTTTATTTCAATCTTTTGTGGTCCTGATTTCATTTTTACAGGGTGACTTGCTCTCGCCAGAAAAAATTCTGACTGCTTTGAAGAGCTCTAATGAGAGTCAAACACATGTCAGAGACTGCCTTTACTTTTATACAGGCATTATACAATCTTATGTCACTCAGCATGGCTGGTACGTTGATCAATTTAAATATTTGTAATATTACCATACTTGCAAGAATATAGATGCATGGGCAGACTAGGACTGACTGATGTATTTCTCTTGAATAATCTCTGCCTACAATGTCTCATTCTTGAATTTTTGAAAGCAGAATGGATTTGACATTCAGTGGGCCTGATTCACCAAGGTAAACCTACACATTTGTGTACGTTTACACTTTTTCAGTATTCACAAAATGGTATTTTTATCTTAATTTTATGAGTGTGGACACTCCCCAGTTGAGGTGGAGAACTCCATGCAGAAAAAGACAGGACAAGCCTATCATTTTATGCACTACGTTCTCCAACCCGACTGTGGAGTCTCCGCACTCATACGATTACTATTAAAATGTAGTTTTGTAAATACTGAAAAAGCGTAAGCTTACACGAACGTGTAAGTTTACCTTTGTGAATCAGGATGTCAGGCGTTTGTATGAAAGTTAATGCAAATGCAATTGTCATTCATCAACTATAGGCTATAACTCTGTACTTTACTGAGAACACACTCCACTGTATATTTTACATCAATTTCTGTGTCAGCATAACTACAGCTCAGTGACAGTAAAACAAAGTAGGATGAGTAGATTTTAAAGGGTAACATTTGCAGCATAAACACATTCATAAGGGTACCCTTTAGCAAAACTGATGGCTTAATAACTCTCTGTAAGCCAATTAACTACCTAATCAATCACGTATACTGGGATGTGTCTTTGCTTGGCTGGCAGTCACTTTTTAAGAAAAGTCATATGGTGGATGTAAGAGAGAGTGTAAACTCTCAGAGTCTTTCAGAATTTAGTTGAATAAAACCATACTTTGGTCATAGATCCGCCTCGGGCACATACAGTCTCAGTAGTATGCTGTGTCACAGTGCATTGGCAAAAAAATATGTGTAATCTTTCTTATGAGTAGCATTGAAATGGGGTATTGTGATAAATATTATGTACAGTGCTTGACAATTGCAAAATAAGAACTTAAAGTCCAGAAAGAAACTCTCCATAAAAGTAGATGAGGATGATGATGATTAATATTACTTTTAATATACTAATAATTCTTATCATTATTATTATTATTATTATTATTATTATTATTATTATTATTATTATTATTATTATTATTATTATTATTGTTATTATTATTATTTTTATCAATAATAACAAATCAAGGTTCAAGAAGGTAGCTGGCTGACGAAATGTGCTGGTCACAGAATGAGAGGTTCTCTATGAGTTGCTCATATGGACATTTATATTTAATACTGCCCCCCAACTCTGATGGTGCCCCTTATGATAATTATTGGGGACTTTGTATATCTTTTACAGGCAAGCTCACAAGCAGGCTTACTGACATCTTTGTTATTCATACTGCTATGTGCTGCCTCTTCATCACAAAGCAAACCTATGAAGGAGCCTTGTTGATTTCCCTCAATCCTAGATGGCGCCTAGATCTCATTGACATGGTGGAAACCGGTCATTGTGATCCAAAATCAGCCTTGCTGGCAGGGAAGAGCATCGAGAGTTGTTTGTCATCTCCTCAGTCAAGATGCCAGTAGCTGCTGACACATCCTGCAAGCCCTCACTCAATCATGTATTTCATTCCAGCCCAAGATGACGGTATCCTCACATATCTTTGGAGCTCAGCCAATCTCTTATAATCAAGAACAACCATTTGACAAGGTTGGACCAGTGAACTCCAAGAATGTATCTGGTGACATAAATACAAGCACTCTGATGTGGACATGGGCGGTCTGGCTTTGACCCTGAGGTAAATAAGATTATTTTCTCTTCAAACTCCTCTTGCAATTGTTGATGTTAGCTCTGCTTCTGAAAATAATCTAAGAGGAGGTAACAATATACATTTAACCTATTTAATGTTAGACAATCATCAACTAAACCAGCATGCCTCTAATATCATTGAGTAATATGACATCTGAGCCAACAGTAAGGGGAAATCTATATAAATAAAAACAAATGTATGTCTGTCTGTGTGACCTTTATGCATTAGTACACCATTCATCTGATCGGCATGAAACTTTAGGAAGTTGTTGAGTACACTCCCGCGAAGGTTTCTGGCAAAAAAAAAAAATGAAGAAAAAAAATGTGTTAAAAGTTGTTGAGTACACTCCCCGCGAAGGTTTCTGGCAAAAATAAAAAAGAAAAATGTGTTAAATATCGGCCCCCCGGCTGCCCTGGACACTCATAATCTTTCCAATACTGAACGTTTACAGTTTCCGGTGCGACTCGCTTTTGCAATGACCATCAACAAAGCACAAGGACAATCGCTGCTAGTGTGTGGACTACATTTGGAGAATCCGTGCTTCTCACATGGACAACTGTATGTGGCCGGCTCACACGTCGGAAAACCTTCTGATTTATTTGTGTACGCACCAGACGGAAAAACAAAAAATACTGTGTATCCACAAGCACTCGAAAAAATAAACAGAATTAAAACAACACTTTAAAATGTTTTCCATATTAAAATGAATACGTTTCAATAAAAATGACACAATGTAAATTGAATGTTATCATAACAAGTTTCCTTAAATTTCGTTTCTTCTGAGATCACAGCAACGCACGACGGGTAAGCTAGTAGTGTATAAATATCAGCATCTACACCAGCAGCAGCACCAGTACCAGTTCTAGCATCAGCTCCACCCAAAATGTACCTTTACTAAATCCTTCAGTTGGGAGCACTCATGAGAAACTAGCCACAGCTATGGTCATGGGAACATTAACCACAGACAAAGATTGTATGGTAAGAGGAGAGGCACCCGAGGTATGTTTCTCCTTCTCAGATTATTCCAAGGTTGACTCTAATGTTAGTGGAGACTTAGAACCAGATTCTAACACTGGCTCGGGGGGGGGGTGCAATGAAGTAAATAGATACCTATACAAAATTACAAAGGCAAGTGCTAAAAAAGAAATTCTGGCAAATGAAGATGAAGAAGAAATTGACGGCAGCAGCCCCAGTGGTACATCTCAGCTAATGACATAACAAAAGTTACAGTTCTCCAGACAACACAGTCACTTGTAAATCTAAACGTTTTAAAGAAACTGGGTACTGAGGGGTACAGAATCAACAGTCTCATCATACTTTAGCTTCCATATATAATCCAAAATGTGTGCATAGCGAGGAGTACAAAAAGGACTGTGCTGCACTCCAAATGTCTCACCTTAGGACCCTAGTTGCTAGCCACAAAACAGTTCATGCATGGGCACCTGAATCTTTGAACTGCAACAGTGTACATTAAACTTAGAGGACATGACATAGAATCTAGATCACCAAGCCCAGGAACACAATAGAATGACTAAAGATCTCTCTGGGAGAACTACATGAGGTGGAGCAATCTATGTGCCCTGGATATCCCTGAATGTGTGGAAGGAGAGGATCCTCGAGGAATCAGTGTGCATGTAATTCAGTGGGAATTTCCTGGCATAGGTAATTGGTGGCATTGCTTATGAAGTCAAAAGGGTCCCCTGATTCCCGGTTCATAAACCAAAAGCGAGTCATAGTGAGTGGCACCCTCAAACTATACTGATTCCTGTAGACAACTCTGACATCAAATGAGTGTCCTAAAACTCCAGGCAAGGTTGGTATGGTGATCTTTTCTATCCTGTCAGATTTTTGTTACAGTGGCAAAGTGATGGCAACTCTGACATGAGATCACTCATTTTCAAGAAGTTGTTGCACAAGTATACTTCCAGGAGCCAGCTAAATTGAAAATAATAAGAAAAAAATGTCACATATTTTTCCACGTCATAAAATTCAAAGCTACACTGGTCAGGTAATTTATGCATATTTGCAACTAATTGGAGTCAATACAAGTCCCACTTGCAAATTAAAAATTCTGAGCTCCTCTGCAAAGATCTCTATGGAGAAAATAGATGTTGTATTCTTTAGGATATTAACAACCTTATTATGTCTTGCTAGGTTATGATTGGATGCAGACCCCCCCGACAATGAACTCCATTTGGTGATAACATTTCTTGAACATAATTGGCCTGCAGCTTATAATTATTAGTTAGAAAACAGATGAGGCATACCTAGGTCAATTATCAAGTGGATGACATCACTAATCGATGAGGCCACCTGGTATTAATGGTTGGCCTACCTACCATCTTCCCAAAATGAGAGACTCTATCTTGCATATCCTTTTTAACCTATGTAATCAATGTATTTTTATATTCCATGCTTTTAATTTCTCTAAGAACTCTTTTTGAGTGTTGCTTTTTACTGCTATTGATATCTTTTTATTAATGACAGGTATGTATTATTTTTACAATCATCCCTGCATAATTTGCTTACAAAACATAGAAAAAATACTATCACTAATAATAATAACAACAATAATGATAAACATAATAATCATAACAACTAAAACCACATTATATTGATCCTATAGTAACAGTAGTAGCTAATGCTAGCTCAGAAGGATAGACAGGTGTAGGTATGATAAAGATATTTCATTTCTTATCTTTGCCCAGGAACATGGCAACAAAGTAATTCAACATAATTTCTTACAATTTCTTTTAGATCCAGTTTAATGGTGAAATCAGATTTTGATAACTTGAGTGGAAAAGTAAGGTTGTAAAAATGTACTTAATGTTTTATAAGCCAGAACTAGCTTCAAACCATTTATTTTCTCATTACACCTCCAGTGCTACAACACATCATTGGCTGGGAGAGTTAGAATCCTGGCTCAGTAGACAATTGCCTGCCTCTGAGCCCAGAAAGGATAGAGGGTGTCAACTCCTGACCACTTAGCAGGGATTAATATCCAGGGGTGGACAGGAACAGTTTGAAGACCATGGACAGCCTTAGTACTACTGCTTGATTTGGAAATGTCAATAAGGGATTCTTTTTTCATTCCCAGAGCCTCCTAGATAGTGTAGCTCCTATCACAATTGGAGAGAGAACCAGTGTAGACCCTGTCAGGAGGGAGGAGAGTTTATCTAAATAGAGCAGTGTCTGAGGAGCTGAGGACAGACCTGTATAATGGCAGAAGGGATCTGTTATAATGGAAAAAGTGGTCATATAGGTTTATAGTAAGGCAAAGAGGAAGTGTTGCAAAAGGAGGTGGGGGTCTGTGAGAAAATAGTTAGGACTGCCAGTCAGAATTACTCTAGTCACTGGCTAGTGCACTGTATATATCTGATACCTCAATCACTACCTCCTCAGAACATTCCTGGACCAGGCAGGATTCAGTCTGAAGGCCCTGCTCAAAGAAATAAGTCTTCAAACCCATGCTGGAAGAAGAGGATTCCTTCAAGGTCTCATGAATTTGGTTGGCACTCAGGACTAGAGCTGCTCTCCGAGGGTACACTTTAGCCACCCTGGTTCCATTACTAGTGATAGCAAAGCTGGTCCTCAAACCAGTTTGGTGTGGTTACGTGGGAGGGGCCTGCTCAAGCCACTAGCCTCTGCCATAGGGAGAAATGTTCTACCATGTTGGTTTTCATGGGGAATGGTGCACTGTGGGATAGTAAGCCAAATATATGCTGACGAGAGGATTGATTTACCTTAGGGAACCTTTTGCCCATTGGTCAGTGAGTCATCTCCATCCTCTGGCTAGTAGACTACGTCAACATGGCTCCTCGGGCCCAGCTCCTCAGAACACCTGAAGAACTGTGAATGAAGAGATGAGAAATATGCCTGCTGTCTGTCCTGTGAGAAGACCTGAAGTGCTCAACTTTTTTTTCTCTATTGAAACCAGTACTGAGAAGTGGACTCCAAGGATCAGTTGGCAACTTCCTGTGTGGCTACAGGGACTAAATAAGCTGCAGGAGACTTTTCTTAGAAGCAGCCAGCTAATTGGCTACAAGTGCTTGAGGACTCTGTTCAAGTGCACTCCACAATGTTATGCAAGCAATGGGAACAACCTGACCAAGCTACACCAAAAAAAGGAAAAAGCTATGATTGAAAATGTTTCTACTTCTGGAACACCAGAATCAACTGCCAAGGCAAGCCAAAAAAGGTGTTACCTTGTTAGGCAAGAAAACATGGTTTGTGCTGGTTGAAGCCTTTTTCCCATCAGAAGAAAGCTTCATGGGGCTCTCGTGGCAATGCTATCCGGCTTTGACGCACCTTGACTGACAACAGCTTCCATGCTTATACAGCTGGTAAAAACCAAGGATCTCTGACATAACATCGATCTTACAAATATCGATTTACACATATATCAGGATTTTATTATTGATTAGAAAAATATCACCTCCCTATATTTAACTATTGAAATCACTAATATCAAACACACAAATAACATTTACAATAAAGTGAATTTTATCTGCATATAATGCTGCAAGAGGGAAACTCTTACAGAGTCTCACAAAAAATGATTGAGACAAAAATAAATAATCTAAACAACTACAATTTCAAGTAAGTGCGATACATATTTAAAAAAATGAACTGTTATTAAACTATAATATATAATTCAACTGATAAATTGTGACACACTCTGTAACTTGTATCTTTTTACATAGACTACAGGAATGAAAATAATACCTACTTCTGAACCAACAAACTGCCTCAAAATATCAGCTTTAACAAAGCACCAAGAATATATAATGAAGTAGGTATACACATATAAACTAATTTAAAAACTCTCCCAACAATTGACCAAAATTAAATCTAACTCCCTAAACCCAAAAAAACTTGCAACCAAATACCACATTTAATTAATGTACCTTTATTTCTCTTTCAGCGAAACATTTAGCACCTGCTCCAGGTTAAAACAAGGTTAAAGAGAGATTTTAAACCCTTCGAAACATCCCAACAAACCATACAAGTAAGTTAATAAATAGCAAGTAACTGCATTTTTTAATTTTTAATAATGAAGACACAAAAGTCAATTTATAATATACTTATACTACTAAACTATTTACAGATGCAATGGCAGGAGAGGATAAGTATATGACTTGACAGAAGGGGAAACAATGGGGGGGTTCAAGATGGCGAATTGAAACCGCCAGTGTGGAGGAACGCTTGCTGAGGTCCGGGCTGTGGTTATGTCGGACTGTGCTCCACGCTGATTTTGCTTGGCGACTCATTTACTGAAACGGGAGGTAAAGGCGGATTGCTAGTATTTTGCTAGCGTGCAGCTGGTACCGCTGAGTCGAGCCGACTTTGGGGGAGAGAAAGCATATCACAGTTTGGAGCGGATCGGCTACGGAGGAGGCTGTGAGGTGGCGAAAGCGTGGTCAGAACTTGGGCGGATGCTGCAATTTCGGCTGATTGAGAGCCAAGTACGGAGACTACTCCGCTTCATTCGATTACCGCGCCTAGCCTCTGGCGCGTCGAGGGGCTGGTCTACGGTTAGCTGGTTTGTTCTACAGGGCTACCGGTGCTCCTCTTCACCAACGGCTGCAGTGGCAACGAGCTACGCGGGGATGGCGCCCGAGCCTCAAGGATGAAGCACCCGGACGACAACGGCTGCTAAACAAGTGTCGACGGCCAGCTCCACGGACCCAGCTCCTGTCGGTAATGCTGGTAGCATGACAGCGATATTGGAGTCTCAAACGGTGGCTTCTGAGATGAAAATCATGGGTAGGCAAGAGAAATTGGGGGAGAGAGTGGGAGTTTCTAAGATTAACTCAGCATCTGTTTACTTTGTTGCCACCAACGGAACCTAACTCATTGATGTCTGTACCAGGGAGTAGCATTGTTGATAATGAGAAGAGCCAGAGAATAAATGCTGCTATGGGAGCTAAGTATGTAAAAAGGGGTTTACCCAAACATAGTCACTGGGACCTGGGTTCTATAAGTACTAAGAGGGAGGGGTCCCAGCTAGAATGGGACGTGATATGCAAAATTTCGAGCAATGAATTACACAAACAATAAATGGGTCCACATTGTTTTAATCACAACGGGACCAAGTATACTGAATATATATACGAGCAAATCAATAATGCAATTGGTTGTACAGTGCCCCAGGGAGAAAAAGGGTAGGGAAGGAGGTAGTGATAGGTGCTTTGGTGAGGATAAGGTGATAGACAAAGGTACGTGACAGTAAAATCATGTGGTCATGGATACTGTATTATCAAGTTTTTACAGTGTAGTGGACCAAAGGTTCATCACATTTGAATCAAGAAATCATACTCCACAGATAACAATGAATGAAACAAATGTTGGAGTGGAGTTGAAGACGCAGTAGGTGATTGTCGACGTTTCGACCCTCTGATGCAGGGATCAGTTGTGCCCTTGCTGTGGGGTCTTCATCAGGACAGATAGGGGGACCGGACAACCGTAAAAACGTGGTCAGATGGACTCAGTATAAGGCCACCATCTACTTGAATCCGTTCAGGAGGTTCGTGCCACGTGGTAAAATCCAATAATACCACGGGATGCAATTGGCGATGAGTGCGGTACAAGAATGTCCCCGGTAACAGTAAGAGACGCCCACGGGACCCGCAATGAATGAAAAGTCCGGACGACTAGGAGTTGCCGAATGAATCGGACACAGGACGCCGAGGAACCTCGCAATCTTATGGGAGCTAAAGTAGACAATGCTGATATTAATGCTGCAAATGTGAATAATACATTAAAAGACCTCCCCCATTAGCTGAAACTGCTTTTAACTTACAAGTTGGAACAGATATTCACTCTCTTGCCTCGACCACCCAACTTATACCTCCATCAGCAACTATCAATATTGTTCCAATTCAATTAAAGATACAATCCATGGAAAATCTTAGTGTTAATGATAAACAATCTACAGAATCTACTCAAGCTCTATCTAATACAGCAGATGAGGTGCTGGCTGAAGTGGGGCTCAGTATGGAAACAGAAGGGGTAAAAGAAATAAAGAAAACCTTAGGGGCTGAGTGTTTGGAAAATGTGGACGGTGCTGAGACAGATGAGGAGTACTGTGACTTTTCTGATTTAAGCAACATTACACCTTCATCCTCAGCTAAAGATAAAGCTGTGAGTATTAAAAAGGGGAAAAACAAAACTAAGAATAAGATTAAGAAGGTCATAAATAAGCCTAAAACCACTACTATGAAAGCGATAGCTGAGAACAGCCCTATTAGACAATGGGTACAAGCTAGAGGTGGCGTTAAATCAATGGCCATGAGACTCTCAGGAAATAGCCCTACTGACACGGGTGCTTCATTGGGGGTTGTAAATAGTCTTAATGTTGTGACGGATTTAACAGGCTCCGTGGGTTCTATCAAGCCGGTAGCTGATATACCCACTGTAACCCAAAACGCGCAGCTTACTCCCATCCCTACCTCTCCCCTGTTACTGGTACTACAACTCATACATTGGTATCAGTGGATGTGCACGATCTGCCGGGTCCCATAACGGAAGCTTCAGCTGAAGTCTCTTCTCCTTCTTTACTGGCTTCTCCACCAGCGATATTCCTTGCACCAATAACTCCTGTGGAAACTTCCAGTACACTCTCTTCCACTATCACTACCACTACCACCTTACAGACTGCAGTAAATA
Organism: Lissotriton vulgaris; assembly: GCF_964263255.1. Classification (NCBI taxonomy): domain Eukaryota; kingdom Metazoa; phylum Chordata; class Amphibia; order Caudata; family Salamandridae; genus Lissotriton; species Lissotriton vulgaris. The sequence goes on along the minus strand of NC_141685.1, from coordinate 1,529,083,232 downwards.
CAACAGGTTTAGATGATGCAGGTCTTGGGTTGGTTGTGAGTGCAGGACTAACAAAGGAATCTGCTTCAGATGGGCTAGAGCACTCTTCATTTTTGCCAGTGGATTGGACCCTTCAAGGGGAGGTGTCGTCATCATTTCAGACGATTTTGCAGCTATTAAGTGAACAAAAACAAGAAGCCAAGATTCATTACCAACAGATGAGGGAAGATAGTAGTAAGACTCAATCTTCTCTGCAGGAAATGTCTTGTAAACTAGGAGCCATCTCCCAGGATATGGAAGAGCTTCAGCAAAGAGTGGCCCTAACAGAGGAAATGTCACTTCGCTCTGAAATAGCTGTGAATAAACACACGGCTCAATTATGCCAAATGCAAGTCAAACTTAAAGATTTAGAAAATAGGCAACGCAGACAGAACCTGCGCATTTTTGGAAGGGGCTGAAGGAGCTGATCCCAGAGCATTCATTGTTCAATTATTTCAAAAAGCTTTTCCCGAATTATCTGACTGGGATTGGGACTCTCAGATACAACGTGCCCATCGGCTCCCACTATTTCAAAGAAGTAAGGGTGGTAAATACCCCCGACCGATTCTGATTTGTATAGGTAACTTTCTGCTCCATCAAGCTATCTCATTAAAAGCGAGACCAAACACTCCTGTTACCATTGATCTAGTTACTTTTTTTGTTAGATCTGATCTAAGTAAACTCTCTTTGGAATGACGATGGAAACTGAAACAATTTATTGATCCGATAAAGGAACTGGGTGGCCAAGCTTTTTTACAAGAACCAGCTAAGCTGAAAGTAATTAAAAATGGCCGCTCTTACTGCTTCCTGGAAGAGAATGAGGTGGAACGAGCATTGGCTTCTTGGAAATTGTAAAAAGATGGACATTGAATTATGCTTTGTTCTAAATATTCCAACCCTTTCCTTTTTCCAACAATGTTATAATTGGTGACAGGGCATAGTATTTTTGTGTGAAATTTGGGTGGTTATTCAGGGATCTATTGTTATCTCCTCTATTTTTCTCGTTTGATGTATTGGGCCAGAAGGCAGTATAAAGTATAAAGCAATAGTGATTGCTAAGCGCGGTCTTGATTATTTGGAATTTTTATTTTGATGCCCGGATCCTCTAGGCAGCTGACTCCGCTTTTTGGCTGCCAGTATAGCGGCAGCCGGTCTAAAGGGGGGACCTGCAGGTATCTATAGGGTGAGGGGGGGGGGGGGGGTGGGGTAGTGTGTGGGGTGGGGAAGTGGGTGGGTTTTTCTGGGATAAAAAATGCATCAGGGGACTTAAAAACTATATAATTGTGAGGTATAGCAAGGTTGCTTTGATTTATTGTAGAGGCTTTATGGATAGGAATACACACTTTATAAAATGTATCAAATAAAATGTTTGGTATGGAATGTGGCGGGCTTTAATAGCAGGATTAAGAGGAATCTTGTGTATGAAGAACTTAGGATGTATAATCCTCAAATTGCTGTTATCACTGAGACTCATGTAGCATATAGGGATAAAAAACTACTTAAACAATTGGGATACGATATTATGGTGTGTACTGAATTCAATGCTTCAATCCGTGGGGTGGCGATACTAAAACATAAACATCTGAAAGCTGAAATACGTAGAACATTAACTGATAAGGCAGGCAGATGGGCAATAGCACAGATAATATTGGAAGGCTGTAATTATACAATATGTGGGGTTTATGCTTCAAATCAAGATGAGCCAAAAATTATTGACCAGATCAATATGGAACTGCTTGCATGGGTTGGGGAATACATTGTGCTTGGGGACTTCAATTGTATTATGAACTATAATCTGGATACTACCAGAAAAAGCTCGTTTCAGAGAATGAGGAAAACTAGGGCTGCAATCATATATCTGGCAGCAATCCATCTTCTTAAAGATGCTTGGAGATATTTACACCCCAATCTAGCTGGCTACACATATTACTCTGCAGCGCATAAATTATGCTCACGCATAGATATGGTTTGGACATCAGACTCCATTCTCGGAACTAGTTCTATGGCTATTTACCCAAGGGTAACTATCTGTTTAACATTTGAGGTTACAACAGTGAAATCTTCTCCCTGCCTTTTTTCATTTCCTAGATATTTGTTCATGGATCCTAATTTTGTGAACCAACTTAAAGAGCATATAAAGGACTTTATTGATATAAATAAACACTATGCTCATCCTTTGACAGTATGGGATACATGTAAGGTAAGCATTCGGGGATTCACACAACAGTTTATATGGTGGCAAAATAAGGAGCGCTGATGCTAAAATGAGAAAATGCTTGCGGAAATACTCAATATTGAACATCACATAGCCGAATCTCTAGCAATGGGGGTAACGAGTCTGGATACGTTAAGCTTCAAATTAATCGAACTTAAGGCAGCTTTAAAAAATCTTCTCAGGGCTAAGAGTATTAGTAAATTAAAGAAATATCAACTTGACCAATATGAAAATGACGATAAGATTGGTGAAGTATTAGCTTATAAAGTGGCTGAAGATCGATCTCAAAATGTTATTAAATAAATCAAAGGGGATAATAACCAATTATTTTTAGATCCCAAGTCAATATTGCAACAGTTTGCACACTTCTATCAAAATCTTATACACCAGAAACCGTAGTGACGGAGGATAATATTAAAAATTATATAGCGGTAAACAGAGTTAAAGCTATGGAGCCTGAACAATCTGATCAACTGGCGGCAGACATTACAGCGGCAGAAATTAGAAATGCTATTAACTCCCTAGCAGCTGGCAAAGCTGTAGGTGAAGACTCTATTCCTCTGGAATTATTTAAATACTGTATGGAGGAATTAATACCGTTATTAATTAAAGTGATATATGCTATTGGTAATGGGCAGGCAGCAAAATCTTGGAACCTCACTCAAATTATTATTTTATTTTTAAAAAGAGAAACCACTTCAGGAAAGAGGCTCCTATAGACCCATCTCGCTCATTAATAGTGATGCCAAAATATTTGCAAAAATATTGGCAACTAGATTGGCACCAGTAATGTCTCAGCTTGTATCTTTCCAGCAACATGGGTTTATCCCAAAACGAGACACTACAGCACATATTAATATGGCCATCTCTGCTTTTGATGCAGCACGGACCCTGTCTACCCCACTCGGTATGATTTTACTAGATGCAGAAAAGGCATGCGACCGAGTGGGGTGGGGTTTTTTATGGGCTGCATTGCAGGCGTTTGGTATCAAAGGCCAATTCTTGAGATGGATACAATCGCTCTATGATAATCCTATGGGCAAGGTATATTATATGGGAAATTGTTCCTCTACTTTTGCAATCAGGAGAGGGACACGGCAGGGGTGTCCTCTATCACCCCTGTTATTTGCTTTGGGTATGGAACCTTTTTTGATTGCACTTCAGAGCCAGGCTTTAATCTGCCGTTTTTTAAATGTTTCAAACTCTCTTGATATTACTGTGTATGCAGATGATGTTGCAGTTTTTTCTTCCAATGTGTCTCAAGCTATGAAGGGTATCATAACAGAAGCAGGGAAATATGGCTTAGTTTCAGGCTATCGACTCAATACTCGCAAAACTTAGATTATTATGAATCATCAACCGCCAGCCCCGGTTTTAGGAATTTGTGATGTAGCAATTTATTTTGGGGTAAAAAAAATCTCCTCGAATATTGATCTAATTGTGGTAATGAATTATGAACCATTATTAAAAGAGACAGCTATGCTATTTAAGAAGTGGCATAAGTTACCGCTTAGCATTATTGGCCGAATAAATCTGGTCAAGATGAAAATATTACCAAAATATTTATATATTTTTCTTTCGATTCCCTTATGGGTAAACAGTTCTTATTTTCTTAGACTAGAGGGCATTATTAGTAGTTTCATATGGGGGTATAAGAAAGCATGACGGGCTATGTCCTCACTTAAACTTCCTTTTAATAAAGGAGGACTGGCTCTCCCGGATTTTAAACTTTATTATTGGTCGGCTTTTTTGACTCGTTTTCGTAGCCTGCTGATCACCGATAAATGCTTATATTTCCATAGATTTTTGTTAGGACGGGGTGCTAATATGTTTCTTTACAGGTTAAACGACCACAATTACTTTAAATGGGTAAAGTTTAATACGGTACGGGATACAGTTAATATTTGGCGCTCCATTCTGGTTAAGAGTAAGGTCTGTCTTTTTCACTATAAAACACCCTTGTGGGGTAATCCGGGTTTACCTGCAATTTGTCAGAATTTAGCTTGTCGCTTACTATCAGATTCTGGTATTAAACTATTGGGCGATTTATATGATCACAAAGGATTTATGGTATATGAACGTCTAAAGATGTGTTACAACTTACCGGAGGTGGCTCGGTGTAAATGCTATCAGATTAAGGATTATTTAGTGAGGAAATTAGAGCTTACTACTGTATCAGACCCTGAGATATGGAATTGTATTTATAGAGAAGCAGATAAAGCCCTGATTAGTATAGGGTATAAGATTTTTTCTGGCTACAATATTAACGACATGTCAAAATTGGCTGAGAAATGGAGTTGAAAGCTGGCAATGAATGTACCAGCAGATCAAATTACTTCATCTCTTAATAGCTTAAACTTATCTGTTCAATATTCCAGTCTTAAATTACAGCTGTTTAAAACTGTATGCCAACTTTATCATACCCCCGAAAGAATTCTTAAATTGGCAACAAATAACAATTTCAGCGACCGTATGAAATGCCCAAAATGTGATCTAACTGGAGATGATATTATTCACATGTTCTTTTCTTGCCCGCATCTGATTGAATTATGGAATGGAGTAACTAAAGTTGTATCTGATAGACTTGCTTGTCCTATTAAATTTTCATCAATGGATGTATTGTTGGGGATATCTGGGGGTAATAGGGTATAATGTGATTTGTTGAACATTTTAGTTACATGTGTAAGGCTGGTTATTGCTAGAGCTTGGGTTAAAAAAACAAACACCAACGGCTATGGAGTGGTGGAGCCTTGTTAAGGAAATATATAATATGGAGCTCGCTCTTGCTGCTACAAGGGGTTTGCAGATGAAACGGAAAATTGACAATATATGGGGATTAATAATGTCTTAATAATAGTCTATCTGTTTTTCTTTTTTTTTCTTTTGTAGTATTTTTGTGACTGGCCTCCACTACGTCTATGATTTATGTATCCTTTGGTTTTGGATATTTTAACTCATTAATCTTGCTAAATTGTATGTATATATTTATTGATTTTTATGTTTTTTCTGGCTCCCCTTGATGCAAATAAAAATATTATTAAAAAAAAAAAAAAAAAGAAGGGAAAACAATTAAACCATATGAGACACCTACAGCCAAGAAAGTGCATCAGCAGAAACTTTAAACCGTAAATGTACCAAGTGCCTGATTCTGAGTTTGCTATCCTTGGACAACCAAACCTGTGGTTCTAGCTCGACCGCCATAACCTATGTTTCAGACTGCCCAATTCTGCTATCCTGGGACCACCAAACCTGTGGCTCTGGTCCGACCTCTGTGACCTATGTGATCAGACTGCCCAATTCCGACCCTTGCAGTCAGACTGTCAAAAGCCCGTAGGTAGCCCACAACCTCTGCCGGGATCCTGGATCCCACGGCGCACATGGTGATGAGCGGGGCAGGAAATGGAGGCAGTGCTGATGCCAGCACCGCTGATCAGATTACCACCTGCCTTTCCACTTCCCTTTTCATGGCGGGTCCCCGCCATGAAAAGGTTGGCAGAAAGGCAGGGTAGAAGGCCCAAGCAGGGCATGAGGAGAATCTGCCCATGGAGGTGCACAGGGGAGGTGCACATTTTGTGCATCCTTAGAAGTGCACCGTTGGGCGTGCAATTGGTAGCATGCATAACATGGTGCATGCCACACAGTGCACCCGACGTGGCTGCAGTCCCACGGTGGTTACATGATTGCTAGCTGTTCTCCCCAGATGAAGCATGTTGCCGCTGTGGGACCGCAGAAACAACACCACCTGCACAGCAGTGTTGTTGTATTATAGCAGTGGAGAAGCCTCAGGCTATGTGTAATCAGTCCCTAAATATTATTTGAACCATGCTAAGTGCGGGCCACTACAAAAGACAATTTTGTAATAAATGTAAAAGAGCACAATCACCTCCAAAATGTTACAGAAACAGAAGTTAGAGAAATCTCATCCAATATAAGAGAGGCCAGCACTAGCTCCAAGGAACCTACAGGCAAAATCCTGAAAGACTTGCTACCCAAAGTCCACATGCATGTAACAGGCCAACTACCACCTGTCCCCAATTTAAAATGCTTAATTACGCACACTAAAAAAAGCCATCAGAAATACCCCACCGGCCTTAGAACATACCAAGACAGATATTCTTTACCATTTTAAACTAACACATAATGAGGAACTCTCTAAAAAATTCACATCTACGACCTTCAGTCGATCACCCAAAATCCTATAGGCAAAAAAGGAGGTGGCCTAGCTGTTGTGTTCAGGCAAATATTACATATCACTAAAGTTGATGGCATCTCCATAAAGAATTGTGAGGCTCTTCTAACCAGATGCAATCCTACACAGTATTCCTCCTGTAACTTCCTGCTCCTTTACAGACCTCCACCTAGTAAGGCGACATTCCCACCTCTAGACAGAGTTTCAAACCTGATAACAATACTCTCCAATCTATGCATTTTGGCTGACCTCATAATTTTGTTTGACAAACCCAATATGACCCATCCTAAAACAATAATCACTGGCCTAGATTCACTGAACCTGCATAAGATCGTCCACAAACCTACACACATCACTGGACACATCCTAGATTTTAATTTCTGCTAATATCGAACTTGTTAACTTTCAAACTCAAAACGACACAACAGAACAAAAGAAGGAAAGCACCTTGGAGAAATATAGAGATAATAACCATAAATATCAAATTAGAAAGCTGCAACATGCCTGGCTCAAAACAAATGCCAAACAAGACAAACTTCACCTACAGAAAATTAACAAATTATACAAGACAGCTATCAAATCAACTAAGAAAAGATACTACTCGGACAGAATTCAAAATGCTAAATGTGCAAATAAAGGATTCTATAAAATACTCAATGAATTTTGCAAAATAAAATGCCTAGAAGGATCTCATCCCATTACTCAAGATTTCACAGACAAACTGGCAAATCATCGCCTGGATAAAGCAGATCCGTAGGACTCATACTTACAAATAGACAAAGCACCAGCACTAACCCTTTTACAAAACAAAAATCCAATAATACTCTAACCCAGCCTCTCTGTTCCTTCCAACACACCTCACACAATGAATTTATGAACCTGGTTCATAATTCTGGCAGCCCTTCTGACCTGTGTCCGCAGCAAACTTTCAAGACAATTCTTTTATCAACCTCTGCTACCACTTCAGTAAGAAGACTCATCAACGATTCCTTAACCACCGGAATATTTCCAGAAGAACTCAAAAAGTAATACATACAACCTTTATTGAAGAAAATAAGCTTGGAACCACTGAACCCTGACAACTACAGACCCATTACAAATGGACCTTTCCTGGGCAAACTGATAGAAAGAACAACGTTTGCCCAGATGTCAAACAGGATTCCATTCGAGAAGAGGCACAGAATCTGCCCTCCTTGCCATCTGGGATGACCTGAAGAACACAGTTGATTGTAATGGGGTTGCTGTGCTGCTCCTCTTGGACCTCTCGGCTGCCTTTGATACGGTTGACCAAGACACTCTGAAACAAAGACTCTGCGGAGCCAGCATAGAGGAGACTGCTCTAGACTGGATTGTGTCCTACCTTTAAAACAGAACTAATATCATCCATACCCCCACCGTTCTCATCCAAACCATACTCCACAAAAGCAGGGGTCCATCAAGGCTCTATCATCTCACCCTTTTCAACATCTACATGAAGTCATTACCAGTACTGATCAATCAATTTCCGCTCACCCTCTATAGCTATGCAGATGGCACACAAATACTCCTTCAACTAGAATGCCCCAAAGACATTGGAAACTCTCAAATTTTCAGTTGTCTCTGAGCCATGGATCAGTGGATGACTTGGAGCCATCTCAAATCGAATGCTTCTAAAACGGAAATACTCACATGTGGCGATTGGAAACATTATGACCCACTTGATGCCCTGGCCTGATGAACAGGGATCACCGCCTAAAGTATTGAAGGAAGTAAGAAACCTCAGAATGACCACGGACTTCAAGCTATCGATGAATGCCCAAATGGACAAACTAGCAAGATCAAGCTTTGTCACTCTAAAAACTCTGCGACAAATCTTCCCCCATTTGGGATTTCCACACAAGGACCAAGCTACCATCTCCCTTGTTCTGTTCAAACTTGATTAAGCCATGGATCACCTTTAATGACCAAGAAAAGACTACAACAGATTCAGAACTCGGCTGCCAGACTACTCTTGCATATCAAACTGTGAGACCACATCTCACCTGCCTTGAAAGTCCTGCATTGGTTACCGGTTGCCAGAAGATCCACATTCAAGCTGCTTTGTATCACCCACAAAGCAATACATGGAATGGGACCGCTCTTTATCAGGAATAAAATCACTGAACACATTCAACAAAGGAACCTCCGCTCTAGAGTGGCACCTCACCTCAAAATCCCAAGATACAAGACAAAAACTATTGGTGGCACATCCTTCTCTGTTCAAGCAGCCAAACTATGGAACTCTTTAACCCCATCATAAGATCCAGGGACAACCACCTTATCTTCAGAAAACTACTCAGGAATTGGCTCTTCTCCACATAAGCAACATACACAGATGCCAGGGGGGGAACATGGCTGCTGTCAGTGGTTGCCTCCCCATGTCGACAGGAGCAGCGTATGGACGACTGCTTGAATTCTTATAAACTACCATGAGGCTAACATATTCCAGGAGCTAAGTTTGAATCCCCCCCTACTCACGACTTTGTTGTCTTTGGGCATCTTGGGTGTCTCTCTCCCGGTCTATGTCTCAGTGGTTTCCCGGAGCCTTCCTCCGCTAACGGCATTGTTGGTCACCTTTGAGACAATCTCTCTTTTCTTGCCCGCGTCTCGGCAGTCTTGGCAGTCTTACGTGACTTCCCCTGCGCTTGCGGCCTCATTTTTCCAGGTCGTTTTGTCGGGTCCCCCCATCTGAGTGGACGCTGCGGCTGAGACTGCAGCAGTGGATCCTGGAGCTGCCAAGCCACCTCCGCAAGGCGTGGTCTGGGCAGAGGCAGCGTTACGGCTTGCGAGGGGACGCCGGGCAGCGGCCAGGATTGCATTCCTAGGCGCCGGAAGCCCACTTGTGATTTTGACCCCTCAAACCGGACGGACAGCGAGAGTGGTGCGATAGGAGATGAAAACCTCCCACAGATGCAATCGTTAAGGAGGAAAAAGGTGCTAAGAGGGAATTGTAGTATTACCACGAGTGCTACTACGAGTAAGGTCAGTGATGTTAACCCTGGGGCTTCCACTCCATCCCAGGTAGAGGTTCCTTTAGAACCCCTAGAAATTTCAGAAACAAACGGTGAGGGGGCAACTTATCATCAACAAATAGCACTGGAAACAGATATACCCTCCGGAGTAAAGGCATTTGGGGTCAAGAACTGTCTCCTTTTGAGAGTATCCAAGGAGGTATTATTCCCAAAATATTACAAGCGGAGAAAGTGATCCCCCGTAAACATGCGGAGGGGGGCAAACCTGTTAGAGCAAATAGCAAAAAACAGTTTAAACATAGCGCAGTGAGTTCCTGCGTTACTCCCTCCCTTCGCACCTATACAAGCTCAAGCCCAAAAAACTCAAAATACACAGGCAACCTAGATACTGCGAACCTGGATACAAGACCCCCTGAAAAAATGAGTGACTTGGAGGCCACAGAGCACAGTGAAAATATGATATCCTTGGAAAATAGCTTTTCCGTTCTAGCAGGGCTGGAAAATGATGAGGTGACGCCACCAAACGAACATAATCTGGGAGCAGTGCAGAAATCCCCCAATACTAAAATTGCAACAGTCACTATTAGCACCTCTCTCTCTCCAGATACTTCTCAGCGCCCTGACACAATGCTCAACAGCCCGCTAACTAAGTCTCCAGCCCAAGGGGCTGGCCTTCCAGAGCAAGAAACAGGGTCCATTGCTAAGACAGAGAATCTGCTCTTAAAGCTGATTACAGAGATCAGAGAAAAATTCACGATATCAGAAACTAATCAACTAAAGATTCAGGGTACCTGCGAGACTCTGGAAACCAAAATAAATGATGTTATGGGTCGAGTTGAGGCAGTTGAAGCAACAGTGGAGAGTCCTTCAACGCAAGTGGCAGAAAACTTGGGGGAGATTAAGAGATTAAAACTGAAGGATAAAGTCTTAGCTGATAAACTGGAGAGTCTGGAGAACAACGCTAGGAGAAACAACATTAGGATTTTAAATATTCCAGAGGAGCTTGAAGGGGGAGATAAAAGGTCCATCATAATAGATCTCTTAAGTGATATCCACCCTGAAATTGAGAAATCAACCCTACAAAATAATATTCAGAGAATCCACCAAGAACCTTTTAACAGACGGCTGGGAAAGAAAATGCCAAGGAAAATACTAGTGAACTTTAAAACGTATTCCATAAAAGAAGCTGTCCTCTGACAGGGGTTGAAAAGGTGGAATTACAATAAGGCAAATTGGTCCTTCCGTATTAGTTCGGGCATTTCACGCATCACTCAGGATAGGCAATGGGAATTGGGAAAGCAGATACAGGAGCTGAAGAGCCTAGGGGCCACCGCCAAACTCCAATTCCCTGCCTCCTTGAAGGTTATGTGGAAGAACAAAATGTTTCATTTCAAAGATCTGGAAGAATTTAGCTCCTGGATACTGCAGATTAAAAGCTCGTCAAATTAAGGCATAAATTCTTAATTTATACGTAATATTCTTGTTCGACTTGAGGGGGAGAGAGTCCAAAGGAGAAAGGTGTCTAGTACGCTCTAGAGAAGAGGGAGGGTTCCCCAGGGAGGGAAGGGGGGTAGGTTTTAATTGCTTGCACTAGAATATAATTAACGTAAAAGAAAAAAAAATGCTTCACTGGGTGGGGGTGCATTTTGGGAAAAAAAGAGGAAAAAAAATGTCCTCATCTTCAAAAATGTGCTCAGAAGATACGAAATGCTATGGCCAGAGAGCCCATTCACAGAAGTGTTTTCTGTTATCAGTAAACCATGGGTAGCCCTCAAGGTTTAAGGATTTTATCCTGGAACTTGAATGGGCTCAGGTTCCCTGTTAGAAGAAGAAATGTTTTAGAATATCTGTGTCTCACTAACCATGATATTATTTTTATTCAAGAATCACATCTTCTAAAAGAAGAGTGGGCATAAATACTCAAAAACCATAAATGGATTGAGCACTGCTTCTTCTCAACACCAACGGTCCTGACAAAAAGTGTAGCTATTTTTTTAGGAAGAGCAATTGGGTAACCATTGGGAAAGCTGTGGCAGACCCCCACAACAGATGGGTAATTGTCAGGGCAAAGATTAGAGCCACTTGGGTAACTTTTATTAGCTACTATGGCCCAAACACTGATGATCCGTCCCATCTTCAATCTCTGTTTTTCCAATTGATCGATGTGAACGATTAAATCATAATAGGAGGAGATTTTAATTTAGCATTAAATCCCGTTAACGATTCTACATCCCTGAGAGCTGCATGGGCAACTCCAAAAACCTGTAAAACACTTAAACATCTAATGGCAGAGGGGGGTCTAATAGAGTTATGGAGTGAAAAAGGGCATGTGTCAGGGCCGGCTGGAAGAAAATACACGTACCATAACAAGAAACATGGTCACCGATCAAGAATCGATTTTTTTTGGGGTGGACCGTATTACCTGTAGAGATACGAATAAAATCATCCATCTACAAGAGCACTTATCTGATCACTCTGCCATCTCATTAGAAAGTGCAATATCCCAGAATGCTACCCCTCGCAGATGGACTTTGAATTGGGTTATACTCCTTGATCCCTCAATTATTGATAAGTTAAAAAAAACCAGTCAGAGTTTTTTGTATTCAATAAAAGCTCAGCAGCTCTCACCACCGTCTGGGATTCATACAAGGCTTTTTTAAGGGGACTACTAATCTCCCAATCTGTTTTACATAATAAAAAATCGCCCAAAAATCTTTAATAGCAGAACATGTACCAACTGACCCGGCTATTCTACAACAATTATCTCTGGCTATAAATGAGCTAATAGATTTCTTAGAGGTAATAAACAAAAAACTTTTTAACTCATTGTTTCAGAAAGCCCAGGAAGTACCACCATCGTGGAATGAGGCAACTATCACTTTAATTCTAAAGCCAAACAAAAACCCGAAAAACTGTGAATCCTATAGGCCCATCTCGCTTTTAAACAGTGACCATAAAATCTATACCCAAATCCTTCCTAAAAGACTTGATAAAGTTGCAGGCTTAATAATACATCCCGATCAAAAGGGTTTTGTAAAAGGATGGCAATTGAAAGAGCTAACACAAGACCTAATAGGGGCGATAGATCTAGCAAACGCATATCAGACTCCATTGGCAGGACTAACATTTGACGCTGCCATGGCCTTTGATAGGGTCAGTTGGCCTTTTTTAATAGAAGCAATTCACCGCTTCAATTTGGGAGGGAGTTTTGTAGCAGCAGTTAAAGCTCTCTATAAAGATCCCTCGGCAAGGATACTGGTTAATGGGAACCTGACAAAACAATTTAAAATCTTCCATGGGACAAGACAAGGCTGCCCCCTTTTGCCCCCCCTATTCAATCTATACATAGAGCCCCCTGGCCTGTAAATTAAGATTATGTCAAACCATTCCACCTTTCATCTGTATTCTGTATGGGTTGGGAGAAAAAGATAGGGCTCTATGCAGATGATCTTATGATTCTGACAGGGGACCGGGAACAAGCATTTCCAGAAATCTGGGCACAGCTAGAAAACTATTCCATAATTCAGCAAAAAACAGAGCTGATGTTGTGGAATTCCCCCTATAAGAGCACGCTCTTAAAAAAAAAGATATCTCAGTGTTCAAATAACAAAGGATATTGATAAGATAGCTCAAATAAATTTTGAGCAAACCCTGAGTAGTGTAAAACAGCAAATGCAGGCATGGGAGAAATTTCCTTTGCCAATTATAGGCAGATCTAACCTGTTAAAAATGTCGATCTTACCTAGGTTTACTTTTTTATTTGACACCATTCCCCTAGAATTTCCTAAAGCCTGGCTTAAGAAAGCACAAGGGCTCTTCTCCTCATTCATTTGGGGAAGGTAGAATCCTAGAATTTCGAAGAGAAAACTTAGGAGTAAAAAATCTAATGGTGGCATAACTACACCAGATCTATATCTCTATTATTGTGCTTTCTAACTCAAAAGCTTTCGCTAACTTCTTAACAACTCCAAGACATATTCACTTCTTTTTGTAGCCTTAACTAAGCCATATAATCCTCAAGCCGACTCGATTCTTTTCAAATTTGGCCACCCCAAATTCTACAAATATGTCAGGCTGAAGATTCTTACTGCTGCCCTCAAAGTGTTCAAGCGAGCACACTATTGGATACACCGTACTACAATCAAGAATCAGAAATTTGTGACTCCCCGGGTACCCCGGCATGTTTGCAAGACACTCTGACCTTACCACTACGTAGAGCCGGGATAGTAAAATGGGGAGAGTTAATAGTAGAAAAAGACTTAATTCCATGGCAGTGTTTCTCTGCTTTAACAAATAACACTGTTTCAAGATTTAAGTACATACAAATCCTTGGTAGGTCAAGATCAATCAGAAATGAACTAGAAGGAAATGGGGAGGTAATCAAATTAATTGCCACAAGATCAACACGAAAGAAAGAGGCAGCATGGTATTGGTGACTGATTGAGATCGGAGACACCAAAGCGATCCCATACACAGAGAGCTGGAAAAAGGACATGCCAGATGAAGACCTCGACACTCCCCGGCAAGTATCCATGTCTACTCTTTGGTCATGTGTGAAAGCTGCCCCTCTGAAAAGAAACCATCTTTTTACTGTCCATAAGGCTTACTGGACACCTTCGAAACTTTCCAAAATGGGGAGCGGTGTGGCAAGGAGATGTCCGAAGTGTGGTGACATCAACGCAAATGAGGTACACATGTTTTGGCAATGTCCTTCCATCAAGCTCTTCAGGGATCATGTGAGTAATATTATTTCTGAAATTATGGGTAGAACAGTGGGGCTAATCACTTCAACATTGATTTTTGGGTATGTGTAAATGAGACAGAAAATCAAGTCTTCGCAAGAGACCAGAGGGCACTACTTTTTGTCTTAATTCTCATGGCACGACGGAGAATCTGTATTAAATGGGTTGTACCTATCCCACCCACTAAATCAGAATGGATAAGCTCAGTCCAACGTATCCCAACTCTTGATCGAGTAAGTAAACGATGTAAAAAAACAAGATTTGGGGATTTCTGGGATAGTTGGTTTAATTCTTTTGCCTCTATTTAGGAGGGTTCTATACAGCCTTTTACTGTCTTTTGTTTCTTTCCTTTTTTCACTGTGTGTTTTTAAAAGCAGGACGTCTTTCTTTTTTCTTTCCGGTCCAATGATTACAAATTTGCTCGTTGGCCGAAAGGACAGAAAACTAGCTAAGGCTAGATGGGAGTGGCTTCCATACAGGGAGGAGCCTTGTTTTTTTCTACTGAAAACTGCTGCCGTAGATAAATAGCCGGGGGCCTGATCAGCCCTCCCTTCTTTGGGAAGTGACTGGGTATTTTTTCTTCCTTTCCACTTCCATAGTGGTTTGCAGTATTTTGATTAAACCACCTATATTCTCCAAACCAACGAGCTTTCTTTGTTAAATGAGGACTACAAAAAAAAGAAAAAAAAAACATACGCAAACAGAAATATACAGCATATCCCTCTGTATATAAGCATTTATTTGTACTATAGATATGTACCTATCTTTGTGTATTGCTTTGTATAAACATGTAGAATACTTATGTTGTTAATTTTTTTTTAACTACAACAACGCTTGAAAACCAGAGTTTATCTAATGCATCTTTAATCTACATATACTTACTTCCTTTATGCATCTATATACCTTCCAAGTACTTGGATCTATATATTTATTATTTCTTCCTAAAAAAGCATATTCAATGCAATACTCTATTTCTCATCCTAAACCTCTATCAATATCTTTAATCTACATATACTTACCTCCTTTATGCATCTATATACTTTCCATGTACTTATGGATCCATATATTTATTACTTTTGTCTAATGCAGCATATCCAATGCACTAAACTATTTCTCACATTATACCTTTCTCAATATATCTTCTACCCCAACTTTCTGACTCACCTCAAACTTCTTTCTACTCCTCTTTCCAATGCACTATCCTATTTCTCACCCTATACCTCTATCAATATATCATCTACATCCACTCTCACATTTATCCCAAACCCCATAACACTACTATGATTCAAAAAATAACCCTATATAGACTCTCCCCTACTCTACCCCTCCTTGAATCATCTGACACCTCCTTTACTATACCAATCCCTCAAAACAAGCCTTTCTAAACTCTTCCCTCTGACTCTTCCCCTGCACATCCCTTTTTACTCATCCTAAGCATCCTCCTATTGATATGACCTCCAAAACAAAAAACAAAAATAGTCTAAATCCTTCACTCTTCTATCCCTCCACTATCCTTTTTAGTCAAAATAACAGACTAACATGTCCACTTCTCAAATTTTATATTTCGCTATACTAATTCAGCACTAATCCTTTATTGGTTCCAGAGTAGCGTGATACTTGCCAAAAAAGTGCTTCAATACTTCATCAGGGGTTACAAACACTATAAAAATGCAAACTGTTTTCCCTCTTGTATCCCTCCGCTACCCTTCTCTATCAAAATAACTGAATAACATATCCACCACTCAAAAATTCAACACTAATCCTTTATGGCTTCCTGAGTAGCATGCTACTTGCCAAAAAAGGGCTTCAACACCCCATCAGGGGCAGAAAGCGCTATATAAATGCAAACCTTTTTCCCTCTTCTATCCCTCCACTATCCTGCTCTCTCCAAATAAGTGACTAATATCCACCACTCAAATTACTTTCATATTTGACTATACTAATTCACCACTAATCCTTTATGGGTTTCCAGAGTAAAGTACTACTTGCCCAAAAAGCGCTTCAACACCCTATCAGGGGTAACAAGCGCTATATAAATACAAACCTTTTTTCCCTCTTCTATCCTTCCACTATCCTTTTGAATACATATAACTGACTAACCTATCCACCTGGCAGTGAGAAAGCAATAGAGGCGGTCTACAGGCCCCTTGTTGCCTCCGGGCTGCATGCAGGTGGTATATTGTGTGCCCCTCTGTCTGCACGCACCCCCTTTCGTGCACATCATGGACTGTCTATGATGAGCAGGATTGGGCGTTGGCACTGTTATTGCGGGCCTTTTCAATAGGCACCACTTTGGGAATGACAAAGGAGTGCCCGCCAGATCATGAGGTAACTTGTAATTATGCGGGTGGCCGCGGTAAGCTTTGGTGGTCTGAGAGCGCGACTGTGGCATGACAGCTCGCTCTCACACTGCCAAACTCATATTCAGGCCCTAAGTCACCTAATGCACTATTTGGAAGATACGTGTGTTTGCAGACTGCATCGGTAAGGACACAGATGTAAATCCAAATACCACATGCCATGGTAGAATGTGTATGACTGCACCTTGGGAGAGGAAGCCAAAACAAACAATGCTGTGGAAGGATGGCACAATGCCTTCTAATCCACACTAGGTAGAACTCAACCTACATTATACAAATGTATTGAAGCATTACACAAATGAACACAGCTCTGAGAACCAAGAATAGAATAATTTGTTTCCCAAATAGCCCTAAACTAAGCAAATAAACTAAAATAATGTACAACATGCTACAGTTTAAAGTCAAATTCTGCAGAAATAACAAAGGACTACATTATCAAGAAATGATAGCCAAAATCATATTATAATTTTAATATAAGCCTACCAAAAACCTCAAAAACGACAACAAACTATGAACTTAAGCCTGGGCTTAGTTTGCGGCATTCCGTGTAGCAGAACTCCACGAAGTGCAAAATCTGCCACGCTACGCAGAGCTCTGTGAGCAGCACAGTGTATTAGACAAATGGGAGCACAGAGCAAGCGGGCGCTGCTTCCTTTCTGCCACTCAAGTAGATTTTTACTCGAGAGGCAGCTTTTTCAATGCGAACGGGCGGATCTCTGCAATCTATGTGTGCGGAAAACTCCACAAACCCTGCGTACGGAGCAGAGTTCACCACCAGACTTATATGAACCACCAAAGAAAAATGTTTTAATTGTTTTAAATAATAATGAAACTAAGACAAAGAGTATCTCCCCATAACAATCAATGGGATTTATAGTAAAACAGTTTAGTAAATGATCCAGAAATTGTAATACATTTAAAAATAATCAACTTGTCAAACACTGTTGTACAAAATGTTATAAAATGTGTTAAGTATAAATTAAATATTAGTATGAAATGCATACAATAATTGATATATACTAATAAAACAAATGTTACAAGATGTTAAAAAATTTATTAAAAAATGTTTCTACATGTATGTAAAATGCAAATCATTTTTAAAAAGTTAAGCATGTCAAACAATGTAGTAAAAATGTTGAGCAGATTGGAAAGTATAAATGATATAATAGTATAAAATATATGCAATAATTTTTTATATACTAGGAAACAAACCTTAAAATACTTTTACAAATGTATTCAAAGAAAGTTAATAAATGGTTAAAGATTGTAAGCAATAAAAATAACAGTTGCAAATGGACAGTATGCAAATATAAAATTAGTGATGTACCTCTATTGTTTTACAAGTAACAAAAAATATTTTTTCATTTCACATTGTAGTTACTTTTATTTTTACTTAAAAAAATATTTGTTAGAATGGAAAACTACAATAAACTGAAAATTTAAAACAAATTAAAAAATGTGAAAATGTGTGTGACATCTTTTATAATACTAATTTAAAAAAATAAATATTATACTCTAAAGGGGTTATATTCACTATTGCCACTCCAATCTGAACCATTTTGAAGAAGGTGTTGGATACTAAAGGTGTGACATTTACTATTCACACTCCAATACAAACCAACTTAATTTAATTGTGGGTTTATATAGCGCTAGAATCGACTCCCGGAGGAGTATCTCCGCGCTTCTTGGCGAAAGTGTTGGACAATAAAGGGGTGACATTTACTATTCCCACTCAAATATAAACCAACTTGGGGAAAGTGTTGGACACTAGTGGGGTGACATTTACTATTCCCATTCCAAACCAAACCAACTTGGGGAAGGTGTTGGACACTAAAAGGGTGACATTTTCTATTCCCATTCCAATCTAAACAACCAGAAGAAGGTGTTAAAAACTAAAAGGGTGATATCAACTATTCCAACTCAAATCTAAACTAACTTGTGGGAAGGTATTGGTTACTAACCCCTTCCATGCTCATGACGAGCTCAGCTCATCATGCAGTACAGTGCTCCTGTGCTCATGACGAGCTGAGCTCGTCATGAACAATGTGATTTAAGCGACACCCAGCACCGGGGGGAATTGCTATAGCATTGATGGTGTTAAAGAGGTGATATTTACTATTCCCACTCAGTTCCCACTGGATTTTTTTATACTGTGCCCTGGTTTCCTTTTTGTCACTCAAAATCTGTGACTTAACTGCTTTCACTAATCTCCTGTGGGCCTCCCTACATTGCTTGTTATACCATTTATGCCGGGAGGCATGCACCTTTGGGGTGCCTTTGGTTGGCGGCAGCGTTAGAAGGACATTGAGCTGGGCGAAGCATTGTTCATGAAGTTCACAAATATTATCAATATCACCCCTAGTGGTGACAAGGGTCGAAATGTCGTTAGCAGTCTTGGAAACCACATTCGTATTGCTATCCAGAAGAGTCTCATCCCCCACAATCCTTGTCCATTTAAGCCTTCTTCTATCGTTGATCAGGATAGTGTCCCCTGTCGAGTGAACAACTGGTGGAATCCTTCCACATGCACCCGGAAGTCTCAGGCTAAGTGACAGAGGATTATGATCGCTTTCAGGGCGGGGTACTACCTCCATGTCTATCAGAAGTGGCCAATATTCCATCTTCAACAAGATATAATCTATACGGCTTTTCCTTAGCTCATTATCAAAGGTGGAATTGCCTCCCTGATCAGAGGCAGTACGGCCATTTGTAGCTCTTATCCCCCAATTCAGGCACAAGCCCATCCAATGTAGAGCTGCCTCAGTCCCTTTTGTGATTTTATCAACGGACAGTTCTGGGATCTTCCAAACCACATCCTCTGCTAACCCCCAATTACCCCCTACAGCATAAAGGGCCAAGATCCCCAGCTAGAACAAGTATCTTGTCTCTCCCTATCTCTTCAAGATATGTGTCCACAAAGTCTACAATGCTAGGGCAGCGGCCACCCGGTTGGCCTTGTGCATAGATATTAATGACTATGAGATCCTGGTAGCCGTCCTTGCTTAATTTAATACCCAAGAGGTCTGGGTGATCCGAAAGTATTTCAGTTGGATAGTATCCTATTGCCTGCTTAACCCATGTCACTAGCCCTCCTGATGCCCGGCCCTTGCTGCCCCTTATAGCTGGTTTGTAAAAATTTAAAAACCCGGCCCTATGAATTGGATCCGGTGCCCAGGTTTCTTGAAATAATAAAACATCAAATGTATCAATGTATTCTAGCCAATCCTCAGAATCCATCCGCCCCTTAATCCCTGCCACATTCCAAGAGGCTAATTTGAGTGTTTCCTGTATTGGTGTTATGCTACGTGGCCTACTCCGGTCCACTGCCATGGGTGCAGCTAAGCTCACTTGATGACTCTCCACCCTAGTCGCATCTCGAGCCATTACCACCTTGCTAGTGTCCCCCTGCTCGAACCCCATCCCACCAGCACCTTCTATCACACCCCCTGTGGGTATTTCAGAACTCTCCCCTGAATCCAGCACCTCCATTCTCTCTTTCCGAACAACCCCCTGAGGCATCTCCAAACCAGCTCCGTCTGCCTCGCTCACCCGATTCCTCATAACCTTTTCATTCCCTGCAACTGGGTAGAGTCAATCAATGGCCTCCAGGCCAGAGAGGGGCTCAAAGCAGTTAAACAATAATGGGTACTGCGGGAGGTAGGGTGTTCTATCAACTTGGTGCCTCCTGACTGGCAATCTTGAGGGTAGATGTCTCGGGGGAAACTCACAGAATCGTCTTGGATAAAAATAGCCAAGACCTAAGGTCTGCACATCCCCCAATCTTGCAAACCTTGCTTCCCTACGTAAGAAATCTACCACCTAGGGATCTTTAAAAGATATAATAATACAATCCCCCTCTAAGTCCTTACTGCCGTGACCCACCAATTCAACTCTCCTCACAAACAGAATTGCAGTCGAGGATGATGGGGGCGATTTTTGTTTAACCAGAATACCACTTTGTTACGAAGGTCCCCATAAGATTCGTTGGCACCCTCCCTAAGTTGTGCTACACCAGTTAAAACTATTGTGTGCCGGGTTGCTTCAGGGGGTAGGTCTGTGCGAGGGTGAGCCCGCTTGTTAGGTTTCCCTAAGGGGGTGGTAGAGTTCATGCTCCCTTTAGCTGCCTGCCCTGCGGTAGACTGAGACGATGTACTAGGAGCACCCTTTGCACGGTCTTGCCGCCGATGTTCGTTGGGGATTAGATTTGGAGGTGGCCTTCTTTGGCACCTGCAACAAAGAGCCTACAACCGGAGTACAATCCTTAACCCTAGAGGATCCCCCCGCCACTGAATCTTTATTTGTTTTAGGGTCAGGATAATTTAATGCTAAACCAGTGGTCACGGAGGTTACTGTTTTACCAGTTAATGCAATTTTCTGGCCCTTTGTGTTGATCGTAGAGGAACAAGGATTCCCCATGACATTTTTGGGGCAAGTAAACTTATGTAGTAAACCAGTATTAATATTTACAATGGACTCAAGTACATCCAATTTAGAGGTCATCAGCCTTGTTCTCTCAAGTACAGGAAGTAAAAGAGTTTTAATCATGGCCTCCATTTTTACTAATAAGCTTTCATCGCTACTAAAACAGGTTGGGCATGGGTCAGAGGAACCAAAGGGGATATGGGAGGGGCGTAATGGATCTATTGGTACCAGGGCAGGACAAAGGGTAGGAAGGGCCTCGGGGTTTGGGGCACTAGTGTCCAGATCAATATTCTTTGGTATCTTGTAAGCTCCCCCCCCCTAGTGGCCCAAGCGCCTCTTCCTTTTGCGAGGTGCAATTCTCAATGGGTCCTCGTCACCTGGTGAGTCCGACTCAGAATTGCTAGCCAAGAGCACACTTTCATTTTCATTTCCCCTGCTATCTTGGGTATCATCCAGATACGAATCAGTTTCCTCCACGGAGGGTGGGCATGGATGCCCTCCCCCTCCCCCTCGCGTGCACAACCACCTCTGCTGTAACCAAATGTAGACTGCTACTCGGGGCTTGTGCAACGGGGCTGGGTATTATTGCCAACCTACCCAGAGAGGAACGCTTCCCACTAACTAGGTCAATAGAGAGCCTTTTCTCGGCCATCGCTATCTCTTTTTCTAAGATCCCAGTAGCTCGAGTAATGAATGCGTCTAATGGACCGGAGACCACCCCCTTAGCAGTCTGCAATTGTACTGTACGTTCCTTGCCGAAGGGTAGAGGCATTGCAGTTTTAATTAGTACTATAACAATAGCAAAATTATGCTAACACCAACAATAATGTATACAAAATTAACCAGGGTGAATGGCCCAACCCAACCTCGCCTGACCACGGATGGCCACAGACGGTCCCGCCCTTGTCCCGGGACACCACTATTATAGGTTAGGTGTGACGCACAGGGGGCGGGGCTAACAGGGAGAGCGGGCCAGGTGATCTAAATTGGCCAGGCAGGGACTCCTGGGAGATGTAGTCCCTGCAGAACGCTCGCAGCCCTGAGCAGATGCTCCAACACTCTTCTGTCAACACAGCAGCTCCACAGATTCCCCGGCGGCTTCCCCTGCGATGCGGGACCCGCGAAGCTGGTCCAGCGAGCAGTGGTGTAGAAGCAGGTCAGCAGCCCAGAACCAGGAGTCCAAGAGCAAAGGTCCCAGTAGCACGAAGTCCAATCCAGCAAAGGGTCCCACAGGTGAGAGGCAGGGAGTCTCTTTTACACGATCTGTGCACAGGGGGCGGGGCTAACAGGGAGAGCGGGCCTGGTGATCTAAATTGGCCAGGTAGGGACTCCTGGGAGATGTAGTCCCTGCAGAACGCTCGCAGCCCTGAGCAGATGCCCCAACACTCCTCTGTCAACACAGCAGCTCCACAGATTCCCCGGCGGCTTCCCCTGCGAAGCGGGACCCGCGAAGCGGGTCTGGCAAGCAGTGGTGTAGAAGCAGGTCAGCAGCCTAGAACCAGGAGTCCAAGAGCAAAGGTCCCAGTAGCACGAAGTCCAATCCAGCAAAGGGTCCCACAGGTGAGAGGCAGGGAGTCTCTTTTACACAATCTGTGCACAGGGGGCGGGGCTAACAGGGAGAGCGGGCCAGGTGATCTAAATTGGCCAGGTAGGGACTCCTGGGAGATGTAGTCCCTGCAGAACACTCGCAGCCCTGAGCAGATGCCCCAACACTCCTCTGTCAACACAGCAGCTCCACAGATTCCCCGGCGGCTTCCCCTGCGAAGCGGGACCCGTGAAGCGTGTCCGGCGAGGGCCGGCGAGCAGTGGTGTAGAAGCAGGTCAGCAGCCCAGAACCAGGAGTCCAAGAGCAAAGGTCCCAGTAGCACGAAGTCCAATCCTGCAAGTTTAGTTTTGGGGGACTTGGTGCCTCCTGACTGGCAATCTTGAGGGTAGATGTCTCGGGGGAAACTCACAGAATCGTCTTGGATAAAAATAGCCAAGACCTAAGGTCTGCACATCCCCCAATCTTGCAAACCTTGCTTCCCTACGTAAGAAATCTACCACCTAGGGATCTTTAAAAGATATAATAATACAATCCCCCTCTAAGTCCTTACTGCCGTGACCCACCAATTCAACTCTCCTCACAAACAGAATTGCAGTCGAGGATGATGGGGGCGATTTTTGTTTAACCAGAATACCACTTTGTTACGAAGGTCCCCATAAGATTCGTTGGCACCCTCCCTAAGTTGTGCTACACCAGTTAAAACTATTGTGTGCCGGGTTGCTTCAGGGGGTAGGTCTGTGCGAGGGTGAGCCCGCTTGTTAGGTTTCCCTAAGGGGGTGGTAGAGTTCATGCTCCCTTTAGCTGCCTGCCCTGCGGTAGACTGAGACAATGTACTAGGAGCACCCTTTGCACGGTCTTGCCGCCGATGTTCGTTGGGGATTAGATTTGGAGGTGGCCTTCTTTGGCACCTGCAACAAAGAGCCTACAACCGGAGTACAATCCTTAACCCTAGAGGATCCCCCCGCCACTGAATCTTTATTTGTTTTAGGGTCAGGATAATTTAATGCTAAACCAGTGGTCACGGAGGTTACTGTTTTACCAGTTAATGCAATTTTCTGGCCCTTTGTGTTGATCGTAGAGGAACAAGGATTCCCCATGACATTTTTGGGGCAAGTAAACTTATGTAGTAAACCAGTATTAATATTTACAATGGACTCAAGTACATCCAATTTAGAGGTCATCAGCCTTGTTCTCTCAAGTACAGGAAGTAAAAGAGTTTTAATCATGGCCTCCATTTTTACTAATAAGCTTTCATCGCTACTAAAACAGGTTGGGCATGGGTCAGAGGAACCAAAGGGGATATGGGAGGGGCGTAATGGATCTATTGGTACCAGGGCAGGACAAAGGGTAGGAAGGGCCTCGGGGTTTGGGGCACTAGTGTCCAGATCAATATTCTTTGGTATCTTGTAAGCTCCCCCCCCCCTAGTGGCCCAAGCGCCTCTTCCTTTTGCGAGGTGCAATTCTCAATGGGTCCTCGTCACCTGGTGAGTCCGACTCAGAATTGCTGGCCAAGAGCACACTTTCATTTTCATTTCCCCTGCTATCTTGGGTATCATCCAGATACGAATCAGTTTCCTCCACGGAGGGTGGGCATGGATGCCCTCCCCCTCCCCCTCGCGTGCACAACCACCTCTGCTGTAACCAAATGTAGACTGCTACTCGGGGCTTGTGCAACGGGGCTGGGTATTATTGCCAACCTACCCAGAGAGGAACGCTTCCCACTAACTAGGTCAATAGAGAGCCTTTTCTCGGCCATCGCTATCTCTTTTTCTAAGATCCCAGTAGCTCGAGTAATGAATGCGTCTAATGGACCGGAGACCACCCCCTTAGCAGTCTGCAATTGTACTGTACGTTC
Organism: Lissotriton vulgaris; assembly: GCF_964263255.1. Lineage (NCBI taxonomy): Eukaryota > Metazoa > Chordata > Amphibia > Caudata > Salamandridae > Lissotriton > Lissotriton vulgaris. The sequence goes on along the minus strand of NC_141685.1, from coordinate 1,529,058,895 downwards.
CTTGCCGAAGGGTAGAGGCATTGCAGTTTTAATGAGTACTATAACAATAGCAAAATTATGCTAACACCAACAATAATGTATACAAAATTAACCAGGGTGAATGGCCCAACCCAACCTCGCCTGACCACGGATGGCCACAGACGGTCCCGCCCTTGTCCCGGGACACCACTATTATAGGTTAGGTGTGACGCACAGGGGGCGGGGCTAACAGGGAGAGCGGGCCAGGTGATCTAAATTGGCCAGGCAGGGACTCCTGGGAGATGTAGTCCCTGCAGAACGCTCGCAGCCCTGAGCAGATGCTCCAACACTCTTCTGTCAACACAGCAGCTCCACAGATTCCCCGGCGGCTTCCCCTGCGATGCGGGACCCGCGAAGCTGGTCCAGCGAGCAGTGGTGTAGAAGCAGGTCAGCAGCCCAGAACCAGGAGTCCAAGAGCAAAGGTCCCAGTAGCACGAAGTCCAATCCAGCAAAGGGTCCCACAGGTGAGAGGCAGGGAGTCTCTTTTACACGATCTGTGCACAGGGGGCGGGGCTAACAGGGAGAGCGGGCCTGGTGATCTAAATTGGCCAGGTAGGGACTCCTGGGAGATGTAGTCCCTGCAGAACGCTCGCAGCCCTGAGCAGATGCCCCAACACTCCTCTGTCAACACAGCAGCTCCACAGATTCCCCGGCGGCTTCCCCTGCGAAGCGGGACCCGCGAAGCGGGTCTGGCAAGCAGTGGTGTAGAAGCAGGTCAGCAGCCTAGAACCAGGAGTCCAAGAGCAAAGGTCCCAGTAGCACGAAGTCCAATCCAGCAAAGGGTCCCACAGGTGAGAGGCAGGGAGTCTCTTTTACACGATCTGTGCACAGGGGGCGGGGCTAACAGGGAGAGCGGGCCAGGTGATCTAAATTGGCCAGGTAGGGACTCCTGGGAGATGTAGTCCCTGCAGAACACTCGCAGCCCTGAGCAGATGCCCCAACACTCCTCTGTCAACACAGCAGCTCCACAGATTCCCCGGCGGCTTCCCCTGCGAAGCGGGACCCGTGAAGCGTGTCCGGCGAGGGCCGGCGAGCAGTGGTGTAGAAGCAGGTCAGCAGCCCAGAACCAGGAGTCCAAGAGCAAAGGTCCCAGTAGCACGAAGTCCAATCCTGCAAGTTTAGTTTTGGGGGACATAACACAAGCTAGCGGGAAGTCAAACAGTTCATACAACCCAATGCTTCCCAAAATGGATCTCACATATCTCAGCCATGATATTGCTTTGGCCTTATCCAGTTTGAGGCAATCCCTTAATACTGCCTGGGTGAGAGTGAGGCTCTCACTCTTCCAAATAGAAAGCTACAGTAAAAGGGGGACTAATTTAATTGTGTCTCTAATATAAGATAGTCCCAACTCATTATGAGATATAAAAATAGAACAACTTCAAGGAAAGGAATGTAGCCTTTTAGCAAAGGCATCATCTACACCTTGTAGAGAATCTATTTTTCTCTACCCCACACTGCTGCCCCATTCATGGCTGCCGCTTTGGCATTGAGGAATACATATGTAATATTTCAGGAATCGGTTTGTCCCCCACTTTTTTCCGAAGTTAATGACAGCTGCAACGTCTCTCTTCACATTCAGGGCTCTACTGCTCACCATATATTCACTAAAGGGTTGATATTTACTATTCCCACTTAAATCCAAACCAAACTTGGGGGAAGTGTTGGATACTAAAGGGGTAACATTTACGATTCTCACACCAATCTAAACCAACTTAAAAAGGTCTCAGACACTAAAGGGGGGATATTAACTATCCACATTCTAATCTAAACCATCTAGGGAAAATTGTTGGACATTAAAGGGGTGATATTTACTATTCCAACACCAATCTAAACCAACTTGAAGAAGGTGTTGGACACTGAAGGGGTGACATTTACTATTCCCACTCCAATCTAAACCAACTTAAAGAAGGTGTTGGACACTGAAGGGGTGACATTTATTATGCTCACTCCAATCTAAACCAACTTGGGGAAAGTGTTGGATACTAAAAGGGGTGACATTTACTATTCCTGCTCCAATCTATACTAATTTGAGAAACAACGATAGACACTAAAATCTTCAAAAATGATACATCCAATTCACATCAATACTTATGTACCTGGTATATTATAAATTAAATGAACACATTTACTAGTAAACATTCTAACTTTTCAGTGAAATACTTTTTTTTATTTAAACACACAAATTTATACAACTAACATTAATATAAAAAACCTTTACTTGAAATGTAACCCCGTATATTAATAAATTGATGAACAATCTCAATATTTCCTTTAATATTTCCTGCCATCAGTCACTTTAATAAATATAATTACAACATTTTTGATTAACAAATTTATCAATGCAAATGTTATAAACATATAAATTTTTAGAATTAATACATATACATTTTGGAAATGATCAAGGTATTTTCTAAAGGATCCTTGCGATGGTGGCAGTGTGGTCTCAGGCTGATGTCAGTCCAACCGCCATCATCCTAATACAGCGGTCAAACTGAAGTAATGTTGGCATTTGACCGGTCCGACTACTGACATCGTAATCAGACTCTTAGACCCAATGAAAAATTCAGGACAGGGAGAAGGTGGTCCAGGTAACTCTCTGATGAGAGGACTTGAGCTGGAGTGAAATGTTTATTCTGCATTTTTCCGCCAAAACTAACAGCTTCAGAAGGACCGCATCAAATGCATATCTGACTTCAAGAACACTTTGTCATAGACTTTCCCCCCTCAAGTATTTGGGCTTCCAGAGAAAAAGGTTAAGGCCTGACTTATAAGTCAGGCTATCAGGTCACTGATAGGCTATCAGTGGTGGTCCGACCACCGCATTACAATGTCACCCACTTCTGTATGGTGCAAGATCACTGAATCCACCAGGATCAGATATCCTGATAGGGGGGCAGTTGAAGCTGCACCCCAGAAAGGCAGCAGTGCTGAGGCAGGCACCATCATTGGGATTACAATATCCCTTTCCGACAGCCTTTCCATGGTGGCAACAATGCTATGAAAGGTTGTCAGAAACTGATATAGGGGCCTCAAACAGGGCAATACATCATGGGCCACTGAAAAAAGGCCCAGGCGGCACATGTAGTGCCCCCACACACCTCTGTGCATAGTGTGCCATGTGCATAGCAAACAGTGCATGGACATGCAGGAGGCGTTGCCCTGTGTAGGCATGTGCTGCGGCCTTTTTACATGGCTGTAGCATGCCCTTGCAGTGTTTTCAACTGCCAACCCGGTGGTCGCATCATAATGCAGTGGTCGGACAGCCCATATGCATGCCAGTAGTCTCCTGACCGCCACAATGGAGGTCGGCGGTCTGACCGTCCAGCAGCATAATGATGCCCTGGATGTGTAGTATTTAAATAAGCTGTTCCATGATTATGCTTTCTGGTCCCTAGTGCAATCTGTTCAGCCTCAACTTGTGCCTTGGTCCAAGTCAACACCACCCATAGGCACTGTGCTGTTTCTTAGTTCATTTCACCTCACCAAAACTTTAATCAAAGCATATCTCTTGTTCCCTGGATTAGAGTACAATCATTTATGAGTAGTTCTTCTTTTTAAATGTTCTTTATTTTTCTAGATTGGTTTTAGGATTTTTATTGTGTTGTGTTTTTGAATTTTTAACTGTTTTGTTACTGCTAAATCCTTAACATGTTTTACATAAGTTACATCTGTTTGCTCTCTGACTCAGCTACCAGGGGTGGAGCTTGGATTTAATTATTGAAACTGTGTTTGACATGACAGGTTTTTGGACTTTTACCTTGGGAAGGACTTACAGCTGACCCAACTAATAGGTCACTTTCTTACATCGACCAAAAGTTCTGTCCTGATGGATATCTTATTCTAGAGATGTCTTAAAAATGTTCTTTCATGATTTTTACTGAGTAAGGTAACATCTGAAATTAGATTATCATTAGTTAGGACCTGTGGATCATGAAGCTCAATTGGCTAGGTACTCAAGCATTGATGGGACCTACTCGACTCAACCTCACCAGACGTTGCCTTCCTGACGGAGACCTGGCTGAACCCCGCCTCGGCACCCGACATAGCCATAGCCGTCCCGGAAGGCTACAAGATCACCCGCAAGGACCGCACCAACAGAGCGAGAGGAGGAATTGCCATCGTCCACAGGAACACTCTCAGAATCTCGACCAACACCGACGACACCCTCAGCACCGCCGAACACCTGCACTTCCAGATCCACACCGACCCCAACACCACCCTAAGAGGAACCCTCATCTACAGACCGCCCGGACCCCGACCACAGTTCAGCAACTCCATCGCCGACTTCGTCAGCACACACGCCCTTGCCTCCACGGACTACATCCTCCTCGGGGACCTGAACTTCCACCTCAAGAACAATGACGACACCAACTCCACCAACCTGATCGACAACCTAGCCAACCTCGGACTCAGACAACTCGTCACAACACCCACCCACTCCGCCGGTCACACACTTGACCCCATCTTCTCCGCAAGCCCCCACTTCTCCTTCAACCATACCACCGAACTCCACTGGACTGACCACCACTGCATCCACTTCACCTTCAAGAAACCCACCATGCACCACCGCACCCAACAGATGCCTCACCGCTGCTGGAGCAAAGTCACCAAAGACCAGCTAACCACCACCCTTGCCCAGTGCCCACCCCCTGACCATACCGACCCCGACACCGCCGCCCGCAACCTCAGACAGTTGATCAGCGACTGCACCAACACTCTCGCCCCGATCGAGAAACCCTCCAACAATCATACCAACAAGAAAGCAAGCTGGTTCACTGAAGACCTCCGGGCCTCCAAGCAAACCTGCCGAAAGCTGGAGAAGATCTGGCTCCATGAGCGAACACTGGACTGCCACGCCGCCCACAAGAATGCCACCTGCAGACACCATCACCTCATCAGATCCGCCAAAAGGGCCTCCTTCAAAAACTGCCTAGACACCAATGCTCACAACAGCAAAGAGCTCTTCAACATCGTGAAGGAACTCTCCAACCCCAGCTACAACACTAGCGACGTCCCACCCTCGCAAGACCTGTGCGACTCGCTGGCCACCTTCTTCCACCGCAAGATCACAGACATCCACGACAGTTTCAATGCCACGAACGCCCAGACAACCACTGAGACCTCCGCCCCCACGACCACCATCCACACCAAACGCCTGCTCTACTGGACCAACATCAATGATGAAGACACCATCAAAATCATGAACACCATCCACTCCGGATCTCCGTCAGATCCATGCCCACACCACATCTTCAACAAAGCCAGCACATCCATCGCACCCATCTCCGGAAAGTCATCAACACCTCCTTCGAGATAGCAACCTTCCCGGAGAGCTGGAAGCACGCCGAGATCAACGCCTTACTCAAGAAACCCAAGGCAGACCCCAAGGACTTCATGAACTTCCGGCCCATCTCCTTGCTCCCGTTACCGGCAAAGGTCATCGAGAAGACCGTCAATGAACAACTGACCCGCTACCTCAAAGAGAACAACATCCTGGACCCTTCCCAGTCCGGGTTCCGCAGCAACCACAGCACCGAGACTGCCCTCATCGCCGCCACCGATGACATCCAGTCCCTGCTGGACAACGGAGAAAAGGCGGCCCTCATCCTCCTGGACCTGTCAGCTGCCTTCGACACGGTCTGTCACCACACACTATGAACACTCCTCCACAACGCTAGAATCCAGGAGACTCTGCTTCTACACCCCCACCGGCCAGCTCTGCTCCACCGACCTCGTCCTCGCTATAGTCCCCCGCTTCCGAAGAGCGACCTCAGGCGGCAGATCTTCTCCCACCTCGACGCAAAGACCTGGAACACCCTCCCCATCCAACTATGGCAGACCCAAGACCTGCTGACCTTCAGAAAACTCCTCAAGACCTGGCTTTTCGAGCAGTAGCAGCATTCCCCACCCCAGCACCTTGAGACCCTCACGGGTGAGTAGTGCGCTTTACAAATGATATGATTGATTGACTGATTGATGCAAGTGTTTATAAAAAGGTCCTTGATACCTAAAACTGGTCAGTCCTTCATCACCACATCCTGGGGTTTCAACTGTAAGTGCCAGCACTCCTAGCTCTAGAAAATGGAGTACAGAGGAACTTTCCCTGGTTGTTTATGCAGTGCCTAATTTGAGCCAGTAGTTGTTGCTTTCCCTGATTGTTTATGCAGTGCGTGATTAGAGTAGGTGCTTGTCGATGGCACTAATTTTTGGAAACGGGCACTTACTTTTCCTTAACCAATTTTGACCTTGAGAAAGAGAGAGGAAAACCCACAAATGGGAAAGATAGAGGAAGAGAAAGAGGACAAAACAGATGAAACAGTAGAAAGCAGGGACAGGTAAGAGTGAGTTATTCGAGATTCTGTGGTTATGCAATTGGTGTTTTACTACCTGCCACTACTTGTAAACCCTACTACGCCTTCCTGCTTCCCAGTCTCACTCTGCCTGGCTCTTCAACTAGACGTTCTCTTCATCAGCAAAGCTCATTCCTGTAATGAAGCAGGCCTATCCTTCTTAAGTTTCCACAGTTGAGCAAGTCTAAAGCTCTACTTTACCTTATCTCTCTCTTTAAATACTTCTTATCCAGCACCTGTGAACAATCTGAAGCTTTGTGTATTCTCTACTGTGTCACAAAGAAGATCCTATGTTATTTCCTGGCTTGGCCGGTACAGGTAAGAAAGAGTGGTGTGGCGGGGCGAGCGCAAGGTAGGTGGTCTTATTTATTTATTTATTTTATATTCCTATTCCATCGTCTGTCGACTTCCCGCTCACCCTGCCCCTGCCTCAACCCACCGATCTTACCGGCAGCGCCTGGTCATTCATACTGTGTAACCACTTCGAATTATAGCAAACAATTTCTTAAAAAGTTGTAGGAAGTCAACTGAACAAATAGGCTGCACCACGGTAATCCACCTGCTTTATAATGTATGTGTTTTCCCTGTAAAACTGAGTGTGTATTGTGGTGTTAATATTTAATGTTACAAAGCAGGCTTTTTTCTACACAGAACTATCTTGAACTAAGAAGCATGCGCAGTCCATTTTTATCTAAAATGTAATCCAGATCTAGGTAAAGGGTAACCCTATTTGACATGTCATTGACATATCTGGATTATAGTGTTGACTTTTGCAAGAAATTATTAATATTGTGAGCTGCACTTCAGCATGCGTTGACTACAGCAAAGTCAAATGCTTCTGGCTGCCTGCCACCGAATAAGGAACATTGCCATATTTACTCAATGGGCTAGCTCCCTCTTTTAGCATCATGCCCTATTTTTATCATTTACTCATCTGTTACACGTATGTTTTACAATTTATCCTAATAGCAATTTTAACTTTTGGTTATGAATATTTCATTGTAATGTAAATGAACCTTGATGGCATAATGCCGGATAAAGTTTTGAAAACAGGAACTGGAACTGGTTATTATTTATTTAACACATTGTTTCTTTTTAAGTGCATACCTACAGTATCTACAAGATTATAAATCTCCTCTGAGGGAATGTGAAGAACTCAGGCTGAAAACAAATCGTGTCTTGCACAAGGAGTACTTAGATCAACACAAGAAGGACAAATATATTGCTTCACAAAGACTACAAATCAGGTTTCATTTCATGCACGAACCTTAATCATTTAGTAGATTACACAACAAAACGAATTATGTTTAACTAACCACGGCCTCGATAAAAGCATTTACTCATAAAATGAGAAATGTAGGCTGCATAGTATCTACAGTTGAGCATTTCCATATTCAAGGACTGAAACATATTTGATATGGAAGCAATGGTATTCAAGGACGTCATTTCAAAGCGGTTTCTGAAGCAAGCAACAAACAATTCCGTACAGGTCTGGCTGCTGCAAGAGGCCTAAAGTCCGAAAGCGTTAGAATGAGAATATTTGTTTTTTACGTTTACATTTTCAAAAGGAGCTAGTGATTTTTTTTAAAGAGTAAAACATACTACCTGAACCTGAATGAGCCTGACATTTGCTTGAAGGGGTTCATGGACGTTTTGCCTGTGAAACTTGTATTTAAAAAACATGGGGGCATATGTACAAGAATTGGAGATAACTATTGTTAACGCTAGTTAGCGGCAGTTTTATATTGCTGTGTACCGTGGAAAACTATTGCCTTGTTAGCGATGTATGTACAAGACTTCGCTACATGGCGATAGCTTCAGGGATCAGCGGTGAAAAGTACCACTAACATTAGTGTGATGGCGATAGGAATTTCGGTGTAGTGGGCAAAAACCAACGAAAGGCCCATTAGCGGCAAAAAATTGCACGTTAGTCAGCCCAACGTGTGATGTTTTTGCCTCTAATGCAAAAAATCGCCTATCAGTCGACCTCCAATAGAAAATAGGCATCAAAACAATGAAATGCAGAATGGAGCAGAGCGGGCCAAGTGCAGCACACTTCAACAACCCCCTCAAGCCACCCAACATCCAGGTTGACCAGGATGAAAGCCTGGGTGCATTGCTGGACCTGCGCCTGAAGCCTGAATGCATTGCTGGACATGCTTCTGGAACCTGAATGCCTCACTGGACCTCTGCCTGGATTCTGGATGCATTGCTGTACCTGCTTCTGGAGCTTGAATGCCTCACTGGACCTGCATCTGGAGCCTGGATGCCTAGCTGGACCTGGGCCTGGAGCCTGGATGCATTGCTGGACCTGCATCTGGAGCCTGGAGTGGGATGCGGAGGAGCTGTGGAGTTGATGAGCCATGGCGGTAGACATTGTGGCGCGGCGATCACCTGCTCCTGGTGGTGAAGTCTGGTCGGTCGCATGGAGACACGTTGCTGACCTGTGTGAGAAGACCACCTTGCGCCCCTTGGAGCTGTGAATGGTAGGGAGGTCTGCATCGCATACTATAATCCACCAACACATCGGGGTGCACAGAGAGGATTAATAACGGTGGGCAGCACCTCTCTGCATCACAGGCCGTGTGAGGTTGCGCTGGCTGGACGCTTTGAAGGTTGAGGTGTACTGTTTATGAAATTTTCATAAAATTGTATTTGTTTTGTCGTGTAATTGATGCATTTATAGTCTTGGTTTATTTGTTTGTTAGTTGGTTATTCATTTAGTTTTGTCATATTTTCTCTTTTTTCTTATGTTCAGTGTTCGCTTGTATTGTGATTATTCTCTTTCTGTATATATGAATTTTGTTATTTTTATGTGTTCACACTCGTGTATTTAAAATATTTATGCAAACATGTTTTTTTATAATATAAAAAATGCAATGATCTTTGAAATTATGATGAATAAATAACTGATATCAGCTTCTCTGTGGGCGACATTTTTATATTTGGAGCTATTGCCCATCTAAACTGCTTATAGTGGGGGGTTTTTGTTTATGTTACTCAGCCAGCAGGAGCCTCAGCCAGGTGGGGTTTCACAAGCGTGGGTACTGCAATCGCTGCCAAGTCTGCTGGTGAACCTCCCGGTGCAGTTAATGCTGCAGGGCCCCCTTAGGCGTGAACTGCTGATAGTGGGGTTTTTTGTTTATGTTTCTAATTGCATTCTCCATGGATTGGAATTCCCTCAAAACTAGTGTTCTTAGGGCCCCTCTTCTGTTTCTCTGCTCTGTCCTGCTGGCTGAGTCACAGATTTGGAGAGAGTTTAGCAGATTGCGCCACAGTGTCAATGTCCAGGCAAGGATAATGTGAGACACGTAGTGGAGGAGGCCTGGCGGTCGAGTCGCCCAGGCCTAGCACCAGCAGATGACGCACCCCCAGTGCCGCTCATCCGCTATGGCGGAAGAGCGTTGCCCCACTGCTTCCAAGCAGTGCAAGAAGAGGAACAATCATCTCATGATGATAACTTCCTGATGTTATGGTGCCATGTTTCCGTTGCAAGCGGGAGGGTTGGGAGGGCTGCTCCACTCAAGGAGCAGGGCAGGGGTGGAGTGGCATGCCCACTCAAGTGCACAGTGACTGTTTGTTCGGCCAGTTCAGGCCACACAAAGCAGTCATGCGCACTGTCCTCTTCACAATGCAGGCTGCATAATAGCCTGCATAGAGAACATGCCCACACCTCCAGCCCTTGGCTGAATGCCTCGTCCCGGCGCCAATGACCAATCCCAATGCCATATTGCAGCGTTGTGATTGGCTTAGTAGAGGGAGCCTGGCTGCCTACTTCCCATTCCTGGAAGCAAGCAGACTCAGGAGAGCAGGAGCAACAAAGACACGGGACCCACCCTCAAGGTAAGACTTCTCTCATTTAAATATTTACAACACCCGCCTCTAAAAGTCAAGTGGCAGATTACAAGTTTAGCGCAAGGACAGCCTGCCGTTTGAACTCGTGTACGGCGGACAGTCCTTCACCTTTCTAATGGTGGTGCCTAAAAAACAGGCACCGCAATGGGAACGGAAAAAGAGTTCCAGTACAGCATGAACAGTGACATTCATGCCATGCTGGAACTTTGAGGGTTTACAGACAGTGGGGCACATGTTGTGCCCTCCTGAATGTATTTCGAGGGTGGGGGAGCATGGGGGCTCTGTAGGGCCCCTTTGTTCCTTCACCGCAAGCCTTTTTATGGTAGGGCTCCCACCATGAAATGGCTGATAGTGGCAAAATTATAATATGCTGCACCAGTCCAGGTGAGCATCTAACATTGTGGCGCAGATACGCCACCGTCAGTGATCAACTGTTCCCTGGTGCAGCCAGTGGCCCTCCACCACAACGACTTTCAAAGTCGCAATGTGGTGTACCGCCACGGTGAGTCTGTGGGTAAGAAGACTGCCAGACTTGAAATGATGTCCCAATACATTAGTTTATTGTTTATTGTGATGCAGCCTGATTGCTAGTTTGTTCATGTCCTTCTGCTTCCGGATGCCAACAACCATTGGTGCAGCCCGCTGCCCATATCCCCTTTCCTCACCACCAAAGCTGAAAGCCAACTGCAAGCCAGCTGCAAAGTTAACTGCTGGGACAAGGGGGCTAAGAGGCACAAAGGGCTAGATTAAGCAGCAGTGGAGCGCCCTGGTGTGCTTGTGCCTCCTGCAATGTGACCTGTGTTTTGTGGGTGCATCAAGAGGGCAGCACTGGTGCTGCTTAGGGCTGACTAATTATTGACGATCATTGCAGCCTACAGCCCACAGTCAGATCCCCCGCTCCCCACCACCGCAGCCGCAAACCGCAAACCCACTGCTGAGACAAGAGGTTTTAGGGGCAAAAAGGGTTAGACTAAGGGCTAATCCGCAGTGCAACACACTGGTGCGCTCGTGACTCCTGCAACACAACCCGTGTTTTGGGGGCATGTGAAGGAAGGTGACACTGGCACAGCCCAGAAGCCACTACACTGCATAAAGCTGCCTCAATTAAGTTAAATTAAATTATTTTTATTTTGATGGTATTTTTTTATATCTGTTTTTTATTTTATTTCTTACCCCATTCCGTTCACCAAGTGGAGCTTTGGAGTTCTGGAAAAGATGTCAGACAGCGGCCCAGTGAGAGCCCAGGGCTGATATCGACTGCTGCCGTTATCACAATGCACCAAGCCCACCTGTGGGTGGCCTTAGGAGGGGTCAAGGTGCTAGGCATGTCAGATGGGTCCACTTTAGTACTAGTGAGCTGATGGTGGTAAGAAGCGCCAATTTTCCTTGCTTATCTTCTCCTGCACATGCTGTCTAACGTGACTATTGTCAATTACGCAGCCTGTAGATTGTGCCTTAACTTCTTGATATGTCATACATAAAATCCAGTGCCAAAGGGCATTTGTAGTGTCTACAAGTAACCCATAGGGACATACTGTTAGGCATAGGTCTAGGTCGGCAAGGCAACAGCGTTAATGTCTATTGCCTTTGGGTTAAGCCAAGGGATAGCGGCGATGGTCTGGCTAGGTCCAGGCATGGTGTGCAAACCCCGCATGTGCTCCTTCATCCACCTATATCCCATACGGCTCACCTAAATCTCGTACAGGAACTAAGGAGCCTATTAGGAGGGCGGGCAAACTTACATCCGCCCGCCACCTTAGCGGGCCGTGACCAGCTGCCAGTGGTGCAGCGGTCCCGCACTGACAACTAGGATGCCACTGCCACCGTGGTGGTGGCATCCCCTATTCCCAGAATTGTGTGTCCACCACACTGCTGTGGATGCACCTTGTGCATTTGCATCCAGAACGTGGCATGCACCGTGCGGTGCCTGCCACGTTATGCATGCAAATGCAGAGGGGTACCATAGGTACCACCCATATGCACCCCCATGCAATGCCGCCATGGAAAGGCTGATCTCCGCCTGTATCCTAATATGAATGGCGTGTCTTGCAGATACCGCCACCATATTGGAGATGTTTTCCACCCGGTCGACGAGTCGACCAGCAGAAAAGTGGCACGCAGTCTTTCCCTCCGCTGTGGACCCCCCGCCATGATAATATGGCAGGGGGAAAATGGGATGTGGGTGGAGGAAATGTCGGGCGGATCTCCACCGCCATGTGGCGGTGGCGATCCGCCCGACATCCTTATAGACCCCTAAGCGTTTGTGAATCTTATTTGATTCTACATTAACATTAACAACTTTGTGAAGTATAATGAGGTTTGGGAAATATCGTGGGACTTCATAATTGCAAAAAAATATGGAGGATCAAAAAAGAAGGCCCAAGTAGCATCACCAGGTGACAAAGAGAGCTTATATATTCAAACTTAGTGGTCAGCTCACACATCAGCAGGAGTCAATACCTATAGGTACAGGGGAGGCCCCCTCGGCACAAAATCAATTATTCCAGCTTAACTCTCAACCTGGGCTTCAACTAGTGGAATCCCCAAGAAGTGATACTAAGGGGAAAGTGGTGATTTCGTTAAGTAATATTTATCTAAGTATGAGAAGAAGTAATAAAATGACTAAATTGTTGACTTAGTCAAAAAGACATTGGTTTATCCATTGCTTCCTTAAAGAAAATTTGAGGTCATATAAACAAGAAGTCTGGAAGATGGAGATGGAGCACCAATAGGTAGTATGGAACAGGTTACTAAGTGCAACCAAGTCTAATAATTCTAAGACCTTTTTGTGGATAATTCTTAAATTGAAAAAAGGAAGCAACAGGCCACATAGTGCTTACATTACGGAGAATGTATGGGTTGATTTTATCACCAGTCTCTATGGACTCAGTACTGTCAAATCAATTTGCCTCAAATGATCTTAAGCAGCCATAGCTCTGCATCTCCTTTGTATCGCTCTGAACCTTTAAATAAAAAGGAAATGGTTTGTTTCTTTCACTGGAACAGAACAAATGGGGCCCTGGGCCCAAATGGTCCCCCCAGTTCTATGTTTCGAGACAACCCTGATTGGTGGGCAGAGGTTTTGACTTCCCTATACAATGAGGTCCTACTAATGAATATAGGGGCATATTATCAAGGGGGTTTATCTCTGCTTTTTTGGCTTTAAAAGCCAAGAAAGCGGAGATAAAATTATCTCCCTATTACCTAGCTGTTGCTAACACCAGTTAGTGACAGCTAGTAGGAGATAGTGACCATATTGGGCCCCACTTTGCATGTCAGTGATATTTATCACTAATGACATGCAAAGTGGACGTGCCAAGATGTTAGCGACTGGAAACAGTCGCTAACATCGCTATCTCCTTTTACCAACTTTTGAAGATATTTGCGCTAAGCGCGAATATCTCCAAAAGCTAACACCTGCCCTGAGCAGTTCTTAGCCATGTTATCCAATGGGAGGTGGATAACATGGCTTAGAGCATTAGCTCGCTAATGCATGAATATCGCTGACTTTTCAGCGATATTCATGCATTGCGACCGATTTTTATCGCATTTGCGATAAACCTTGGTAATACCAAGGTTTATCTGCGATAAAAATCGCCGCAGCTCAGCGGTAAATTTTTGTCTCTAATCAAGCAATAGCGATAATTATCGCTATTGCTTAGTAATATGCCTCATAGTCCCTGAGTCCTGACAAGGAAGTATTCTGCAGCAATTTACAAAGGTGTTCCACTAGAACACCATTCAAATTATCGGTTAATTGCTTTAACTGATGTTGAGGCGAAGGTTTTTGGTAGATTTAAAAGAATGGACAATGACTTTTAATACCAATTAATCAGTCAGGATTTTGCAAGGGACAATCTATTGCTTATCTATTGACCCTCACCCTTCTGATGGAGCGTGCTGTTTTACAAAAGCAAACACGTATATATCTGCTGTATTGATCTAAAAGCTGCATTTGACTCTGTCCCTTGAGCTAGATAGCAAGATAGGGAATCCCCAAATGTTTTTTGATGCGGTTATTCTATTATATACAAACAGTTAGGTACAGGTCAAGTTAGGCGATGGTTTCAGCTTGATTTGAAGAATTAAAACCTACAATGGCCTTAAACAAGGAGGTGTGTTGGCCTCATGTTTATTTAATCTTTGTATGTGCCAATTGCCTCCAAAAATGTCTTCAGCATGCAGACAGCTCAATAACACTTCGCCAGACCTCCATTGGATTGCAACGGCTAATCTTGTCATTTGACGAACATATTACAACAAATTGTTTGGAAATGAACATCAAGAAAACTGATATAATGGTAATAGAACTACCAAACTTAGGGGAATATTATCAATGGGCAGCGATAATTATCGCTGGCCGAGCTTAGCAATAATTTTATTATCGCAGGGTATCTCCGGACTTTCTCGCCCTGGTAGCGTGTTATTAACAACGTCTTACTCTAGGGCGATAAAAATTCCAGAGATAGCGAGGTTATCGCCGTTTTGCAGGGGACAATGCTGGTTTTCCAGCGATGTTCCCTGCAAAACGGCGATAATCTTGCTGATACGACCCACAGGGTCGTATCAGCATAATCCACCCCAATGTTAGGGATAGGTGAAGTAATCTGACACAATGATTGCAGAGGAAGTAGTTTATTCAGATCCACAGGACACAGCTTGTACAACCACTTGTAGATAGGGTTCAACAGAATATGGTCAACCACCACACAGAGAATGTAGAATGTACATGACAAGCATAACTATTCTAAGAAGGCAGTGACATACTGTTAAAGGGATACTACACACCTCCCCCCCTTAAAAAAAAACAAAAAGAAACATAACCAAAACAAGAGAAATAAAAGGAATCCACAAGGAGAAATTAGTGTACAAAATCACGTAATTTAACAGGAGTAGACCTGATGCGAGCACTTCTTCTTAGGGGAACATCAGGAGACTGAACAGCATGGGGAGAAACAGAACTGCCAGGAGAAAACTGTTCAGAATGAACAACAACATTGGGAGAAAGGGGAACAATGTTGGGAAACAGAACATCATTGTTACTCGAGGAAGGTTGAACATCACTGCAAAAAGTATCCAACAAGGCAGGATGGCAGTCATCGGAAGAGTGATTGGGAATGGGGAGCTTTGAAGAGGGTAGAGAGTTCATTAGCACATTGGGTTTTCTACACAGAGAAACCCTGCGAAAGTTCCACACCTTGCCACCATCCACTCTGACAGCCTTACTAAAGACTTCGGTGACTTTACACGGGTCGGACCATTTGTTCCACCTAGAACCACAAGATCTACCAAACTTTACACGCACCAAATCACCAATTTTGATACCAGGTTTAGAAAGGCGAGTGGAGTTACATCTCATCTTCTCTTGGTGTCTCAACACCTTGTCTCTAACCAAAGAAGGATCAGCACTAGGCGAGGAAGGAATCTTTACTTTCATCCACCAAGGTAGAAGTTTGGAACCAGGTTTACGGCCTTTTAACAGCTCAAAAGGGGAAAACCCCGTGACTGAATTGGGGGAAGTGCGATAAGAAAGAAGAGAAGCACGAAGAGACTTCCTCCAATCCAATTTACTTTTAATAGCAAGTTGTAATGACTCTTTAATGACCCTGTTAAAGCGCTCAGTAAGACCATTGGCTTGAGGGTTATAGTTAGACACCCTTTTGTGAACAACTCCGCACCTGTCCAGGAAGGACGAAAATTCACTACTAATGAATTGTGGGCCGTTGTCAGAGACCAACTCAGCTGGGATTCCTTCCCTGCAGAAAACTTCATCAAGAAATTCAACAACCTGAGAGGAACCGGTCTTGTCCACAACCTTGATCTCTGGCCACTTGCAGAAGTAATCAATCAAGACTAAAATAAAAACAACCTTATTATCAGACAAATCCAAAGGGCCAACAATGTCAATTCCAAGTTTTTTCCAAGGACACATGGAATACTCAATAGGTGAAACATCAGATTTGGCAGCAAGAGGTTTAGCGGATTTATCGCTACTGGAGCAAGGAGAGCAGGAACTGACCCATTTATCTACCATCCTGTCAATGCCAGGCCACCAATAGAATTCACGTATGCGTCTTTTGGTGTTAGACATGCCCATGTGGCCTTCATGAGCCATAGAAATTATTTTTTCACGTAAACTGGAAGGAGGAACTATTTTATCACACCTAGTTACAAAACCCTGGTCAAACATGAGTTCTTCCTTTATTTTGCTGAAAGAAAGAATATCGCCAGAAAGTTTCCTCTCTTCAGGCCACCCGTGCTTCAGAAAATCCACCACATTGGATAAAGAAACATCTTTAGACATGGCGTCACGCCAATTCAACTCAGAGATAATGCTAGACGTGGCATTGCATCTGGAATCATTCACATCATCAACAGTTAAGGCAACATCCACATCACAAGTGGAGTTTGTGGCAACTAAGGAAATACACGGCAGTCTGGACATACAGTCGGCATGGACGTTTAAACGACCAGGGACATATTCCACCACACATTGAAACTCTTGTAACTTAGCAGCCAGGCGTGCCAAACGTGCAGTCAAAGTGCGACCACCGCCAGCGGTCAACATGCTTATCAACGGTTTGTGGTCTGTACGCAAACGAAATCTTGTTCCCCAAATAAATTGCCTGAAGTGTTCAACAGCCCAGGTGCACGCCAAGAGTTCCTTCTCTATAGTGGAATAGTTGAATTCCGCCCCACGAAGAGTGCGGGAAGCATAGGAAACAACATACTCTTCACCTTGACACTTTTGCATTAACACCGAACCAAGCCCCACGTTGCTTGCGTCCACACACACAATGCACTCTCTACCCAAGTCAAAAGGTCTCAAGAAAGGAGCGTTAATAATCTCCTTTTTAAGTAACTCAAAGGCAGTTTGGTGTTCATCTTTCCAAACGAATTTTGCATCTTTTTTTAATAACAATCTCAAAACATGAACTTTGGAGGAATAATCTGAAACAAATTTGCTATAAAACTCGGTAAGACCGAGAAAGGACACCAATTGTTCTTTGTTGTTAGGCGAAGGCGCCTTGGTTATACTCAAAACGTGATTGAGTTTAGGTTTGATACCCTGAGCGGAGATTTCGTGACCCAAATACTCCACAGTGCTCTGTCTAAATTTGCACTTAGAGAGCTTCAAAGTCAGGCCCTTAGCTTTAACAGACAGTAGTACTTTATCTAAATTCTTATCATGGTCCTCATGATCTTTTCCATATATCAAGATGTCGTCTTGGAAGGCAATGGCATTATTACACCCTTCCAAAACTTCTTTCATGAGGCGTTGAAAAACCGACGCTGCGCTGGCTAAGCCAAATGGCATGTGACGGAACTGAAACATACCCTCAGGGGTTATGAAAGTAGTAAGAAATTTAGAATCTTCATGGAGGAGAACCTGGTGATAAGCACTGGCTAAGTCTAGGGTTGAGAAAACGCAAGCACCAGAAAGAGTGGAAATTAGCTCATGAATGTTGGGTAAGGGATGTCTATCTACCCAAATTTCAGTGTTCAGGCTACGGAGGTCTACACAGAGACGAAGTTCCCCATTGCTTTTAATTGACAAAACTACTGGGGAAACCCAGGGTGAAGACTCGGTGGGTTCAATGATACCCCGAGTCACCAGGTCGGAAAGAATGGTTTTTAGTTTATCACGATATGCCAATGGGACATTCCTGACCCTGTGTCGAACTGGTGTTGCGTTTTCTTTCAAGATGATTTTGTGTTTGAAATTTACAAATTCACCTAAGACGTCAGAAAAAATCTCAGGGAATTTGTTCTTGACTGACACAATAAATTCATCCTCAGCAGGGGATACAATATATACAGGTGTGGAAGCATTGGGATCTAATTTGATTTTCAACTCATGTTGGTGTGGCCAACTTAAAAGAGAGGCACCCTTGGAAGAAACATAAACTTTCCCTTTGATGCTATTGCCTTTAAATCCTATATCAGCCCACATGTATCCTAACAGATCAATTTTTCGACCAGTGTATCCGCCTGGAGAAATATCAGACGGTAGTAAGCATGAGGAATTCCAATGCCTGTGGAAAATGTCGTTACCAATTATGCTGTACCAAGCACATGAATCTATGAGCATAGTGATTTCTATACCATTAATAAAGACTTTATCCTTGGGAAAACCTGGACAAGTAGAATCACCAACACATAGTAGGGTGTTGATCTCTTGAACTTCCTCAGAGACTTCGTAGTCAAGATCAGTTAACAAATTCACTTTCTGTGGAGATCTACACATTTTACTAAAGTGTCCCGTTTTTTTGCATTTAACACAGATTTTATTCCACGCTGGACACCCTTTATAATTGCCAACGTGGTCATTGGCACCACACCTATAACAGATAATAGGATTTTTCTTACCAGGGGCTCTGTTGTCTCTAGGAAAATACCTAGTCTGAGGAATGGGAAATTTTCTCTGGTTATGGAACTCCTTCACTAAAGCTACTTCTGGGATTACTACTTTACTTTTAACATCGTGACTTCTGATCTCAGTTACAAAGAGTTCCGATTGTTCAATCCCTTTAGCTATATTAATAACAGCATTTAAAGAAGACTCGGTGCCCATCCACAACCGTTCTTGTATTTTCTTGCTCTTGGTCTTCATCATCAACTGGTCTCTCAATACTTGCTCGAAATTAATAGTTTCAAATGCACATGAAGCAGCTAAAGTTCTTAACACAGCTACATAATTTTCGATTGACTCATCGTCTTTCTGAGCACGGGAATAAAATTTGAATCTTTCCATAACTACGTTAATTCTCCTACCGAATCTGGTGGCTAGCTGTTTTACAACGATCTCAAAAATGTTAAAATCACCTGCTCCATCGATGGGAGGCAAGTTCTCTAGCTCCTTAAGGCCTGCGCCACCTAAACAATTCTTTAATAAGGCTAGTTTTCTCTTAGGTGAGCAACCATCCTCCTCTACTACATCCACGTATGCCAGGAATGTGGGAAACCACAGGTCCCATTCTACCTTAGGATCCCCAGCAGTGGGTAAGAAATGAGAGGGAGCAGTAATGTTATTAGACATTTCTAGAGAAAATAAGGGAAGCCTGCAGAGAAGAAAACAATTAACACTGGAAAGAAAGAAGAAAAAAAAAAAAAAAATTTCCAATGTAGGTAACTTAGTCAAACATTTAAGTGCACACTGAAAATAATAAATTAATAAAATAAACGTAGTCACCGTGGTCAACTTCGTTTCTTGAGAATAGCGACAAAGGTAATTACCATAGTCAATAGTGTTCCTTCAAGCGTTAAAAATGAGAAGAAGATAAAAAAAAAATAATCCAGCAGTTCACAAAATGTAATCCAGCAGTTCACACAATGTAGATGTAGGCTGTATGGTTTCAATTGGAAAAAAAAAAAAATGTCGATTTTCTCATGTGCGAGGCTGAAAGCACACGATGTAATGTTAACGCGAAGTAATTGACAAAAAAAAAATGGTCGCTGTGCGACCTCTGACCTTTGCGTGGTTGAAGCGTGAGGCTGCTGCGTTCAGCGCGTCGTGTCGAATGTTGACACACAGCAGACGCGGAAGGGAAGTCAGCGCGAAGATGGAGCTCCACGCGAAGCTGACAGAAGAGCACACGCGGCAGAATGTTGACTCGCGTTTGAAGGAAAACAGGTCAGCGCTTTAACTCCTTCGTTTTTCGACAACCCCAAACGCCAAAAAAAATAAAAGTTAATGTAGGTTAACGCGGGTTGAAGAAATAGTCAAGATTGGAAGGAGCAATAAATAATACACAATAATTGATGGCAGGAAACACGTAGTTGCACACTGCCGCGGGTGCGATCAAAGCACTTGATAAATTACTGCCGCTGGTGCCATCATATTACACATAAACAGGAAATAACAGAGGTAAACGAGAAATACCTTTAAAACGTGTGAACGCTGGTCCTTGGTTTCTTCTTTTTTTCCAAAGTAAGGATAAAAAAAAATGGTACTTCTTGCATTAGTCAGAGGGTGAGTCCTTCTTTATCCCAGTCGTCGCCAGTTTGTGAAGTAATCTGACACAATGATTGCAGAGGAAGTAGTTTATTCAGATCCACAGGACACAGCTTGTACAACCACTTGTAGATAGGGTTCAACAGAATATGGTCAACCACCACACAGAGAATGTAGAATGTACATGACAAGCATAACTATTCTAAGAAGGCAGTGACATACTGTTAAAGGGATACTACAATAGGTAAGTCTGCATTTTAGCAGACGTTAGTTTTTGGAGAAAACACCAGTTTTCCCCAAAAACTAACGTGTGCTAAAATGCTGGGGCAGCCTTGTAAATATTACGATGTGAACATCAGCGATATTTGCAAGGTTGTGTATCCGGGGTAACCCAGTGATGCCCACTTTGCATCTCATTAGAGGCTTTGGGAAAAAGGGAGCTACCATGCGAATATGCGTGTTAGCACCCTCTTGTAAATTGGGTGTTAGTTTTATCTCGGCTAGCCAAAAAAGCAGAGATAAAGCCCTTGTAAATATGCCCTTTAGAACTTGGCATGTGGGAGGAAGGCCTATTGAAGTTGTAAAGACTTATAAATATCTGGGAATGCTATTTGATTGCAAAGTTTCTTTTAAAATTAATTTTATTGTTTTAAGAGCTAAAACACATCCTTAATTGTTGATTTTAGGTCAATAAATGCTACTCTCAGGTGCCAGTCTGATGAACATCTCTGTCAAGTTATGGGGCCAAGCTGCTCCTGTCTTGCTCACGGCTCACCCATTACTAATAAAAAAAGGATGCCAAATGTTTAGATTTATTGGCAATCAAGGCTTGTAAGTCCATTCTCAGACTTTCAAAAGAAATTTTCCAAGCTGAAATATGATTGGAATTCAGACTTTGAAGACAAGTTCTAGTGAGACAGGTGACTTTTCAATAATGCATGCATCCCTTGTCTCTATCAGATGTTGCCTCATTAGCATACAATTGTCGGCATGAAATAAATATTTCTAACTATGCTGGTGCATGGATATTCTAATTATCATTGTGCTCTCAGAGCTTGGATCTACAGTTGGGGTTTCAAGAAATGAATAAACTTTGGGGCTTATTAAGAGTTCGGTGGTCTCGAGGCAGCTGTAACCTAGGCAGTCTGACTGCCTGATCACGAGCCAGGCAATCAGACAGACACTAGCCCACACAGCCAAGATCCTGTATCCTGCTGTGAAAGCGGTGTTCAGAGTGGGGAGAAAGGGAGGCAGTGCAGAGCCCGGCACCTCCGTCCATATTCCGACCTGCCTTTCCACAATCCTTTTCATAGTGGTGAAACTGCCATGGAAAAGCTGGTGTCGTTGCCCATGTTGTTATGTGACTAGGAGCACATGTTGTGCCCCCTACACATGCATTGTCATGCATGCACTGCATGGTGCATGCAAGCAGTGCGCACACAATAGTGCAGGTGAGCCGAAGCATGCAGACAGCCAAAGCTAGCACCAGCACACCCTCGGCCCCATGTTCTCAAGACCCTTGGCATTGCAATCTTGTGCTGGATGGGGCGTTGGCAGTCCAGCGGTTGTACCACCTAAGTCATAATAAGGTCCTTATTTTTAAACATTTTTTAAACAGAAAGACAAAAATTGACTTGTTTCTTGCTGACAAGGAGGCTTTAGCTGTTAAGAAGCAGTCCTGGATAGTGATACATTCTTATGACGGATTGGAAATTCAATCATATTTCTCTACTTATTTTCCTTCGCGTATGAGGGACACATTTTTTAATTTGAATTTGGCAGATATCCTACGAAAGATGGTGCTCCAAAATGGATCCAGCAATGGGAATCTAGCAGTTGTAGATTGTGTGGGGTTTCAAAAGAAACTTTAGTGCATAGTTTATGTGTTTGCCGAAACTTGCATAATGCACGTTGCATTTTTTTTAAACTTTCATTTCTAAAAGCAGGGGTATGCTTATCAGGAGCTTCAACTACACTGAATTGTAAGTTTAAAAAATGTTTGACTACGGCATAAATAATGTTTACCTCCTTACCACAAGGACTTAGCACCTTGATATACTTCTCCTGTTCCATTTGAGTGGGTTGAAATTCACTCTTCCCACACAATGTTTATCAGGAGCGTGATTTCCACCTATTTGTTAGTTTGTAAAGTTATTGATCATTATTGAAAGAATGTTTACATATTTACCATTAGTATCAGGTATTTTTGTATATTATTTTTAGGTCTCAGTTTGAAGAGGTTGCAAACTACCCCTCTTACCCAATGTATAATGGAACATACAATCTTTCAGTACCTATCTACTCGATAATTGCTTTGTGATGGCAGTCTAAGTAGTTGCTTGTTTTGGAAATAATGGTCACATATGTAATATAAGCACTTGAAACTTTGATGCAATCTGTCCTTCTTGGAGTAGGATAAAACCACCTCTTTTTAATATCTGATGAATTCTCATGAACATGGGTTTTTAATTGATATGTACTATGTTGTTATAATGTTATATGGTCCATGTAAGAACAGCAATCATTTAAAGTTTATACTATATTTTAAATTCTAACGTTGCTTTAAAGCTACTCTAGTAACAATACCCATGTAAAGTGTATAAATTATGTGCTTTTAAATATGTCATTTGAGATTACTGTTCGATAGGTTTAATTGCAGTTTTTCTAGATTTTTATTTGTTATTAATCAATGTTTCCTTGAAGGATAGGTATTGAAAAAGTAGCGTGTTGGTATGATTTTTATTAACCAGACAATATATGGCTTCTGCCACTACTATTACTTATTGTGTAATTAGTAGCAGTTCATCTGCTGGAATGAAGAAATTCCTCATTCGCATACCCTCGGTACCTTCTTGCTATGAGAGACGTATGGTCAGCTGGATAAAACACTGCCAGCGGTGATGTCAGTAGCAAGAAGTTTGAAAACTGTAATCTTTGAAGGTACTATGAAAAGTGTTTGATGTTCCAGTGGAAAATAGAAACGTGGTGCATAATAAAGACCCACACACCTGCACGTGCGACAATATCTGAAAGATTTGTTTGATTTTACGTACCTCACTTCCTCTGCTGACATACTGCTTCAGGTTATGTGGGGTCTGTACTCCTCCATGGCATGGGTTAGGTCAGGAATCCAGTGCTGGGCACACTGATCAAGAATTCAGTGCTGGGAACAGGAGACCTGATAGAGCTGTAGAGGTGGGACTAAAATGAGGATGGCCTACCTCAGGCCTTCTTACAGCTTCTGATGGGCTTTGGATCCCACCCCTGCTTCTCTGTTTTACATCCAATTGATCAGTGGGACTCTTTGACGAGCGTTCCTCACAGCCTCATTTAGCAGTCTGGGGGATGCACAGTATTTCTTCTCTGTGCAATGAATTAATCTTGCATGAGGGGACATTCTGAAATTATGCACGCACACACGCACTGTCTAGACATCCTTCTCCAGACTACCAAGTGTTTACTCGGCTGATTATTTGCAGTCCTGCCTTCCTCCCCATTAGAATTGCCCAATTTATCCTTTGCCTCTCATCCAGCTACAGAGATGAAACGTATGACAAGCACACTGGGCAGTGTGCAGGAAAACACAAGAGTGTTTTACAGCACTCTGTGATTGTTGGTGTTTAGTATAGGTATTACAGTGAGCATGTGTGGTGGCTCATAGATAGTGGGTGGTGAATGGTGGGACTCAAATATCATACAGCTAAATTCAAAAGCAAAACTAGGTGAAAGGTTGGAAATATCTTCAGTGAACATTTGTTTTTGTAGGTATTTTTTATTGTTACAGTGCAGGGTGCATCCTTGAGTAGTACATTTAGCACAACTCTTGGGCACAAAAATATAGAATATTTTGCATGTTTTAGGTAAATTTGATTGGTAATAAGCTGTTAAAGGCAAACGCTGCATCAAGCAGCTGTTATTCTAAGCTACCAGTAGCTTGGGGAAGTAAGTCTGTGTTGTTCATGCCAGAGAGCACCACACACTAGAACACAGCAACATGCATAGTGTAGGCAGGATCGGAGGAGCGGAGGAGGGGTAATTATTTAAAGTTCTACTAGCTCTTTCGGACATGAGGTTGCCTGTATCAGTGAAATTTAAGTAGTCGGGGCTTGAGGGCAAATGTAGTGGTAAATGATGCAGTAATACGTACATGCAGCTAGTCACGATGGCACATTTGAATTGGGTTATTAGACCAATTTCCATGAGGAAAGACATTAACTGCTACCTGCTGCTGGCAACACAATTTTCAAAATTATGCCCCTTCTACCTTTAGGTATCACGAGAAAGGCTGCTGCACCTGAGCTCTGAGAGGGACTAATGATAACATCTTGTAAAGTAGACTACAGCAGGAAGCAGTTACTTTGTTAAGTGCTCTTCAAGCTAGACTGAACATTTTCTGGTCTGTTCTAAAAGAAGGCAGATCTGGGGGTCTCTAGTTGGCAGAGGTAGGTACCAATGTCCAAATAGGGACCCTTGCTTCTAGTCAGGGCAAGGGGGATACACTCTTTAGATAACCCCTGATCACCCCCTTGGTAGCTTGGCACGAGCAGACAGGCTGATCAAAGGCAATGTGTAAAGTATTTGTACTAACACTCACAGTAACACAGTGAAAACACCACAAATGGACTCCACACCAGTTTAGAAAAATAAAGTATCTTTATCTAAACTACACAAGACAAAAACAACAAAAATCCAACATACACAGTTCAAGAATATGATTTTTAAAGAGTTCTTGGGTTTGCGTCAAAATAATCCACAGTTGCGTCATGTTTAGCCCAAAGTACCTGTAGATGCGACAAAAGTTCCAAATGGAAGCTGCAGCATTGAAAAACAAGCAATGCGTCACTCCTGAGACACTGGGGAGGCGATGCGACAGACCCGCTGGACCCAGCGGCGTGTTGCGATGAATCCGTTCTGCATTGGGAGGGATGCGATACCTTGATTGGATTCTGATGCACAGGTTCGGTAGAAAGCGTCTCACACAGGCACAATGCAACAATCATCGGGACGGCGATGATCTCAGGTGCGGCATCGATGCGCAGTGCAGTGTCGATCTTCTCCTCTTGCGGCCCCTTGATGCGATGGCTCTGCGACAATGTTCGCAGCGACGTGATGTGGTCAGCAGGCAAGTGGTGCGGCGATCTCACCCAGCGAGGACAGGCTCTGCGACGATATTCGCAGCGACACGTATCTTCCCGCACCAGGCCAATGTGTTCCGCAAGCGAACAATACATCAGCTCTTACATCTCGATCTTCGCGGCTGTGGGAATTTCCTCACAATGTCGGGGGAGCGCTCCGCAAGCGAGCAATGCGTGAAAATTGCAGATTTTCTTCTTTTCTCCTTGTCCAGCTCCCCAAACAGCAGGCACAACTTCCAGGGGCCTCACAATTGGATCAAGCACTCTAGGAAGGGCAGAACTCTCTCAGCAGAGTTCAGGGGGAAGCTGGGGGTGAAGTCCTTTTGTTCCTGGGACTTCTTAACAAGGAGCCAGCTCTCCTCAGCCCTTGGAGATCTCTTCAAGCAAGGGGATACAGCACACAGCAAAGTCCTTCCCCTCTCCTTGGCAGCAAAGCAACTGCAGGTCAGTCCACAAGCACACAGCAGGACTGTCCTTCTTCTTCAGACTTCCAGCTTTCTCCTTGGCCGAGATTCCTTCTTGATTCCAGGATGATATAATTTTCTGTAGTCTGGGTAGCCCTTATTATACCAGTCTTTCCTTTGTTCTCTAGAGGCAGAGAGGCCTTGGCTTGGTCAGAACCAGTTCAGGTCAGTTCCTGAGCACTTTGTTTTTCGGACTTCTCCTCTCTTTACAGAGAGAGGGGCAGGGTTGTCAGCCGACCAGCAGGAGGTCGAACCAGCATTGTGGAAGGCGGGCACAGCCCTATTCAGGCCCAGGTGCTATCTCCTCCCACAACTCAAGGTGCAGATGCAGTCATTCAATTCATCAAACATAAAAACATATCAATCAGAGCAATGCAAAGAGTAACCAAATTCTGTAAGGACAAATAGATTCAGTATGCACAGTTTATTTATATAATTAAAAAACAGATTAAAAAACACATTAAAAAAGTGTATAAAACAAGGGAAAAAAGACAATATACATAGGAACAAATGATATACAAGACTTCATCCGATTGATTCCTAAAGCTAATGAGGGAGGTACAGATAAGGTATATCAGCACCGGTCAGAATACTCCTTGACCAATATATATTGTACTTCTACCCGAGTTTTCAACTCGTTTCGACTGACATTTAACATATAGCCACCTTTATCAGGAAAATATTCGCTATCTTCCCAAGATAGCTTTAAGGGAAAGCCTACCTTCTAGGTAGGGGATTGACGCCTCCTTCTTCTCAAACAGGGTTGTATTCTCGAAAGCTGAAGGTGTTTACATAAACCTCAGCTAAAATGATCCTATTTGTTTCTCGATGTCGTATACACGAAAACGAACACAAACTTTCCCTTCTGGGCAGAGTAAAAAAAATATATATATATATATAGGCCTTAAAAGTTGTTGTATATAATGTAACTTGCACGCGGTATAAAGTTATGGTTGCAGAAATTCGATACTCGTAGTACGATTTTAATAAAGCGCACTAAGGGCCTGAGAGCTATCTCCAGTCTCTTCAGTCTTTAAAATGTGCCCCCTCTTAAGATAATAAGCGCTGAACGTTCCGCGTGCAGTTCCCGAAATATTCAGTCGAAAACCAATTATTTCTGCAACCATAACTTTATACCGCGAGTATCAGTGAGGTATGGCAAAAATGGTAAAAGGGGGTGAGACAGGGATGTGTCCTTGCACGACCCTTTTCTCCCTCTTTCTTAATGGGTTAATAGAAGATCTTCTTGCAGCCAAAGATATTGACCCGCCAAAACTAGCGAACCGCAAATTACCTGCAGTAATGTTTGCGAACGACACCCTGCTCCCCTCGAAATCACCAATGGGGATGCAGCGTGTCCTAGAGGAATTTACCCAGTTTTGTAAGAGGAGGAACTTGGTGGTCAATATCACAAAGACAAAATATATGGTATTCAACGCGAATTCCACCAACTGCCCACACCCTACAATGGACGGTAGACCCTTGGAGAGGGTCTCCACCTTTGATTATTTTGGACTCACCCTAAATGATAAAACGGGGTGGGCCCCATAAATTAATAACGCCATTCTAAATTTAACCCAGGCCATTGGAGGGATCCTAAAACTTCATAAAACCTCAGTCTGTAAAGCCATCAGCCCGCCAGTAGACATTTTTAAAGTCCATGTTAGGTGATCAACATTATATGGGGCTAAACTGTGGGGGCATTGCCCAGCAAATGCCCTCACAGTAACTGAAAATAGCTTTATGAGACAAGTTTTAAGCCTGCCCAAAAACACACCCCTAGTACCCCTGAGAATGGATTTGGGCATTCTCCCCATAGCGGGTTTAATTTCATCGCGCCCACTGATGTATTCGCGACGGCTGTGGGGTACCCAAGAGTTGACCCATTACAGGGATGAATTACAAGCGGTATTGTTTATACTGGGGTCGGGTAGAATCCCATGGCTAGTTTTTATTAGGGACACATGTGGAGCTATAGGCAGGGAAGATCTGTGGTCTGCAACCGAGGTAATGTGTGCATAAATCTCAAATAAGTCCTTAAGAAGTGTTATAAAAGAATACAACCTGTCCTGTATTGCACAGACGGTTGTATCTTCCAGTCTAACCCATGGGTTCCTTGACTTTAAGTGCAAATACAAGTTTGAGCAAGTGATAGATACCATGGAACCTGTTTTAGCAAAAAATCTGCACCTTCAATTTAGATATGGGACGCTTCCACTCAACGCTCGAACTAACAAGTGGGCAGGTAGTACAAACCGCCCTTGCCCTGGATGTTTACTGGAGGAAGAAATAGTGAGACATGTAGTTCTCTTCTGTCCAGCATATAAGTCCCCCAGATCTAGGTGGGTTTTCAGAAACCTGGGCATAGGAATCGTGTAGAAATTCTTAGGATCCTAAAAACAGACACTGACCCAATCTTTGCTGTTGTGATCTCGAAATTTTTATTTGCAATTTGGTCTAAGCGTAGGCATCTCCTGGACAATTGTCATGTGAATGTACAACATCTGTAGTTTATCTACCTTTGTTTAAGGACCACGTGAGATGCATGGTTAATTGTGTAAGCACTTGTTGACCTAAAGGATTGCAATATATTACGTGGCTGTGAGTTGATGAGGCGTTTTACTACCCTTTTATACGAAACGTTTTATCCAATTTTATTATTCATATTTTAATTTATATTTTTAAGATATTTAGACAATTCCCATAGTGATGAATATTTATTGGCCAAAGTCCCTAAAAGGGAGCCCTTAATCTTTCTGTGTACTATGTACCTTTGCACATGTAAATGAATTCTTCTCTTGACTATTTTTTGAGGTTGTTAAAAATTTGCTTTTTTTAATGTACTTTTATGGCTGTAATAGCCGAAAATAAAGTTTAATAAATGAATGAAATAGTTATTCTGGGACACAATTCACTTACTAGAAGTACAATTAGTGCAGCAGCAAAGACATGCAAAGAACACAATTTCTGTTGATGAAAATGTTCAGTATAACTATGTCAGTCATGATGTATGCAATTCCAGGACGATCCCAAAATAAAACTGCAGAAGTTCTTCCATCCAGGCAGTAGCATATGAACCTGCATAGAGACTCTTACTGGACACTAATGTGCTATCAGAGCGAGATAATGCTCACTTAATCCAAACCTAAAATGACTGGCTAGGTCTCAGAAAGGCTGTCAATAAGATCAAGATTCTGGAGAATTATAGCACTTGTTGTTATGTAAAGATGCACTCATAGTTCATCATTACTTTGATCATTTCAAATATTGGCAAGTTATCTATAAGGTTTAGTGAGTGTTAAATGTGTTAATGCAAGAGACCAGGAGTTGTGGGATGTGACTAAAAATGTAACTCCATGAACACAGGAGTGTATATGCTCACAGAAAAAAAGTGAGCAAGGTTTCAGATTTGTTATATCAACATTTGTGTTTTAAACAGTTGTATGACGTTAGCGCCATTAATTTACCACAAATGCCTTTACAATGCATATATTACAATGTGTTGCCCTTTGCAACGTGTTGCAATACATCGTGGGTTTTTACGGCGCATTATCTATCTATCTATCTATCTATCTATCTATCTATCTATCTATCTATCTATCTATCTATCTATCTATCTATCTATCTATCTATCTATCTATATCTATCTATCTATCTATCTATCTATCTATCTATCTATCTATCTATCTATCTATCTATCTATCTATCTATCTAACTATTTATCTATCTATCTACAGAGAGAGAGAGAGAGAAAGAGAGAGAGAGAGAGAGAAAGAGAGAGAGAGAGCAAGAGAGAGAGAGGAAACGGGGTGCATTGTATGGTGTGGTTGTACATTTGCCGACCACTTTAGATCCAGTTAGGTTTCATTCATTAAACCTTAGCTCGACCAAGGATAGCTGTGGCTCTGAGCATCCAGGCTCACACAAAGAAACAAGTGTAAAACATTTAAACAGCCCCAAAACAATTGGAGGAGAAATAAAGGAGATACTCAAGAAATCTGAAATTCAATTTATAAAAATAGAGTAGATTTTTAACATAGATTTGGGCACCAAAATGTTAAAGATGTACGGGAGGTTCCAAAGATACAGACTTTATAAGGAATAGTAAATCAACACGTTTTACTTAACCATGAACAAACATTGGCAAATTCAACAAATTATTTCAAGGCACACTTGGGTAAGTATGAATTCAGTTATTTAGAGTTATGTTAGGTGACCAACTCTGGCAGGGAGCCAGTGAGGGTGACCGCAAAGGTCAATAGTAACAGTTACCTTGGCCAGAAAAGCAGTCTCCAGTCCAGTTCCAGCACAAGTATACCCATGCCTTTGACTTCCATGGAGTTGTCCTGTTGCAGGGTATATAGAATGCTGAATACGTTCAAGGATACTGAAGATGTTGTGTGTCCAACAGGGACAGACAACACAGCATTTATTGTGTTGTGTCTGTGCAACATTACTGCATTGTGTTGTCCTGTGTTGGTTGTAATGTGTACTGTTCTAACTGCTTTATTATGATGTGTCCTGTAAATGTTTATGGTTTTGGGGTCTGTTATGCTGTGTAATTGCTTGAAATGTACCACATAAGGCTTGTACATTTCAAAACAAAAGTAGCACTTTCTTGAAAGGTCTAGCCATATAGCACTGTCGACGATGGTAACAAACGCCAGGGTGACCACCATGGCGCTTTCAGAAGCGGTCGCTCCCTTCACCACAGCTCCTGCCTGGTATCGTTGACCGCACTCCTGTGCTTCCTACTATCGCATTAATACTGCTGCCTCCTAATAGCATAGCGCTATAGTGCGAGTGCCACTGTAGACTTAGAATAACATTTATAGCGCTTTGTGATTATATTACACGCCGCTTTGACTCGCGCTCGCATAAACTGTTGCGATATTTGTTATGTATTGTGTATGCTGCATTGCCTGTTTTTGTGCAGATTATCGTCGCGCTAGCAAGACACACTGTCTCAGCCTTTGTTGACCATTTGTGACCCAGCCTACCTCTAGTTTAGTTTCTGTCCGCCATCTTAATTGTTGTTGCCTCAGAGCCCGTCCTCCACAGCCCGCCCTGCCTCCCAGCTGACCCTCCCTCCCATGGACTGCACAGCCCTCTCCCATACCCGTAAGCGCTGTGACCACCCTGGCGCTTTCAGAAGCGGTTGCTCCCTTCACCACAGCTCCTGCCTGGTATCGTTGACCTCGCTCCTGTGCTTCCTACTATCGCATTAATACTGCTGCCTCCTAATAGCATAGCGCTATAGTGCGAGTGCCACTGTAGACTTAGAATAACATTTATAGCGCTTTGTGATTATATTACACGGCGCGTTGACTCGCACTCGCATAAACTGTTGCGATATTTGTGCTGTATTGTGTATGCTACATTGCCTGTTTTTGTGCAGATTATCGTCACGCTAGCAAGACACACTGTCTCAGCCTTTGTTGACCATTTGTGACCCGGCCTACCTCTAGTTTCATTTCTGGCCGCCATCTTAATTGTTGTTGCCTCAGAGCCGGTCCTCCATAGCCCCCCCCCCGCCTCCCAGCTGACCCTCCCTCCCACGGACTGCACAGCCCGCTCCCATACCTGTAAGCGCTGTGACCACCCTGGCGCTTTCAGAAGCGGTCACTCCCTTCACCACAGCTCCTGCCTGGTATCGTTGACCGCGCTCCTGTGCTTCCTACTATCGCATTAATACTGCTGCCTCCTAATAGCATAGCGCTATAGTGCCAGTGCCACTGTAGACTTAGAATAACATTTATAGCGCTTTGTGATTATATTACACGGCGCTTTGACTCGCGCTCGCATAAACTGTTGCGATATTTGTTATGTATTGTGTATGCTGCATTGCCTGTTTTTGTGCAGATTATCGTCGCGCTAGCAAGACACACTGTCTCAGCCTTTGCTGACCATTTGTGACCCAGCCTACCTCTAGTTTCGTTTCTGGCCGCCATCTTAATTGTTGTTGCCTCAGAGCCCGTCCTCCACAGCCCGGCCCGCCTCCCAGCTGACCCTCCTTCGCCCCCCCTCCACTATCCATATATGACAGATGCTTTTGCACGCAGAGGACACGCCCCATGCACGCCGAAGGTGCGCCTAAGGTAAGCCCGTCTACGCCTGTCCGTGCCTGGACCGCGCCCAGCGCCAGACTCCCTGGCCCCCGCAAACCGCACTCCTCCCGCTTAACGTATGACGCCGCTACCCTCCAAGCCCATAACCCCGGACGCACACCTCTATGCTGTGTAGCTGCCCCAGGACACACCCACGGACCCTTCGCCTGCCACTCCTCCAAATTTACCAGCATCAAGACCCATACCACATCCACTAACCCCAAACACAGCTCCAACTCTAACCACCTGAAGTGCATCCTGCTGAACACCCGCTCGGTCCACAGACACGCCACCGAACTCTGGGATCTACTCGACACTACATCACCAGACGTCGCCTTCCTTACTGAAACATGGATGAACGCATCATCAACACCCGACATCGCCATTGCCATCCCGGACAATAACAAGATCATCCGAAAAGACCGCACCGTCCAAACAGGAGGATGCATCGCCATCGTCCATAAGAACACCATCAACATCACGACCAGCTCCGATGACAACCTTACAACCGCCGAACACCTCCGACCCCAGGACCACACTCAAAGGCACCCTCATCTACAGGCTTCCAGGAACCCATGAACAATTCAGCGAAGACATCACTGACTTCATCAGTCCACATGCCCTTGCCTCCGAGAACTACATTCTACTAGGAGACCTCAACTTCCACCTGGAAAAGAAAAACGACAGCAACACCACCACCCTACTTGACAACCTGGCCAATCTCGGCCTCAAACAACTTGTTGACACCCCCACCCATGTAGCCGGACATACGCTCGACCCAATCTTCACCTCCAGCAAACACATCTCCTTCGATCGCACCACAGCTCTCCATTGGACGGACCACAGTTGTGTTCACTTCAACTACAAAACCACCTCGACCCACAACCCCCCACAACCTATTCCCCGAAGAAAATGGAACAAAATCACCACCGACCAACTCCTCACATCGCTCAACCAAAACCCACCCGCCCTCTCATCGGACCCAAACCAAGCTGCCATCAAATTCAAACAATGGATCACTCACAGCGCTGACGAATTAGCCCCCTTAAAAACCATCACACCACTCAAGACAGCAAAAAGGCCCCCTGGTTCAACGATTACCTTAAGAAATCCAAAAAGCTATGCCGTACCCTCGAGAAAACATGGAGAAAAAACCCAACCACCGACAACATGACCACCTTCAAGGCAGCCACCCGCAAACACCACCAGCTGATTAGATCCACCAAGAAATCAGCATTCAAGAATCGACTCGACAACAACGCCCATAACAGCAAGGAACTATTCAACATCGTCAATGAATTCACCAACCCCACCGCAGCCTCAAACGACATCACTCCCTCCCAAGACCTCTGCGATTCGTTATCCTCCTTCTTCTACAACAAAATTGCCGACATACATAACAGCTTCGAAAACAGTTCCAACGAACCATCCTCTCCACCGCCCTCAGAACCCAAACCGCCCTCTAACAACCTAAGCGCCTGGAACCCAGTCACCACTGAAGACACCACCCGCCTAATGAATTCCATCCACTCTGGCTCGCCAACCGACCCATGTCCCCACCACATCTTCAACAAAGCAGACTCCATCATCGCACCCCATCTCCGTGATGTCATCAATTGCTCCTTCATCTCTGCTACCTTCCCAGAAAGCTGGAAACATGCCGAAGTCAGCGCCCTCCTGAAAAAACCCACAGCTGACCCCTCGGAACTTAAAAACTACCGCCCCATATCCCTCCTCCCATTCCCGGCCAAAGTCATTGAGAAAGCCGTCAATAGCCAACTCGCCGCCTTCCTCGAATCCAACAACTCCCTCGATCCCTCACAATCTGGCTTTCGAGCCAAACACAGCACCAAAACCCCCCTCATCGCAGCAACAGATGACATCCGCTCACTACTGGACAACGGAGAAACTGTGGCCCTCATTCTACTCGACCTCTCCGCCGCCTTCAACACTGTCTGTCACGGCCCCCTCATACAACGCCTCAGCAATATCGGCATAAAAGGAAAAGCCTTGGACTGGATCATCTCGTTCCTAACCGGGAGAACTCAGAGAGTCCGACTTACCCCATTCAAATCAGAAGCCACCGAAGTCATCTGCGGTAAACCACAAGGATCATCACTCAGTCCCACCCTCTTCAATGTTTACATGAGTCCACTCGCTTCCATCGCACGTCAACACAACCTTAACATCATCTCCTACGCTGACGACACCCAGCTGATTAATTCCCTCACCAAAGACCCCAACACCGCCTAAACCAATCTTCACGAAGGCATGGAAGAAGTAGCCGTATGGATGAAAAACAGCCGCCTTAAACTTAACTCAGACAAAACGGAAGTGCTCATCCTAGGATCATCCCCCTCTGCCTGGGACGACTCATGGTGGCCTTCGGATCTGGGCTCAGCTCCCATACCCACAGACCACGCACGCAACCTTGGCTTCATCCTAGACTCCTCACTCTCGATGACCAAACAAGTCAACGCCGTCTCATCTTCCTGCTTCAACGTACTTCGTATGCTCAAACAAATCTTCCACTGGATCCCCACCGAGACAAGAAAGACGGTCACCCACGCACTGGTTAGGAGTCGACTAGACTACGGAAACACCCTCTACGCCGGAATCACAGCCAAATTACAGAAAAAACTCCAACGCATCCAAAACGCATCAGCGAGACTCATTTTGGACATCCCTCGCCAAGATCACATTACCGGCCACCTGAAAGACCTTCATTGGCTTCCCGTCAACAAGAGAATAACATTCTGTTCCCTCACCCACGCACACAAGGCCCTCTACAAACTAGGGCCCGAATGCCTCAACACTCGACTATCCTTCTACACACCAACCCGCCAACTAAGATCCTCCAATCAAGTCCTCGCCTCAGTCCCGCGTATCCAAAGATCCACCATGGGAGGTAGATCCTTCTCCTACTTGGCGGCCAAGACATGGAACTCACTCCCCACTCACCTCCGCTTTACACAGAACCACATCTCCTTCAGAAAAGAACTTAAAACCTGGCTATTCGATAAATAATGAACCCACTCCCCAAGCGCCTTGAGACCCTCTGGGTGAGTAGCGCGCCATATAAATTCTTGAACTTGAACTTGAACTGCTGCTCTAGGTCTTCTACTATTTGAGACATCTGTAAGCCAAAAACAATGGCAGAGACATTGTCCCATATAGCATAAAGTAATGAATGGGGGTTGTATCACATACAGTGAGTTCTGGGAACGCTAATTTAAGACCCTGTCCTGCATCAGTTTTGGGCTGACTGGTGTTCTAAATAGTTGAAGAGTTGCAGGAGTGCTATTTTACTATATTATACACTGGTAAATGGCTGCTTTTTACAGGACCTTTCAAGGCATGTGCTGCTTTTGCTTGGATATATAGCAGCCTATGTTGACATACCTATGTAAGCAACAGAACATAGCACAATACCATAGACACAGCAACATAACAACATCATTAAAACATATTGCATAACATAACAAAACAATCAAAACAGAAGGCAACACAACTCCAGTATAATATAATAAAATCAAATTTGTAAAAATGCATCATAAAAACACAGCAGCACAAAAAATAACATAGCACATGACTACTGCAACAAAGTTTCACATAGCAGAAACATTCCTTTCACATATTACTACCTCCAGAATCCAGTTTTCATAATACAGTAGTAAAGTGTGCTTGGAGCAGGCACTGCCTTAACTTGAACATGAATAGTACCAGACAAACATGTTTTGTGACAGATTGAAAGTGTTCATTTAATATAGGTCTCTACCACAGTTTTGGACTGCTTGGCATCTTAAATTAATGAATTGTTGAAGCAGTGGTAATTTGTCACATTAGACAGCTGTACATGCTATTTCTGTACTTGCTGTACTTTTTGGCTAAATACAGAAAATGCTTTGAAGTGGATTGCCAGGCATCCCTTAGTGGTCCTCTTACTCCATCAACGAGAAACAAACAAAGATTGAATATTGATTGTTTTCATCTCTTCCTGTCTGGCATTTTTTGATCGTTGCTAATCTGCCCTTGTCAACAGAAAATGTCCCATCGAGCATTTCCATTTACATTTAGCAGTTAGTAACCACTGGTTATCATAAAAAAACACGATAAGTGTGTTACCAATCGTTTTACTGCGGCCTGCCTGGAATTACCGGTTATTCTGCACCCTCACTGCCTTTCACTGTACCATGAGTTGTTGCTCTAAGGACATAACATGAGCAATATTTGCTGATAAAGGGCAATCCCATCTGATCAGTCTATTTGAGCAGACTTTTTATGGCTATGATAATAGTCTTGCATTTGTCGGATGGTGTTTACATACATTTTATGTGTCCTACAAGTGATGTTTTATTGGCACTCTAACACAGTGTAAGTGCTGCGGTTGAAACGTGAAAGATGAAAGAAGCTGATTGCCTCCTTTAAACATCACTTGCTTTGCATACATTTTTGCTTTTAGGTTTGAAAAAATGCAATATAATGTTTAAACTATCCTATGAGATGTTATGTTGGGGACCGTTGTAACAGTGGACGAAATTGCGATTTTCTTTCTGTGCGTAATATGCATAATTCTTGCAATAATTAGGGGTGTTACGTGAATTACGTTTGGGCGTCCTTTCCATGAAAATTGTACATTCAAAAAGCATGCGCGATACCTGCTCTGTCTGTTGGCCACACAATTACGTTGTGAACGTTTCTAGCCTAGCACAGGTGGTGGCAGCGTGCATCCAGTTTCCTATTTCCTGCAAAGCATTATCTGCTCAATCTAATATTACTGACAGAGAAAATGTTGCATATAGTACAAGACACGTAAATTACAAGAAACTCAATAACTAGGATACATTTGAAATAATTGCACAGCCTTAATTCTAAAGCTGTAGCCAGGAGCGGGCCGTGCATGTAATAACGGTGGGGCGGGGTAAGGGGGGAGGGGACTTGAGAGTAGACGACGACAAGGGAAAATTAATTATTTATTTAGCTTTCCCTCTTCGTCGTCTGTCGAGTCCCCACCACCTTGCCCTACCGCTCTTATCTGCACCGGCCGCTTCTGGCTGTAGCCATTAGTTAACTAGTAGGAGCAGTCACAACTACACAACTTACTCTTCTGAAATACATTTTAAGTTGTCATTGAACAATGATTTGTGTTCTTAGGGTGAGACATAAGGACATTCACCAAGAATGGGACATTTCAAAAACATGCTGTTGTAAAGTGTCCACACTAGTCTGAAAGTATAATGGCCCTATTATGACAACTTGAGCTTAATTCCATCAACCATGTAAATGTGTTTTACAGGCACAGTGGGCCCGATTCACAGAACTAACTTAAGACAAAATCCTAAACTTACTACCATTTTGGTATTCACAGAAGGCACTTACTCATTTTGGTATTCACAGAAGGCACTTACTCATTGATGAGTAAGTGCCTTCTGTGAATACCAAAATGAGTAAGTGCCTTCTGTGAATACCAAAATAGTAGTAAGTTTAGGATTTTGTCTTAAGTTAGTTCTGTGAATCGGGCCCAGAGTGATGGTCTTCAAATAGAAGTACAGGAGGCCCTAACGTTTAAAGTTGACAGTGCTGCATCCCGCCTGGATAAACCCTTTTGGGAACATTCAAAAGCCCAAGTAAGCAATTCAAACGCACATGAGACATTACATACACCTACTATTAGAGAGTACAGAATTAGATGATTTATATCAATTTCCCTATTTCATAGGTACCTAAAATATTGAGGCTTCCTTTGAAGAAAAGGCCTGACTGGATAACCGCTTCGAGAGTACAGATATAATATTTTCCACTTACAAAGAAAAAATAATATAGAAGAGAAGCCCATCAATGATTCTAAAGAATCTTCCTTTTTAATTTTCAGATTACACCGCCCTGATGATAATCCCCAAAGTGACATGGGGATTGGAAACACGTCAGCATTTTCCATCTGTCTATGAGGGATTGTTATTAAATAGGACTCTCGAGAGAGAGTTGTTAGGACGAATTTATCCCTGGAGAGACCTCCAAACTCCTTTTCCCCATAGGCAGCTCGCCTCTAATGAGTAACAAAGCATACGGATTTCAGTTAGAGAGAGCTTATGTATAAATAACATTGACTGGTGAAATTGTTTGTAATGTTATATACACAAGATTTGTAATGCTATGCACATATTTTCTTACTTTTTACATACATTTTCATATGTTTGTTCTATTTAGATCTGTAAAATGAGGACTTTATCTTTCGAATGTTCCATTGAAAAGTAAAATGGTTATATAGTATGTTCAAAATAAATCCAAGTGATGAAGTAAGGTAGAGTGAGAAAATGCATTGCACCTCTGTCTGCTGAAGTAAATAGCAGCCTTGAAAACTGGTGGCGAGGTTCCATTTTTTATAAAGTTATTATGACACCAGTGGTTCAATAGACTGACTAGGGCGGTCAGACATAATTAGCACCACCACAACCACCAGGGTTCAGAGATTCCTGGCGGTGTTAAGCATATTATGAGTTTCCTCTTTTCCACAGTTTTCGTGGTGGTGAGCCCGTCATGAAAAGTGTGACGGATATGAAACAAAGGGGGGCCTACATTACCCCCTGTTCCCTCTGAGCAGGGGATACATGCAGGGGGGGCAAACATCTTCATTCACCCCCAGTTCCCACAGGGCATGGACTTGACAATTCATGCCCTGCAGGAACATACAATGGCATTCCCATTGCGGTGCCTGTTACAGCTCTCCATTGAGCCTTTAAACAGGCACTGCGGGGGGCGTGGCTAAGATGGCGATAGAGTAACAGCAAACTTAAGGCGCTCTGCTCATCATGGCCGATAAAAGCATAACTCTCACATACCTGGGACCCTGGAACAGCTCGGCAGGGACCGGAGACAACATCCGCCCACACTTGGTCTCCGGGGAGCTACCGGGCGCAGTGGCTCAGGAGCGCCATAGGGGACGCCGGCCAGACCGCGTAGGACTGAAGGAGGCTGCTGGAGGCCAGGCAACATCGCATCGTCGCTGGGCCTGAGCCTCGGAGGTGGAGGCCCAGGGGCGGAGAAACGCACACCCGGGCGGGCGGAAAAGCTGCTGGGAAAGCGGGGAAGGATACTTCACGATTGAATTGACGGCCTACATGCCGTAGCCCCACCCTACAGAGGTGATCCAAGGACCTGGCCCGCATGGGGCTGTGGAGGGGGTCGGCTGTCAGTGAGTCAGAGAGAAGTCTGCACGAACACCAGCGGGACATGGGAGAGGACCAACGATACCCATGGCCCCGAAGGTTTTGCCCTGGTGAGTCCGGCGGTCTGTGCTCACACCTCTCTCAACACAATACTCCCTGGAGGAAGGACCCAGCGACTGCACAGGTGGGCCCCCTGGGGTGGACTGAGCCGGCTTGCTGCCCGCTTTGAGACACACAGCTAGAATCTGCATTAGGGCGTAGAAGCATCTGGGAGAGAGGAGGCCTGAAGTAAGAGACTCAGATCCCACACTGGATGTGCAATACCCCATATAAATGGGCAACACAGAGATAAGGGAGACATAGCTGGAGGGCCCCTAGTCTGTACCTGAAGTTGAAGGCCTACGACCCTGTGACGGAGAGGAGCCTAGGATCTGACAGCTCGGACGACGGCTAGACACGCAAGCCCGACCTCCCTGGGAGAACAATACCAGCTTGAGCGACCCTGTGAAGCATAGGTTGGCATTGGTATTAAATGGTGGCGGTAGGTTGCAGACACTGGATGGGGATGCACAAGATCTGATTAGACCAAGTCAAAAAGGGGAGAAGACCCGGATCCGGCCTTCACGCCTGCCACTTTGTCCTCAGAGGCTATTGAGTTGACTTCCTTCCGAACAACGAAGGACTCTACGATCAAGGACCTCCTACAATAATCTGCCTCTAAGAAATCAGATATGCACGGGACGGACCAACCTGCTGCGGAAAAGGAAGCAGAGACCGTAAGCGACTCAGCGACGGAGCCTATCACATGGGGTTTCTGGAGCAACTCTTTGGCTCCCTGAGAGAAGACTTTGCAGCTCTCCGACAGGAAATGGCCTCTGACGTTAAGCAGCTCAAGGCGGACATGCAAGAGATTAGGGATCAGGTGGAGCCCCTCGAGCGAGCAGGTGACCACAGAGATGAGGAACTTACAGAACAGGTGTGAGAGCTATTGGGGCTTAAAGACTGCAACGATGAGCTGCATCTCCACCTGGAAGACCTCGAAAACCGCTCCCGGAGGTCCAACATTCGTATCAAGGTAGTGCCTCTGCAGGCAGATGGTGGGAAACTGGAGGACTAGGTGGTGCGCTTCTTCCGACATGCAGCCCCGGAGCTCGGAGATGGAAACATTTTCTGGATCGCATGCAAGGGCGAGAAGGCCAGCAGTGAGCCTGATCCAGCAGCAACATATTCTTACTTGCCTCCATTCATACCAGCAGAAGGAACTCATTATGAAGGCAACCAGGGACAAGGCAATGATGACATTTGAAGGCCTTCAGGTTGGTGTGTTCCAAGATCTCTCACCTCCCACTTTACAGCGCTGAAGGGAGTTGCGATCGCTTACTTCTCTCTTGAGGGACAAAGGAACCCGCTACTGGTGGGGACACCATTTCAGCCTGTCCTTCACGTGAGATAAGGAGTTGCATATAGTGAAATCCCTGAAAGATGCGAGGAACAATCTGATTGAAGAGGAGTCGGGCGGTCAACGGTCGACGGAGAGGCCCTCAAAGCCGGCTAACATGAGAAGACACCGGAGGACGGGGAGGGGGTAGCCCACACAACCCACAAAACTCAAATAGCAGAGGAAGAGAGAGGCTTTCATCTGTAAATTGTGGGGTGGGGGACTCTGGAGATCCTAAGAGTGATGGAATATCAATGTCAGTCACATGGCTCGGCTGTACCTCTATTAGCCACCGGAGGGGTCCCAACCGGAAAGAAATAGGCCACGGCTGGGAGCCCCACATTTGGGGGAGGAAGACCGATCGTCGGATGTACAGATCCATGCACATTATTGTGCCTAGATCTTGTTGTAGGGTTCTTTTCCTGCTCTCGACTTATGGGATTGTTGTTCTAACTTACTTTTCCTTTCTATACCCGTTTTCTCACCCTTTCTCACTATTCCCGTTAGGGTTAGAGGTAGGCCTTCAGTTGGGGAACATGAGACCTCAGGTTGGAGTGGATGTGGGGGGGACGCCCGGGAGATGGGCGGGACTTTAGAGCGGATGGGAGAGGAGGCAGGGGAGGACTTGTGATGCCCGGGGTTTACTGTCAAAGTCCAGGCAGCACACCATAGGCTCAAAGTCACCCCTTAGTCACATGCCAAGAGTCAAAGTGAACAACTTGAATTGTAATGTCTTTAAACTTAACTCCCCGGTTAAGAGACGTGCGCTATTGGCTCTCTTGAGAGAGTTGAAATGCGATATCTGCCTATTACAGGAGACCCATTTATTGAGAGCAGATTGGAAACGCCTCCGCTCCAGGTGGTTCGACAGGCAATCCTTCTCCTCATCTGGGGACAAGAAGGCGGGAGTAGCGGTGTTAAGGGTTCTGAGTGGGGTTTCTATGTGTACAGGAAAAAATGGCGCCTGTGCTGGTAGCGGTGAGTATAAGATGTAAAGAATTTGCCACGGATTTTGATCGAAGACATCACCCGTCTTATCCACAGGCGCTAATTCAGCCCTGAAGAGTCACGGGCCTAGTGCCCGCTCGACGAAACACGTGTCGGCTGATTGTTTTTTGGTTTCACATTGATGTCACTTTTCCAGAAAAGAAGAGTTAATGCACTATAATTTTGAAAGAAACCTCACATATGGTCAACCTTGTTTCATTTGATTTTTTTTTGCCTTGTACCATTGATGACTCTCTAAACGTATCTAGCAGTACGTGTGCACAGGACCTTTTGGGAGTAGCGGTGCTGTTTGTTACTCTCATCCCGGGCAAGGTTTTGGGCATACAGGTAGAGGTACCGGGATGAGAAGAACGAGCGCCAGGAGGTGTTGCTCAAGGACACCTTGGATGCTATCCTGGAGTCACAAGATGAAGACCTCATCATATGGGGGGGTTTTAATATACTACCCGGTGCACAGCTTAATCGCTCCGTACTAAGACAGGGACACACAGGGGTGCGATCTGATTCTATGCGACAAAAACTGAAGGACCTGTGTCTGACAGATGTCTGGAGACAGAGGTACCCTAACGCTAGGGAGTATACCTGTTTTTCAGCTGCTCACCAAACGTATACTCACATAGATTGGTTTTTAACATCCCCAAGTGTCACGAAAGCCGTAGGGGGAGTAATGATAGGAACCGCAGCTCTCTCTAACCACTCGCCAATTAGCTTAGAGTTACACGTCCAGAGGTACACTCGGGACGCGGACAATGGAGACTCAACCATAAACTACTCACTTATAAGGCTAACATTTAAGAAAATTTGAGATGAATGAGGGTGGAGCATCCTTGATCGCACTCTTGTGGGACGCTTCCAAGGCGGTTGTTCGAGGGCAATTTATTGCAATAGCGACAACAATAAAAAAAACAGAAAAGAAACATGGGAACAGCTCGAATCGCAAGTGAAAAATGGGAGCCATACAAGTTAGGAGACAGATTAACACCACCAGGCAGCAACTGAAAGCCCTTGACTTCGATCGGGCAGAATACTCCCTCCTGCGGACCAAACAGAGGTACTATGCCGGGAGTAATAAAGCCGGGAAACTCCTGGCAAACTTACTCTGTGCACAGATGAATGCTCGGCATGTTGTAGAAATCAGAGATGCCCAGGGAGAAATCTTGTGTGTGGATGGTTATATTGCAGGTAGATTTGATTCCTATCACATTGATCTATATAGCACTAGAGGCGACGAATCTGGATGCAGATGTCCGCATAGATGAGGTCTTTAAGACCATCTGAGATCTCGCACCCGGGAAGGCCCCTGGAGAGGTCGGATTCTCGACCAATTTTTCTAAGACATTTTCCACTGAGCTGGGCCTGATTCTGGTACGATTACTTAATTCTTTTAGTGATACCGGTAGTTTGAACCCGACTATGACTATGGCGGAGGTGGTTGTGATCCCTAAATCCGGTAAAGATCCACTAGACTGCAGAGCTTGCCACCCAATCTCTTTATTAAATGTTGACCTGAAAATCTTTATGAGCATACTGGCTGCCTGGTTGGTGCCAGATATGTAGGGTTTGATTGACCCTGACCTGTCGGGGTTAATTCCAGAACGCAATTGCAGTGATGGGACTCGTCGGGTCTGCCACTTGTTGGATAAATCCCAGCGCACGCAGTCTCCTGCGGTGCTCCTTTCGATCGACGTAGAGAAGGCGTTCGATCGCGTTCACTGGCCGTACCTGCAATGGGTCCTGTGTAAATTTGAAGCGGGGACAGATTTCTGAGATGGGTGGATTGCTTGTAAAGGGATCCGCAGGTGATGATTAGGATTAACAGATTATCTTCTAGACTGTTTTCGCATTAGAAGAGGTACGCAACTGGTCTGCCTTTATCGCCCTTGCTCTTCGCTCTATATATGGAGCCATTTGCAGAAAGGGTACACCAAACTCCGACTATCAGCGGGATTAGAATGGGCGATAGAGAGCATGAAATTCTTCTTTACGCGGACAACGTGGTTTTGTTTTTAACTCGTCATTGACTTCACTGCCCCCCTTGCTAGAAGAGTTTGAATGCTTCATTCATGCTACGGGCCTCAAGGTCAATATAATTAAAACACAGGCTCTGAGCTTGACTCTCCCCAAGACGGAGCAGCAGGCACTGGCAGTGCAGTTCCCGTTCAGATTGAGCGACATCGGGGGTCCAGTACCTGAGACTGCAGTTGTATACCACTCTAGACAAGATAGCCCATGTGAATTATGCTGCCCTCTTGTCGGAGGTCAGAGATGACCTCTTGGACTGGAGGAGGCATACTATGTCCTGGCTAGGTTGATTGGCAGCTATCAAAATTACCATACTTCCACGCATCTGAGATGTGATGCAGACTTTGCCACTACGTCCGCCACCCATTATGCTTACACAGCTGCGATGCCTTATTCACAGCTTCGTTTGAGAAGGAAAGAAGGTGCGAATGGCCCGTCACTTGACATATCTGAAGAAGGAAGATGGGGGACTGGGAGTCCCACACTTGGTACGTTATTTTCAAGCAGCACAACTTAGATGTATGCTTGAGTGGTTCAAATTGGATTCGAAGAAGTTCAATAGCAGGCATGCAGTTCTGGACAGTCCAATGGCTACCCCGGCGGCATCAACCCAGTGGGGCCTA
Source organism: Lissotriton vulgaris (assembly GCF_964263255.1). Lineage (NCBI taxonomy): Eukaryota > Metazoa > Chordata > Amphibia > Caudata > Salamandridae > Lissotriton > Lissotriton vulgaris. Next base: position 1,529,014,751 of record NC_141685.1, on the reverse strand, counting down.
TATTTCCCTAGTCCTGAGAACCACTATGGGAGTGTAGGGTTTGCGTACAGGTGCTGTGCGGCCTCTCAACCCCTATGTCTCCCCTCACCCCCTTTATTGGAAACCCGGATTTCCCTTCGGCAAGTAGGGGTAATGGTTATCTTCATTGGCAACAAGCCAACTGCAAACCTATCGGGATGTCCTTGGTGAGATGGGAGTGATGAATTTTGCTAGCCTCATTACAGGCGTTTCGGGATCCCCCGAAACGCATACTGGCAATACTTGTCTCTCCGCCACTGGGTGACCCAGCCACAGGTGTATCCCCATGCGGGCGGTCCCTTGACCAAATTTGAACAATGGTTCATTTCAAGAACTTCTGATTAGCGACTTCTGTCAGATATCTACTCTTTCCTAAACACCCCCAAGCAGCATTGTAAGTCCCCTGCGCAGCATAGATGGGAGATGGAATTGGAGTATGAGTTCTCCCCTAAGGAGTGGCAAGACATCATCTACAGGGCCCGGGAATCCTCCTGCAGTACTGCGGGTAAAGAAATGTTTCTAAAAATTGCGCATTATTGGCATTATACACCAGCGAGGCTAGCCAGATGGAGACCGGGAGAGACTGGTCAATGTTGGCGTCAATGTGGCCTGGTGGGCACCCTTACACATGTCCTATGGTCAGGTCCAAAGATACAGAGCTACTGGGATGCAATCCTTCAAGAGATAGATAGCATGCACCATAAAGACCTACCTAAACTTCCCTCCTTCATTTTGCTAGGACTCACCAACACCTTATTGTACCCTCTTAGATCTTGTCAGAAAAGCAATCACCCTGGCTTTGGGTGGAGCAAAACAGGTTTTGTTGGCTGGGTGGGGGACTGTGGATATTCCTTCCTGACTAGACTGACTATATAGGCTATGGGACACATTGGGGATAGAAAAGATTATAGCTGGCCTAACTCACTCTCTCCCTAAGTTTGATAAAACATGGGGCAACACTATAGAGTTTTTCTCTACCGAATTTACAGAACTTACCTGCCCAAGGTACCTTCGAGTGCTCCATCTCACTAAAGCTCCTCTCCCACAGTCGAATGGGAACGATTGATCCTGACTGCACCAAATGCCCCCTAGGTACTAACCCAGACAACAATGCAATACCTCAACCTGTGGGGCCTATCTCCCCTCTCCTTTGTGTTTCCTACTCTTCTTTCTCTATATTCTTTCTTTTCCATTTACTGTGACTGCGCCAGTTGTATGGCATTACAACTCAGGCTTCTACCCCGCGTGCCATTACAACGCAGTTTTTACAACGCAAGGCGTTACAACGACTTGCACTGTAAGGGCTGGATAGTGGAATAGTTTAATTTTCTATTCCAACTCCAGCCCACGTTACAGTAGGGAAGGTGTTGGAATAGAAAATTAACTATTCCCTATCCAACAGCGCCCTCCACCGCAAGTCGTTGTAACGACTTGCGTTGTAAAAGCAGCGTTGTAATAGCAGCGCGGGGTAATGCCCACGTTGTAAAGGCTGTTTACCACTGCACCTCACTGGCCGGTGGATGCAGGTGGCGGCTAATGTTATACTTGTCTTTACAAATACTAATAAAGATTTAAATCATAAATAGGCACTGGGGTGGGCCATCTGCTGCAGGACTGCCCAACTTGGATTTCAGTCTGAATCCGGGAGGTTGTCTAATTATGGCTTTCGCAATGCAGAAGCGGGGCGCTGGCATGTCCGCCCGCTCTCGCAATGCTAAAATCACAATAAGGCCCTAAGACATTGGGCCATATTGTGTATATTTGAATAAGTAAACAGCAAATTTATAGCAACATTTGTAATGATGGGTAAGTGCAAGAATAGCATTTCCATGATTCTAGTGGGACACTTTTTGGATTCATTGATTATGTAATTGTCATTTGTACACAATCAACTGAAAGACAGTACTGGTGCACACGTCTGTGAAAGGATAGTACTTAATAACCTCTACATAGTGGTACATATATTAATATGACCCCAGATCTGCAAAATATATGCAAACCACCATAAAGAATCTGCTATAATTATTTAATGTGAGAAAACAACCTGTGTAAAGGTACAATAGTTCATATTTATAAAAGAAATATCATCAAAGCAGCAGAGGGGTTAGCAAGTGGCATGCTGAAAAACATAGAAAAGGAAATATCTGCTTGTGTACTGGTCATTAAAAATGATGCGTGAAAATAAAAAAAACTAGAGACTTCTGTACAGGCTTTTAGAGGAAAGAAAAGACGTTTAACTGCGTCCAAGAACTGGGCACCTTTTGAAAAATGGTTAGCGACTTAAATAATAATGTTCTTTAATAATTATTGTATAATTTTTTCTTATGTACAATTATGTATGACTTATGTTTGTTTGCTTTAACCTGTCTCCCACCACCATGGGTACAAATGGGGAAAAAAATCAATAAATAAAAAAAAAAAATAAAAAAAAAGAAAATAAAAAAAAAAAAACTGAAAAGATCCCTTGAAAAACCTTAAGTTGAAATGACTTACATATTTCAGCTATGGTGGTATACATATCCATAGCTCCCCCAAAGCACTGTTTTAGATCTCACATGAGGACACGTATAACATCACTGTTGACATTATATCACCACAATTGAGACCACCAATAATTCTATTGAAGTTATTTAGTTGTCCTTCATCCACAGTTCTTTTAGTGACAGGTACTCAATAAATTATTTTCGCTCATACACACCCTTTTGGAAATTGGAAACATTAATGCACTTTCCCAGGATGTCTGTACCATTTATGCCTGGCCCTTTCATGTGTGTGATGGCTTTGCAGATAAGTATGTGGAATGCCATGTAGAATATTTGTGCATATTTACAATGCTGCAACTGTGTACATGTGTAGCTTCTTTGTATTACTTTTCCATGCCCAATTCTTCCAGAAAGGCTACTAAATCGAATCAAAGTTAAAAATTGCATGTGAAATGAACATGTAAATAGCATAAGCCATGAACATATGGCAACCTCCAAACATCCAATGTACATGTTTGAATGATGCACACTCTACATATGAATAAATGAGGACTCATTCCAGGCATTGGGAACATTTACACCCGGAAAACAATTTGGCCCCATCAACCTGAGAGTAGCAACCAGACACTAATGTTAAAAATAATTAAAGGTAACAAAAATGGATACTGATTTGCTTTTTAATGTGTATGTAGACAGCATCATATGTGGTGTACTGCACAGTGATAAATAACTGCCTGCAAACTAGTCTGGATAGTATGATGGACATTGGCAGTATAAATGTTCTCATGGAATATTACTCACAGCCAGCGCTAACCTTCACATAAAACAGGTGTTGACAATTCTGCCACAGCACCCCCCTGATGACAAGAACAGCATCAGGCCTGATTGTCAGTAAGTAACAGGATTGCTCCCTCAGTGTCACTCTCACTGGGTGCAGCCATTTCAAAGCTTGTTACTTATACTATTGTGGAGCTTGTACTGCCATTTGCACCCTTTCAACGACAGCATAGAGACAGTAGTAGAGGTTCTAGTAGTAGAGATAATGTAATCCGTCCACAGCCTTTATTGGTTTGTAGTGACAATAATAAACATTGACTGGGCTATTCACAGAGGTAGGTTACACTTGTGAGTAATGTTTGCTTGTAACTGTATTCTTTCACTTTTGAGTACATTTCCTTCTTGTGGCTATTCACAAAGTCCAAGTGTAAAGTTACTCAATGGTGTAGACTTACACCTCTCCACCCTTGCAAAAGGGGTTGGAGACTAATTTACAAGTGTAAGTTATTACTAAGAACACAAAAAAACAGTAGTAAGCCTTGAAGCTATCATGTCCAACGCCTGATACGGCAACACCCTCCAATAGAAAATAATGAAGGAAAGGACTTAAATATTAAACTTCATAGGAAACAATGTTAGTTTATATTAAAATACGTACAATTGTTAAAAATCTAAATAAGAATAGCATCTATGTTTTAATAATATCATATTGTAATTATCTTTTTGCATTTTTAAATATTTACGATAATGAATTGAATTAAAATATGTTTAAATTACTTTTATAATATGTTCAAATTACTTGTAATTAATTCTGTACATCACCTTTAATAATTTATATTGCATTATGAACTTCTTTTACTTTAGTTCGGAATTTCTTTTTAAATTACACATGAGAAAAATAATTTTGCTTTAATTTAATATATTTTGAATCATTACATTTTTAATTAAAATTAAGTGATTTGTACGGTGGCATTTTTATTTTTGCTCCAAGGGAAAAGTAAAAGCATTTATTGAAATTGGAAAAAGTTTATAAAAATAATATATGTTAAATGTTGAACTAAAGAAAAAATAGTAAAGCAATAAAATCTAATTGTAAAATAAATCTTTATTGAATGCAACTGTACTGAATTAAATAAACATTTATCTTCACGATTTTAAATTACCAAGTATTTACTCAACTAAATTAAAAACTATTTTGGATGTACATTAGTAAATAATAACGTGATGTATCGAATTAATTAAAAGTAATTTAATTACATTTTAAAAATGTATTGTTAAATTCTTTTTAAAACGTAATACAGTTATTAAAATATTTTATAATTAAATAAAAAATATGTAGTACTTTTTTATACAGTTTTAAACATTAAATTATATTTATTTATATGTTTAACTATTTAAAATAATGTATCTGATGTTTACTTTATTTCCTGTAGTGTTTTATTTAATGTCTCAAACTCCATTGATTTGTTTGGGTGGCCATGTGTTGTGCTGGCTTTACCTCAGCTCTGAGCTAGAGTAATTTACTACTGTTTTGGATCCCTTTTTGGCTGTAGTAATTTCAAAAGGGCAGTTTGTGACTGGCAATGCTCTAACTCATTTGGGGGTGAGTATACATACCTCCCTAAGCTCCTCCTTGACTTCCACTTTAACCCTTCCCTATTACTCCCTATTCACTTCCCCCTTAGCAGTAAGTATTCTCTATTTTCCAACCACTCTTCTCTGCCCTTCCTATGTTTGCTATTAAAACGTATACTTACATGTGCAGAGACTTCACAGTTGGAGTGGAGGCCTCTGCACTGAAAAAGATAGCAGCGGCGGAGCCACAAACCCAACGTAAACTGCATGTAAACTCTGCATGTAGGTTTGTGAATAGCATTTTGTGGTATGTTTTGTAGTACTACAAAATGTATTAACAAAATGCAGTTTCCAAATAGGCCCCTCTGCCACCAGTTTTCAGCTTCCGGATAGTGGATTTTTCCACTGGAATAAATCAAATAATCACTGTCTATTTTTGCAAATATTTAGTTGTCAAGTTTAAAACTTTTATTTCATCATCATCATAAAATCTTTATTTCGGTAAAAAAATACCATAAAAGCACAGGTTAAAACATGGACAGATGTATAGGTGTTACAGTTTATACATGACAATTAATTATTGCAAATCACATCCAAATTAGAACAATAAAATTGAATTCTATTAAAAACATGTCAGTATTTTTAAATGTAAAAAAAAGAGACGGAGCAAGTTTATGAATTAGCCCATATACCATGCATTAGCCCTGGTCAATTAAAACAGTAAAAATACACCACATAGCTGCCAGAAACTTCGAAACAGCAAAAACAATTGGTCCAGCGGTGTCAGTTTTCAATATTCTAAGTGCATGCGCACATTTTCAGTTCCTGAACCAAAGCAAGTTATCAAGAACTTGGGGGTCCACCTTGAACAGGAGCTGTCCTTGAAACAACATGGAAATTACACAGTGGGGTCATGTTTTCATGTGATAGGACTCCTTCGTAAGGTATTTCTGCTCCTCCCTGACTCCACTAGAAAGACTCTGGTACAGGCCTTAGTGCTCAGTCGGCTCGACTATTGCAATGGCCTTTTGGCATCTGCAAATGAAGAGGTACTGGACCCACTTCAAGTGATACAGAACACTGCGGCCAGGCTGGTCTTCAATGCTCCTCCCAGATCCCCTTCTAAACCTCTGTTAGATAAACTCCATTGGCTATCTGTCCGCCAAAGAGTGAATTTCAAGATATGTTGTATATTACATAAGAGACTACATGACTTAGGACCCTCTTATTTGGCAGAGAAATGTGTCCCATATGCTCCCACACGTGCCCTAAGGTCAAGTAATCTGCTCCTTCTGAGGGTCCCCTTGATTAAAAGGGCCAGACAGGGAGGTAAATCACTGTCAGTGGTGGTCCCAACATTATGGAACAAACTTCCTCTTCTGCTGAGACAGTGCTCGGACCACTTTGTTTTTAGGAAAAAACTGAAAACTTTCTTGTTTCAGGCCTAATCAGTTAGGCCTAGATTTAATCATACATGAATCTCTGTTTAGGATTAACTGCCCCATCATTATGCCACTGTTGTTTCTGGAGCGCGGAGATACTCCTTCGAGAGTTTATTCAAGCGCGTTATAAACCCGCAAATAAATAAATTGCCGAAACCAAGGTTTTTGCACAATGGGATAAGCCAATGCCTTCTCGATTTTAAATAGGCAGGGCAAAAAAAGAAGACACGTGTCTCCAATTCACTTTCACATTCGCACTTAGGACAGTTTTTCGGAGCAGACATGGCCTATTTGCATGGGGTCGAATGCCATATCTCCATTGCACATACAGTTTTCTGGCTAACACTGGGTAAATTATATCTAGGAAACATTCAAAACAATATGTATCTTTCATCAAAACAAAAGTAGTGGTTCTGGAGCCGATATTGGGATTACACAGGGCCACGTTCAAGTTCTCAGTGCGATATACCTTCACCAGCGTAATGGCCGAAATCACTTTGCAACCCTGCTCAGGGTCAGACCATAGGACGTAAAGTCCCAACCTGGTCAATTCATTCTTGATATACATAAGCCAGGGGATTTTGAGTATGCTCGGGGAAGTGAGTATTTCCCTGAGCTCCTGCCTATAGTTAATCAGCGTTGGCTTGGCCCAAAGATGACGCCAGAACCTTAGTGGTTTTAGAGCTAACTCCTCATCGATTGGCAAAATCCCCATATCGAGTCTTAGTGGGAAGAGCGGGGTACTGGGCTGAAGGGCTAGCAAGTGCCTTAGAAAGTTGTTCTCTACCCAAGTGAATTGGGTGTTGTTACAATGACTCCATAGTTCACCGCCGTGCATACTTTCACCCCTAGCTTGAGATTTGTAGACCTCCAAAGGGGGGCAAGAGGTTTAGTCGTTGAGACATTAGATAGTTTGCGGATCCCACCAGATAATTGGGCAAGTTTTAGTTGGGATTTAGTTTTCTGGGGACTCCACGGCAGACTCTCATTAATTGTGACCCCTAGGTAAACAAAAGTGCTTACCCTTTCCAATCTTGTTTTACCTATGGCGGGATCGGGTCTTGTGGTTCTAGGCGGGTTGAAGATCATGTATTTTGTTTAAAGTGAGTTGATCTCCAGTCCCCGAGCAACACAAAATTCTACAAAACCATCCAACGTCCGTTGAATGCCCATTGGGGATCTAGAGAGCAAGAGGGTATCATCGGCGAACATTATCGCCGGTACCCTATTCCCTGCTAGCTTGGGTGCGTCATTATGCCGGACCCCGTTAAGGTGAGCGATTACCCGATTGACGTAGAGGCAAAACAGGGTCGGTGCAAGCACACAGCCCTGCCTTACCCCCGGTCAATGGGGAATCTAGATGTTAATTTGCCACTCTTCCCGCATCTAACTTGCGTGAAGTTAGCCTCATGTAGCCTTATCAGGACTGAAAGGAGGTGGATGGGAACACCCTGCGCGGGAAGAACACTCCAGAGTTTGCTCCTGGGTACAAGATCAAAGGTGGAGCGTAGGTCAACGAACACCATATAGAGGCTGCCACCCTGTATACGTGCCGTTTTTTAGTGCAGTAGCACTAGTCGAAAGATTTGATCCATGGTCGAGGTGTTCTCCTGAACCCCGCCTGATAAGGGCTGAGTATTGCATGCTCCTCCATCCAGTCCTGTAGCCGTTCCAAAATAAGTCTCGCAAAGATCTTTTGGGGAACATCAATGATACTAATAGGTCTGTAGTTGGATGGGAGCAGAGGTGAGCCCTTTTTAAATATAGGGACTATCTCTGCTCCCAGACAAGTACTGGGGAGAGCCATACCTCTTAGGATTGCATTTAATACAGTCCGGAGATAGGGACCCCAAACTTTCGGCTGGTACTTGAAGAGGTCACTCGGGAGTTTGCCCAGACCGGGTGCTTTATTTGAAGCAATTTTGTTAATAGCGATGCACACCTCATCCACCGTTACCTCACACTCCTCTAACAGAGTATTATGCGGGAGAAATGTTGGGAGATTAGGGTGTTCATCATCCGGGGGAGCCTCGCTCAAGTAGAGAGCCTGGAAATGTCCTTCCCATACTACTGGAGCTAGGTTGGTTTCTACAGCAGTTTTCGGTTGACCTGTGCCGTTATTAATTATGGACCAAAATGTTTTATAGTCTTTGGTGTCCAGGGTGGCAGATAAACTGATCCACTTTTCCTGCTCCCACTCTTCCCTCGCGCACTGGGTGAGCCTTTTATATGGAGCCCTCCTGTCTTTGATCGCTATTCTATTGTTATCTTTGAGGGCCATCACTAGCTCTGACTTGGCTTTCCTGCATGCCTTATTATACCAGGAAGATCAGGGGACCCCTTTACCCTTCTTAGACACCCTGGGATTCAGTACCTCAGGTAGGTTAGTTGCTAGGTCCCCATAGAGCACCTCAAGTTGTGATAGAGAATCCACAGACAATAGGGGTTCAGGTAGGGTTGCAACCTCTGTCAGAAAGGGAATCGCCTACTTATACAATTTCGCTACCTGTTCTGGGTTTTTCTCAAGACGAGACCATCTAATACTACGCCTATTTTTAGTCAGGTTGTTATTTTGACCATCTCCCATTACTGGAGCTCCGTTTCTACCAACTTTTGGCAGGCCCATTTCTAAAATTAAGGCGTTATGATCACTATCCACTCTAGACACTACAGTAAGATCAATTGCCCTCGGCCAGAGCCTAAATTCCGGTAAGATGTAATCAAGATGAGACGTTTGCCCTGGTTTATTATATGTACATTTGGCAGGAATGTCCGAGGGAGTACGGCCATTACATGCACGTAGAGAGTGTGAAGGTTGGTTCCGTGACCTGAACTGCTAGTGGGGACCATGCCCTAAGAGGCGGCGCTTGGGTCGTAGGGATTGACCAGTGGTCATCCTCTGCCATTAGAGTTCCTTCATTGAGTCCCTCTAGGGGCTCAAAGTGGCAGTTTAGATCTCCCCCTACCACTATATTGAATTCATTCCGAATAGATGAGATGAAGATGGAAAGGTCATTAAAAGTGCTGGACTCTTTGCCTATGCTAACGGGACGTGAATAGACATTAATCAATGCTAGCTTATAGGCATTTGGCCAGCCAAGAACCGCGCATTGAATGTCTCTAGAGTGAGTAGTGAGTGTTGTAGCTTTACAGCCCAGATGTGATCCCACCCAGACAGTGAGGCCTCCCGAAGGACGACCTCGCCCTCCCCAAACTGCCGGGATATGGAAAGAGGCGAAGCCCACCCTGAAATGCTCCTCGCACTCCCATGTCTCCTGGAACATGCACACATCGTTTGCATCCACAAAGGATCCCCATGCTGGGCAGGCAAGTTTGTTGGCTAATCCTGCCAGATTCCGGGACAGTAATTTTATTACATGTTCATTTTGGCCCCTGGCTCTTCTCTTACACTGGTCTAGGTTGGCCTCCTCAAGCGGGCCTGTTTCACCTATAGAGCTATGGGTAGGCTCCCTCTCCCCCATAAGATTAAACACAGGCTCCTTATGCAACGGACAGTTACTTGCAGCCACTATAGTCAATGCAACCACCTCTCGGCTTGTACTCTTCCCATCCCTTATTGCATCCTGCGTCTGTCTACCTGGATCAGTCCCCTCTTCCGGGTCTTTCTCTGAATCCACCTGATTTATACGCCCAGTACTGCTAACCAATTTGCTCGGATTCAGTCAATCCACCGCATCTAAAGAACTAAATCTATTGTGTAGGGAAACGGCCTCAGTTACCCGATATTCTCTGGGGCTTCTGTGGTTAATGCCAGTCCTAGCTAAGGGGCCTACCAGGTTCCATGATGAATCTCTACCAGTACTGGTGCATGCTGGAGCCCGGGGATAGAAATACGAGAGGGGGAGGGACTGTATGGCTGTCTCACCTGTGGGCTGTGACCGCTGACATATATGAGACATTGTCCGTGTGTCCCTAAAATTTATTATGACACAATCTCCCGTATGACCCTTAATTCTATGGCCCACCCATGAAACCCTACGGACAAGCAAAATTTTGCTTGTTACGTTTGGCGGTGATGGTCTGTGTTTAATAAGCCAATCAGTTGCTTTATTCTTTAAAGAAGTGTGTGTCTCTTCGTTGCTATTCATCAACGGTGGGACCCCTACTAAAACTACAACAAAGGGGCTACATTCTGGAGGGAGATCGATTCGCATGCTAGGTATTTTGATGTTACAATGGGGATTTGGGGCAGCGTTCTGAGTATTTCTAGTGTTATCCTTACTCTGGGGGTGCCTATCTGACTCATTCTTGGGTGGCCCAGGTTTGGCCGGGTGTGAACCCTCAGACCCCTGGCCCAGCCGCTCTTGCGTTGCCATGATGTGCCCGGGTGTAGTCGATCGCACGCTCTCAGCCACCTGGGTCTTTTGATGGTTTGCCATTGGCAGTGACCTTCCCCTGTTTGTAAGGTTTAAATCAATGGGGGTTGGGGGAGAATACTCAGTACTGGGATTGCTAAAGTTTGTTACAACACCAGAGATCTGCTCTAAGGCGTTAGAAATCGTTTGTAAGTTTGCCTCAATGGCTGACATTCTATTCATTAGGGGCATTAAACAATCCACAACAATGGACCCCACTTTCTCCCAAAAAGCACTATTCAAGGTAACCACAGGAACCACAGGAGTATCTGGGGCAGTTGGAGTCAATACAGGTATCACAGTCTCTGGCTCTACATTATGTTCCACGGTTTTCTGTCCATCTTCACGCGGCCTTGGTGGCCTGGTTACAGTGGAGCATTTTTCATTATGTTGGCCCCCAGCCCTCTTCTTGTTTTTTGGGACCTTTAGTGACTCCTTTCTGCCCTTATGGGGTGCATTTTTAGACCTGGTTATTGCACAGGCTGGCTGGACCGGTGATTTGTTTTCTGCCACCGAATACCCCAGTGTCAACAATGTAGCATTGCCCAGCAACAGAGGGTCATTGATGGTGAGATTAAAGGGTTGGGGGGGTGGGGAGTCCCGTAGATGTCCATCCTCCATTTGGGACTTCCTAGTCCCGGTCCCAATGACAGGCGTCATTCCGTTACCGCGATCTCTTGGGCGATTACGTTAGATACTCTTGTGATGAAGTAGTCCAAGTTTCCCATGGGACCCCCCCCCCTTAGGCCCTTTGTTTTCCTTTGTGACACCACTTTCCATAGCTGAATATGCAACCCTCTGGGACAATTAGCTAAATCCAGAAGTATAAAGGCCAGTCAATTAGTCCTAACAGTAAATTGCTCGACAGCCAAAGTTCCAGCGGCAATGTTAGAGGTTAGGCCCTGCCCGGCCTACTCCGGCCTCAAACGGGCCGGCCCTTGGCCCGGGCTTCGCGTAGCTAGGGTAGGGTGTTTAAATATCGATTACAAAAATATAGTTGACACAAATATAGTTGTATAAATATCGATGACAAAAATATCGACTCCCTATACCTAAACAGGTAAGTACATAAATATCGACTCAAAAATATAGATGTAATAAATATAGATGTAAAAAATATCTACTTTATTAATTAATATAAAGTACATTAAATAATTAAAAAATATAACTATTATTAACAAAATACATTACATTACTTTTATATTTTAACTATTTATAACAAATTAACTACATTTGCTCATTATAAACTTAATAAATGTGTACATATACATATATTTAACACATAAAAGTATATAACAAAAATACATACATTTAATAAAATTATGAAAAAATTAATAGTTTGATAGCGAAGGGGTAAAAATTACTATTCCCACTCCAGTGAGTACAACAGAAGGGAAAGCGCTGGATAGCGTAGGGGTAAAAATTACTATTCCCACTTCAGAGGGTGCAACAGTAGGGAAAGCGCTGGATAGCGTAGGCATAAAAATTACTATTCCCACTCCACAGGGTACAACAGTAGGGAAAGCGCTGGAACTCAAAAAAAATAATAAACCGTCTATCAAATTTAGTATAAAATTTAATGTAGATTATAAACATATTTAATATATACATTTAAATATATTATTATTAGCAAACACCTACACACCTAAAATTAATTACTCAATTACATTTAATATTTACTATTTAATTAATGATTATTAATGTATTTTCAAAATATTTATTTAATTAATTAATTGACAGCTTTCACACCATATACACTTATAAACACCACAACACAAACGAAAATGTATTTACTCTTTTAAAATTATTAATTATTTATTTATAATTAATTTATAATTAATTTATTAATTATTCAATAAAAATTTAATGACTTCACTACATTTTCACTTAAATAGTCCACTACACACACCTAAAATTAATTAAACAATTAACATAATTAATTAACATAATTAATTATCAATTAACTAATTGAAATTAATTAACTAATAATTATTAAACAATTTGTATTAAATTAACACATTAATTAATCAATTATTTTAATATATTTAAATTACTTCCCACCCTATTTCCCTATAAACCCACAACCCGCTATGGAACTAATAACAATAAATTCAACATAAAATACATTAATAACTAATAAAATGCTACAACATATAATTAATTAACAAACAATACTCATTAAAAACACTAAATTACTTATAATTATTACAAAATCGATATTTTTGTTAACTATGTTTTTGTAAACGATATTTATTGCAACTATATTATTGTTATCGATATTACTTACCTGTCTGTCGATATTCTGGTCAAACTATATTTTTGTTGACGATATTTCTTCTTGTCGATATTTCTGCGGAGATATTTATGTAACTCGATATTTTGCCGTCGATATTCCCGCTCTACACCGTAGCGGGGGCATATACAAATATTAAGGCTGAGAGCAGCAAGCAATAAGGCACAGGTGATACAAGTGCGGGGCTCCTGGGAGTTGGAGTCCTGCTGACACTCCCCACACGCCCTCGGATGCGGCAGGTCCCAAGCTGGCAAAAACCGCTGTGAGCGGCACCCAGTCCATATAATCTCCTTCAAGCTCTTTTGCCAGCAGTCCTTATGAGCTTTACCAGCAGTAGCCTAAATGTCAAAAACCCAGCCAGGCTGCACAACCTATTGTGCCTAAAGTGCCTCAAGCAGGAATTTAAGTTGGGCTTAGCAACAGATTTTATGTTCTTTAGGCTCTCACCGAGCACGAACACAGCTCCTACCAGCGCCCACCAAAAGCCTCCAGTAGTTTAAGAACTCTCGTACCTCCTTGAAACTGGAGGATTCAATCTCCGCCTTCCGTGTTCCCAGGCTGCAATTTCATCGGAGTCCTGAAATAACAATTAGCTCCGTCTAGGCCCCCAGGCTCGTAACGCCAGGGCTCAGTTCACATTAACTTATTTTCGCCTCTCCAGACCGATAAAAAGTCCTGGCAGCTTTTCCGCGTTCTCCGCGCCTCGGAGCAATCCACCATTCCACCCTTCACTGCCGTCTCCTCTGCAGTGGGCGGGGCATCAATCAGCAAATGCGCCGTTACTGCGGCACTCTCTTCCTTTCTGCTCGGAGTCACAAGCAACATTTACAAACTAAAGAGTTCCACAAAGATATCAAAGTGAATGTGATGCTTCAAACTTACCTTAAAAAGCAAAAAAGGACCCTTGAACAGTATTTAAGCAGAATTATCCATAATTATCTCATATGAATGATGATAAAAAACCTGACAACAAAGTGAAGTGGAGTGAATACTAGCAAGGTGTGACGATCTTTGTCATATTTCTAAAAATGACAGACGAAATTACAATGAGCTCCTTCCTCTCAAATATTGGGCAACAGGAGTTCCTTTAGCGGCCTCCAGTGATGTGGTATGCACACTCAAACATTTTGCAAAGCATTGGTAAAAAGGTGTTGGCCATGCCAGCATAGGAAATCAATGAAGGTGAGCAGCTGTAGTGTAGTTCCTATTTTCCCAATAGGCTCTGCGCATTGGAATAACATAAACGATAGTTTAGACGTAGGAATGAGGTCGACTAGGTCTCTATTGAATATGTTAGACTTAATTAGGTTTGCCAGCTAGCTCAGAGGTCACTAGAAACTTTCTCGAATGAACAGGGAGGAGTGAACTTCCCTGATTAGACAAGAAGGGATTAGCTTCTGACAACCGCAGAAACATGACAACTTTGCTCCCCAGAATAAGGAGTATATCTCCAGAGTCATGTGAAAACAATAGATAGCTATTTCACTCAGTCAATCGTGCATACTTAGTTTCACCAGAGTGCAGAGAAATAGAGAGACGGGCGTTTTCAATAAAAGGTGTTATTTATTGAGCAGTCTTCTTTCTCATGCAAGAGAAGTGAATTGCTACAATTGCAATACTTGTCATCAAGTAAAGTGCGTACAGTAAAAAGAGTATTATGAAATAATACTGTAAAAGCATTGATATGGTTTCTGAGCCATATAATACTTAAAAGGTATAAAATATATACAATTACATTCAATGATAAAAGTTGATTAAACGTCCTCAACTGATGTTTCTAAATACGCCTACCCCAGTGTACCTAACCTAAGCCTACTACGTGGGAAGGAGTAAAGGAGTTTTTAAGTTAAGTTAGTTTTGCCAAGAATCTGACTCAAGAATTCTCTAAGGATCTAATCATCTCCGTACCTTGGTTTTAGAATGAAGGAGGTCTTGTATCTGGCTCTCAGGACTCGATCTCCCAGTAACCCGCAAGGGTGACTGGAAACACTGGAGCTGGATTTTCTCGGCAAGAGAAAAAGACAGCGTCTTTCCCAGTGCGTCAAATGGGAGGGACGGCTTTCTTCGGCACTCGCATCAGCTGGGCTTTGGATAAGTAGATAGCAGCTCTGCTCCAAACCACCGTGTGTTGCTTAAGGCAAACGCTGGTATATTTATACCTGGAAGGTGCCGTGTTTGACGTAAGGTTGGACATAAGACGTCAATAAAAGATGTCATTAAGAACTGGCCATTCTTTTGGACTCGCAGGAGTTCTAGGACAAATCAAAGCAAAAGCATGGGGAATTCCCAGGTTGCTGGAGGTTTGGTTTGTTGAAAGAACTTGTTGTACTTTCTAGGAGTCTAAGGAAGTAGCCGTGCCGTATTTGGATTGCATTGTCTATTACTAAATATGGATATGATTCTTATGCCTTTATACGGGTATGATTTGTTATAACCACATAAGGGCATAAATCGGGAATATTTAATTAGGGCCCTAGATACGATCACAACACAGCATCCTTTGCAATGCTCAGAAGATGTGTCCATTCACATCCAGGTCTACATTTACTAAGACTTTGCATTAGTGTGTTGCCATTTGTTGTGGCGCAGCCCAAATGCAAAATCCATTTGGACATTTACTAACCCATGCAAATTCAATTTGTGTGGCTTTGCAATTCTTAATACATATAAGGCTATTATACTGCCTTGTACTTTGCATCAGGTAGACGCCACATGGGAGGAGCATGGATTCTCTCTATACCTACACCCATATATTGTGACACATACCCAAATTTACATAGATTTGAGTACCTGGGCTTGTGCCTAAATGCTGTGCCTACCTGAGAGCGGTGTAACCAGAAGAAATATCTTTATTTCTACTTGATACTTCCTCTTTCTATGGGATGGGTGCTGCATTCTGCAGCGTAAGTAGAAAGAGAAATATGCCTCTGAGGATTGTTTTTGTGCAGGAAGGTGTCCCTGGCACAGTCATGTGGGTGTTTCCTTGGGCACGGGTGTGTAGGTGCTGTGTTTTTACAGCTCTGTTTCAATAATAAGTTATATGACAAAAGTTCAATAAATGTAGATATTTTTAATCTTCATTTAGTACATCCAAGAGAGTGACAATACTTCTTGACTCTCAGTATTGTATATCATACAGTTTGATGTTCATCAATCGAAAACAACGTATATCGCTTATTCCCAATGCATTTTGGCATTGCCTTCATCAGGGGCATATCTATTGAAAAAATAAACATAAACTAATTCACTAATGCGAACACGCCACTGAATTGTGTCCACCACCGTGAGTGGACTAGTACATATAGTGACTGATCGATAAGAGTGTATGACCACCATGTGGTTTGAAATGAATCAATGGGAACTAACCAAATAAGAGACAGACTTAGAAAAATGTGCTCTAAAAAAGTGCTAAAAAAAGTGCTCAAAAACGTACGCGGTGGACTTTAAATTATTAGATGTGACTGGTTGGGGCGTGCTTAAGGCGTGCAGTTGGGTGAATAACTATATGCACCCATATAGATTATAGCTGCGTAGTAAACCAGTTAGAAACGACGTAGCGTACATTTAGCATGCAGTAACTAAGGGTTTGCGGCAAGGAAATAGGCTTACCGCATATACAAACGCTGTTAAAGGTGTACACACCAATATGCACCGGTGTTCGTGTTATCTAATATGTGTTTATTTAATATGTGTTCATTTAACATTTCTGATTTGATGTTTATTTTCTTTCACAACTGTTAGTTTCTTGCTTTAAGTTAGTTCAGCCAACCATTGTTATTATTACACACATATTTTTTTTACTTTACTTTTTTAACTTTATTTTTCACGAACGCCGGTGCATATTGGTGTATACACCTTTAACCTGCTCACGGTAGGCATGTACTTAACCTCGCACTCCCCGCCCATACACGCCACACGTTTCCAGTTTTGGGACACGGAAGTATCTGTGGCGTCCTCGCCGACGATATCCCAGAAAGATCCCTGCAGCGTTTGTATATGTGGTAAGCCTATTTCATGTCTGTCGAGTGATCCAAGCTTTGGTGTACATCCTAAAACTTGTACATTGGAAACAGAGTTGAAAAACATTGGTTCTTAAGTGCCAAAGTGCAGACGGTCGTCTTCCTATCGGATGTTTGACTATATTTATTTGAGTGGGCGGTTGCAGGGGGGGGCGCACACATACTCATTTTTGGGAGCTGGCACTAATTTATAAGACTTTTATCCACAGCAAGACAAAAAAACAAAGGAGGTAAAAAAGGAAAAGGAAGAAGGAAAATAGTGACAAAGAAAGAAAGAAGGTATGAATAGGAACCTGCAAGAGGGAAATAAAAGAGGCAGGGAGTATCTTGTGGATGAAAGAGGCATCAGGTGGAGTCAAGATTAGGCAGCATGGGGATTTGCCACCCCTGATATTCATAGTGCTGACTGCGGGTTTCTGATCAAAACGTTGGGCCCCAGTTCGGGCTATGACAGAATGTACATGATCACAGCATTCTGACTTGAACATTTACATCAATGATCTCTCGTGTGGGTTTTATGTTATGAGTGCAGGTTACACTTCAGTTACTGGTCAAAATACATCTCCAGAAACAAAAGCCATAGAATAATTATTAGCTTGTCAGTGCTTTAATACAGCCTTGATTACATGTTATTAAGCCTCACTAAATTTATTATGACACAATCTCCAGTATGATCCTTAATTCTATGGCCCACCTATGAAACCCTACGGACAAGCAAAATTTTGCTTGTTACGTTTGGCGGTAATGGTCTGTGTTTAATAAGCCAATCAGTTGCTTTATTCTTTAAAGAAGTGTGTGTCTCTTCGTTGCTATTCATCAACGGTGGGACCCCTACTAAAACTACAACAAAGGGGCTACATTCTGGAGGGAGATCGATTCACATGCTAGGTATTTTGGTGTTACAATGGGGATTTGGGGCAGCGTTCTGTATATTTCTAGTGTTATTCTTACTCTGGGGGTGCCTATCTGACTCATTCATGGGTGGCCCAGGTTTGGCCGGTGTGAACCCTCAGACCCCTGGCCCAGCCGCTCTTGCGTTGCCATGATGGGCCCGGGTGTAGTCGATCGCACGCTCCCAGCCACCTGGGTCTTTTGATGGTCTGCCATTGGCAGTGACCTTCCCCTGTTTGTAAGGTTTAAATCAATGGGGGTTGGGGGAGAATACTCAGTACTGGGATTGCTAAAGTTTGTTACAACACCAGAGATCTGCTCTAAGGCGTTAGTAATCGTTTGTAAGTTTGCCTCAATGGCTGACATTCTATTCATTAGGGGCATTAAACAATCCACAACAATGGACCCCACTTTCTCCCAAAAAGCTCTATTCAAGGTAACCACAGGAACCACAGGAGTATCAGGGGCAGTTGGAGTCAATACAGGTATCACAGTCTCTGGCTCTACATTTTGCTCCACGGTTTTCTGGCCATCTTCCGGCGGCCTTGGTGATCTAGTTACAGTGGAACATTTTTCATTATGTTGGCCCCTAGCCCTCTTCTTGTTTTTTGGGACCTTTAGTGACTCCTTTCTGCCCTTATGGGGTGCATTTTTAGACCTGGTTATTGCACGGGCTGGCTGGACCGGTGATTTGTTTTCTGCCACCGAATCCCCCAGTGTCAACAATGTAGCATTGCCCAGCAACAGAGGGTCATTGATGGTGAGGTTAAAGGTTTGGGGGGGGTGGGGAGTCCCGTAGATGTCCATCCTCCATTGGGGACTTCCTAGTTCCGGTCCCAATGACAGGCGTCATTCCGTTACTGCGATCTCTTGGGCGATTACGGTAGATACTCTTGTGATGAAGTAGTCCAAGGTTCTCATGGGACCCCCCCCCCTTAGGCCCTTTGTTTTCCTTTGTGACACCACTTTCCATGGCTGAATATGCAACCCTCTGGGACTGTTAGCTAAAACCAGAAGTATAAAGGCCAGTCAATTAGTCTTACCAGTTAATTGCTCGACCTCCAAAGTACCAGCGGCAATGTTAGAGGTTAGGCCCTGCCCGGCCTACTCCGGCCTCAAACGGGCCAGCCCTTGGCCCGGGCTTCGCGTAGCGGGGGCGTATACAAATATAAAGGCTGAGAGCAGCAAGCAATCAGGCACAGGTGATACAAGTGCGGGGCTCCTGGGAGTTGGAGTCCTGCTGACGCTCCCCACACACCCTCGGATGCGGCAGGTCCCAAGCTGGCAAAAACCGCTCCGAGCGGCACCCAGTCCATATAATCTCCTTCAAGCTCTTTTGCCAGCAGTCCTTATGAGCTTTACCAGCAGTAGCCTAAATGTCAAAAACCCAGCCAGGCTGCACAACCTATTGTGCCTAAAGTGCCTCAAGCAGGAATTTAAGTTGGGCTAAGCAACGGATTTTACGCTCTTTACGCTCTCACCGAGCACGGACACAGCTCCTGCCAGCGCCCACCAAAAGCCTCCAGCAGTTTAACAACTCTCGTACCTCCTTTAAACTGGAGGATTCAATCTCTGCCTTCCGTGTTCCCAGGCTGCAATTTCATCGGAGTCCCGAAATAACAATTAGCTCCGTTTAGGCCCTCAGGCTCGTAACGCCAGGGCTCGGTTCACATTAACTTATTTTCACCTCTCCAGACCGATGAAAAGTCCTGGCACCTTTTCCGCATTCTCCGCGCCTCGGAGCAATCCACCATTCCACCCTTCACTGCCGTCTCCTCTGCAGTGGGCGGGGCATCAATCAGCAAATGCGCCGTTACTGCGGCACTCTCTTCCTCTCTGCTCTGAGTCACAAGCAACATTTACAAACTAAAGAGTTCCACAAAGATATCAAAGTGAATGTGATGCTTCAAACTTACCTTAAAAAGCAAAAAAGGACCCTTGAACAGTATTTAAGCAGAATTATCCATAATTATCTCATATGAATGATGATAAAAAACCTGACAAAAAAGTGAAGTGGAGTGAATACTAGCAAGGTGTGACGATCTTTGTCATATTTCTAAAAAGGACAGACGAAATTACAATGAGCTCTTTCCTCTCAAATATTGGGCAACAGGAGTTCCTTTAGTGGCCTCTAGTGATGTGGTATGCACACTCAAAAATTTTGCAAAGCATTGGTAAAAAGGTGTTGGGTGTTGGCCATGCCAGCATAGGAAATCAATGAAGGTGAGCAGCTGTAGTGTAGTTCCTATTTTCCCAATAGGCTCTGCGCATTGGAATAACACAAACAACAGTTTAGACGTAGGACTGAGGTCAACTAGGTCTCTATTGAATATGTTAGACTTAATTAGGTTTGCCAGCTAGCTCAGAGGTCACTAGAAGCTTTCTCGAATGAACAGGGAGGAGTGAACTTCCCTGATTAGACAAGAAGGGATTAGCTTCTGACAACCGCATAAACATGACAACTTTGCTCCCCCAGAATAAGGAGTATATCTCCAGAGTCGTGTGAAAACAATAGATAGCTATTTCACTCAGTCAATCGTGCATACTTAGTTTCACCAGAGTGCAGAGAAATAGAGAGACAGGAGTTTTCAATAAAAGGTGTTATTTATTGAGCAGTCTTTTTTCTCATGCAAGAGAAGTGAATTGCTACAATTGCAATACTTGTCAACAAGTAAAGTGCATACAGTAAAAGGAGCATTATGAAATAATACTGTAAAAGCATTGATATGGTTTCTGAGCCATATGATACTTAAAAGGTATAAAATATATACAATTACATACAATGATAAAAGTTGACTAAACGTACTCAACTGATGTTTCTAAATACGCCTACTCCAGTGTACCTAACCTAAGCCTAGTACGTGGGAAGGAGTAAAGGAGTTTTTAAGTTAAGTTAGTTTTGCCAAGAATCTGACTCAAGAATTCTCTAAGCATCTAATCAGCTCCGTACCTTGGTTTTAGAATGAAGGAGGTCTTGTATCTCGATCTCAGGACTCGATCTCCCAGTAACCCGCAAGGGTGACTGGAAACACTGGAGCTGGATTTTCTCGGCAGGAGAAAAAGACAGCGTCTTTCCCAGTGCGTCAAATGGGAGGGACGGCTTTCTTCGGCACTCGCATCAGCTGGGCTTTGGATAAGTAGATAGTCGCTCTACTCCAAACCACCGTGTGTTGCTTAAGGCAAACGCTGGTATATTTATACCTGGAAGGTGCCGTGTTTGACGTATGGTTGGTCATAAGACGTCAACAAAAGATGTCATTAAGAACTGGCCATTCTTTCGGACTCGCAGGAGTTCTAGGACAAATCAAAACAAAAGCATGGGGAATTCCCAGGTTGCTGGAGGTTTGGTTTGTTGAAAGAACTCGTTGTACTTTCTAGGAGTCTAAGGAAGTAGCCTTGCCGTATTTGGATTGCATTGGCTATTACTAAATATGGATATGATTCTTATGCCTTTATACGGGTATGATTTGTTATAACCACATAAGGGCATAAATCGGGAATATTTAATTAGGGTCCTAGATACGATCACAACACAGCATCTTTTGCAGTGCTCAGAAGATGTGTCCATTCACATCCAGGTCTACATTTACTAAGACTTTGCATTAGAATGTTGTCATTTGTTGTGGCGCAGCCCAAATGCAAAATCCATTTGGACATTTACTAACCCATGCAAAGTCAATTTGTGTGGCTTTGCAATTCCTAATACATATAAGGCTATTATACTGCCTTGTACTTTGCATCAGATAGCCGCCACATGGGAGGAGCATGGATGCTCTCTATACATACACCCATATATTGTGACACATACCCAAATTTACATAGATTTGAGTACCTGGGCTTGTGCCTAAATGCTGTGCCTACCTGAGAGCGGTGTAACCAGAAGAAATATCTTTATTTCTACTTGATACTTCCTCTTTCTATGGGATGGGTGCTGCATTCTGCAGCGTAAGTAGAAAGAGAAATATGCCTCTGAGGATTGTCTTTGTGCAGGAAGGTGTCCCTGGCACAGTCATGTGGGTGTCTCCTTGGGCACGGGTGTGTAGGTGCTGTGTTTTTACAGCTCTGTTTCAATAATAAGTTGTATGACAAAAGTTCAATAAATGTAGATATTTTTAATCTTCATTTAATACATCCAAGAGAGTGACAATACTTCTTGACTCTCAGTATTGTATATCATACAGTTTGATGTTCATCAATCGAAAACAACGTATATCGCTTATTCCCAATGCATTTCAGCATTGCCTTCATCAGGGGAATATCTACTGCAAAAATAAACATAAACTAATTCACTAATGCGAACACGCCACTAAATTGTGTCCACCACCGTGAGTGTATTAGTATATATAGTGACTGATCGATAAGAGGGTATGACCACCATGTGGTTTGAAATGAATCAATGGGAACTAACGAAATAAGAGACAGACTTAGAAAAACGTGCTCTAAAAAAGTGCTCAAAAAAGTATGCGGTGGACTTTAAATTATTAGATGTGACTGGTTGGGGCGTGCTTAAGGCGTGCAGTTGGGTGACTAAGTATGTGCAGCCAATAGAATATGGAATCAGCACCCATCAAGGGGATATCATAATCAGTCTTTTTTAAATAAATCAGAAGAACCTTTTCTTAAAAAACAGGTCCAGACTTTTAGTGATGGTCGTTTTCAATTCTTTATTGGTTGATCCAAAAACAGATAAAATCCAAGGAGACACCCACACATACGTGTTGGTGCTACCACTGTTGGATTCCTGTATACTCCCGAGCGGGGAGTAATCATTGGAGCACGATATACCTACAAGAGTCGATTATCTACTGCTGTGCACGGTCAAATCCCAGTTCTTGTCCCTGGCACAGTGGCATAACGAAACTTGAGGGGGCTCCTTGCAAACTACATTGAGGGCCTCCCCGGCCCACTACCTACCACTTTGGTCTCAGACCCAATGTACTATGCTGAGGCGGGCCCTGAAGCTCAAGGCCTCCCCATCACTGCTGGAACTAAGGGGGCTAATGTTAGACCACTGATAAGGCACTGTTCAGCGCTCTGCTGTCCATGCAATGCAGCGCAGTACCTGGTCTTGCTTTGCTGCTCTGCATGAACTATTAGTAAATATGCCCCCAGGGTACTGGAGTGCAGCAACCCCTTCATAGGAGCACAAAAAACATTTTTCCTACCAATATCATAGCTTCTTCTGCATTCCCAGAAGCTCTCCTCTATGACACCCCAGACAAAGGGAGAGAAACTAGGATAGGCTGCAGTGAACATCATGTTAGGTACCCGAAATATCAAGGGAGACGTCTTTTCAATTAAACACCCTCCCAAGCGCTTACGAAACCCGCCTCCACTAAACAGTCTCCAATTTACTGACTAAGCCCCAGTACTGGAAAATGTAATGAAGTCTGGTTTCTATACGTCTCAACATTTTCTTATTAAAGGGTTTGGCTTGTGATTTTAAGACAGTGGTGGATATTTCCGTAAAAATTGTGATGCTAATGTTTTCAAGAGATTTAAATTTAACTCAATTATGAACGCAGGTGTTTAGCTGTACAGTAATGTGGCAAGGCGACGATGCTTACGAACAATTAAATATCGTTTTATAAAAAAGAACAGCCTTATTTTCTTTAGGGGGGCCAATAGTGTATATTATTCGGAATACCACAGCAACAAACTCTTCTGTTGAACCCCATTTGTATTGCGAACACGAAAATGTAGAACATTTCGTTTTAGTCAGTAGAAAGGCAGGTAAAGGCAACCGACAGGCTTCTTGTTGGCAGTCTCCGAATACATGTTCTGCTTCAGCAGTCATCCTGAAAGATCAAACACCTGGCACCGTGCAGCTGATTGCTGGGCGCTGCAAGAGATTCTTTTTTCTGTGAACACCAATTGTGTAGTTTCTCTCAACATCAAAGCTCATGAGGAAATCTTCAGGGGCAACCGCATTTTCTCTGAAAAGATTTCTTTCTTCACTGTGCGTTCATCCTCCCCTGGCTTAATTCGAATCTATAGATGTGTAGAAGCCTTATGATGTCAGAAAAGTGCATATGTGAGAAAATGTATTTCACAATGACCTACAGGTGACCTTTCAATTGGTATAATGCAATACCCGTATGTTGGGTTCTCACTTTGCTGTAGTGTCGCTCGCAGCTCCCTTTCATGTCTGTCGAGTGATCCAAGCTTTGGTGTACATCCTAAAACTTGTACATTGGAAACAGAGTTGAAAACCATTGGTTCATAAGTGCCAAAGTGCAGGCGGTCGTCTTCCTATCGGATGCTTGACTATATTTATTTGAGTGGGCGGTTGCAGGCGGGGCGCACAAACACTCATTTTTGGGAGCTGGCACTAATTTATAAGACTTTTATCCACAGCAAGACAAAAAAACAAAAGAGGTAAAAAAGGAAAAGAAAGAAGGATAACAGTGACAAAGGAAGAAAGAAGGGATGAATAGGAACCTGCAAGAGTGAAATAAAAGAGGCAGGGAGTATCTTGTGGATGAAAGGAGCATCAGGTGAAGTCAAGATTAGGCAGCTTGGGGATTCGCCACCCCTGATATTCATACTGCTGACTGCGGGTTTCTGATCAAAACGTTGGGCCCCGGTTCGGGCTATGACAGAATGTACATGATCACAGCATTCTGACTTGAACATTTACATCAATGATCTCTTGTGTGGGTTACACTTCAGTTACTGGTCAAAATACATCTCCAGAAACAAAAGCCATAGAATAATTATTAGCTTGTCAGTACTTCAATTCAGCCTTGATTACATGTTATTAAGCCTCACTAAATATTAAACACATTCAAAGTACCTTTTAAAATTCATCCTGATAGTCTGAAATAAATGTAAAACTAATTTTCCAAGAATGCAATCAAAGTGTCAATAACACTCTGAGTGAATAATCAAAATATTTTGAAAATGAAATGTAGAACAGGGAAACATGATACAATAAGTCCTCGTCCTCCAGGATGCATTCTATTGAACTGAACTTGTCTCTCTTAGATTTTCAAGAATTCACTTTGCTATGTCTACAAGGTAAATTTATCTCTGGAATACAAATATGCTTCAATTGCTACTAAGCTTTTCAATTTCCATATATTTGCATACATTTTTGAGTCCTGCCAACCAGTTCTCAAGAGTGTGCGGCCAGCAGTTACTCTCAGCATTCTTACAAGAGGTCGGTTTGCAATGACACTAATCAGTGCTTCCAAAAGGGGATCTGGAAATCTGTTTTCTGGAAACCCTGGAAGCATGTGGTTCTCATGGTACCCTTGGATTCTCTGGTGTTCTTTGTGGTGTTCATCTGGCAAACAACCTTGATGGAGAAAACACAAATATGTCTTTATTTTTCCTAAAGATATTCAAATCTTTGGGGAGCGTGGCCTGCAGCCAAAGAAGATGGCCACACACTAGGTGAGCTGCGGTAAAAGTCTGCAACCGATCACCCACAATCCGGCACCATCCGTTCCAGGGAAGGTACCCACCGGCTCTGGAAGCAGTAGGGAGCCAGCGGAGTTTAACGGAGACGAACCGGCTCCCTGAATAACGCTCTGCCACCAGAAATCAGCAGCCTGGGCCGGCCATCTCACGGAAATAAAACGGAACCTGCCGCTGCTATGGGAAGTTTCTGAACAGTCACAGCCAACAGCGAGGCCTGGGGTGCTGTCGGCAGACTGCAGTGACGAGGTGCAGAGGCGATTCAGGCAGGACGGTGGTAGGACAGCGGCAGCCTGCTCCCTATACAGCCCTGTAATCCGGGGGCTCGCGGAGCCTTATCGACTGCGGCAGGCAGCGTGGCCTGGGGCATTCCTGGTGGCCCACGGCAGCAAAGGATAGTGACGGCTCAGGCGTGGCAGAGGTAGGAGAACTGTAGCTGCCCCATCGTAGGCTCCAAGATCCTGGCGCATTTGGCGTCCGTCTGGCGGCGGAGAGGGCTAAACACCACACAGCACCGATGAGGAGCGGAGTGGCTGGGCAGAGCGATAGTGCTGCGCTCCCAGGACTTATGCCTAAAGGCCTGTTGTGGCGCGGACTGGCGGGACTACTGTGGGCTCGAGGCCGCTGTAGCCCTGACTGATTTTGGTGCTCCCCCCCTGACAGACACTACGGGAGTGGGGTGCTCTTAATTGGAAGGGCCCTGAAGGAAATAAGACCGGCTCACAAGGGAGTGAGGGCTGTCCCTGAGCAAGGGTGTGAGGCCTTGGGGAGTACTAGTAGGAGAGGAGGTGTGGCATCGCAGAGGGAAGCCCCCAAGCAGCGGAGGACCGAGAACTGGCGATTCCCCCAGGGCTACCGGGCCCCTACTTGTACGCCAAATTCTAAAAGAGGGCAGTGAGAGATCCTTAGGCCTACCTCACGCGCATTGTGGGCTGACCAGCTTTTATTTGACCTTGGGGCCTGACTTGTGGCAGCCGGATCAGGCCTCCTGGGAGCCCTGGAGCAAGAGTAAGTGGCAGGCATTGTGTTACAATAATCAGACTCAACTGCGTAGAGCCAAAATGTAGCCTTGTCACGCCGTTTCAACGGCCTGCTTGCGGAAGGCTCCGGTAGGCCCCATGGGAGTGCAGCACCTCCAGCAGGGATCAAGCAAAGGAACAGGAATGTCGTGGAGCCATCCATGGTCATGGGTCGTAACAGACCACCAGCGCAAGGCCAAACAAACCACATAGACAAGTATACGGTAACCATGGGAAGGGAGGACAGCCACCAAGCGGGAGCCAACAGTGTGAAGCGGTAGACGACGGGCCCGACCCATCCCTCAGAGACACTATGATGGCCATAAAAGACATGCGAGGCACCATGGAATCCAAGCTGGACTCTGGTACAGAGGAGGTCAATCTACTCTGCGCAGATATCAGGAAAATGTCAGACTAGGTGACGGGGGCGGAAAGCGGTATTGGCACCCTCCAATCTAAAGCAAAGAGACTCGAAGATCAGGTGGCCTCCCTCACAAAAACTCAGGCTGACATTTTTGCCCGCCTGGAAGACCAGGAAGGTCGAGAGCGGCGAAACAATATTCGCATCGTGGGTGTCTCAGAGGGTATGGAGGGACCTTCCACAGAGTGGTTCATGGAGGATCTGATACTCAAGCACCTCAAACCGAAGCACCTATCAAAATTCTTCTCGGTGGAAAGAGCTCACAGCATGTTGGGGGGAGGCCCAAGCCTGGGGCCCCTCCACGCACCATCATAGCCCCAATCCTGAACTACAGGGGTCGAGATGCAATCCTGCAGGCATCGTGAGTATCAGGGGACCTTTGGATGGAGAACGTCACAATTTGCTTTCCGGATTTTATGCTACATGTTCAGCGCCAGCGGAGGTCTTTCGGATGTGTCAAGAGAGCCCTCAGAGAACAGGGAGTGAAGTACATAATGCTGTACCCGGCGCGGCTCAAAATGCTGGATGGCGAAAAAGCGTACTTCTTTGACTCACCGGCAGAGGCCAATAATTGGATGGAGGGGTGACAGACTGTGGGCAGACAGAGTGGTCAGCGCATACCGGTCCACAGCCAACCTGGTCCTGATACATCGAACAAGTACAGATCGCCACAGGAGAACCGAGAGTGTGAGCAGAATGCTGTTAAGTGACGAAGGAGGTCATAATGGTCTGAGGTGACCTCTGTTCCCAAGGGTGGGGGGATGGTATGGTTTCTGGGTCCCTGAGTCTCAAGGGGAAATGGCTACGTAGACCCAGGACATCGGCATACTCCAAAGTTACATGTTACAGGCTGAATTGTTAGTCGTTGTGATTCCAAGAAGGCCTATGCATTGGCCAACAGTGTTGAGGGAGGGCGAACCAGGGTTGGTGGGGTGGGTACTTCAGGACAATCCATTCAATGGGTGTGCACTCCGATTGCAATGTATGACTCTTTCTGCAGACTGCAGGCTTTTGTTCCCTCTTCCAGTTGAATTGGGGCTGATGGGGCAACATGCACTCTGCGAGTTTGGAAGGTGGGAGGTTGGGGACCCACTGAGGAGGGAGGCAGGGATGGGGGTGCCGGCTCTGGGAGGGGGAGTAGTTTTAAGGGGTGTTTATGTTTAGCTTATCATGACTCTAACTCATGTGCATGGCTGTCTGGTTTTAAAGCAACGCAGTGGTACATGGCTGTTTTAGGAAGTGTTGGCCCCCTCCACAAATGGGTGAAAAGGCACAAATCAGGATATAGACGTGGAACGTAAATGGGCTGGGGAACAAAATAAAGCAGACGCTAGTGTTGCAACACATGAAAAGGCATTCCCCAGACATAGTTCTCCTTCAGGAGACACATTTGCGTGGTAATAGGTGCAAGGCCCTCGACCGCTTTGGTTATAAGATGGTGGCCCACTCGAGATTCACGTCTGGCTCTAGGGCAATGGGGATCTTAGTTTGTGACACCCTACCAATGGCAATTTCTGGTACATGGACAGAGGACTCCGGGTGTATCACGGCGTGGCGGCCAGATGGGAGGGGCGAACTATAGTTATGGGCTCATGCTACATCCCACCCGGCCTGCATGCCACGCTCTACATAAAACTGGGATACTTTCTGGTGGACCCTCCACGGGGAATTCTCTTGTTGGAGTGGATACTAATGCGGTCATGGACGCTGACTTAGATAGTCAGAGTGAGAGGCAGTGTTACAGGGGGGAATGTGTCTTACTAAGCTTTGTTACCGCAATGGGGCTTGGTGACCTATTGCGAGCACATCATCCCTCCCACAGGCAATACACATTCTATTCGGCTAGACACGGGTCCTTCTCATGGTTGGATCACCTTTTTACAAAAGAAGATCAGCTGTGTGACTTTGCAGACCCCGCATTTTGGCCAAGGGAATCTCTGACCACTTCCCGGTTGACTTCCTCCTTAAGGGTGCAATGACCGCTAGGGCATCTTTCCCCAGGATAGACCCATAAGTGATAAGCTAAGGAAGGGTTCCCAACATTACTTTGCTGACGAGGTGTTTAGGCGCGTATCAAAGGCACTGCAGATGCTGCTTTGGGAGGGTGGCAACCCAAGGATAACATTGCTGAAGCTCACATGGGGAGTGTAAGATGGGGGGCTGGTCCTCCCAGACATACAACTGTACTACTGGGCGTCCCAGCTGCAGGTGGTCAACGACTGGGTGTACGGTTTGGATCCAGCTTATATTATAGACAGATATGTAATGCCCTGGGGTAACTGTGAACCACTTCTTTACTCACGAAGGCCACGCAAGGATCTACCATAGCACACAGAGGTTGTAATTCAGTGTTGGAGGGAGGCCAATTAATTCTTAGGGTGAGTGGGCTCCCTGATGGGTAGAGCCCCTCTCTGGCTTGGGGATCAGCTACTAGAGGTGACAAGATTGATCGGCTTCAAGGGATGGAAACTAATTGATATTGAGTACTTGGGCGACGTATGGAAAGGTGACGCCCCTAGACCCTTTGAATACCTTAAGAAAGAGTACCAACCCCATGACTCCCAACATTATCACTACATACGACTTACCCATACCCTGCGTTCACACATAAGTACCTGCACCTTGATCCCGGAGTATTCCCCTATGGAAGACAGGCTCCTCCTGGATCCTATTTTGGAAAAACCCATGTCAACTATTTACCATAAGCTAATAAATAACATGCCTGACCCACTGGTGTCCCTCAAGGATAGATGGGAGAAGGACATCGGGGACTAGGTTCTGCCTTGCGCAATTAAAAGTCCTGCACTGAGTGTATTATCCGCAAACCCACCTATTCGCCTGGGGAAAGAGCCTGGGGAAAGAGCCTGTCTCCCCTCTGTGTGAGAAAGGCACATTTTTATCACATCCTATGGGAATGCCCAGAGATAGTGCCCTTTTGGACCAAGGTAGCAAGAACGATGGCAGCAGTAGTGGGTTCACCGATCCCGGTGGAGCCTAGGTGGCTATTACTCATGATCAAAGGAGCCACGGACTAGTCCAGGTATAATAAGATATGGTTGGCACTGGCGGCCAGAGTGGCGAAACGTAACATAGCCAGTGGCTGGGGGGCGCAGGTGCCCCCTCAATTGGACCAATGGGAGCAGGACCTAGACTGGTGTCAGATGGCAGAGGAACCCATATACAAGTACAGGGGCTCTATCAAGAAATTGAAGAAGATATGGGGGTCTTGGCGGAAATATCGAGCCATGAGGGGGGGTCTGGGCATGGGGTATAAGTAATACCAGTTCAAGGTATGCCTATATTTGCCTCCTACTGTATGATGCAATGTTGTTCTCTTACAAGCCATATGGACAATGCGGTATAATGAAGGAGTTCATGAGCAAAGTTAATAAAAAGAATAAACATTCTTTTTTTAAAAAAAGATATTCATTCTTAATTGCCTTGAAAGTGTTTTAAAATGATTGTGTTAAGGCCTTTCTAATGTATTTCTGCATTGACGGACCTACATCAATCAATCAGCATTTGTGGAGTGCAGCACTGTGACTCCTGGTGGTATCTGGGTGTTGGGGTGTTAGGTCTCCAACGAAAAGCCAGGTCTAGAGAAAAAGGCAAAGCAGATGGTGGAAAAAAAGCAGACAAAGACAAAACAGAGGGCAGAAAAACAAACCACGAAGGCACAACAGACCAGAAGAGTTCAAAACAGGGGGCAGAATGACAGAAAAGGCAAAATAGAGGACAGACAAATTTGCAGAAAAGGCAACAGAGGGTAGCGGACTGCTGGTAAGCTGGAAAGGAGATCTGGTGCAGAGGAGGCTGGCATAGCCTTCAATAAGTAGGTCCTGGGGATGGCGAGGCACTGGGTGGTGGGAGAAGGAAAGCAGCAAGAGGACGGAAACAGCAGGAAAAAGGCAAATCAGAGGGCAGAAAAATGAGCAGAAAGGCAAAACAGAGGACAGAAAAAGGAGCAGAAAAGGCAAAACAGAGCAGAAGTGGGCAAAACAGGAGCAGAAAAAATTAGCAGAAAAGCGAAACAGGGCAGAAAAAAGCAGAAATGCAAAACAAAGATCAGCTCTGAAAAGGTGGTAAAAGTGTGTGTGGAAAGCTGAAATCTTACAGGCATGGGAAATAGGCTGAGGGGGAGAAAAAGGAAAGAGAATTGGAGTCAAGGCAAGGGTGAGCATTGCATGTTCATCTTTTGCTAGAGAAAAAGGACTACTGAAACAGAGGAATAGGTTTGGCTGATATTGCAGCCAAACCCTCAACTATTTTCCCCAGCAAGAATTACTTGGAAAACAATCAGGTTGTGTGTTAATACATTTCAGAAAACTCGGGTGGAAAGCACCTGGCCAGTCATTATCAGACAGAGTGGAATTTCATAGGGAATTCACTCAGCCGGACTCAATATTTGAGCCCTAGTCTTTTGAAGTATTTATGCTGTGTGATATGATTATCTACATTATCCTTTAGGTTGTTAGGTATTTGTGCTGTGTGTGTGCCATGATGCAGCCCATTTCTATTGTAAAGGGTCTGATGAGTGCTTGATGTAGGGGTGGTGTGATATATGGTGCACTACGCCTATTTGTTGTCTTTTCTAACAGGTGCATTATTACCATGGAGTACACAAAAAAAATACTGGAGGAATGCTTGCAATACATCTTAACACTGGCTAAGGGTAGTCCATCGTGCCATGTCAGATTAGACAGAGCTATATGTAAATCAATCTAGATCCTACTCAATTAGGAACTGACAGCCTGAACTGCCAAGCCAGATCCTCTTTGAACCAGAACACAAGCAACATGAATCCTGAAGAAAAGTTCATGAGAAGGAAGAGCTCTGCAAGCAAATGCAGCAGGTTGTGTCCAAGGGGCAGTCATGTTTGCCGGGATGCCAATGAGCAAATGTTTCTGTGAAGCCATTGATGATGGTGCGAAAAAGCTCTGAGCAGAATAAAATGGATTTCCAGGTCTGGGGAAGTTGCCCTCATTGATGGAAAGCCAGTTACTATTGAGACCACAAAGAATTTGACCTTCAGACTTAGACAGCTTTTTGGAAGTTGTAATCCTCCAGCGGCGCAAAGTGGCAGGCTGTAGCCAAAGAGTGCTCCACAAGGTCAGATACCATAACTTAGAGGTTCAGCTGAAAGGGATTTGCTACTGGGGAGATGAGCAGGAGCTCCCTCAGAGTTAGGCCAACCGGCAATGCACATTGGGTGAATTGGCTTTGAGGTATGAGAAGTACCACCAGCACCACTATCAGGGTCCAGAACCATGGGGGCTTAGAATCACTCCAACCGAGGCCAAGTGCAGGGTTCAAGATCCCAGGAGCCGGTTATGTTCCGGTAGCTCTCACAGAAGGCCTGCCAGCTAGCCTTTGTAGTCACTTCTGATGATTCAGGGTTCTAGGAGATGATCCAGGTCTCCTTCAAGCAGCAAGGCAGTTCTTAAAGCAGCAAGTAAGTCCACTGATAGTAGCAAGGCAATACTCAGTGTGTCAAAGCAGTCCTTGTGAAATCTTCCACAGGTTCAGGAGTGTACTAAAGGGGTGTTCTGAGGGTCAAATATGTGAGGGACATCCTAGCCTACCCCCAGACTGGTTCTGGAAACTTCTTCCCTTCCCCTGCCAAGGCTCCAAGGAGTCATGGGTGACAAAAGGATAGTGCCACTTTACTTTGTGTGTGCTTCAGGCAAGCCCATTGAAGTATACATGGACAGGGAACATCTCTGCCCCCAGCCATTCTGGCAGGATGGCACATCCTTGCCACACCTTCTCTCTTTTCACAAAGCTCACCAGCAGATCAATTAATTGTCAGTGATACAAGACACTGATTGCAATAATCAAATGTTTAGGGTTAAAAATTGCGAACTTCGTAGAAGTGGCATTTTCAGAATTGTGAAATCAAACTTCACCATTAAAAAAGATTTTAAATTACAAGTAATATGATATCAAACATGATATTCCTATCGGCTCCCAACCCAAAGTTCGAACTTATGAAATGTAATAACGCAATCCAATGTTATGCAATGGCAGAGATAGGCCTTACGGTTGTAAAAAACTAATTTAGGAGTTTTTCACTAACAGGCAAATAAAATGTAAACCCACATATCCTACATTTTAAATACAAGGCATCCTGCTTTATCGGCGATTTTGGCCTACCTTACTGGTGACTTATATGCACTATAAAAAAGGTTTAGGCCTGTCAAAAGGTTTATTTTTCCAGGTCATATTGGCAGTTTAAAACTGCAATACAGGCTACAAAGGGAGGTCTGAGACATGCTTTGAAGGATTACTTGAGTGGGTGATTGCTACAGCCCACTAGTAGCCTGTACTTTGTATGCCCTTGGTTGGTATGCAAGCTGTAATGCACATAGAACATATCATCGGACTACACTGGATACACACACAACATGTAAAGACTAATGCAATTATTATATATAGAGCAGTCAGTACTTTCCAGACCCAGGCAGAAATTAGAGTCCAAAACCATCCTGCAAGAGCCCACGTACCATTCTCTGTGTGGAGGTCTGCAGCGAACTTATGGAGTTTATTGATCGCATTGTACACTGATGGTGTGTGATCTGGGATGAACACACAGCAACTACTACCTATAATGCGACATGCACCACCTCTATCTGCTAACATAACACCCAGAACCATTCAGTTCAGTAAAGCAACAATACTAGCAATTTGCAATTCTTCAGTGAGGTTTCCTAGGTTACAGTGATATGTTTTATCTAGGAACCCGATTCAATATTGTAACCTTATGCCCCTATACGGCTATAATCAATAAACATCCCTATAATGGCATAATAATCAGAGCCATATTTCAGTAAATCACCTCTGCAGTCCATGACACAGCAGAAGCTACTTCCTTAGATTCCTAGAGAGCACACCAAGTTCTTTCGACACACCAAACCCCCAGCAACCTGGGAAAGCCCCGCTTGCTTTGTTTTGATTTGTAATAGAACTCCTGCGAGCACTGTAGTTCTTAGTGAGATCTTTATTGACGTCTTATGTCCAAACCTTACGTCAAACTCGGCACCTTTCAGGTATAAATATACCAACGTTGCCTCAAGCAAACACACAGTGGTGATTCTGGAGCAGAGCAGCTAATCTACTTTCTGAGAGCCCAGCAGAAGCTAGAACCCCACGGACGCTGCCCCTCCTCTTTGACGCGCTGAGAAAGACGCTGTCTTTTCTCCTGCTGAGAAAATCCAGCTCCGGCGTTTCCAGCCTACCCATGCGGGTGACTGGGATATCGGGTCCTGAGAGGGAGATACCAGACCTCCTACATTCTATTCCCAAGGTACAGTGCTGACTAAACCCTTAGAGAGAATTCTTGAACAGATCCTTGGCAACAAACCTACTTAACTTAAACTGCTACTTACTTACTCCTTCCCACGTATTAGGCTTAGGTCAGGTACACCGGGGTAGGCGTATTTTAGAAGCACCAGTTGAGCACGTTAGCCTATGTATATATATGTATATATATATTATCCATTTTAAAGTGCCTTATGGCTAAGAAACCATATCAATGCTTTTACAGTATTATTTCATAATACTCCTTTTACTGTACGTACTTTACTTTATAACCAGTCTTGCAATTGTGGCAATGGATTTCTCTTGCATGAGGAGGAAGACTGCTCAATAAATATTACCTTTTATTGAAAACGCCCTTCTCTCTATTCTCTCCACCCTGGTGAAATTAAATATGCACAACTGACTGAGTGAAATAGCTGTCTATTGTTTCACACAACTTTAGAGATTGACTCTTATTCTGAGGGAGCAAAGTTGTCATGTTTATGCGGTTGTCGCAAGCTGAATCCCTTCTTGTCTGAGCCAGGGAAGATGATCACTTCCTATTCAGTCAAGAAAGTTGCCAGTGACCTCTGAGCTAGCTGGCACAAACCTAAATTAAGTCTAACATAGTCAGTAGAGACCTAGAAGACCTCAGTTCTACGTCTAAACTGCTGTTTATGTTATTCCAATGCGCAGGGCCTATAGCGAAAATAGGAACTACACTACATGGCGCCCAACGTTTGGTAAGGCGATAAAACTAACGCAAGACGTTAGAGTAACTCAGTCGTGCTTTTTCACACAGACCCTTTCTCCCGTAAATACTCCAATAGACGTCTGGAGTGGGTGAAAGGTTAAAATCCGCCAGAACTTAGTAGAAAGAGAATCCTATGTAGAGTTTCTGGTTTAGTCAACGTTGAAGGATACAGTGTTCCAAAATATTGTGCTTCTAATCTTTTGTTTCCTTGAAACCTGATCTGCAACAAAAAAAAACCTTTCTGACAGTAAAATGCCAGACAGTGAAGACGAAAGGGAGGCAGCTAGATTAGCAAATCAACTCCTAGAGGATGACACGAGTCTCCTACAGAATGACCGGAATGCTATCCTCATTCCGGTCAACATAAGAATATAACTTTAAAACTTATAGAAAAAGGACTATCATCACGAGGTGGTACAGTCATTTTCGTGATAGAGACACACGAATATCGGCAGACAGAGGTATTCTATTCATGGATAAGCTTTCCAGTGGCAAACGCCACAACACACGAATTCCACTATTACAAAATAGAGGAACCACCGGAAGAATATACACCTTTCGAGGATATTGAAATACCACTAAATTACCAAGAGCACCTGCTCTGGTTTAAAGGCGCCCTAAAACATAATGATCACATCACCAGGCTCGGTCCACTAGGTAGACCAGGAGCAACGTGGCCGGCTCTAGCCAGCTACACACCACATCCAGACATTGAAAAAATTTCAAGAGAAGAACATACAATCATGTCTAGGAAAAACATACGCAAAACGGGAACAAATTCCATTCTGGCTAGCATAGAAAATAACTCAAATAGAGGCAGTATTCCCGAATACTAGCCCTATTGAGAAACACAGGATTCTGACCATCTGCCTTCCAATGGGGGTTGAACCACATGTGGAGGACTGTGACACTTGGGGCACAGTCTTTGCTTCCATTTACACAAACACACATGGTGTTCTGTCCATGGCGGTAATACCAGATGTGCTAAAACAAATTCAGAATGAAACGGTCCAGAACCTGCT
This sequence comes from Lissotriton vulgaris, assembly GCF_964263255.1. Classification (NCBI taxonomy): domain Eukaryota; kingdom Metazoa; phylum Chordata; class Amphibia; order Caudata; family Salamandridae; genus Lissotriton; species Lissotriton vulgaris. Next base: position 1,528,978,943 of record NC_141685.1, on the reverse strand, counting down.
TTAACTCTTGGTATGAAATTACTGAAAGACTTCAAGCAGGTCTCGGCTATATTATTAGCCAACAGAAAAGGAGAAGCAGCATCTGTGGCGATCCGCCAAAAATTGAAAGAAACAGATATAACAGATCAACCATTTGAGCTTGCCAGAATCATAGAAAAATGCTATGAAGAACTAGGTAGAGATAGTTTGGGTGGGAAACCAGTAAAACCCCAACTACTTGAAAATCCTGAAAAAATTATTTATTAAAAATAATCTAAACACTCCTAAAAAGAGCTGGGATGGAAATAAACAATCCACTCCCAAAGAAAAAGGTTTCCAGTCCAGAGGAAGGTCTCCTCGGCGGAGAGAAAAAACTCCGAATCAGGAAACACCAGTTTCCCCAAAGGGAGCCCTCTAAAAAATGATACAACCTTAGAAATAGGGATAATTTGAAAAAGCCTGATAGATATCAAGATATTGATACACGTCCCTCTCGATCTTTTTCGCAGAAATCAGAATGAAGAGGACGGTCAGAACACAGGGAAGAGCACGCCAAGTCCAAAGACAAGGATCCTGCTCAAATTAAAAAATTACAATTTCCAAGAAAGAAGGTAGCCAGTATTAAAGTAATCAAACATGCCGAGGATACTGAGGACACAGCTGAAAAACGGAGAGTGGGCACAGACAATGCAAGACAGCGCAGCAGAAATCAGCATAGCTCGCAAGATCCTGATGAATCATCTGGAGACAGTGGACACGAACTAATACATTCAAGTAGAAACTGCAGATACCAGAGTTAGCGAACCTCATAAAATATACGAAATAACATTGCGCATAGAGGGAGATAAGACTAGGAAAATAAGGGGTCTGTTTTGGGATAACCTCTCAAAAGGCTATGACATCCTGTTAGCTAAGAAAGATTGGCCCCCAGAGTTTGTCAGGGAGTGCCCTCATGGCGAAGAAATGATTATGCCTGCCTTCTCAAATCATATTCCAATTCACAGAAAATATATATATGCAAGATAATGGGCAGTAGCCCAAGCACCTACATTATATAAGAATCATGTAGGATGGGATGAGGACTCTCCTCCTCACAAAATCCAGTTAAAATGTCAACCTACTGCACAAAGGCAGAACCCGATTAAGCAAGAAGCTAAAAAACAGGTCAGGGAGATTTTAGATCAACTTGAATACCAAGGGGTGATTGAAACACTCTGAGTCATCAACGTGATGGCGTTCACGTTGAATGGAATTCATTGGCTAATACAGCCACAGCGGAAGCAACTAAACCGGCCTCCGTTGCCACAAAAAAGCATTCAGAAAAATACATTGAAGGGGAAACCATGCTGGCAGTAAAAACGTCTTCAAAAGGCAACTGTGCAGCACTACCTGTGAACTCAGGGAGATTTTAGATCAACTTGAATACCAAGGGGTGATTGAAACATGCACCTCTCAAATGAACAATCCTTTGTTTCCTGTCTCCAAACCAGACGATTCGTATCGTCTAGTCTTGGACTACAGACACCTTAACTCATGTTGCAAAACATTTGCGGTACAAAATTTGCACAGTGCGGCACTAATGAATAACATAGTTCGCAAAAAATACAAAACAACATTAGACATCTCTAATGGGTTCTTTTGTCAAAATATTGCACCGGAAAGCAGGTACTTGACCGCTTTCTCAATAATGGGGTCACAGGAAATTTTTTGTAGACTCCCACAGGGATTCAAGAACAGCCCAGGATTATTTTCAGCCAGAGTAACAGAGTTACTACAAATGTATGATGATGAGGCATTATCATATGTCGATGACATCTATCTCACAGACGACGACTTGGATACTCACTTGAAAAGAGTGAACACCATAATACTTGGGTTTGCAGCAGAGGGTTACAAATTCAACTTTAAAAAGTCACGAATTGCCCATCTAACTGTCCTATTTTTAGGATACGAACTATCAGGTGAAGGCAAAACCCTAGCAGACAACTTCTTAGAGAAGTGCGCTGTACTCCAAGCACCAAAAACGCTGAAAAACTTACAATCGATTCTGGGCTTCCTGAATTTCGGAGGAACTTACATTCTAAATTATGCAGAGAGGGTTAAACCTCTCTATGAATTAATAAAACCTGATTTTAAACCAATCAACTGGACTCAAAAACACACAGAAATTTTGAGATCACTGCAAACAGACATGTTAGCTAAAACAAAATTAGATACACAAAATAAATACACGCAACCTTGTAATCCTGGTCATCCCAGGAAGATGCGGATTCACGTACCTGACCTCTAATGAGGGAGAAACGGTACCAATAGCTTACAAATCACATTTGTACACACAAACAGAAAAAACATTCAGTCTCACAGAAAATACTGTAAAGGCAGTTCAAACTGCTGTAGCAAGAGAACGAGCCCTAGCCCAAGGCAAAAGAATAACTGTTTTCACAGCAGAATCAGCCTTCAAGGCGCTATTCAGCCCAGTAAATCTAAAAACAGTGGCACTAGATCCGAAATGGATACAGTGGGAAAATTCTCTTGCTGGAGAAGACGTGACATACTATTTTGTCCCGAACATGAAAAAGCTGAATGATTTAAAATATGAAGAAGAATATCCTCTGCCAATTGAAATTCTGCCTCTCCAACAATACTCTTGTATAATCTATACAGACAGATTTGTACAGCATTACAATGTAGATGATAAATCCTACAATGCAGCCTGCGCGATTGTTAAAGGTCGCTGGCTCTGTGGTAAATTCAGACCGAAAATAACAAAAACTGAATCACTGAGAAACTGTTCGGCTCAGCGAGCTGAAATCAGATCTTTAAAGATGGTGCTTGAAAATGTAGAACGTGAATTCCCGACACTAATAGTCTGCGATTCGCATTTCTGCATCAAATCTTACAATAATGATTTGCAGAACTGGGTTCAAAATGATTACAAAGACGACACAGGTGCCACAATCAAGCATAAAATGCTTTGGAAACAGGTAGTTCTTTTACAGAAAGAACTACAAAAGACTCACGTGATACACACTCTGAGTCATCAAAGGAATGCGTTCACGTTGAATGGAATTCATTGGCTAATACAGCCACAGCGGAAGCAACTAAACCGGCCTCCGTTGCCACAAAAAAGCGTTCTGAAAAATACATTGACGGGGAAACCATGCTGGCGGTAAAAACGTTTTCAAAAGGCAACTGTGCAGCACTACCTGTGAACTATCCACTCAATTATGCATACATAATTGACGGAAACTCCGTTCCTTTTGCTCGAATCACTGGAGTGGGGGATAGGGTAATTCCAAACACGAACCGGAGAGTCTTAATATTAGCACACGCACACATGGGTGAAGGTCCAAGGCACAAACAGATGAAGGAATCTCTGACAGAATTACAATCAGAATACTGGTGGCCGGGGATGAGCTTGCAACATTATAAATTTGCGAAGAGCTGTCCAGACTGCAACAGAGACCGCAGTAACGAGTCAACCGGAGTAATGCCATGGCCATTTCTGTAGTTAGCATAAGGCTATCTATACATAAAATCCAGCGTCCCATTAATTCCTTTTAAGACTAAAATCAATTAAAAATGTGGCCCCAGCGCTCTGCTGACGCCAGAACTGTTATAAAAGATTTGCAAGTCTTTATCGGCACATACGCAATTGCCATGCTTCATTCTGACCAGGGTCCTGCTTTTAGCTCTCGAGCTTATAAGGCGGCCATGACCAGCATGGGCATTGGTTTACGGTTCTCTTGTCCCTTCCATCCTGAGGGAAATGGGGGTTGTGGAAAGAAAAAAAACGAGACATAAAGCAATCTATAACGGCAAAGGTATTAGGTTTGGGTGATGGGTGGGTCCAGCATTTAACAAGTGTCCAACGTAGTCTTAACAACCTGCCAAGAAATTCTCTAAAAGGTTTCAGCCCGTACGAACTATTGTTCCGAACTTGAATGTATGTTCAGGACTTAGATAGTCATGCTTCAGTGGTAGAAGATAAGAAAAAATGCTTTGACATCAAAGATCGTTTGGCTGTTTTACAGGACTTAAATGAAACAAGAAAAGCCCTGAGCAACATAAAGTTAAAACAGCAGCCAACAACCACTGAAGACACACCACCTGTCCCAGCAAGACCTGTCTGGATTCCAAAGATTGGGGATCTGGTCAGAGAGAAAATGGTGGTTAAGAAGGAATTTGGGCCTTCTTACAGAAAAGCAGTACCTGTTGTAGCAATCAACGGAACAAGATCAGTTGTACTACCGCCCCTTGCTGGTAATAAGGAGAACCGAGTTGTATCCATCGACCTGGTAAAACCACAATCATGTGGCCAATAATAAGTAGTAGGCCCAGTGGACTCCCAAGAAATAGCAGAATACCAAAATTTGCTATAATCCAAGAGGTTCAAACTGAGAGACTAATCACATTTGATAAACCTGCAGTGAATAATAAAGGACTATGCAGAAATGCCATGGAACTTGTGCCTCTTGAAACCCAAATTGAAACAGTTCGTCAAGAAACACGAGTCTACAATGATGTAGCATCAGAATGTGCTAGTGAAAGGCAAATTGAAATAAACAATTCCACCAATTCATCAATTTCGATAACTTTTCTGAAGATCAAAGCGAGCCTGAAGTAACGCCAGCAACAAAGACTTTTAAAGACAAAGCAACAGAACTCTTCCATCAACTCAAAGAAACCTATCTCATTTCTCCATGGTTAGAATTTTGGATTGTGCTAGGGGTATTTTTCCTCCTGCTTTGGCTCATCATGGTACTTTGTTTGGGAAAATTAATTGAGGGAAAATACAGTACAATGACACAGCAAGTCAGAACATCAACTTAGTTCTGAAGCCACACAAGACATCTCATATCGAGAAAAGAGAACTATCATCAGTGAATGTCAAAGCCATTCCAATACCCGGCGGGGTAGTTTGGGACAAAACAGATCACGAAATATATGGACCGGTCGAACTCTTGAAATATCCTCATCAGTTTAAGGTTTCATTAAGTGACTTTGTAAAACCAAGTACATTCTCTGATGATTGGGACTTTGAAAGCATAAATAATATGATGTTAGATTTAGTTATGTCAGCAAAATTTACAGAACATGATTATTTGCAATGTTCATCAAATTATGAACAGATGTATTGTTATACCCATTATGCAGACCACTATTTGCATAAATCTGCTCAACCTATAAATGTTTTTAAATATAATCAATGGGAACATTGTGCAACTCCGCCTAAAAGCAGTTCAAAAACATTCTATGAGAAATTCCAATACTTCTCAGGGTTTAACACGAGTGATGCAGAAACATTTTATTATAAGCTGTTAGATAAAACAGGGCTAACAACTATGCTGACAAATACAAAATTGATCTATTCAGAAACATTTAATGAAAAAATGATTACATTTGGTTTTGATTTCTGGAAAAACAACATTGAAACAAAAACCATCTGGGGTACAAAAGAATGGCAGGTACAAGGCCTAGAAGTATTGTTTTGAGCCTGCATGATACCAGAACAAATAATGTTCTTGAATGACACCATTCAACAAACTGCCTGTTTTGGCCTAGCCAAAATCAAAGATTTAAACAAACCGTCTATTCCAAAGCCAATACCTGATAACACAACCACAGATATTGGGATAGACGTATCCCAAATTTTACATCAAATTAGAACACATCCTGATTGGAAAAAGTGGTTAATCTGCCCAACAGACACAAACAAATGTCAAGATAGATTCCTGAACAAAATACAGGGGTTAAAAATGACCAGACCAGACCCTAGATACTCACAGAGACAACATCCAGGGATAGTAACAACATACAGTGTAGGGAAACTATGCCTTGAATGGCTACAAACATCCACACTGGCACAAATTAAGCAACACTTGTCTTTACTTAAAGATGGTGCTGACTTGCGCGATTTCATAATGGGACCACGCAAACAGCGTCAAAAACGTTTCATAGCGGCCAGTATATACGCTGCTTACAACGAGGCATGGAAAGTGACTCAAATTGAGACAGCAGAGAAAATACGAGAAATTGATCGTATTAATTTGGAAAAATCACTTTCTGTTGTGGACAACGGGTTAATGACTCTGTCCTCCAGAATATATTCACTGGACAGTATTGTATCATCTGCTATAGCTATAATAGACTTGCTAATGTTACAACATGGTCAGTCCCAATTACGTTCTATTGTACAGCTAGGCTGGACTTTGCAAAACCTGCGTTCAGGCTATGTGCCTTGGCGTTTAATCAACACAACGTCATTGTTCTCTATCTTTAACCTTACTGATAAACAAATCAGTTTAGCAAAGAAAGGAGCAGACTATACGATTCTGAGCATTGAAAAACTTGAGAGATTACCATTGACAATGTCAGAAAGACCTGTCATTAAATGGATAATACACCAGATTATCACAATTCTGATAACAACTTTCCAATTTAAAAAATGCCAAGAGTATATACCAGCAGGCCAGTATGAAAGGTTGGGTAAAGGGTACATTAAGTCAACATGGAAATTACCTTATACAGACACATGTTATAGTGACAAAAACCAGAATGTATTTCTTAGTGGTAATAATTGTAAACAATCACTAAGCGGTACACTTCTGTGTCAAGGTATTAATTTACATGGGGCCTGTGAGGGGACTTCAAATAACCTTTCATGCCACCAGCACGGCACACCTGCAACACAGATAGAGCCATTCTTTAGACAACTTTTTAACGGGAGTTACGTTCTAATAACGGACCATAGCTGTTGTGGCATGGTGCCAGGGAAAGCATATCTCTTAAGCGTTAGTTCCATGGTCACTTGCTGTATGCAAGCATTGTATCCTAATGGCCCTGGAGACTCGGAGGCGACAATTTGGCCTCAGTTGAATATCTCTTCTATACGCATTGATACTTTAAGCAGAATGAAGTCTGTGCTTTTACAGACAACAGTGCCCATCACGTCATCAAAAGAAACGTTTGATCTTCAAGTTGCAAGGACAACGGCAGAGATACATACACTTTTATCAACTAATTGCCCCGTGCATTTCGCAGAAATGCTAAGCCAAATCCTAAATATTTCAGATGCCAGTGGTATCTTGAATGTATTTAAGACAATTTTTTCGGGACTGTTAACACCCTTCGAAGCAGTCCTGAGCATCTTTCCCAATTTTGTCCATTTGGTTTTTGGTGGCCTACCACTACTTTTGGGACTCGTAGCAGGAATCACATTTTTGACTCTTCTGCTCCGATATGGCAAGCCAAAGCACAGACATGACTCCGGCAAGGATGGAAGAAACGATCCTAGCAATACACTACCGGGACCGCATAACTAAAGTCCTTGGATTAGCCCGGCTAAGAGATCTGAATATGACCTGGTTTCTTTCATTCAGACCTATATGGCAGAACTGCATCTTACCTGTGCTTCGATGTATGCTATGCGGAGAAGAATGCGTGTTAGACACCTGTCTTACACTACAATCAGCAGTACCAATGGATGTCGATACTTTGCTAAGTCCAGTAACGGCTCATGCATCGTGTTGTCCCCAGCGGTTACCAATCCTGATGACGGCATTCGTTGAGACTTCTGCACTACTATTAGGTGGTGGCAGTGAAGCAAGGAATGAGAGCAACATCACTCAGGTACAACCTTCTGTGAGCATTGCTGATCCTGAAATCGATGATAGCAATCATTCTCACGACTGCCCGGTTACAGCATTATCATCCTTGGTCGAACTTTCACCTGAAGCTGTAGACTGTTTTTTTGCACATCTATCTGAAGTCCTGTTCTCCCCTGAACCAAAAGAATAAATTTTAAGCAAACCGGCACACATCATTCCCATGAACTCTGAATTCGGCCTTCAGCTTTGAAAAACAAAAGCTACTGAAAACATTTTGGACTTTTTTTTCCCCTGAAACGAAAATATTTTTTATAAGATTCCAACATTTTTACCTTTTTTTGGCACTTGTAAGCTGCTTGAAGTAGAACTATTCATAAAGAACAGAGCTTCTATTTTTACCTAATCTAGAGACAATATGTTACCGCAGCCTCTAGCACACTCACAAGCAATTTCATTTATTTGTGATGAAATAGTCTCGACCTTCCTTTCTGTAAATTAAGAGACATTTCATGTGTAATTTTCGCAAATCGTTCAACTGAATATATATGCAATTTTTTTGAATGTTCCGTGTATTTCGCATACACCATTTCCAATGCAAAATGTATTTTGGGGTGGGTTGGAATACACATGCATCTTTATTGCTTAAGTTTTTAGTAATTGATGGACATAAAACCGTGAAGTGGGTGATGTGTTTTATCTAGGAACCCAATTCAATATTGTAACCTTATGCCCCTATACGGCTATAATCAATAAACATCCCTATAATGGCATAATAATCAGAGCCATATTTCAGTAAATCGCCTCTGCAGTCCATGACACAGCAGAAGCTACTTCCTTAGATTCCTAGAGAGCACACCGAGTTCTTTCGACACACCAAACCCCCAGCAACCTGGGAAAGCTCCGCTTGCTTTGTTTTGATTTGTAATAGAACTCCTGTGAGCACGGTAAGAATGACCAGTTCTTAGTGACATCTTTATTGACGTCTTATGTCCAAACCTTACATCAAACTCTGCACCTTTCAAGTATAAATATACCAACGTTGCCTTAAGCAAACACACAGTGGTGATTATTTAGCAGAGCAGCTAATCTACTTTCCGAGAGCCCAGCAGAAGCGAGAAGCCCACGGACGCTGCCCCTCCTCTTTGACGCGCTGAGAAAGACGCTGTCTTTTCTCCTGCAGAGAAAATCCAGCTCCGGCGTTTCCAGCCTACCCTTGCGGGTGACTGGGATATCGGGTCCTGAGAGGGAGATACCAGACCTCCTACATTCCATTCCCAAGGTACAGTGCTGACTAAACCCTTAGAGAGAATTCTTGAACAGATCCTTGGCAACAAACCTACTTAACTTAAACTGCTACTTACTTATTCCTTCCCACGTATTAGGCTTAGGTCAGGTACACAGGGGTAGGCGTATTTTAGAAGCACCAGTTGAGCACGTTAGCCTATGTTTATATATATGTATAGATATTTTATCCATTTTAAAAAGTGTCCTATGGCTAAGAAACCATATCAATGCTTTTAAAGTATTATTTCATAATACTCCTTTTACTGTACGTACTTTACTTTATAACAAGTCTTGCAATTGTGGCAATTCATTTCTCTTGCATGAGAAGGAAGACTGCTCAATAAATATTACCTTTTATTGAAAACGCCCTTCTCTCTATTCTCTCCACCCTGGTGAAATTAAATATGCACAACTGACTGAGTGAAATAGCTGTCTATTGTTTCACACAACTTTAGAGATTGACTCTTATTCTGAGGGAGCAAAGTTGTCATGTTTATGCGGTTGTCGGAAGCTGAATCCCTTCTTGTCTGAGCCAGGGAAGCTGATCACTTCCTATTCAGCCAAGAAAGTTTCCAGTGACCTCTGACCTCTGAGCTAGCTGGCGCAAACCTAAATTAAGTCTAACATAGTCAGTAGAGACCTAGAAGACCTCAGTCCTACGTCTAAACTGCTGTTTATGTTATTCCAATGCGCAGGGCCTACAGGGAAAATAGGAACTACACTACAACAGCTGCTTGATCTGTAACAGCTTCTACAACTCTAGTTAACCGTCACACTTTTCTACTATTTAATGCAGCACCCACAAAGAAGAACAATCCTAAATTAAAATCTACATATTGTTGCAGGCTAGTATCTGTTTGATCTACATCATCAGTATTCACGGTCCTCTTATAACAATTTACAGTAATATTGTTGAATAGTTTAAGATCTCGATGATACAATGGAGGTGCCATAAACACAGGAGGCAACAAAAACCACACATAACATACACCTGTCCACCCAGCTGGCAATAGATGTTATCTACGATTTCCATACACAAAGTAGGTGTTATGTGAAGCTAAAAAAGGTGCTATATTTTATCCATCTATATTCAAAACAGTGATACAGTCACTAATTCCAACAGGAATATATCCAATGCTCTGTACACATAATTCTACTTGTGCCTGAGTGACAGAGATAACAAATTGTTCACTTTAAATAGAGTCTCTTGTGTTGGTGAAGATATATGGCGTTGAAATATTGTCTGGTCGATATTCCTCTCACTCCCATTTAGTTCCATTTGCTTGGGGATACCCATCTTTGTCTTGATGACATTCTTTATTCAACCGGAAAAGCAGTCTGCCCACAGTAGGCTTCCTAGTTGCAAAAGCAGGGTATACCAGGCTCGACAGGAGCCATTATGTGAAAAAGGGAGCGGTATAAATGATGTACCTCCCTTCTTTTGATGTGCAGGCATCATCCCACAAATCCAACAGTTTGTGGCATTTGTAGCAATGTGGGTATGGTGTAGCATCTGAATAAAAGTGTTATTAAGGTCGGATTGTCGGTGCTTCAATTCTTGATATGGGAGCGTGAAGAAATAATGCTCCTCAGGTATCGGTGTAGTAACAACAAACAACTCATGAGCAGGAGTTGTCTCTTCAACAGACCTTGTTATTGTTGCCACAATCACCAAGACAACAATAAGCCCTACAGCACAAAAAATCTTCTTCTTTTCTATTTTGGAAAACAATTCTTCCTGAAACTAAAATAGTTGTCAGAGCTCTTACCCCTGGGCAGCCGTTGATTTCTTCACCACGGGCCAAGACGGGTGTCACTACTCTAATGCAGGGCTGATCCCCCCCCCCCCTTGCCACATCGGCTCTCCGTTTCACTAACCCAGGGAATGCTCAGACAACTTTCACAAGCACTGCAGACTCCTTTCTCGGTCTCAAATTATATCTCGTTGCTCCAGGAATTGTCTGGTCTGGGAAGAACTACTCAGATCCGTCAGGTGTCACAACGCAGCCTTTCTCCGCAGTCAGAACCTCTCGATGGTCGGTCAACACAACAGGCTCCACCAAGGAAGGAAGTACTCGTCGACAATGGTTATGTGGATACAATTTTTCCGGTTCGTGACTCGAACTGCTGTCCTTGTGGCACGTAGCACTTCTTCTGGTCCACGCCACCTTGGCTCCAAACTACTCGACCTCTCGAAGACCTTGATCATCACATGGTCGCCAGGTCGGAGTTCATGGCCTTCAACTGTAGATCTGTCAGGAAGTGCTTCCCGAACCTGTTGATGAATAGAAACCAAGTTATCAGTTAATTGTGCCAAATAGTCATTCATTAATACACAAGGTACATCATACACAGAACTTGGTTTAGGAATTCCCCAGATATTCATGGGCCTACCAAACAGGATCTCATAATGGGTAAGACCTCTCCGAGACCTTTGCCTGAAGAAACTTTCCTTTCTACTATACTTTTTTCAGAAATATCTTCTTACCTTTAAGTACGGTACAGGATTGTGCTTTACTGCAACAAAAATGTTTGCTGTTAAAATGTATTCTAAGTTCTAAACACTTGATATATTTTATAATAAATCCCTTGCCCGGCTGGGAAAAGGAAAAGTATATAGCAGCCTATTGTGGTCTATATATCATTGTTGTGAAACATTGCTCTAAGCTTAGGACCTTTGTGTTCGTAAATTAACTGATACCCATGGTCCATAGCTACCTATTGGGTCCCCCTTGTTTTAAGAAAAAACTGTCAGAGAATGAGGCACTGATCTAATAGACAACAATGCCAGTGGCAACGCATCTGGCCAAGTCAGAGAAGTAGAAGTCTGTATCTTGGCTTATTTCAGCTTTAGAGTAGCATTGTATCTTTCCACCAATCCTGCTGATTGTGGGTGGAACACTGCATGAAACTTCTGTTTGATCCCTAATCCTTTCAGGATAATACTTGATAACATTCCCTATAAAATAAGGTCCGTTATCACTCCACAAAAGTCTACAAACACCATGACGAGGAAAACATTCATTCAAAAGCACCTTAGCCGTAGTAATTGCAGTATTGTCCTTTGAAGGGTACACCTCAATCCATTTACTGAAGGTACATACCACCACCAAGACATATTACAGATTATTGCAGCGTTCAAGCTGAATATAATCCATCTACAACACTTCAAAAGGTGCAGTGTGTGTAGCAAACCCTCCTGCTGGAGTTCAAGTCCCCTTTCCAGGATTGAATTGCAGGCAAATCATGCAGGACTGTACTACTCTCTTAGCTGTGCTAGCAATTTCTGGATGCTCCCAAACTTGCGTAAGCAATTTCACTATTGCTGAAGCTCCAACATGTGCCATCTGAACCATAGGTTGTACAAAAGCTATAGGCAACTTCCATCTATACATCTGTTTGTTTCGCCAACAACCTTCATCATCCAACTCCCCATCCTTCGACCATTGCTCCCGTTCTTTGTCAGAAGCGGTCCTCTGTATCTCTTATACTTCTTTCCTTGCATCATGCCACCGCTCAGCTTGTGATTTCACTACATACATAGAAGTAGTGTTAGGCTGCATCGCAGTATCACCTGCCACTCGATCTACACAAGTATTTTCTTGTCCCACCTTATCAGTCACTTTCTTGTGCTCACTGCATTTCACTATAGCTATTTTCTTTGGCTATGTTAATGCAGTCAAAAGATTATGCACTAGTTCTCCATGCATTATCTGCATCCCGTGTAATGTCAGAAAACCTCTTTCCTTCCAGAGAAGACCAAAATCATGCGCCACTCCAAAACCAAAGCCGCTATCTGTATAAATGTTCACACACAAACCTGTACTAAGCTCACATGCTTGTGTCAAAGCTATTAGCTCTGCTGCTTGAGCTGACTTCTGTGGTATGCAAGCTGTCTCCAATGGATCACTGACAGAATATCGAGGAGCAAAATATCGACCTGTCAAAATATTGTGGAGAAAATATAGAATGCCAGAATATCGAATTCCTATCTTCAAACGGGTAAGTACAAAAATATCGACTCCAAAATATCGTTGTAAAAAATATAGACAGTCAAAATATCGAATTTATTAAATGTGTTAAAAGTAATTTAAAGTAATATAATAGTAAATATAATTATTTTAACCATACTTAAAATACTTAAATATACTTAAAATTCATAAATAATTATTGTAAATTAAAAAAAAGTAATAATTTTAATATATATATATATATATATATATATATATATATATATATATATATATATATATATATATATATATATATATATATATATATATATATTATTAACAAAACATATACAATATTTTAAACGTAGGATAGCGAGAGGGTTAAATTTACTATTACCACTCCAGTGAGTGCAACAGTAGAGAAAACATTGGATAACGTAGGGGTAAAAATTACTATTCCCACTCCAGAGAGTGCAACAGTAGGGAAAGCATTGGATAGCGTAGAGGTAAAACTTACTATTCCCACTCCAGAGAGTGCAACAGTAGGGAAAGCATTGGATAGCGGGAGGGTAAAAATTACTATTCCCACTCCAGTGAGTGCAACAGTAGGGAAAGCGTTGGATAGCGGGAGATTAAAAAATACTATTCCCACTCCAGTGAGTGCAACAGTAGGGAAAGCATCGGATAGCGTAGGGGTAAAAATTACTATTCCAACTCCAGAGAGTGCAACAGTAGGGAAAGCGTTGGATAGCGTAGGCATAAAATGTACTATTCCAACTCCAGTGAGTGCAACAGTAGGGAAAGCATTGGATAGCGGGAAGGTAAAAATTACTATTCCAACTCCAGAGAGTGCAACAGTAGGGAAAGCATTGGATAGCGTAGAGGTAAACATTACTATTCCAACTCCAGAGAGTGCAACAGTAGGGAAAGGATTGGATAGCGTAGAGGTAAACATTACTATTCCAACTCCAGAGAGTGCAACAGTAGAGAAAACATTGGATAGCGTAGGGGTAAAAATTACTATTCCCACTCCAGAGAGTGCAACAGTAGGGAAAGCATTGGATAGCGTAGAGGTAAAAATTACTATTCCCACTCCAGAGAGTGCAACAGTAGGGAAAGCATTGGATAGCGGGAGGGTAAAAATTACTATTCCCACTCAAGTGAGTGCAACAGTAGGGAAAGCGTTGGATAGCGGGAGATTTAAAATTACTATTCCCACTCCAGTGAGTGCAACAGTAGGGAAAGCATTGGATAGCGTAGGGGTAAAAATTACTATTCCCACTCCAGAGAGTGCAACAGTAGGGAAAGCATTGGATAGCATAGGCATAACATGTACTATTCCCACTCCAGTAAGTGCAATAGTAGGGAAAGCATTGGATAGCGGGAAGGTAAAAAATTACTATTCCATTTCCGGAGAGTGCAACAGTAGGGAAAGCATTTTATAGCGTAGAGGTAAACATTACTATTCCAACTCCAGAGAGTGCAACAGTAGGGAAAGCATTGGATAGTGTAGAGGTAAAAATTACTATTCCAACTCCAGAGAGTGCAACAATAGGGAAGGCGTTGGATATTGTAGGGGTCAAATGTACTATTCCCACTCCAGAGAGCTCAACAGTAGGGAAAGCATTGGATAGCGTAGGGATAAAATTTACTATTCCCACTCCAGAGAGTGCAACAGTAGGGAAAGCGTTGGATAGCGCAGGGGTAAAAATTACTATTCCCACTCCAATCAGTGCAACAGTAGGGAAGCATTGGATAGCTGGAGAGTAAAAATTACTATTCCCACTCCAGAGGGAGCAACAGTAGGGAAAGCGTTGGATAGCGTAGGGGTAAAAATTACTATTCCCACTCCAGTGAGTGCAACAGTAGGGAAAGTAAATACTTCATATATGAATTAAATTAAATTAAATATTAATACCAATTAAAAATAATATAAATTAATTAACAATTTTATATAATATTTTAATTAATCAATTAAAAATACAAATGACATTTAATTATTAAAAAAAATTACCTACTAATACAAATTCTTTACCAATTAACACTACATTAAATAACAATTAATAAAAAAATAAATATTACAACAAAAATAAACAATAAATAAATTTAAAAATGTAATTATTTATAATTCAATTACTTCCCACACTATTCCTCAATAAACGCACAACCCACTACTGAAAAGAAATTAATAAAATTAACATATTTATCAATTAATCAATTAATTAAAACTATTGACCAATTATATTTTAATTAATTATCAATTAATAATTAATTAACAATTAATTCAAAATAAATACCAATAAATAAATAACCTATTTAATTAATTATATTTAAAGTACTTCCCACCCTATTCCCCCATAAACCCACAACCCACTGCAGAAAATACATTAATTTAATTAATATAATTATCACTTAATTAATTAATTACAATTATTACCAATTATATTTTAATTAATTACCAATTAATTCAACATAAATACCAATAAATAAATTAACATATTTAATAATTATATTTAAATTACTTCCCAACCTATTCCCCTATAAACCCACAACTCGCTACAGAATTATATTACACAAAAATTAAATTAATTAATTAAAATGAATTATAAAATAAATATACACTTTTCAACATATAGTAACATAAAAAACACTTTAAAAAATTCATATTAACTTACTTACCTCAAATTCGATATTTTTGTTGTCTTTATTCTGTCCATTTTATATTTTTGATTCAATATTAATGCTATTCTATTCGATATATTGCTATTCTATTCGATATTTTTGTAGTCTATATTCTGTCCATTCGATATTGTGTACATTCTATATTTTTTACTCAATATTTTGGCCAATCAATATTTTTTATTCGATATTATGACTGTATACAGTCTCCACTATTGTGTGAAGCGTAGTAATTGCATATGTGGCTGAAGTTGTGCCATCCGGTAACTTCAGACAAGACCCATCAACCTACAATTCTCCATCTACATCTGGAAGGGGCGAATTTTGCAAATCAATACGACCCTTTGTCTGTTCCTCAGTCAGCAAAATACAATCATGTGTTTCTTGCACTTCAGGCTGAGTCGCAGGAAATGGCAACAACGTGGCTGGGTTTAGTGTTGTACATCTCTTCAGTGTAATATGAGCAGCTAACAGCGTCAGCTCATATTCTGCCAGACGAGCACTAGTTAAATGCTGCGTCTTTGTTTGATTCAAAAGGGCATGTAAATGTAAAAATGTAAATTGATACTTGTATAGTGCACTACTCACCCGCAAGGGTCTCAAAGCGCTTGTAGGAATACCGCTGTGGAACCCATCCTGGCTTTCCCTGCAAGGCGTCCACTCCTGGGCACCCCCAAGGCGGAGGCCAGGCATCCTTAGCGTTATGGGGGCCATTGTGGAGATTATCAAGCTATTGCCCAGAATTGCAGAGTGGGACTCCATGATTGGAATAGGCGCCGAGGCGAGAATTATCAGGTCCATGGAATTTTAAGCCCAAGACCCGCCGAGGTGGGGAATTGAACCCTGGTCCCGGGCTAGACCTCTGCATCAGGGTCTGGTGTTCTAATCATTGAGCCACACTTCTCCATCAACAGCATGGGGTACCAGCACCAACAGTTTATGTGATAAGACTATGCCTTCACTCTGGCGTATTGACACAGCTGTTGCTGCAACCGAGCAAAAACATCCAGGCAATGCCTGAGCAACAGGATCAAGTACTGCTGAAAAATATGCACAAGGGCGTTGCTTATCACCATGTGTCTGTACTAAAACTGACAATGCACATCCATTTCTCTTGTGTACATACAATGTAAAGGGCTTTGTGTAATCTGAAGTACCTAACACTGGCTGAACAAAGGGCTTGTTGTAACTGTTGAAAAGCATTCTCACATTCATCTGTCCATGGAAGGGGTATTGGAGTGTCTTTTGTCAAAAGTGCTAACAAAGGCTTAACAATGTATGAAAATCCCAATATCCATTGCCTACAAAAGGAAGTAAGACCTAAGAATGCTCAAACTTCTTTCTGTGTAGAAAGTACTGGTGTGTCTAGAATTCCCTGAATGCGATCTGATGTGAGTGCACGCCCCTCCTTAGACAAAAGGTAACCTAAGAAGGTTATCTTTGGTCTACAATACTGCAATTTCTTTTTCAATACTTTGAGATGATGTGAAGCAAAGAAAGAAAGCAAGGACAAAGTGCATTTTTCACATTGTTCAGGGGTATCGGCTGCCAACAAGATATCATTGACATATTGTATGAGCGCCACACCTCCGGGCAGAACAAAAGAATCAAGTTGTTTCTTTAATGCTTGGCTGTAAATACTAGGACTCTCAGTATAGCCTTGAGGAACTCTGCAAAATCGATAGATCGATTATTCAAAGTGAAACCGAACAAATATCGACTATCAGGATGAATAGGGATCGAAAAGAAGGCGTTCAAGTCTATAACAGAGAACGTGGTTGCAGTAGGTGGAACTAAAGTAGGAAGTGTTGTGATGTCAGAAACCACTGGGTATTGTGGCACCACTATCTTGTTTACCTCCCGTAGGTCAATTATAAATCGATAAATCCTAGTATCAGTGTCTGTCTTCAAAATTGGGAGAATCGGGCTGTTACAAATATTAAATGGAACTTCTTCAACCACCCCCACTTCAATGAGATCTTGTACAATTGTGTGAGTGCTTCCTCACTCTCCTGTGGAATTCTATATTGAGGCAAACATGGTAACACAACTCCGGCCTTTACACTAATATGCACCGGAGGAATAACCATCTGTCCCACATCAGTATCTGAAGTAGCCCACAAAGTTTTAGGTAGGGAGGCTAATGCAATATCCACTTTAGCAATGCAAACTCTGTCCATCACTGGGTAATTATCATTCAAAATCACATGTACTCCTTCAGGGGAACATCTTATTGTAGCTCTGAAATATTTAAGCATATGAAATGAAAAATTATATTTATATAGCGCCAAAGTACCCGGAGGCCTCGCAGAGCTTCAAGACCCACAATATTATCTGGTGTATTTGGGGAGAGCAAAAACAGGCATGGAGCAGCAAATTTATCAACATGAAATGCAAGTAAATGTAAATGTACAGGAATTTGTATAGCGCAAATCACCGAGCGGTTTCTAAGCGCTTGCTTAGGGAACCCGTCCTGGTATTCCCCTGTGAGATAACCCCAGCAGGGTATCCACAAGGTGAAAGCCAGGCATCCCGCCGCGAGGGGCCGTTGTGGAGATTAAGCAAGCTATTGCCCAGAGTCGCAGAGTGTGAACCCGTGAATCGAGTAGGCACCGGAGCGAGAATTGTCGAGTCCATGGACATTTTAGGACTCAAGACCTCGCCGATCCGGGAATTGAACCCTGGTCCCGGGCTGACCTCTGCTTCCAGGTCTGCCTCCTCTAACCAGTGAGCCACACTTCTCCAAGTGGTTGTGATAATGGGCTAAGGGAGGGTGTTCCATCGAACCCTATCGATGTGATCGTTAAGCCAGACAGGGGAGCCCTCAGAACCAATTGTTTAGACAGAGCGCTACGAGTAGCTCCTGTATCAACCAGAAACTGATCAGTAGAACCCAAAACATGTGCTGTAACATAAGGACCCCTCTGATCTACTCGAACTTCAACTGATTCCTTACCCCATCCTACGCAATCCTATGCATAGGCAGAATCATGTAAATCAGGCTGCACATAATCGAACATCTGGTATTGGTTGCGCCTGTTAAAAGTATTGAACCCATTTTTTACCTGCACATTAGAATCAAACCTAGCGCGATCGTTCGTGTTGCCCCTAGGACCTGAATATCCCGCGCAATTTCTCATTGGTCCTCGACCACGGACATAGCGTTGTGAGCGCAACAATGGGCACTCATCAGCCGAATGGCCAAATTGCCTACAATACGCGCATTGATCAACAGCCAAATTCGAACAAGTGTAAGAAGAGCCATAAAATCCTCGACCGCTTCTATCATTACCTCTAGTAGGCGGACCATAAACCTGAGATTACATAACCTACGTTTTTAGTTCCTTAGACTTCTTATCCTCACTACCCTTCACTTCTAATTCCTGATGCTTATATTATTAAAGATTCAGAAAAGCCCCATTTCTGAATCGTATTATTAAAGAGCAATTCGAGTAACTCCAGCAATGGGTCCAGAGGCTATACCTCACATAATAGGGGGAGAAAAGGTTACCAACCGGGCCCAATGTTAGCCCATTTCCCACAACCACCATACCAGCCACAAGGATATCAGGGCGAATGGATGGGACCACCACCAATGTGGAATATGCCACCAGGACCCTCCATGCAACCCTTCTTCAACCAATACCCGAACCCCCCCTTTTTTTAACAGAGGGAGGGGCAGAGGAAGAGGGAGAAGAAGAGGAGGAGCGAGAACAGTGCAGTGGCAAGACCATGGTCAGACGGGACAACTGAACAAGACGAGTGGACAGAGACTCTAGTAGTCAATCTGTCTTCTCGAGCCCTAACGCCAGGAGAAACCAGACTATTGGAAAAGGGACAGGGCTTTGTTCCCACTCCCAATGAAGACCCTTTCCGCCAACAACAGGAACTACATCAGTTCTTCAGGAAAGTTAGACTAAAGGCTTTATTTTTAGAACAAACCTGATTCGCAACCGACAGAGACCGGCCTGAAGAGACCTTCGAATTTTACGCCTACAGCTGCCATTTTTTTTGTAACATCATTTTTATTGCAGTACCAAAGATTTGTATATACAGTACAAAGTTAAATATCAAATCAATACAGTGTGGTGACGCACAATTGTCCAACGGCCAGTATTACACAACCCGTAATCCTCCATCCAGAAGGCCGGGTTGCGGCAGTAGTGTATCCATCTCCTGCATCTTCTTTCGATTCCCATTGATTAAAACCACAGGAGGACGTGGACCACTTTTGAATTTTCACCCCTCCCCCTGTCAACTACCCCCCCAAACTCCCCAACATCCCCCCCATGGCTGCGCTATAGTGGAATTCCAGGAAATGTAAGTTCCGGTATGTGCAAGAAGGAATGTGACATTCGCTAAGGGTGTGCTCCCGGTGTGTTAAAGGGGTCGTCTACATCAGAGTCCGTGTCTCCTCCCTCCTCCTCTCCAGTACCCTCTCGGAGTGCCTGCACTAGAGTCTCCCAGGCTGTCGCCCTCTCCAAGGCTTTCTCATCCGCAGCCCTTCTAGCCAGTTGATATCGCAAGGTACTTTCGCTCCCAGCCCACTTTAGACATTCATTATACCAACGCTTATACGTGGGCCCTTTTTTAGATTTCCAATTCCTGGTGATTTCCCTCTTCGCGAATATCAAACCCATATCTATAAACTTGCTGGTCGTCTTATTTTTAGGTGTGTGAGGAAATCAATGCAGCACTCCCACCGCTTTGGTATATTGTAGCTCTCTATCCGTGGCGTTGTTCAGTGCCCTCCCAATCCCCTGCCAATAATCCCTCAACTGGGGGCAGTCCCAGAGCATATGACCCAAGTCTGCCTCCAGTGTATTACATCTAGGGCAGGCCGCCTGTTCCACCCCAAAACACTGCTTCAGTTTCCCTGGTGTAAGATATGCCCTATGAAGAATGTAGAAGTGTATAAGTTGGAATCTGGCGTTTCTCGTGCTCTTTCGCGCCCGCCGCAGCAGTTGACCCCAGGTGGTGTCAGGGATCTCCATTTGGAGGTCCAGTTCCCATTTATCTTTCAGGGCAGTGAGCAGCTGCAGGGATTCTCGTATAATTCGGGAATACAAACAGATCACTGCCTTAAAAGTTCCCGCCGCCATCATTGTATATTGGCAGGCCATAAAAGTAGCAGGCTCCTGCAGCCCTTCTCCCCAGTGCTCTTGCATGGCTCCAGTCACTGCTGCATGCAGTAAATAATCTCCCCTGGGCAAGTCGAATCGGTCCTGCAGAGCCTGGAACGGAAGCAATGTCCCGTCCTCATAGAGGTCGCCCAACACCTGTAGCCCAGCCTCTTCCCAACCCTGCAGTCTTGACCAATCCCCGCCATGGGGTAGGGCCGTGATCATGCCCAGCGGGATCTCCGGTGCATACATTCGCCGGATTCCCGCTCGTCTACGCGCCCGGTTCCAGCAAAGCCGAAACGTCTGTTCCTCCACCGTCAGGTCTCTGACGAGCAGTCTCTGATGAAGGATAACATACGCAAGCACATGACGTGGGGTGCCCTCGTCTCTACCTTGGTCTGGGCCTCGGTAAACCCTTGCAACCTCCTGGGTAAAGGTTTGCAGCTGTGCCGCCAGGTAATAACCCTCAAAATCAGGAACCGCCATACCTCCCTCATCTTTGGGCCGCAAAAGGGTATCTAAAGCTATTCATCTCCTACCTGTACCCCAAAGAAACGCTATAACCAGCGATCTCAACCGGCGAAAGACGGAGCCGGGTATCCAAACCGGCAGGGTTCGGAAGTAATATAACAGCCGTGGGAGCGCCACCATCTTCAGCAAGGAGACACGACCCGCCACTGAGAGTGGTAGAGTGGCCCAGAAGTCCATGCTCCCTTTCAGGGCGTTAATGCAACGGGTGATATTACCATCCAGCATATCTGCTGGTGTATGGTATATATAAACCCCCAAATAGTGTAGGCAATGAGGCTCCCATCTGAGCTCCCGAGTGGTGAGAGGGCACGGTTCTCCCTGTCGCAACGGGAATAGACAAGACTTGGCCCAGTTGACCTTCAGGCCCGACAACCTCCCGAACAATTCAAGGAGGCGCCTCGCCCCCTTTAGTTCCTCATCTGCATTAGCCAGAAACATGAGCAGGTCGTCAGCGTACAGTGAAATAGCGTGTGGTCTGGCCCCATAGGCCAGTCCCCTATATTAGCATCCCGATCTGGCCTCCGCAGCGAAAGGTTCCATCGCCAACGCGAATAAAAGGGGGGAAAGTGAGCATCCCTGTCTAGTGCCGCGGCGCACCGGATATTGTCCCGAGATCAGCGAACCCACTCGAACCCTGGCCGTGGCCTCCGTGTACAGCACTTTGGTACAGCTGATGTAACCCTCCCCTAGCCCAAAACGCCTCATCACTCCATATAAATAATCCCACTCTAGACTGTCGAACGCTTTCTCGATATCTATGGAGAACACTAGGGGTGTAGTCTCCTCCGACAACCGAGCGCCCAGCAGCCGAGTCAGCCTACGGATGTTGTGGGTGGTGTTCCGCGTAGGGATGAAACCGGACTGGTCTTTATGAATCAGGCCTGTCATGTGATTCAACAATCTGTTAGCCAATATTATACTCAGAATCTTATAATCTGTCGTGAGCATAGATAATGGGCGATAGGAGGAGAGGTCACCACTCGCTCTACCAGGCTTCAACAGAGGAACCATAAGAGCCTCACATATGGAGTGAGGTAGTCTCCCTCTCGCCTTCGCTTCGTTGTAAACCGATTGCAACTGCGGGGCCAAGTACTCAAGATATTTACTATAGAACTTGATCGGCAGACCGTCAAGCCCTGGGATTTTATTCCGAGCCATCTGTTTCACCGCGCAACCTATTTCTCCAATCGTTATAGCACGGCCTAGCTCCTCCGCCTCCGTTTGTTCCAACTGTGGTAACTGCAGCCCCCCAAGAAAGGTGTCAAGCTCCTCCTCCCCGCTCACCGGCCCGCTCTTATACAGGCCCTCATAATATGCCCTGAACCTATCCAGGATCCCGGCCTGGGTGTGGCAAAGCCCGGCCCCCTCCACCTCGATGGACACTATTGGAGTACCTCACCGAAGCGGGTTGGCAAGCCAGGCCAACATAGTCCCTGCCTTATCGCCCTCCGCATGCGCCCTAGTCAGGTAGACCTTGTGATCGAAACTGCGCAGTCGCTCCAACTCCACCGCCACTGCTTCCCTGACTTTACTAACCTCTTCCTGTAGTTCGGGATGGTTCGGGCGCTCCCGATCCAACTTCCGCAGTCCTCGCTCCACACGTTCAAGGTCATCCAACAGCCCCGCATATCCCACCCCGCGATCCCCTCATGATCACTCACGAATTTCCATATTAATGTCAATCTGCATCTACGGGCACGGCATCCCTGTATCAGACTACCAAGGCCTCGACGATCTCTCCCGATGTTTGTGGCGTCACAATAGGGCCCCTGGCGCCGCCAAATTCTGAAAGGTCTGTTTCCGACCCCGTACCCTGCTCCTCCGAGTCTGTGCCTCTCTTGGACTGGCTCCGCACCGTCCCTGAGAGATCCACCACCACCTGCAAAGCCGCCTTTTGCTCCTCCCCAGTCTGCGACACTGTTGGTTTCCCAGATCTGTGCCGATTCTTCCGAATCCGTTGCGATTTCCTGGTCGGTTGTATCCTCTGTGCTTCTTCTGCCCTGAATCTGGCCCCGTCTGTCCCGGCCTTATAAGTGTCCCACCATGCCCAAGTGTCCGCCGAAGTGGTTAAGAGAAGTGTTTTATCGTCTACCACAACCCTTAGCTTCGCTGGGAAGAGGAGGGAGTATTTGATGCCTTCAACACAGAGTTCACGTTTAAGCGAGAGGAAACTAGCCCTGAGTCTCTGCGTTTCGAAAGTATAGTCCGGGAACAGGGTGACCTTGTTGTTGCCAACCTGGAAGGACCCTGCCTCCCTGGCTCTCTGCAGTAACCAGTCCCGGTCCTTATAAAGCAGCAGTTTAAGCACTACAGGGCGAGGGGGCAGACCATGGGCCGGTGGTCGGGCCGGGACTCTGTGGGCCCGTTCCAGCGAAAAGAAGGCAGAGAGCCCCTCCAGTGCCACTTCAGTGCGTAGCCAATGATCGAGGTAGCCTACCATGCCGTCCCCCTTGTTTTTTTCCGGAAGGCCTACCAGGCGAACATTGTTGCACCTACTCCTGTTTTCAGCGTCCTCCGCCCTCCTCTCCAATACTTTTAGTCTGTCCAGAGCATCTGCCATCTGGTCCCCCAGTGTCTTATGTTCTGGGGCCAATTCTTGCAGGGATATCTCCACGCTCTTGACCCGATCTTTAAGTTTATTGTGCTCAGCTTTCAGGAGACCTAGCGCCTGTCGCTACCTGGGCAATGTCCTGCTGCAGAGCATCCTTCGTGGTTGCGATAGCCTCCAGTATACGGTCCTGCATACGTTGGAGAGCAGAGTGGCTGTGGTCCGCTCCATCCATCGTTTCTGGGTCAGCCGCTCCGTCCCCCTTCCCTTTCGGCTTCCCCATCCCGGTGCCAGCAATCGTTGGCCTCGGCAGCCCGATCGGCCGCTATGTTCGACTATCATCCAATCTCCGTGCAGTCCGTCAGCAGTTCAGAACTCTTGTCTCCGGAGAGTTCCATGGAGCAGCAGGGCTGGAGATCCGGAACACTCTTAAGACACCGAACACTGTTCAGGCCCCTCTCACGGGGTCGGTCCTTCCTCAGGAATCCGCACGCCGGTGGCGGGGTCCCCGATACCTCGGTCCGCACACGGAGAGTGTAATGGTCGCTTCACAGGGCTGCCGCCATTTTAGGTCTTCCTCTGCAAGCTCCCCTGCCCCCCGCTCCACCGTCATATCTTCCCCAAGGTGAGAAGACGGGTCACCCGAGCCGTCTCACAGGGCCGAGGGCAACCCTCCGATCTAGCAATCACCACTGGTACTGGAACTCCAGAGGTGCAGAACGGCCAGTCTCCTTTGTCCTCTGCGTCACCAGCTCAGGCCTCAGGACGCCATCTTAGAACGAAGCTGACCGTTCCTACAGTGCTTGCTAAGTTAGATTTTCTGGAAGATAAGTGGCCGTAGTCCGCACACCCAGGGCGCCGATCCCTCCGTGACACCTTCAGCCAATGAATAATCCAATTGGAATTTGCGTGGAATATCAGGATAATATCTTGGACCGGGCGCGGAGCTCCGGGCTCACGCTGCCTACCTCCTCGGCATCCAAGCCACGCCCCACCCGCCTACAGCTGCCATGACGCCCAAGGAAGTTCTGAGTCTGACGTTCAAACAAGGCATCCTGAAGGATGTGGCTGCACTGGAACAGAGGCATCCTTACAATAATTTGTCTAATGAAGACAGGAGGATTATAAAGACACTAACAGAGGACTCAACCATCATTTTGAAGCCCGCGGATAAAGGCGGTGCCACTGTAATCCAAGATATAACTGTCTACGATGCAGAATGTGTGCAACAGTTGTCCAACAGAAAATATTACCAACCTATTTCCGTGGATCCGACCGCACGTTTAACCAACCACATCAAAGGCATTGTACATGAGGCCACCATGGAAGGATGGATCTCCAAGCAAGAAGCTGCCTTTCTGACGCATACGAATCCACGTGTGCCATAATTCTACACACTACCAAAAATTCATAAAGGTGTGAACCCACCGCCAGGGCGCCCAATCGTTTCGGGCATTGACTCAATTCTTGAGCCTCTGAGCAAATTCTGTGACTTCTACTTGAGGCCCATAGTGAGTGAAACTCCAACATCTCTAAGGGACACCACTGAGGTACTCAATCTCATAGAAGATTTCCCATGCCCTCAGACTATCGACCTCCTTATCACCATGGACGTGGTATCGTTATATACAAATATTGCGCAAGACGCTACCCTGGAGGTACTACAGGCTACTCTGCTCAACATCTTGCCATGGCCATACAAAACACCTGCCTCCTTCATATGCGAATGCGCATCCATTGCACTCAAAGAAATCTTTTTCAATTCAAGACCCAATTGTATCACCAAACACAGGGTACCAGCATGGGCAGCACATTTGCCCCGAGTCTGGCCTGCCTGTATATGGCTGACTTTGAGGGCAAATACATACTGGAAAATGTGCTCCTCTGGCGCCGGTTCATCGATGACGTCATCATCATCTGGAAAGGAGAAGAGGACATGTGCGACCGGTTCTGCGATTGGGTCAATACCCTTGACCCCTTCTTGAAGTTCACGAGTACCAGATCATGAACAGAGATTCCTTTTCTGGACCTCCTAATCTCCAACGATAACGGCAGCTTGCACACGACCAACTACAGGAAACCCACTGATCGGAACAGTCTCTTAGTGTACGAGAGCCACCACCCCAAGGCACTAAGGGACAACTTACCGATAGGACAATTCCTCCGCTTGCGCAGGAATTGTGATACATTGGGCGAATTTGAGAAACAAGCAGGGATTCTGACCACTAACCTTAAGAACCGCCATTACCCTACAGAAATCGCACATCAAGCTCACAAAAGGGCAAGGAATAACCCCCGCCAGGCCTTACTGAAGGTATATGCCAAACCTACAACAGACGTCATTACATGTGTCACGACTTTCACACCCAGCTCCAAAACCATAACAAAAATAGTTAGAAAACATTGGGATATTTTGAAAACCGGCACCTTCACGGCAGGACCACCACCCCTCTTTGCTTTCAAATGGACACGGAACCTGACAGATGACTTGGTCCACACCCGCCCTAGACAATCAATGCCGAAACAACCTACACTGTGGACATTGCCCCCTGTGTTCGGTCATTACCCGTGTGGGACATGCACTGCATGCCCAGAGACACAGGCAACTAAAGAAATAGACCTTGGACTGACAACGCCATGGCGACAAATGAGACATACGAACTGCAACACCACTAACTGTATCTATATGATCCACCGCCCGTGCGGGATGAGATATATTGGGATGATGACACGTCAGGTCAAAGTGCGAATAGGGGAGCATAAGAGCTGAATACGCACAGGCAAAACCAACACGAAGATGTTCTGCCACTTTGCGGAGAAGAAACACTTGGCAACCAGCTTGAAGTGGACAGTGATAGATTCCAATCCCCTGTGGTCCACAAAAACCCTATTCAGATATGAACAAAGATGGGTCTACCGTTTGAAATGCGACAAAGAGGGTTTGAATGAGGACATCCCCTGGGTAGAACTGCTATAATCACTCCATCCACTGACGACACTGTGCACCACTAATATAATACAGGTGTTCAACCATTAAAAAACCTGGGTGCTCACAGTCTCACTGTACGAGTCAACCTCATACACAATCAATCTGATCATATGGGCCCGGGTGTCGCAGGACGAGACCCACAGATTCATACTGTAAGGAACAGAATTATAATATACACACATTGAGACGTCACGAGCAATACTCTGAGACATGAGCGAGCTCCACAGTATTACACTAGAGGGGCTAACCGTTATGACCGATTAGGTGCCTGGCCCACCGCAGGTAGCGCAGATTACTTTTATTATGTTAGAATTGATTTATAATCATTCAGGTCAGTTGCTATGTACCATCTCATTAACCAAGAAAGAGCAACCTCCCACCATTCTAAGATGGCCGCCCCGTTCTACGGGTCTCTGACACCTCTAACACTTCTGCTCTGAGCTCTGAGGGCACCCGGAGCAACTTACACAGCTCCGCGTAAACAAGAGAACGGCATAATGAACCAGTTCGGAGACGCTCCGGCTCCATACCGCGCAGCACTTTGCCGAGGGTAGGAGTTAATGACGCCTACGGAGGGAGACAACAGTGAGTACCGGAGCTGGGAACTTTGTCCCGGCTCCGGAATATACCGATACCTATGCTGGTTTTCGTTTGCTCTAAAATACTGTTTGGCAGACTTAACGGAGTATGCTCACACGGATCCGCTTCTCACGCTGCTTATTTAATTTAGATAATTAATGTTTATGTGCCCATACATCGGGCGTAGGACAGCGGGCCATAGCTACCATGCATTGTACCACCGCAGCATTGGAATGTGAGAATCCATTATATTGAAAAGATTACCGGTTCTCTCCTATCTGTTTTTTCAGCACTCTCTCGCTTTTTGGGCAAGTGGCTGCAGAGGGGGCCCATACCTTGGGCTGCTGGGGTATGTTGACTTGGAAATATGTGTGTTTTGTCTGTGTCACCTACACGCTTGCCCCACTCTTGGGCACACTACTTTACTAAGGAGAATCGACATTAGATCACATGCATGCGTTTTCATGAGTAACTGGTTGCTCACGTTGCCAAATCAGAATACGGATTGTGAGATTGGAGGCTCTGAGGACACAACTGCCACCAGCGAGCCTCTACCTTAACCACAAATCACAGCGAGCTAATCCCACTTTACTGCTATCAAGCGCACAATTCTAGGGAGCTAACTAGTTTCGATACTGTAAACACCAAATATCGCTCCCTCACTGACGCCTGGCTAGTCCATTTCCTGCATGTGCTTACTCCCCGCACTTGAACTAGCTATACTAGAACATCCGATAAAGGGTGTCTATTAATAGCTCTGGCCATCCTCAGGCCGTCGCCACTAAAGCTTGAGAGATGGCGATTTTTCATGTGAGACAAGCCATATGCATGATACCAGACATGTCTATAAGCCACATATTAAACTCAGATATAGGACTGAGTTTATTAAATGTGTCAGGATTACGAATTACCATTATCCTGATGAGAATTATGTTAAAAATGTGTAGTCGTCTGCTCTGTGTTGATACTATCTTTTCTTTACAGGTTGGGCTTAGGTACATACTTTGAACGTACCGGATAGCGCCAAGACGCTTGACACCTTGATGACAAAGGTACTGCAGGCTCATAGGCATTAGGCCTGGAACCTGCATCTTCAAACCCAACTTTTTGGTTTGAGTTAAATGGTTTGGTCCTGAAGAAGCGCAATTGGATCCATTAGGGACGATTCGATGCGCGAAACATGTTGACCCAATAATTATATATATATATTTTTTTTTTTATTTTTTATCTCCACACCCACACTCTTACCCTGAGACAAACGTCTAGTATCACAGACGCCGCCCTATTATTTGGTTTATATAGGGACATTCCAGGGTCCAGCTCTTTTAATTGGCTATCCAGACCCTTGAATAAATTAATTGACGGGTACTGTCTGGTCATTTTAAAGTCGCACTCACTTAATATATATTTTTTTCACTAGGCCCTCAGACCCGCATGCACAACTGCGGCCTCTCCACCAAAAGAACTCCGCTAAAGAGCCCCCTTGTGGGGCCCGTGAGGGACTGCAGCGCCACCCACATGAGTAGCAACGCCCAATGATGACTCAGGGCGCTCGTACGGTCTTCTGAGGGCACTAGGTCACCGAGGAGAATCAACCCACCCTACATCTCTCTCCCCTCCTTATGGTTTTCTTACAGAGCAAACAACCACATTACTCAGAACATTCTCTCCTTTCATTTATACTATTGAGCGAACTAGATTATGGTCCACTCTCCTAGAGGAACAGATGCCCCCTTTGTGTGTTTGCTCATATTATTGAGCCATCGTCAGGAGAGATGCCAGAGAAGAGGTAGTCCAAGAGCTTTCACTAGCTTTTAAACGGCTAGACACTCCTGGTAATAGATTCGCCACATATTTATCTACAAACAAATGTCGGCCGGTATCGTCCATTAGCGACTTCTTCAGCAAAATCCTCGGTAAAATATAATCGCTCTCTGTCCTGCCACCCCTGTAAGCTATCTAAGATGTTAGAAACAGTACCAGAATCATGAAGTGCTTGACGAGCAGTCTTTCTAAGTTCTGCCGCACGTTCGACCAACAGCATAGAGCGAGTATCTGGTTTTGTTCGATCTGCCCTGGAATCGTCTTCTTCATCTGATGGAGCGGACGGAACGGCATACGGAGGCGGAGGAAGATCTAGCAATGAGAAATCATCTTGTGATTTATTAAGGACAGGATAAAGAGGTTGCCGAACACCATATTGGCCAGATATCTGTAATCTGCGCTCCTTCTCCTGTCTCTCTTGCAATTCTTTCACTTCTTTCTTCCTAATTATTGCCCTTTTTCATACATATTCTTCCGTTGCTCTTTTTCGATCAGCGCATGCTCACGTTTCTCACGCTCACGTACTTCTTTCACCCACATTCGCACACATTCAAACATGTCTTGTCTGGATTTCCGCTTGAACATACACTGTTTCACATACTCAATCTTTCGCATATCAAATGACCCATACATTGGCCAGCGTAACTCAGGATCTTTTCGCTTGTATTTCCTCCATAATGTGCTTTACATTATAGAAGAAAGACCATATTTTATGTACATATCTCAATTAGGCGTCCCCTCTGGGGGAGCCGGCTGCGATTCCTCAATTCTTAAACAGTTATTTTCACAAAAGCAGCACATCCTACGAAGTGCGGTAAAAGCAAGCATGCCAAAAATAGTGCAAAATATGCAGTATTATAATCAAAGTAGCACTTAAAGTATCTGTAATAGGTTGTGCCGTTCAAATCATAATCACAATTTTAGAAAAAATCTACTCATTACCAGCCTATATGTGTTGCAACGCATATATTTCACTTTCACAAACACATCATGACTAGTCATACCAAACCAAAATTGCCACAGCAAGTGCATCCTAAAACTGCCTTGCCAATCCCAGGCTTCCAAAACCCACAGCAAGTACCATACAACGGTTCTTACCAATCACAAGGCGTCCAGATTCCAACTGCCAAGTTCTAAATTTGACCAAACGCCCACTGCACGGCAAGCCAACATAAGAGATCTCAGTCGAGGACCGGCACCACCTGGATGGTCAGATCGGAAAGAAAGGAACAATGCCTTGGATGCCAAGACTCAGGTCTCTTCTGGCAGTGATCACGTCCGCGGCGAGATTCCAATCCTTCGTCACGACCACTCCTTCGGGCATCCGAGTCGCCAATGAGCCCCACGTGTCGGGCGCAAATTGAAGTAAGCAACCTCAGCTAGGCCTGCCAGTGCAAGGGGTTCGCCCTTCTCTGCACAGAGTCCTCAGTTCATAGGAAGAAGTTGGCACAGAAACTGGAAAATACAAAAGCATAGTTTATTAAACCTTTAAAGGTGGTACTACAGTCCACACAACACCCTTCAGTATTGTATAGAGTAGCACACCGAACTAAAGCACATGGCCCCTTTTATACACAATGAGGGGGCTCAAAAGAAGGTGGTACAAAATACAAGAGCAAGTTTTATGTACATATAAGGGCATATTGGAAGGCGCAATCGATGAGTGGGCGGAGTTAACAGTTTTCAGAAACTAGACAACATATTCCTCTCTGGAACTAATTAGTTACAGCTGTAGACCCTACTGGGCATGCCAGGGCATGCTGAAGTGGGGGATGCTAAATATAGCCTGTTTCTGGGCAGATTTCAGGCGCAGTTAACAATGAGGTAGGACAAAGCACATGTTGAGCACATGGCAACATGTGGCAGACAAAATGGCTGCCACAAATACAAAATGGAGCTCTGCACGATGTTACAATAGTTGCTGAATACAGCATGGCCTTCTGCTAATGCTTAATCTAGCCGCTGCCAAATTACTACACTGGGTACATGCAGTATGATATAGTAGGGACTTATAAGTAGATTAATTGTGCCAATCAGTTGTAAGCCAATTTTACTATGTTCTAGGGAGAGATGACAGGTCTAACACAACCCAGACCAGTTTTGGCATTATTGAGTCTCTTCAATCAGGTTTAACTTGGTTTCAATGTGACAGTAATCAATAGACCCACGTCTGAGTTTTGCTTGTATTCCCTTCTGTAGTGGGCCTTCGCTGGTTCTTCAAGATAGATTGTTCCCATGAGGAGCAGGGTCAGTACAGATTTCCATCAGGCAGGCCTTTGTCTAGAATAGCACAGTGAACAAATAATGATGGGTTGGAATGCTACCCTGATCGATTGCCACTGGTTAGACTATTTGTAAGCAATCCTCCTATCAATTTTCGTGTGTTTGAGTTAACGCTCTAAGTCGCCATGGGTATGGAGGCCTAGTTTATTGCAGACTGATGAATTACTGAGTTGATCCAGCAACACTGGTATTAATGACAACGGGTACTCCTTTTTTTAGTTTAAATCTTTTTTAACCATGGATTAGTGCAATTCCCCTCCTTTTTGAGGGTCATAATTGCAGTCTGTGGGAAGCGCATTTGTCTGATTTTTGTCAAAGACATCAATAAATTCTAGGTAACATTCTGGTAATGAAAATGCACAACCTATATCATCACTAGCTGAGATTTTAGAAAAATGCTGAGATAGTCTTACTTGCTGCATATTTACATAGTACATTGGTGCATCATTAATCTTAACCTGAACTGCTGTGCCTTAATCAAATCAAACTGTATTTTTTCTACACAATTGTCAAAAAATCTTATGTATTAGGTATGGTAATGGTCAGGGTCACAGGATAATGCAGTCTCATCTACTGTGTTGAACTTTTCAGAATTGCTCTTGAGGACCATTGGAATTGCTAAGCAATGAGTGAATTCTATATCAATAAATGTATTGGTTGCTCATGTTATGTGATGTTATGTTATGTCATGTCATGTTTTCTTATGCTAACTTATCTTATGTCATCTCATTGTGTGTTACTTTTTTTGTCTTTGTATAATGCACAAATCACCCGGGAGGGTGTCCAGGCACTGAAGCAGGAGCAGTTTAGACCAAGCCAGGGCCGGCTCTAGATGTTGAGGCAGGTCTTCAGTTTCTTGCGAAATCCAAGAACTGAGGAGGAGACAATGATGGGCAGTGGCAGGTCATTTCAGACTTCAGAATCAAGGTAGGAGAAGGTGCAACCAATGGATCTGATTCTGCATATTCAGGGTATTTGTGTGAGAGGGGGTTTATGTGATTGTTGATGCACGTGTGATCAATGATGTGCAAGACTTTTTATGTGTGCATGAAGTTTGGAGGGTGATCTATAGTGGATTGGGAGCCAGTGTGGTTTTGTGAGGTATTGGGTATGTGAGTGTGGAGTTGGAGGTTGAGTGTGAGCCAGGCAGCAGAGTTTTATATGGCTTAGGAGGAGTCTTCTGGTCAGTTGAGCTTCGTTTCCAGAATAGAGTGATTTGCCATAGTCCAGCAGCTGGGAATGATGGCTTGGGTGACGGTTCTGTGAGTGTTGGTGGGGAGCCATTTGAAGATCTGCATGAGCATCTTGAGTGTGTGGAAGCAGGAGACAAAGACTGTGTACACTTGGCTGGTCATGGAGAGTTGATTGTCGATTGCTATTCCAAAGTTTTTTGCATGGGTGCCAGGAGGGTTGTGGGACTGAGTTTGGCAATCCATGAAGTGAAGTCCGAGTTTGAGTTGTTTTTGTAGAAGATTAGTGCTTCCATCTTGTCTGTGATGAGCTTGAGGCAGTGGTTTCCAGCCTTCTGGCATCTTTGTCATGCACGCAGGGAGTTTGCTCCAGGTGTTCATCTTGTCGGACAGGGAAACTATTAGCTGGGTGTCATCTGCATAGGATATGATGATGATTCCGAACCTGAGTCTAATGGTCCCTGCACTGACTGCTCAGACCAACCAGGTAACTTCAATAGCAAAAGAATAGCCAAGCTACTTGGGACTATCTTAACATTTGTAGTCATGAGGGAGGTACCTATTTCTAATGTGCTATCTATTTTTTTGACTACCTGTCATTATCTGTCGCTGCTGCCACAACAGCTTGAACCTTGAGTTTGAACCTATTTTAAAATGTATCTTTACATTCTTTTACAAAATGTCCCGACTAGCCACAGTATAGACACAAGTTTATTTATGGCGCTTCTCTTTCTCCTTCTTGATAAACGAAGACAGTTTCAGCCCTCATTTGTATAGGTTCTGGTCATACGCTGGATTTCTGCTTTTCCAATTCCTGATGATGAACTACTTTGCCCTTCAATTTCAGTTAAAGGTTGGTCCAACCGCACCATTACGTCTATCAACTCTGAAAAGATATCTATAGAAGTTACTACTATGGCCAGTACATCCATAAGTTCTCAATGAAAAACCTGCCAAAACAAGGTGCTGCTCCTGGCTGCACAACTACACAATGAAAGTTTGTGAAGTATGTTAAAAGGTCTTGGTTTGCTTGTCTAACAGTGAGTAACTTAGATCTACAATCAAGACATGAGCTTTGTGATTAAACATTTACTGTGTGACCTCATAGAAAAACCATGAGTAGTATAACATAGGGTTATTCCTCTTACTCAGTAGTACAGGTCGATTTGCAGCACTTCTGAAAAAATATGAGAGTATAAATGTCATCTTAGTTTGATCATTAGGGAATGTGGCAGGCCTGCACAGATTAATCAATACTACAAACTTTCAGTCATCATGATAGCATTGCTTAGATGTCGTTAAAGAAATCTGCTGGGTGTGACCCAACAGCATCTGAGGAATAACTGAGACCCTACAATGTTGGACTCTTCTCACATGGAAGAAAAGGGTGTGGTTGGGAATTGTGGCCTAAACGTTGGAGGTCAATGCCTTTGCACTGTTGAAAGTAAAGTCCAAGCCTTTTGTCCCACAGGACTAAGAGGAAATTGGGGTTGTATGACAGAGGTACGGGTGTTTAAACTACACATGCCTCTATTACGCAGCCCAAACAATGAATGCATTTGAAGAACGCATTTTTTTACCATGCATGTCTTTACCACACAATTTTATAGTGAAAGGATAACTGGTAAAGGGATGTGTGGTAAAGATCACAACCCCAGCCCCCCGTACTGAGCCCTAAAGACTAACCCAACCCCCTAAGCACTACCCCCTGAGCCCTTAAAACTATCCTGCCTGAGCTCTAAACACTACCCCAACTGAGCCCCGAGCCCTAAACACTACCCCAAACCTGCCGGAGCCCTAACCACTACCCTGACCTCCCCTGATCCCTAACCACTACCCAACCCCTCCTAAGCCCTAAACACTACTCTGAACCCGTGCCCTAAAAACTATACTGACCCCCAAACCCTTAAAACAAACCCAACCCTTATCCCTAAACACTACCCTGACCCCTCGCTGAGCCCTAAAACTACCTGACCCCCCCCAGAGCTCTACAAACTACCCTGACCACCACTGCGCCCTAAAAACTATCCTTCAACCCTTAAAATCTCCCCCACCCCACCAAAACTCAGCCCCAGCCCCACTTATCAGTCTGTGTCATCTCCTGATCCTTCCTCTTCCTGTGCCTGCCCATCCGTGCATTTAGACCGTGCACTGCCATATGCATGGTTAAGGCATGTGTGGGTGCACTTGCAGGGAAATGTCATGTATGGCTCTGACTGCGTTGTAAAGGCTGTTTCCCGAAAATTGGTTTAGCCTAACTTTTTCAGCATTTCTATCACTCACACCCTCCCGTTCCTCATTAACTGCTAACAGTTCTGTACATAAACTGTGAGAGCCTTATTTATGAAAAGGGACGCATCGCTGCATGAAAACAGCAATGCATCACTTTTCATTGCGTCCTTGTAACATGCTGGATGCAACATATTTACAGTATGACGCATCATGTCGCAAGGAGTTACGGACGCATTGCTGGAGTGTGTCACGAAATTGACGCAATTCCATCAATAGGTCATTTCACATGGGCAAGTCCCATTTCAAATGTGCGTGCGTCAGTCTTACGCCTGCTGTGAGGCAGGCATAAGATATTGACGTATTTGCGTCCTAGAAGTAATGCAGTGAAATCTCATAGGTTTCACTGCATCACTTCTATGAGGCTTACTTGCGTCAGAACATCCACCCTGCATACATTATACCTGGCACAGGTATAATGTGGCGCAGGGGTTTACAAAGTGATCCATCTACCTAGTTTTTATCCTGCTGGTGTGTCTCAAAAAGTGACGCACTGGTGGTGCAAAAGTGATGCAAGGGCTCATAAATAGGCCCCTGACTTTCTACCTTATATCTGTTACATCAGTCTGCAGTGCAATCAGGGTGTCCTGCAGAGTCTGCCAAGCCGATGCTAGGTTCGTCATTCAAGTCATGCTTATGCATGGGCTAGGCAATCTTGTACAAGCTAACCTGTCATTTCCCCCTAGCAGAAGCAATTTACACCTAATCTACTCCCCTTGGAACAGTCTATCACCTCAATCATTATTATACTCGTGATGCACTGTCCCCAGGAGGTAAGGTTAATAGGGGACAGATAGAAAATTGAACTGTTTTTTTCAGGAAGGTCTACTTCTCGACTACATTACCCATGGACATTTGACTGGTGTTCTGATTATAGTGCTGCAAAACAACAGTTCTGATAGAATCTACAACTTCTTATGAAGATTATTTCATTCTATATTATAGCTTTCCTGGTGGAAGCCTTGCTGTCTCTGCTTGATAATAAACATTCATCTGGATTTTTCTTTTTGACTGAACTGTAGTCTTCTTAGAAGATAACATAGCAAGTTAGTTAATACAATTATCTTTTGCAGTTTGTTCTTTTTTGAGGTTACTCTAATTATCTTTTAAGCTCACTCAAATGTTTTTGTTCTTTCTTTATAGTAAACAAATAGTATCTGCAGTGCTTCCAAATTACTCTTTTCATCCATTACATCTGCTCACTTTGCCACTGGATTCAAGCAAGCCGGGCTGAAGACGGCTGGAAGGCCAGAAACCGGTCCTCGGAAGCTTGTTTCCGGTCCAGGGAAGACATGGCTTTGCAGTTCGGGCTGGACTGTTCCCATGAGGCACAGGGTCAGACTGATTTGCATATAGCCATGTCTGAACTAGGGTGGCAGAGTGGGCTAAAGAACGGTGATGGATTAAACTCAGATCTTTTGACTGGGTGTGAGTATTTGATTGATTCAGATGCTCCGTCCATCACCACCCCCTTTTGTACCGCTTTTGGCCGCCATAAGTGTGGCAGGGTATGCTCAGAACTGAGTCCCTTGCTCACTTTTCCACTGGATTCAAGCAAGCCAAGCTGAAGACGGCTGGAATGCAAGAAACCGGTCCTCAGAAGCTTGTTTCCGGTCCAGGGAAGACATAGCTTGGCAGTTCGGGCTGGACTGTTCCCATGAGGCACAGTGTCAGACTGATTTGCATATAGCCATGTCTGAACTGGGGTGGCAGAGTGGGCTAAAGAACGGTGATGGATTAAACCCAGATCTTTTGACTGGGTGTGAGTGTTTGATTGATTCAGATGCTCCATCCATCACCACCCCCTTTTGTACCGCTTTTGGCCGCCATAAGTTTGGCATGGTATGCTCAGACTTGAGCCCCTTGCTCACTTTGCCACTGGATACAAGCAAGCCGGGCTGAAGAGAGATGGCTGGAATGCCAGAAACCGGTCCTCGGAAGCTTGTATGTTATTAAGCTATGAATGGCTGTGTATGTATGAGGGTATGATTGTTTTTTGAATGTAAAAAATTTATATTTTTGTAATTGCATAAAGGTTTGATTGTAAATAATGTGTAAATGTATATATTGTGTATAGGAGGTCTTGTATTGATAATGAATTGGTGAAATATTAACCAAATGTCTTCTTTGAGAAAGAAAATCTAAAAATAAAACAAAAGATTCACTCAGACATAACCGTGCCAATGTACTATAGTGTATAATTCTTATGGTTTCTATGATTTATTGAAAATAGTGAGACAGTATTGGCATTTCTTTGTTCAATAGGAATTTCATCTAAACACAAAAAAGAAACAGAAACCCACCTCCAAAAACAAGCTATACATAAAGAGTCGTAAATCAAATATAACCAGCCAAAACCTAGTACATTGGAAATTTCTCAATATTAATTTTTATTTAGATACAAAGGCCAATTTAAAAAACAATGATTTAATCTTACATATATATAGAGACTCATCTCAGTCCTCCAGAAAAAAAATAAATAGCACATAACACAACACTCAATACATGTCACTTATACCTTAGCATCACATCCTAACAAAGTACACATTTTAAACAAACATTTGATCAGCCTTTACAGAACGCCACTGTCTTTCAGTTCTGGATGTCAGCTTGAAATATCACAGTAAAACGTTTCTTTTAATATATCTATGGCCCAAACATATACATTTACTGGTCCATTATAATATCAATTCTTATTATTCAATATACTTTTTGTACATACACAAAGAACAATTTATAAATCCAACTA
Organism: Lissotriton vulgaris; assembly: GCF_964263255.1. Taxonomy (NCBI): domain Eukaryota; kingdom Metazoa; phylum Chordata; class Amphibia; order Caudata; family Salamandridae; genus Lissotriton; species Lissotriton vulgaris. The sequence continues at coordinate 1,528,941,333 of NC_141685.1, read as the reverse complement.
TTTCTTAGTGTCAGAATGGCGCGCTGGTGCCGACGGGCGTTTCAGTAAAAGGTGATCAGACGGCTGCCTGCTTTTTTCAGGGCACAAACTTATGTATCAGTGAAGAATAAAGTCACAAATGAGGAGGGGAGACAAGAGGGCAAAGCCTTACACTTATCTGAACACGCTGATTTGCATAAGGCAGGAGGCGAAACTAGGCTGGATTCTGAGGCCACTCACTTTCCATGCTGAGGACACTATTTGTTTATATTGACGTAATGTTAATTTTTGGTACCCAGGTGCTTTCCATTGAGGGGCTTGTCAATCCCGCCGTCTTTTCCCTCTTCTAAAGAAGTAGAAGGAGGAGTCCCTTCAGCTTCAGTTAAGGATCATTTTCCGGAACCAAAGTGCGAGTCTGCAATGAGATCAATCTGTACAAAGAGAATCCAAACTGCTTATTCCTTCGATCTCACGGTTCGTCTTTGTTTTCTAGATAAACTTTGAAGACATATTTTTTTTCTCGAAATTCGCCTATGTATCTTAATACATAATACATAATATTGAGGTATTTCCAATAGACTAAGCATTTGGCTAGTTATAGTTGATTTGCGATTCTTTATGTAGAGCTTGTTTTTGGAGGTGGGTTTCTATTTCTTTTTGGTGTTTTATTCTTTCCCTGTCCCCTCCAATATCCGCTTTCCTCGTGGGAACCCCTTTATATGTAGTGGAATTCCATCTAACCCTGGGGTCTTATTGTTTGTTAATTACTTAATTCCTTAAAGGTAGCTGCAATTTCTCCTAGTGCTATAAGGCAGGACAGGCATTTCCACTGGGTGTTACCCAGCCATGCTAAATTCATATCTAAGGTTCACTCATGGTAATTGAATTTCTGCGATTGATATGATGACCTGTAAAGTTAGAAAAGTAGTTCTCTAGTTTCTTTTGCAGAGTGTTTTTTAGCATCAGAGGTATTAGTAGTTTGTGTCACTACATTGCTGCCCATGGTTTCCTAATAGCATATGCTAAGGCTTTCACAGGTCTCTCCCTTCACAATGTATTCATGTTCTAGCATATTTATCATGATTACTGTCATCTAGAAGACCATACTAACCCAAAATCTGCGGGCCTTCTGGAAATCTTTGTAAACCTTCACCTCGCACAGCAGGTTACAGACACACCCACCCCTCTGGACACCTACTGGACCCGATTTTCTCCTCAATCAGCAACATCACTGTTGGCAAGCCAATAGCTATGACCTGGACAGATCATGCCCTCGTCAGTTTCAGTATACCCATCCTGCACCATCACAGACCTACCACCTCAGGAACAGCATGCCTGAGATTTAAAGGAATCTCAGAAGAGGAGTGGGCTTCCCCCTCTCTGAGCATTGCCCCAACCACACCAGCAACTTGCTGAAAACTATCAAAAACCCCAACAGCTGGTACACTGCTTGTCAGACACCCTGGCTTCCCTCGAGCGCAACCCAAAGACAAGAGCCTAACTACATGGCAGTTGATACTCAGGAGACGTTTTACCTAATCTCCTGTCTGGTATTCTGGGCTCTCTCTGTGTCTAGGTGTCTAATGTCAGATTCTAATTTAGATAGGTGGCATCTCACTGACTTAAGAATGCAGTGTTGTTTGGAAATGCACTTGTTCCGCTGCACAACCTTGAAGACCTGCTATTGACATACCTGAGTGGTCACTGACTCCTTGTTTTTGAGTGTGTTGTGTCGGCAGTTCCCAGGTACACTAAACCAAAGAAGAACTGTTGAATGATCAGACAGAGTACAAGAGATTTGGATAACCTGCAAGGTTCATGTGCTGATATTTTTGGTAGTCATACAGAAGTTTAGTCTATCAATAAATCAATCAATAATCAATGTATTCAATTTGAATTAAACAAATCATAAAAGTACATAAAAACAAAAAAAACAAATGTAACAAAGAAACAATCCGACCAGGCAAACAAAAGCTGCCTCATAACATCTCACGCATATGAATGAAATACCCCTTCTAAAAACCAAGAGACATAAGAACAGACAGTAGGTGAGTCTAAACATTGGAGATACAAAGAGAGAGGTCTAGCTAGTATAAAATTATTTGCCAAAAACAATGGGGGAATAAACATAAAACAAAATCTAGAGAATTTAGGCATATATAAACAACCTGCGAGATATCAAACATAGCCGCCAAGTGGAGGCTCACGAAGACTTATGCCTGCCCAATAATAGCTGGGCTATCTCTTAACCCCTTCGATGCTGATGACGAGTTCAGCTCGTCATGAAGTACACCTCTCGTACGCTCATGACGAGCTGAGCTCGTCATGAACCGCGGGATTTTTAAATCTTCAGCGCACAGCGGGAAAATGCGCTGCAACGATAGTGTTAAGAGCCTTTTATCAAATTCTAATTCCTCGATCTAAAATGACAGTTATAATAGTAATTGGCAGGCTTTCATATAATCAGAAATATAGCCAACCCTCAGTTCCTCATGCACGATCTCCATAGGGACACTTTGTGGCAACTTCCGGACCTTTCTCAGGAATTTATTTTCTGACACCTGTATTGATGATAATCGTTGTATCCCCAGATCTAGCATCGCAAACTTGCTTTTAGAATACATTTAGCTTTAAAGATTAATAACTGATCTAGTATGGGTCTGGCTGAACTGCCTAGAGAATTTCTCAATGCTATATGACACTCTATTAAAAGACTGTGCCTGGGCATTAGACAGGATTTTCCAGTTTAGTATTAAGTAGTAATCCCAGATAAAATTATCAACCCTGCCAATTTGATACCCTTTGATTGATTAGGCTTTAGATTTGGTTTTGGCCAGGCCAAAGATCATAATATATGATTTGGAGAAATTGGTTTTCTGACCCAGGCTGTCCAAAAATAAAAAATAAAAATGATCTAGCAAAAGCTGTAGGCCATTAGCCACACTCGCTATAAGGACAGTATCATCTGCATACAGAATGGCCGGTACATATCGATCATCCACCTTAGGGACGTTTTGCACTGTTCCACAAGGAAGGACTTACGCCGGTTAATATATAAAATAAAAAACATCAGTGCTAAAATGCAGCCCTTTAGCACTCTCCTAGCCAGCTTAAAGTGAGGAGTACACTCTGATCTGGTCAGACCCTGTCGCTCCCTCCTCCCGTCGCGTGGCCCGCCCGAGTGCGCCCGGCCTCCTCCTGCTGCCTCTGAGCTCTGCCCCTGCCTCTGGACCCTGCCTGCCCTCTGGACCTGTATCGCCGCCCTTTTTGCAGCTTTTTGTTACTCGTTCCGCCGTCCTTGTGAAGTTGTGATATTGTACTTGTTGTGAAGTTTTCTTTTTGGATTGTACTTGATTTTTTGTTTCACTAATTTGTGCCCCATGTCTCCGCTTGTCCCCGGCCCCACCCCGCTCCCTGCCGCTGCTCCCCCGCGGCCCCACCCATGCTCCCTCCAGCATCACGATGGATTTGGGCCCAGATCTTTTGACTGGGGGAGTGTGTGACATTGATCCACATTCAGTCCATCACTTGTTGTTTTTGCAATTGCCGCCCTAAGTGCGCTGGGGATGCCCAGACGTGGGTCCCAGGCACTTCACACCACTTGGAGTCAAGCTAGCCGGGCTGATGAGAGGTGTTACCTCGAAACCGGTCCGGTCCTCGGATGCTTGATTCCGTTCTGGGAAGGACATGGCTTTTGTGGTTCGGACTGGACTGTTCCCATGGGGCAACAGGGTCAGAGCTGATTTGCATATCGCCATTGTCTAACCCAGGGTGGTGTGGAGTGCAAAAAAACGATGGATTTGGGCCCAGATCTTTTGACTGGGGGAGTGTGTGACATTGATCCACATTCAGTCCATCACTTGTTGTTTTTGCAATTGCCGCCCTAAGTGCGCTGGGGATGCCCAGACGTGGGTCCCAGGCACTTCACACCACTTGGAGTCAAGCTAGCCGGGCTGATGAGAGGTGTTACCTCGAAACCGGTCCGGTCCTCGGATGCTTGATTCCGTTCTGGGAAGGACATGGCTTTTGTAGTTCGGACTGGACTGTTCCCATGGGGCAACAGGGTCAGAGCTGATTTGCATATCGCCATTGTCTAACCCAGGGTGGTGTGGAGTGCAAAAAAACGATGGATTTGGGCCCAGATCTTTTGACTGGGGGAGTGTGTGACATTGATCCACATTCAGTCCATCACTTGTTGTTTTTGCAATTGCCGCCCTAAGTGCGCTGGGGATGCCCAGACGTGGGTCCCAGGCACTTCACACCACTTGGAGTCAAGCTAGCCGGGCTGATGAGAGGTGTTACCTCGAAACCGGTCCGGTCCTCGGATGCTTGATTCCGTTCTGGGAAGGACATGGCTTTTGTAGTTCGGACTGGACTGTTCCCATGGGGCAACAGGGTCAGAGCTGATTTGCATATCGCCATTGTCTAACCCAGGGTGGTGTGGAGTGCAAAAAAACGATGGATTTGGGCCCAGATCTTTTGACTGGGGGAGTGTGTGACATTGATCCACATTCAGTCCATCACTTGTTGTTTTTGCAATTGCCGCCCTAAGTGCGCTGGGGATGCCCAGACGTGGGTCCCAGGCACTTCACACCACTTGGAGTCAAGCTAGCCGGGCTGATGAGAGGTGTTACCTCGAAACCGGTCCGGTCCTCGGATGCTTGATTCCGTTCTGGGAAGGATATGGCTTTTGTAGTTCGGACTGGACTGTTCCCATGGGGCAACAGGGTCAGAGCTGATTTGCATATCGCCATTGTCTAACCCAGGGTGGTGTGGAGTGCAAAAAAACGATGGATTTGGGCCCAGATCTTTTGACTGGGGGAGTGTGTGACATTGATCCACATTCAGTCCATCACTTGTTGTTTTTGCAATTGCCGCCCTAAGTGCGCTGGGGATGCCCAGACGTGGGTCCCAGGCACTTCACACCACTTGGAGTCAAGCTAGCCGGGCTGATGAGAGGTGTTACCTCGAAACCGGTCCGGTCCTCGGATGCTTGATTCCGTTCTGGGAAGGACATGGCTTTTGTAGTTCGGACTGGACTGTTCCCATGGGGCAACAGGGTCAGAGCTGATTTGCATATCGCCATTGTCTAACCCAGGGTGGTGTGGAGTGCAAAAAAACGATGGATTTGGGCCCAGATCTTTTGACTGGGGGAGTGTGTGACATTGATCCACATTCAGTCCATCACTTGTTGTTTTTGCAATTGCCGCCCTAAGTGCGCTGGGGATGCCCAGACGTGGGTCCCAGGCACTTCACACCACTTGGAGTCAAGCTAGCCGGGCTGATGAGAGGTGTTACCTCGAAACCGGTCCGGTCCTCGGATGCTTGATTCCGTTCTGGGAAGGACATGGCTTTTGTAGTTCGGACTGGACTGTTCCCATGGGGCAACAGGGTCAGAGCTGATTTGCATATCGCCATTGTCTAACCCAGGGTGGTGTGAAGTGCAAAAAAACGATGGATTTGGGCCCAGATCTTTTGACTGGAGGAGTGTGTGACATTGATCCACATTCAGTCCATCACTTGTTGTTTTTGCAATTGCCCTCCAGCATCACTGCACCGCTGCCCCCCTCCCGCCACCCTGCTCCCACCTCCCAGCTGCTCCTCCCTCCCACTAGGGTAGATAAGGCACGGCTCAAGGGCGAGGAGCTGTGACCTGATCTGACCTGGTCAGACCCGGTCGCTCCCTCCTCCCGCTGCGTGGCCCGCCCCGAGTGCGCCCGGCCTCCTCCTGATGCCTCTGAGCTCTGCCCCTGCCTCTGGACCCTGCCTGCTCTCTGTACCTGTATCGCCACCCTTTTTGCCGCTTTTCGTTACTCGTTCCGCCGTCCTTGTGAAGTTGTGGTATTGTACTTGTTGTGAAGTTTTCTTTTTGTATAAACTTGATTTTTTGTTTTGCTAATTTGTGCCCCGTGTCTCCGCTTCTCCCCGGCCCCACCCCGCTCACTGACGCTGCTCCCCCGTGGCCCCACCCACGCTCCCTCCAGCATCACCAGTTTAACAGCTCGAAGACAGAAGTCTTACACTGCACCACTGACCGCGTCCCTACACCTCTCCCGCCGGATTTCTGGCCACCCTCCTTCCAAAGCATGACTGTGTCTACCACCTCGGTCCGTAACTTGGGAGTGATGTTTGGGTCCAATCTCCAACTGGACGCAGCCGTCAATAAAACAGTGAGCACTTGCATGGGATTGCTTCGTATTTCGAGAAAGGTCCTCCCGATGCTTCCTATGGATAGTAGGCCAGAGGTGGTGAGGAGCATCATCGTAAGTCGCCTGGACTACTGCAATGCTCTATTTCTTGGAGCACCAGCCACCTTGATAGGAAAACTGCAACGGGTGCAGAATCTTGCAGCCAAATTAGCGCTTGCTCGCCGCCGCCTCGACTCTTCATCCCAGGCATTAAGTGACCTCCATTGGTTACCGATCCTTCAACGGATCGATTTTAAATCTTTATGTATTGTATTCAGGGCCCTCCACGGACAAGGCCCAGTGCCACTTCAGAACATGTTTCATTGGTATATCCCGTCCAGATCCCTTCACTCGGCTTCTGCCTACCTTGCTGTGGTGCCTAAAGTGCTGCGATCGCGGCTGGGCGATCGATCTTTCAGCTTTACGGCAGCCAGATTATGGAACACTCTTCCGCTAGGACTGAGAAGTATGAACGATCTTGTCTCTTTTATGAAAAATTTAAAAACACATCTCTTTCCTAGGGCTGTATCCTTTTAGTTCTTAAATCAGCTGGGTGCGCAGCAGGATCCTTTCAGTCAAAGCGCCAGGATACCCGTGGGGTGACAGACATGCACTATAAAAGATTACCAATACATACATACATACCGCACCGCTGCCCCCCCTCCCGCCACCCCGCTCCCGCCTCCCAGCTGCTCCTCCCTCGCCCCTCCCCCCTCTCCATTTATGGAAGAGTGCATGCCCACGCGCAGATTTGACGCGCAGCGTGTGCGCCGATTGTGCGCCGAAGGTGCGCCAAAGGCAAGCCCGTCTGTGCCCGTCTGCGCCTGGACCACGCCCAGCGCCAGAACCCCCTGGCCCCCACAGCTGTCAGCCAACCCGCAGAACCTACGACGCAGCCACCCTCAATGCACTGAACACCGGCCGGACCCCCGGCTGCCACCGAGCCACCCCAGGACGCACCCACGGACCCTTCACCTGCCAATCCTGCAAGTTCTCCTGCATCCGGACCTGCACCGCTCCGTCCACAGACACACCGTGGAACTCTGGAACCTCCTCGACTCCACATCTCCAGATGTCGCCTTCCTCACGGAAACATGGATGAACGCCTCCTCAGCGCCCGACATCGCCATTGCCATCCTGGACGGATACAAGATCACCCGAAGGGACCACGTCAACCAGACAGGAGAAGGCTTAGCCATCGTCCACAAGAACACCATCCGCATCACGACCAACTCCGACGACACCCTCACAACCGCCGAACACCTGCACTTCCAGATACACACCGACCCCAATACCACCCTCAGAGGCACCCTCATCTACAGACCCCCGGGACCACGCACACAATTCAGCGAAGACATCGCCAACTTCATCAGCCCGCACGCCCTCCCCTCCACTGACTACATCCTTCTAGGGGCCCTGAACTTCCACCTGGAGAACAACAATGACCGCAACACCACCACCCTGCTGCACAACCTCGCCAACCTCGGACTCAAGCAACTGGTGACCACCCCCACCCATACACCGGCCGGTTGACAGTCAAAATATCGAGTTGATAATATCGAAGTACCATATTATCGAGTCCTAAAAGTCGATGGTAAGAAATATCGACAACCAAAATATCGTCGTTGAAAATATCGATTTATGTGTGTGTCAAAATTATCGAAGACATTAATTTCGACATATGTAATATCGAAGCTTAAAATATCGACAGGCTAAAATATTGACATTTAAAAGTGATATTTTAAAGTATGTTAAGTAATGATATAGCAAAATGTTGTCTATATATAAGGTAATTTATACATATAATTTCAATAATTTTAGTTATAAGTGTAGGAGCGGGATGTAGAGTTTATAGGAGATAAGGGTGGGTAGTGTTTTAAAAAAGTATAGTGTAATTAGAGAATAATAAATTTCGAATTTTAATTAAAATTTCAAAATTACGAAAATTGAAATAAATATTTGTAAAAGGCGAAATTTTATAGAAATTTATGGAGTATTGTTAAATTTTTTGTACTTTGCTTTTGTGTATGTAGTAAAAAGTATTGTAAATATATATTTATTATTAAATATTTTTGAAATAATTGTATAATAATTTTAGGAGCGGGATGTAGAGTTTATAGGGGATAAGGGTGGGTAGTGTATTAAAAAAGTATAGTGTAATTAGAGAATAATAAATTTCGAATTTTAATAAAAATTTCAAAATTACGAAAATTGAAATAAATATTTGTAAAAGGCGAAATTTTATAGAAATTTATGGAGTATTGTTAAATTTTTTGTACTTTGCTTTTGTGTATGTAGTAAAAAGTATTGTGAAGATATATTTATTATTAAATATTTAAGAAATAATTGTATAATTATTTTAGGAGCGGGATGTAGAGTTTATAGGGGATAAGGGTGGGTAGTGTTTTAAAAAAGTATACTGTAATTATAGAACAATAATATTCGTATTTTATTAAAAATTTCAAAATTTCGTAAATTGTAATAAATATTTGTAAAAGGCGAAATTTTATAGAACATTATGTTATATTGTTTATTATTTTATTTGTGCTTTTGTGTATGTAGTAAAAAGTATTATAAATATATTTATTTTTAGATCTTTAATAAAGAAATGTATATTAATTTTGGGACCGGGATGTAGAGTTTATAGTGGATAAGGGTGGGTAAAAAAGTATAGTGTAATTATAGATTAAAATAATTCTATTTAAAATCTAAATTTCCAATAATCGAAATTTCTACGAATTATTAGTAATTAGTGAAATTGTATAGCAATTTATGGATTATGGTTTAATGTTTTAATTAAATGGTGATTGCAGTTGGAATACTCATTTATTAAGGTTTACTCTCTAGCACTTACTCTAATAAAATGGTGATTGGAGTTGGAATAGTTAATTAAATAGGTTCTGCATCCAGCACTTACCCTAATTAATTGGTGATTGTAGTTGGAATAGTAAATTAAATAGGTTCTGTGTCCAGCACTTACCCTAATTAAATGGTTATTGGAGTTCGAATATTAAATTACATAGGTTTTGTGTCCAGCAAGGTATACAACCTTTACAACGCAACTTTTACAACTAACTACCATTACAACGCAACTTTTACAACGCTAAAACTTTTACAATGCATGTATTTACAACGCATTTTTTTACAACGCAGGTACCTTTACAACGCATTCCATTACAACGTAAGTATTGGTAAGTATATAATTATATTTTAAATGTTATATGTTTGGGGTAAAGGGGTATTTTTAGTGTTCAGGGTCAGTTTTTAGTTTTTGGGTAAAGGGGTATTTTTAGGGTTCAGGGTCAGTTTTTAGTTTTTGGGTAAAGGGGTATTTTTATGGTTCAGGGTCAGTTTTTAGTTTTTGGGTAAAGGGGTATTTTTGGGGTTCAGGGTCAGTTTTTAGTTTTTGGGTAAAGGGGTATTTTTAGGGTTCAGGGTTCGTTTTTAGTTTTTGGGTAAAGGGGTATTTTTAGGGTTCAGGGTCAGTTTTTAGTTTTTGGGTAAAGGGGTATTTTTAGTGTTCAGGGTCAGTTTTTAGTTTTTGGGTAAAGGGGTATTTTTAGGGTTCAGGGTCAGTTTTTAGTTTTTGGGTAAAGGGGTATTTTTAGTGTTCAGGGTCAGTTTTTAGTTTTTGGGTAAAGGGGTATTTTTAGGGTTCAGGGTCAGTTTTTAGTTTTTGGGTAAAGGGGTATTTTTAGGGTTCAGGGTCAGTTTTTAGTTTTTGGGTAAAGGGGTATTTTTAGGGTTCAGGGTCAGTTTTTAGTTTTTGGGTAAAGGGGTATTTTTAGGGTTCAGGGTCAGTTTTTAGTTTTTGGGTAAAGGGGTATTTTTAGGGTTCAGGGTCAGTTTTTAGTTTTTAGGTAAAAGGGTATTTTTAGGGTTCAGGGTCAGTTTTTAGTTTTTGGGTAAAGGGGTATTTTTAGGGTTCAGGGTCAGTTTTTAGTTTTTGGGTAAAGGGGTATTTTTAGGGTTCAGGGTCAGTTTTTAGTTTTTGGGTAAAGGGGTATTTTTAGGGTTCAGGGTCAGTTTTTAGTTTTTAGGTAAAAGGGTATTTTTAGGGTTCAGGGTCAGTTTTTAGTTTTTGGGTAAAGGGGTATTTTTAGGGTTCAGGGTCAGTTTTTAGTTTTTGGGTAAAGGGGTATTTTTAAGGTTCAGGGTTAGTTTTTAGTTTTTGGTATATAGAAATAGATAGAACATTACATTTATAATACATTTGCAAAAAGACATAAACATGATTTTGTAATAGGTAATAGAAAAAAATTAGACAATTTTTGATGAAAACAATTTTATTTATTCAACATTTGAAAAATACGATCAGATATACATTTTATCAAGCTATATTTGGTATAAATATGAAAAAATAGAAGGACAATGTTCTTTGAATAATCACATTTTTGAGTAGTTTTCTTGAAAAGTACTTTTCATTTGTAGAGAAAAAATGGTTAGTTAACATTATGCAATGTATGATACTATGCATACATAATAAAAATATTGTTTATTAATAAAACATGTGTAATGAAAAACATAAATCACTAATTTTACTAAAATATAGTGTTATACAGATGATGATATTAACATATGAACAATTTTAAAAGTATTATATAATATTAAGATCTTCATTAGAACATTTAGATCATCATCAATGATTGTTTTAAGAATACAATATTGTTATGTATAATTATTATTATTATTAAAAAATACGTTTTAATAATAATAATTTTCACATATTAGTCATATTGTAAAAAAGTTAATCAGAAAAACAAATACAATATTACACATTTAGCGATATAATAATTTTAATACATATTACATTAAATATTTCAACATTTTTATAGTTAATGTAATAAATATTAAAAGTATGTAAAATATAAATATTATATAGAAAATTTTTTTTTTTATCTCACAATGTAGTATACAATTTTTAGTACATTATACATAATTTCTAACCATATATATAACAATAATGGACATTTATAGTAGTACTTTTCACAGTTAGACATAATTAAGTTCTTTTATTTTGTAACCACTCTTTGTCTTTTTGCGTTATTTTGGGATAGGGAAAGTCGCGGTTGGAAGCAGGTTCACGTTTGAGTAGGTACGATTCTAGTTTTAACTTTTTAAAGTATTGTAACTAAAAATTAAAGGTAGTCCTTTGTTATTTAGGGGTTGGTAATTAAAGTATGACTATTTACATATAATGGAGTGGACTCAATACGTATTTCCGTTATCGAGTTTTTGTGGCATTTCAAGTAGTTGGAGTTAATGAGTCTGTTGTATGATTTAATTAAAAATTAAAAAATAAGATTGTTATCTTTATATATTATGCTATATTCGTTAGTGTTTTGTCGGTGGGATTGTTTTGAATTTTTTTTTCTCGTATTTTGAAACTGCTATTTCCGTTTCCGATTACTATTTTTTTTTTGGGAAAGGAAGTGTATTTCAGTTGTTAGAACGGAGATGTATAACATTCTCCCTTTATTTTTTGAGTTCTCTGAAATCTTTATCACAGTTTAAGATTATAGTCGTCATTTTCAATGGCATTTCAAGAGTCGTTTTATTTGGATGATGGATACTTTTAGCAAAGTTAATTGAAAAATATTTAATGATTTGTTGTATTAGGTCTTTCAGATTTACACAGTATATTGTCGGTAAAGGATTAATCTTTATGATGTTGTATTTAAAGGTAAGTTATTTATTTATATTATTTTATTTGGATGGAAACAGTATACTTATTACAATTAGTTTAATGTTTTTGCTATCATTTTTAGATATTCCAGTACTCTTGTTGTAGGATAGAGTTGGACTTGCTGTTGAAGATATAGATACATTTGAGCTGTTTGTCTAGAGACTTTTGGTTTTAGTTGTATGACAGATTGCTCCATACGTAGTTCCTGAAAGCTTTGCTCTTTTTGTATAGTTGTGAGTAGCTTGTGTAATGTGGGTGTTGTACGTCCAGTAGAAGAGAGGAAGGCATTGTGCCAACCTTCAACAGCATTGTTCGTTTTAGCCTCTTGGTTCAGCGTTGAAAGATATACATTCCACCAGGGACTTAAAAATTTAGGCTGGCGTCTGTGGCCTGACCTATGTAGTCTCCCTACCCAGTTGTCCTCAAAGTAATCTAAAAGTGGGGCAAGTCTTTGCTCATTTTGGGTGTAGAAAGGACTTTCAATTAATAGATTGTAATGTTCTGCCACATCAGTTACTGGTACATATGCCAGAGCAATGAGATGTTTAATTTGGTATGCAAAAGTTATATTTGTTGCATACTCAACACTAAGGGCAGATTTTTGTAAATGTCTCCAGAGACATTGATTGAAATGAAAATAACATCCTTGAATGGATGTGTGTGAGTAAGTTTTCAAAATAGAATTAATCATAGCTTGTTCGAAGTCTATGATTATTTTCATTGGGAAGTAGTCAGAAGTTTGTTCTTTTATTTTTTGCAAAATTTCTGTATAAGTTGTGGCTTGTTTATTCGGTAATAAACAGTATATGAATGGGATACAGGTATTATGATATTGCCCATGAATTGTGTATAATTGGTAGAAAGGTTTTGGGCATATAGAAAAAGTTCCATCCATCATCCAAGTAGCACTTTCTTGCAATTTTTTAATGTTGTTATTTGTTGCAAACATGATTATTCTTTTGTCTTTGCTATGATTATCATAAAAAATAAATGGTTCGTCATTATGAGTGATTACAAGGTCAGGTGGAATTATGACTTCCTCAAAAGTTCTAGGAATTGGTATATTGGGTCTGCTTGCTTTCTTTGTCCTTGCTATTGTTCTTTTAATGGAAGCAATAGATGGTAAGTGACTTCTTGCTTCTCTGGGAACTTTAGGTAGTAATTCTTTCAGAATTACGCTGCCAAGTAGGTCTGATGTGCTACTTAAATGTTTGATATTCTCCAGAGTGGATCTCACTTCGATTTCTGAAATGTTAGGTGGGTGATTATGTTCAGTAGTATTAATAACACTTGTTTCCCTGGTTGTAGCTCGCCCATAGCATTTATTGGAGTAATATTTCGTACATTTCCAATTCACTTTAAGGTCTTTTTGTTTCTCCTGAGTATAAGTGTAGCCCATATAGCATAATAAAAAATTGCCTTTCTGAGATGTAATAAATCTTGCATCATCAGTCATTCTTGAGTTCTGGTATCTAGAAAAGTTAATATAAATATATTAGGAAGATGTGCAATTTAAAAAACATTATCAATTAAGCAGGTACTATTTCTAGTATTTTACTTACCAGCAGTAAAGTTGTATGTATCGAAAGTAGGTGTAGTTTCAGTCAGATGCTGTAGTCCTATTGCCACGGTCTGTTGAAAAAAAGTGAAGTATGTTATAGGATATGTTTAAATGTGTTTTTTGGTTACAGTTTTGGTAGTTTCTAATGTTACTAAAAATACTTTACTTTATTTGGATTTTAAAAGAGACATTTGCAAAATAATAGTAACAGAAGCATAAAAAGAGACAATTTTTGTTACAGTATATTCTATAGAGTTTATAAAGACTTGTTATGTTTGATTTTTGTACTTACCAAGAGATTTAGAGTTGTAGCAGAATGTGTGTTCTTTGATGTGAATTATCTGTTTGCAGTTGCTTTGAGGTCTGTTTAGAGAGAAAGTTTCAGAAAATTACCAAAGAGTTTATATGTTGCATAAAGCATAGACACTTGTTATAAAACATTGTTACTTATTTGGTGAAAAGAACCTGGGATGACACATGTATTATGAGTTAAAGCAGAAGAAACATATTTAAGAACATGAATAGATAATTTTTAATAAAGCATTGTAACTTATTTCTTCCTAAAAAACCGGGGATCACAATATGTATTATGAGTTACAGCACAAGAAACACATTAGAGAGCATGATTTTAGGAACCTACTTGTTTAATTACTGTAAGTAAATAATTAAAATATGTAGATACCTTTTTTATAGTCAAAGTGTCGAATATCTTGAAGTAGAAGTAGAATTAAATTTAGTTGTAGATTCTGTTTTAAGGAAAAGTACATAGAGAAACAACATTTTAGTTTAAAAATCTTGGTATATAAGTAATAGTTAATAAAACATTAGAAATTATTAACAGAGCTATATGATTACTTACTTGTAGTATTAGGACGAAATTTCTGGCACAGAAGAATATAGATGTTGCTCCCAAAACTGGCAGTATGTGGTCACGAAGAATATTCCCTGCAACTTGTATGGCTGTTTGTGACTGGTTTATATAGGGTATGTGTAATTAGGTTTGCTTTCTGATTGGTCACATATGTTAAGACGAGTTACTATTGGTTAGTTTGAATTTTTTTAAGTAAAAAAATTATGATATATCTGATTATATTGTTTATATAGAGGAAGAGAAAATATGTATTTATGTTATAAAAAAACTTTGTAATAAATATAGTATATTTATAATGAGTACAATCTATAAACAAATGTATGTTTACAATGAGTGTATATAAAAATATCGTTAGCGAGATAAAAATAAAGTTATTAAAAGTAAATGTTACTTAATAATAGTAAAATAAATTAGTGAAGTATTTTCAAATGTGTGTATTACTAAGAGAATAGACGTATTGGTGTTATATATCAAAAAAAGAGTATTTTTAAGCTATCGATATATTTATATAGACGAAAATAGTGCTATCGATATTTTAGTTATCGATATTTTTGTAGTGTGCTATATGTAGTATTGAGTGTCGATATTATGGTAGTCGAAAATAATGTTTGCGATATTTGTGTAGTCAATATTTTTGTGCATCGATATTGTTTGATCGATAATTTTGTAGTTTTCATGTTAATTATAGGGTGTCGATATTAGTGATATCGATGTTTGAGACTCGATGTTATAGTAGGTCGATTTTTGTGAAATCGAAATTCTGTCAGTGATTCACACCGGCCACCCGCTTGACCCCGTCTTCTCCTCCAGCAAGGACATCTCCTTCAGCCACGCCACCGGACTTCACTGGACAGACCACAGCTGCGTCCACTTCAGCTTCAGAAGGACCACGCTCCACCACCACCCGCAACAGGTCCCCCGCAGAAGCTGAAACAAGATCACAGCCGACCAGCTCGCCACATCCCTGAGCCAGAACCCTCCCGCCAGCTCAGCAAACCCCAACCAAGCTGCCAACAACCTCACAAGGTGGATCAGCAACTGTGCAGACGACCTCGCCCCACTGAAGACCCCCCCCGTCAGACCCTGCAACAAGAAAGCATCCTGGTTCACCGACGAACTCAAGAGCTCTAAGAGGAACTGCAGAGCCCTTGAGAAAGCCTGGCGCAGAGATCCAACACCAGACAACATGACCACCCTCAAGTTCGCCACTCGAAAACACCACCAGCTGATCCACACCACCAAGAAAATCGCATTCAAGGAACAACTAGAAAACAACGCCCACAACAGCAAAGAACTCTTCAACATCGTCAAAGAGCTCTCGAACCCTAGCACCGGAAACAACGACATCACCCCATCGCAAGAACTCTGCAACTCGCTTGCCTCGTTCTTCCACAGCAAGATCGTAGACATACACAA
Organism: Lissotriton vulgaris; assembly: GCF_964263255.1. Lineage (NCBI taxonomy): Eukaryota > Metazoa > Chordata > Amphibia > Caudata > Salamandridae > Lissotriton > Lissotriton vulgaris. Next base: position 1,528,925,632 of record NC_141685.1, on the reverse strand, counting down.
CAGTTTCAGCACACAGCCGATGCACCCCACAAACACACCAACGCCCCCCACCACCACCCTCCGCGCCTGGACACCGGTCAACACCGAAGACATCATCCGCACGATGAACTCCATCCACTCCGGGTTACCAACCGACCCCTGCCCTCAACACGTCTTCAACAAGGCCGACTCCATCATTGCACCCCATCTCCGGGACATCATCAATGCCCCCTTCAACACCGCCACCTTCCCAGAGAGCTGGAAGCTCGCCGAACTCAGCGCCCTACTGAAGAAACCATCAGCGGACCCCACCGACCTCAAGAACTACAACCCCATCTCGCTCCTTCCCTTCCCTGCCAAAGTCATCGAGAAGACAGTCAACAGACAGCTGGCCGCCTTCCTCGAGGCAAATGGATCCCTCGACCACTCACAGTCCGGCTTCCGGGCCAACCACAGCACCGAGACCGCCCTCATCGCAGCCACCGACGACATCCGAGCTCTGCTCGACAATGGGGAAATGGCGGCCCTCATCCTCCTGGACCTCTCCGCGGCGTTCAACACGGTCTGCCACAGCACCCTAGTTCAGCGCCTGCACAACATCGGAATCCAGGAGAAGGCACTGGAGTGGATCATCTCCTTCCTCGCCAGAAGAACCCAGAGAGTCCGCCTCCCCCATTAAGATCAAAGGCCACCGAAGTCATCTGCGGCGTACCACAAGGATCTTCACTCAGCCCCACGCTGTTCAACATCTACATGAGCCGCCTCGCGGCCATCGCACGCCAACACAACCTAAACATCATCTCCTACGCCGATGACACCCAGCTGATCCTCTCCCTCACCAACGACCCCGACACCGCCAGAACCAACCTACACGAAGGTATGAAAGACGTAGCCGAGTGGATGACAAACAGCCGCCTGAAACTGAACTCAGATAAGATGGAAGTCCTCATCCTGGGATCATCACCCTCCGCCTGGGGCGACTCCTGGTGGCCCCCTGCCCTCGGCAGCGCACCCAAACCAACGGACCACGTACGAAACCTGGGCTTCATCCTGGACTCCTCCCTCTCGATGACCAGACAAGTCAACGCCGTCTCCTCGTCATGCTTCAACATCCTACGCATGCTCCGGAAGATCTTCCGGTGGATCCCCACCGAAACCAGGAAGACGGTCACCCGGGCCCTCGTCACCAGCTGACTGGACTAAGGGAACACCCTTTACATCAGAACCACAGCCAAACTCCAGAAAAGACTCCAGCGCATTCAGAACGCCTCAGCACGACTCATCATGGACGTCTCCCGACACAGCCACATCTTCGGACACCTGAGAGATAGGCACTAGCTCCCCGTCAGCAAGAGAATCACGTTCTGACTCCTCACCCACGCACACAAAGCTCTCCACAACCAAGGCCCCAGTTACCCCAACGACCACCTGACCTTCTACACTCCCACCCGCCAACTCCGATCGACCACCCACGCCCTCGCCGCCATTCCTCGCATCCGAAGAGCCACAACGGGAGGAAGATCCTTCTCCTACCTGGCTGCCAAGACGTGGAACTCCCTCCCCATCCACCTCCGACTGACCCAAGACCACCTCTCCTTCAGGAAGCAACTCAAGACCTGGCTATTCGAGCAGTAGAGGAACACCCAGGCGCCTTGAGACCCTCTGGGTGAGTAGCGCGCTACATAAATGCTTTGATTGATTGATTGATCCATTGGGGCCAAATATTACATAAGGCCTCAAGCTGTATGTCTAAACCACGCAGACAATTGGCAAGTGCACTATCCACCCCATGGATTCCATCACAGCCCAGATCATCAATATTTTTGACGTTGTCAAAGGCTGTGCTGGGGTCCATGAAGCCCAAGTGAATG